>NW_027507758.1:348930575-350130575 GCF_037356315.1 Lithobates pipiens | reverse complement strand
CAATCCCCACACAGTAAGCACCCCATAGGGACTACCTTAACCCTCTGATCACCCCTGGTGTTAGGTTAGTTTACCAAACATTGTCTATGCAGTTTAGGGGCGCCTGTAGATAAAAATAAACTGTGCAGCTTTGACCAAAGTTAATAATTGTCCTTGCTATAACTGTAGGCCATTTAGGTACAGCCCAAAGCCTGACTGGAAAACTCTCGGAGGAGGCATCCGATCTTGCCCTGTTGCAATGTTGTTCATAAAACACCACCAAACACCTTTCGATTCGCTTATACCCCTGTCATATTAGCACTGTGCTGCGATGAAGGGAGTTACTAGACTACATATGTGAAGGAGATTTGAACACTCATTCCTGTGATGAGGGTGAGCATTAACGGTTGGGGGTTTCTTAGCAATAAGGTAGGACAGAATGATGCCATCTCTGGGAGTTTTTCAGTCAGACACTAAAGCAAGGGCATTATCCAATTTTAGTCAAAGCTGCAAAGTTTGTTTTTAATTTACAGGCACCCTTACCTGCAAAGTCAGTGCTTTTTCTAAAGGTGAACTAGCCCTTTAAGATGACTATTCTTGAATGATGGTCTCAATTCCAAAAAAGAAATCAGAGCATGCTGTGGGCACAAACAGAATAACTGCTATACATTCTTAACTGAATAGCACAGAAATCCATGTAAAACCTCCTGCCACTGACAATGATATAGTACAATAAAAGGATGGAGCGTTTCTGGGGTGACCAACCCTTTCCTTAGAGCTGCAAAAGACCTGGAACAGTGGGCACATTGGAAAAGTTGTGGGTGTCTCTAGAGCTCTCAAAGGATCCAAGACTGGGGACAGAGTTGTTAGAAGTGACAGATTGATTCCCCTAGCTTCAAGGTAGCCAAAACAATCTCATGGTTTAGAAGTGATTGCAGAAGACTGCAACATCTCAGAGGCAGGTTTGTCTGGCAAGGACCGGAGAGACTGAGCATCAGACAGTTTAACTGGCTGGTGGCTTGGAGGCCACTAAAGCTGCAGGCAGATCAGAATTTGCAGGAGCAGGCAAAGTAGAGTCAGTAAGCATCCGTGCGATTTGGCCTCTAAAAGTCATGCACGACTGCAGTAGAAACCCTCTTAGATAGCAGTGGAGGTGGACACTCCAGATTGAGCTAGTTTAGACTCTAACTGTGGCAACAGAGGCCATTAAAATTCCAGGTTGCAGATGGGCGCATTAGTAGACATGCTGCAAACAGCACTAGAGTTTTTAGTGAAGTGCAAGTTGGGGGCACCAGTTAGAGAGGGACTGTGTCTATAATCAGACATGTTGCAGCTGAAAGACAACGTGGCTTAAGGGTATGAGGAAAAGCCTCAGGTATTCACAAACCCATTTGCTAACAGGTGTAAGGTCAGACAGCCACTGTAGGTGGGCAGCAGGTTTGGAACAAGGATCCAGGTTTTTCAAGCCAGAAACTGCAGCGGAGAAGCTTCCTCAATGATAAATTGTGGGAAAGGGCATGGAGCATGTGCATTTAACACTTCATCCTGGATGATGTCAGCACTCAATCCTTCAGCTTTTACCCTTTTCTGCATTAAAACCAACAAAAAGTGGAAAATTTGCGGCGCCAGGTACTCTGCCCTAACTGCCTAGTTACATCATCAAATGGTGGGTAAGCACTGAGGCAATGCCAGCGGCTTTAAGACTGGAAAACGTTCCATGGCTAACTTTTTACCAGAACAAGCTCTTGAGAATGCCTAAAGGGGAACTGTGTGCCCAAAGGTCAATTCCAAGCAAGTCCCACAACATTCAGTTTAGTGGGGTCCAGCAATCCAAAGCTGGTCAATAGATCTGCCATGTAGAAACAAGTTCAATCAGTGATGTACGAAGAATCTTGATTGGAGCAAAACAATTGCAGGCACAGAACAGAAAAAAAAAAGAGACTCCCATCCTCCTAAGACGTTAGCATAAACTGAAGCATGCCAATAGGAGGGTTATCCAGGGCTGACCTAGATTTTTTATTTTTTTTGCCAGTGTCCAATTCTATTGTAAGCAGCATGACCCAACAGGTAATGCCTTCCAATCATTCTATATTGACACAAAATAAATGCCATCTGTTGTGCAGTGGAATCAGTAAATTACCTTGTCTTCCTTGCTCTATAAAATACAAGCCCTATAATAGACATGAAACTGTTCTACACAATGTGATTGTATGTTACTCATTACATTTCTGCTAAAATGTTAGTGCAAAGGAGTTAGGTGTTTGGCAGAAATGTATAATGTTGTATATAAATATATGCAGAATATGTAATCATACTGTTATAGGTATGGAATCCCTTCCAGAGTCCCAGAACACACACTTGTATATTTGGTGGCATGTATGCTATTCCTAGTTTTTTTTTACAATAGCTGGAGAGCCACAGGCTGCCGAGCACTGTCTGCTAATGTGCAGTGAACACTAAAGGCTTGGCTTCAGCGAGCAGAGCAAAATCATTAATGTAAGCAAAGGGTATGATTGGAAGATTGCGGTAGTGGATGACGGGGAAGAGGGTGTGGTGGCAGATTGTGGGAAAGGATGAATGCTTAGTCAAAACCAACTTTTCTGTGCACAATAGCAACCATTTGCTAGGTAGTTTTCTGAGCATTGTCACTACACAAGAACTTAAAATAACACCAAAAATTGAATGCATACCATCAGTTAGGGGCCATTCAATGCATACCATGAGTTAGGGACACAATTCACAGAATTGGCTATTAAACGGCTGCTAAAATAAAGAACGCTATGTACAATCCAGTAATCCAATGGCTGGTACAGCAGCAGCAGCAAAAAAGAAACTAAGATTTATCAATACCTCTCAGCTCTGGCAAATGCTGGTAATGTCAATGGGTGCCATTTTCTACAAAATAAACCTAACAGAAAATAACGTAAATATCCTTTATTTGCTTCTTAAAAAATGCATATATAATGGATTTACCTCAAAGTGAAAAATATAGAGATTAATAAAACTTTGGAATAACTGCACTGAATGGTTCTTAGAGTATTATCCAGAACATGGAAATAACATTGCTTTGCTGCATCAGCCATTAAGAAGGCCTGTAACAAACTAAAGCCATCATGGATTCTGATCATGAAAGCAAAAAAACAAACAAAAAAAAACACTAATTTACTGGATTTAAATATGCTTGTTTTGCAGAGGGAGGCATAGGGGGTTATTTACGAAAGGCAAATCCACTTTGCACTGCAAGTGCACTTGAAAGTGCAGTCACTCTAAATCTAAGGGGTAGATCTGAAATGAGTGGAAGCTCTGTTGATTTCATCATCCAATCATGCGCAAGCTAAAATGCCGTTATTATTTTCCTTGCATGTCCCCGTCGGATCTACAGCGACTTTACTTCCCAGTGTACTTGCAGTGTAAAGTGGATTTTCCTTTGTAAATAACCCCCATAGTGTTAAAGTGTAATCCAGGATAACCCTTAAAACCTGTGTAAGAAAGGTCAGTATATTTACTTGTTTTCAAGTTGCACAGGTCTGGGGAGAGGAGAGATTGCCAAGACAATGGTTGGTAAAGCCTGGGAGGGTGACATTATTCATGGGCTTTAATGACCCATCTGCTGTCAGCACTCCCTCCTGTCTCCTGCAGCAGTGCTGGCTGACACAGGGGAGAAGGATCACTCCATTGGAGTGGCTTGAAAATAGGCAAGTATACACATCGTTCTTGCACAAATTAGTAAGCACTGGTATTAGGAAGTGGGAGGGGAAGTTTGGGTTATCCCGGAATTCCACTTTAACTATTAAAAAATTAAGAAAATTAAATTTGGCTGCCCCTTTATATACACGACTATGTGGATGTGAAATGGAGAAATAAGTTGTAAGATATGAAGATGTTAAGCCTACTATAACATAATAAATATATTTTACAAGGATTCAGTAGGTATGACTTATGGCATTTATGATGGTATACAGAAGTATACATGACATTCTGATGAATGTGAGGAAAACATGTCATGAAGGAAACCCATATGCTTCCATCACTGACCTCCAAATAATGTTAGTTCCCTGGCTTTACTGCGGCTCCTCTGTCTACATGACTTCCAATGTATTCCAGAACCAGCGTGCAGTCAGCATAGTCAAAAACTGTTGATTTATATATCTGATTAGAGTTAACTTTCAAATATAAGATTGTGAAGTCAGAGGACCAGCATGAAAGCCAGGTAGCGAACATTTTCAATGGAAGGTTAACAATTGCAGGTTTTAGGCATTTCTCACATGAAAGATTTCTAGCCAAATTATTGTGAATGGCCAACAGATCTACTGACAGCATTTTAGGTACAGCATGGGCAATTGTCATATTTACATAAGATAGTTGTGTGACACCAAGATTACTATTGTGGCACAAGAAAGTTTTTGGAATACCAATACCACACTTCCCAACCTCCATGACCCTAAAACGTAGTTTGCTTGGATGTGTATATAAATATAACCCTATAGTGCCTGGAGGATGCACACAAATTTCCCCAGACAGTATCAGAAACCAATGCAGCAGAATTCACAGCTCTAAGGTCTGAAATGCATAGATATAGCAAAATAAAAATATTTTTTATAACTTTTGGTGACATTGACAGAAGGATCATTCATTTTCTGAATAATTTACAAATATCATGCAGGCTTCAGAAATGTTTTTTTGACGCAAGCACTGGATGGCGTTTGGGGGTTAAAAAAAAAAAAATGAAAAAGTGTGTATATATTATATATATATATATATATATATATATATATATATATATATATATATATATATATATATATATATATATATATATATATATATAACACATATACATACACACACCTCCATAATTGCTTGTCCTCAGTTGAAGAACATATGCTGCTGTTATTACCCAAATTAGAAAACTTCTTTTTCAAAATTTGTTCCTCAGGAACTACTAGCTGAAAATGTAGGCTCCTCTAACAAAACATTTATAGGTTATCAAACAGTAAATAAGATAACAGGCAAACAAATCTAATTCTAAATTGCCAATAAAAACAGTACATGGAGATCTATATGTAAGTGCTTATTCAGTAAGGGAAAGATCTGCGTTAAAAGTTTTACAAGCTATCAGCTTTTACTTTTAAACTGAATTAGGTTTGGTGTATATGGATAAATGCACATATAACCATTTTTTTTTTTTTTTTTTTGCAGGACTTACGCTCAACTGTCTAGAACTTGCCATCTCAACAAGAGGCCTATAGAATTTAATTTAGAAGATATATGATTCTTCAGCCATTGGAAAAAAAAATCTTATTCTTAATAAATATTGCAGTGAGAGCTGCAAAGTGCAGGAAATCCTAATCACCAAGTAAAAAATAAAGCTTCAAAATCCAAAACAGATTAAAAAAAAAAAATACATACAGGTTGTCATAGTGGATAGCACACATCACTGCCCTTCCCATTGCTATTATTCGCTTAGCGTATCCAATTTATAGTTTTTTTTGCATTTTGGATGCCCTAGGCGAGACACACACACACACCAAGGAACTGGAAAGTATTGCTACAGTGAACAGCAGATTGCTGATGCCATGCAGGTCTCCTGCAGACTGTCAATGTGAGCCGACTGCCCTGTATATGCTACAGCCAGGCAGTTTCACATCGACAGGAAAACTCAATGAACTACAAGCCGAAAACCACAAAATATCTGTGTATGAATGACGCGGCCGTGTTCGTGGAGCTCCACACATCCATTCCGTTTTCAAAAAGTGAAAGCTAGTACTGGAAGCTTCTCCCCATACAGCTGTCACAGGGACAGAAGGCAGCAGGGAGCTACTGCAGCAGTGGGGACATGTTACATGTTCCACACTAAAAACATGTTCTCAAAGGTGAACTTATCCTTTAATCATCTTATTCAGAATTATTTATATGGCATCAACACAAACCATTCCCAAACCAACAAATGTTAAAGCTGTAATGGACCTCCCTTCATTTTACAGGTGCCTAGACCCCTATCAACATTATACACTTTCCAAAATTGTAACTATTCGCATGAAGAGGATTTAACTGAAGTGTGGGAAAAATGTACTCCTGTACCCACCTGAACATATTTCTGGGCCACAAGAAACTGAAAGCAAATGAGTAAATTAGCATGATAATTACACCTTGTTACACAATGGTCCAAAATGACTTGGAAAAATGGAAGAATAGACGTGATGTTATATGAGCAAAAAAATTCATAATAAAAAAATGTAATGTACCCCACCTAACACAGTGCTGCATATAGAATTGAAATTATTAAAAAAAATCATTTCTGAAGCCTTTTAAAAATGAGTTTCATTGAGACTCTACATAGAAACTTAAGTAAGCAACGCTGGTGACCATGCCCATCTCCTGAATAAAGACACTATGAAAACTCTAATGATGGGCTCTGCAGTGTACAATGCATTACAGACCCCACCAGCAGTGCATATGGGACAATCGTATTGGAAACAAAATAAAAATAAAATAAAAAAGCCACTAAAAGCAACTGCTACGTAATTGTGACAATATGGTGGCCGCCATTTTCTTGGGCAGAAGTTTTCGCTTCAGTAGTTGTTCTTGGCTTAGGTGGCCAGTCTGGATCCACCAATAGTTCCTGTGCTAAGTGCATATATTTTGCTTTGGGCATTTTTTTTCGGCAGAAACACAAAAATGAGCAGACATGTCCTCCCCAACGATCAATGGCCTCCTAGAAAGAGCAGATACAAATTCAGTAAATGAATGACTTGAGGGCTTCTGTATCTAGGCAACAATAACACAAGTTAAAATAAGAAATACATCAAAGTAGCCTAATTTTAATTTATATTTAAAGCAACAGATAAGTATATCCAACCCCAAGAGGGCAGAGAAAATTATACAAGTCTGCATTCTTAAAACTTTACAGCTTTGGTAGAATCCATAATGAGTTCTTTGGGAAGCATTATATTAGCAGCACTGGTTAGCCATAACAGCAAGATCCTCTCACAAGGTCATACCATGCACGTCAACACATTCACCAGTCTATCTCAACAGCTATTCGTGCAAATGTAGCAGGAAGATGAACACACACACACACAGATAACAAAAGGCACATGACACTGCATAGCAGCTAATGCTAAAGATAAAAAGGGACTGCAGGGTTTAAGCTGCCCAGTGCATATGAACAGTGAAGTTCCAACCTGTGGGGGGTGGGTGACCATGAGGTGGGACTCTCCCTGCTTGTCTCGGTTGAACACAAGCTTCCAGAGTATCATATCAAGGACGACAGTCTGCGAGAAATTGTGGGTGGGTGGGAAGAATTAAAAGGACCAATTCATTAGAAACATGCAAATTAATAAAATTAATATTTAAAAACAGGCTACGGTCAAGTATTAGAATCACAATTACTGTGCTTTCAATCACCTGGTACCTGGAGAAACCTATTCTAATAGACATATGCTTATTTCAGAGAACACCACCTTAAGGGGTTGAGTACAATTGTGTGGTATTCCTACAATCGATGTGCATTTTAAACACACATCAAACGTAGGTCAGCAGATTCCCATTTACCTTAAAGTGTAACTAAAGTATTTTTTTTTCTAGGTAGAATAGAGAGAAATTAGAACACCTTTCATGTTATTTGGCACGCTTACTGTTACCACCGAAAGTGAAGGAAAATCTAAAATTTTTGGTTGTCCTTAGAAGAGGAATAAAGAGGAAATCTTCCAATGGGGACACTAGTTCTGAGTAACCTGGTGACAACCAGGGATTCCCTCGCTTTGAAGGGATTGCCACACATTTCCTGTTTTGGCTATGGGAAAGGAAGAGAAGGGAAAAACGGGTAACAGGACACAGGTGGCAGATGGCAAAAAAGCCTGAAAGGGGTTTTAACCCTCCCCTATCATATCAAAAAAAATAAAATAAAAATTGAATTTAGTTCTACTTTAAACCTGAAATTAAGGTATGATTGTTTTGTCGTAGTTACATTGGTCTAGCGCAGAACAATGTAAGTATGCAAATGTCATACCTGACTGATGACAGTGTGTAAGCTGCAAATTACTGCTGTAGCAGCCAGGTGCAGCAGAGTGGCTGCAATTCTGCGTAGTAACCACAGGGGATCACTCGCTTGGCACTGCTGCCATTCAGAAAAAAGCCTTGTATTTTTTCCAGTGAATACAAGGCGCTGTCTGATTTGACAAGGAGGACCGGTGACATTACACTCTCCACCTGCCCTAACAGAGAACGTTGCTAACACACACTTCGAAGTCAACTTTGCAGTAGGCCTGCATTGCGGCTTGCTTAAACTCTGTGCAACCTCATTGAACAGATGTCAATACAAATCACAACGAAGTCACACAAAAATAGTGCAGGAACCTTTTTCAAAGTTGCTGTGATTTGAGTTACACCGATTTGAACGATTCCATCGCCGCTAATGGGGTACAACTTGTTCGGCAATGCTCCCAATTGCTTTCAATGGCAGGGGCGGTTTATACACCGTTCCCGCACCATCCCAAAGACGATGTGCTTGCATGACTTTTTTCTCCAACCTGCAAGCACACTGCCCCAGTGTGAAAGCACTCAGGCTTTCACACTGGGGAGGCATGGAAGGCAGTTTACAAGCGCTATTTTTAGCACTAAAATGCCTGTAAAGCGCCTTCAGTGTGAAAGGGGTCTAAAATGTGGATAAGATGGAATAACTGACTGACTATCTGCTCCACTAAGCAACAGACAATTTGAAAATTAGTAAGGATTATCACAACTGCTTGAAAATATTTACGTGGCTCCAAAATACAGAAACAATTTTTGTCTCAACATTCCCATACAAAATCAGAAAACAGGTTTTGATGTGGTACAAAAAGTGCAGATTATGTAATACCCTTTGGTGTGTAACTATAAATACAATTTTGTCTAGAAGGTTACAGTAATGTCCCAAGGAAGGGCTGTGGACCTGTCCACACCATTCCATTCAATGGCGCACTGCGGTTTCATTTACTGTGAGTAGCACCAACACACCTGTGTTGTGGTGCACTGTATTATCAAAAATGCAGCAGATACATTTCAGATAAGTTATGGAGCAAATGGCAGACCAATGCATGTGTTCAATGTGCCACAACGGATTACCCTGGAGCAAATGAGCCGTGTATCTGATGAGAATGTTAGAGACAAATTAAGTACAACTGCACTCATTAAATGGCACAGAAAAGTGAATGTTGGTAGCTTAAAGTATCTACAGCCAAAACCTTTTTTGTTTGGATAGAGCGAGGAAGGATTGTAACTCCTATCAGGTGTTATTGCCATTGGAAGCTCTTGTTGGAGAGATTCCTTTACCTTCTGTCTAGTAAAAAGATTTGTTCCACAGGACAGGAGGCTAGGGGACATTTCTTTAACACAGATATAAATCTGTCCAGTGGATCCAGCTTATTCTCTCTGGAGAAGAGATGCTTGAGAGGGGATTTGATTTGAATGTACAAATACCGTACTGGTGACCCCACAATAGGGATAAAACTCTTCCGCTCAAGGGAATTTAAAGAGACGCGTGGCCATTCCCTAAGATTAGAAGAGAATCGGTTTAACCTTAAACGGAATAGAGGGTTGTTTACTGATGTGGAATTCTCTTCCACAAGCAGTGGTTTCTGCGGGGAGCATCGATAATTATAAAAAACTATTAGATAGGCACCTTAATGATCACAACATACAGGGATATGCGATGTAATATAAGCAAAGCACACACACAGGTGGGACTTGATGTCTTTTTTCAACCTCACCAACTATGTAAAAAAAAGCTTTAAATAGGGGAATGCTAAAGCCCATCAGTTTTTTATATTTTATTGCTGCCAGTTTCCCTGGTAATTATCCCTTACTATCTGCCTGGTAAAAGGTTGTCACCAGAACAAAGTGAGTTGAAATCTTCCCAGACAGCATCACAAACTGACAGGGGTTCTAAACCGGTCCCATTCTATACAAAGCGTAAAAAAAAAAAAAAAAGCAAAAAAAAAAAAAAAAACGTAATTTGTAGTTGTGCCCACAGGTAACCAAGGATTACCACATGGACCCTCTTTCACAGTAGAGGTGGTAATGCTTCAAACCTATTGGCATTCACAAGGGAATCTGCGTGTAACAAATATTTTAGATTCTATAGCATATATCCATTAGAACTGACTCCACAGTAAACAGCTTTGATTCATATTGCAATTACATATTTAAAAAGGCATAGTTTGGGGCACTTCTATTCCAGAAAGAGGTGCCCTCAAAGCATGCTTTTGGTGCACAGGTAATTAATATTCAAAAATATACGTGCTCTAATTTATGTCAGCATAACAATAAATGATCCCTGTGCTCAACAGCATTGGCACAAGCCAGGAAGTCTGAACGTGTGTACAGTTCATGATAAAGGCATTGAGAAATTCAAAAATGCTTAGCAGATGTAATTCTAAAAATTATTTTTACCAATATGCCCTTTAAAACCTAGTTAAGATATTTGGAGGTAATACTACACACATTTCTTTTAAATTTGGCTCAGACTCTGTGGTAATCACATTTAATACGATGACATCAATTTATAGGTATTAAAAACTTCTATATGCATACTATTACACTGTTCATTATCATGTTTCTCAGCATTTATTATGGACCTTCGAGCTCTGGGGGTAAGAAAAGCCATCCTAAGCACACAAGCATTACTCTTCTCCCTCTTAGTGTTGATTACAGAAGTGAAAGTTTGGTCATTTTGGTTGTTTCAAATTTGTGGTCCTGGTGACACCCCACCAACTACACTATAACAGATTTGAAAAGTAAGCCCGAATCAATGGCAGGACTGGACTGTCTTTAATAATTGGTTAGGCTAAGGAAAGTTTTCATCTGTTCATTTGAAACAAAAACATCCTCATGCCAAAAAGTCTGCATGCCTTATTGTTAAATAAAAGCTGCAATGCATGCCTGCAATGAGCACGAGCTTTAAAAACACAACTTGGCAGCAGTACATAAAGGCAATACACATCAACAGCAAACACATCATACCCTGGCTTGCTGTGCTATAAAGCAGCATACCTCACAGCAATACATGCGGCATTATTTGTTTTCTTAAAGCATCAGGCACTCTATTTTAGCTACGTTTTAGCCAGTTTTAAACACAATGTTTTGTTTGCAAGGAGTTTTTTTTTAATGTTATTATGCCTTTAATAGCCAATAATACTATTTTTTGTAAAAGTGACATTTTAGGCCACAGCTCATCATTCCAGTGAAAGCTGGATCAGTACACTATATATAGTGCATTGCATAACATAATTAGTCACCCCCTCACTTGGGATTTTGTAGTTGTAAAACCTGTGATTGAAATAAATTTGTGTTTTTTTGTTTTTTATACCAATATATGCAAAACAGTCCAAATGTAAAAATATGTAGTTTTCCAATTTATGTATAACCTCCACATAAAAGGTCTTGATTGTGTTAAGTATTCACAATCTTCACTGTGAAACCCCTACCTAATGTCTGGTGGAACCGATGTCAGGTGTTACATCATGGTATCCTATTCCTATGCAATATATCCTACGCAATATACTTGTTAAGTTATTTAAACAAAAACACACCTATCTTCTGAATTCTCCAAAGCCTGTCAGAGAACGTATCTAAACAAAATGCATCATTAGAGCCAGCATTTAAGGGCTTGTGTGTGCGTCAGGTCATCTGCACTGGCAATTTTATTATACAAACTGATGTCAAAAGCATGCTGTGTTTGCCCATGCAAGCCCACTGACACAGGCCTTTAGGGGATAGCTCAATCAAAACAAGTAAAAAACAGGACTCTGGAGAAAAGACCAATCAGGGTTGGGTTAAATAATAATAATAATAAATAAAAAAACACAAAAAAAACACAATCTTTAAACTAAAGCGCTGCGTAAACTGTCGCGCTATATAAATCCTGTATAATAATAACTATTCCAAAAATCTCTGAGTTCTAACCCCAAAAGGTTCAAAGCTGTCATTGTCGGTAAATAGGGTACTATATCAAGGTAAATTATAGTTTTTAGATTTTTATGCACCTTAAAAACGTTAAGTATGTTCTTCAAATTAAATGGCTACAGCCCCATTTAAATGCAAGTTGTAACACTACATAATATGAAAAAGTACAAACTAGTTTAATGCTCATGCAAAGCACTTTATTGTATGATTCATGCATGCCTCTCAAAAAAAAAAAAACACTCCTGTCTGAAGCCTATACTATACTATTATTACCGAAAGCTTCCAGGTCTTACCTCTACCAAAACTGATGTGAATGCATTTCCAATAATAATGTACAGCATTACAAAGCGCCATTGAAATGGGACACAGACCAGCTGAAAAAAAAAAAAAAGTACAACATATTAAGTGAAAGCCAGTCAATCATGCTTGAGTAAGAGGCTGAAGAATCGATACAAGTTCACTTTAATAACAGTACAGCTTACCTCAAAAAACTGGTCAACAGAGTTTATAGGGTGCAGCATGAAGAAGAATATTAAGACATAGAGAGCCAACACTGAGATTACAAAGAAATCTAAAGGAGAGAATGATGGAAGGACATTAAAGTCATTATATGCTGAGTCTCCGAAAAACAATTACACTTTTTTTGTTCTAGCTCAAATATGTCCTGATTGTGGCTATTGTAGACAACAACTTATCTCTAAAGCTACCACAACAGAAACCCCAGGATTTATTCACAGAAGGATAGCTAGTTACACATTTTGGATTTATACTGTGAACTAATGGTTTACCAAAGATACAACCAGAAAAAGGGGGGGGGGGTCCAAAAGCTTTTCTCTTTCCAATAAATACATACTGTATGCACAAGCATTGCAAATAAGGAAACTTCTGCAACAATCATGTTAAAAATGGTCACATTAGAGCCCCACTTCCAAACTTAACCTTCGGTAACTGAACATGTCTCAAACACAACAGAGTGTGTGGATACTGAGAATGGACAGTAAATGTCTAAAAATTGGCATATATAGATTTGGATAGTAAATTTAAAGGACAGTGTAACCTTTAGTGAAGCTGCCATTTCATAAATCCCCCCACGCCCCTGGGATTTTTGGGGAGACTTACTAAAAATGGTGTATGGTGGTCAGATTATAACTTCTACCTGTTCAGTTAAGTTTTGACAATTAAACCTGCATGCCATGGTTTCTATGCAGCTAAAGCAGATTCTACCCCCCCCCCCCCCCCTCACCCCTTTGGTGTTACATCTTTTACTTAGATGTTATAAGTTGCACTGTGTAAATCCAGAGTTGGGTTTGACTACCTAAACATCTCCAATACACTAGAAAACTAAAATACACTACAGCTGTGAAAAAAAAGCACGTACAGTTTTTGTAGCTAGGCTGGCGAAAGGGTTTTCCTTTTGAAAATACAACTGCCACAATGAGGTACTGGAAGCTGGATACAAAAAACAGGGTCGTGTTCTCATAGTTGCTGATGTTATGCTCATCAATTTCAGTGTGATTTTCATGACCATCTAAAGAGATATTGCATACACTGGAAGAGAAGAATAGAACAATCATAACAGGTGTAACTGGGCACAGATGACTTGTTTTACAGGGGTACCATATTCTTCCACTTCAGCAAAGTGGTGTACACGAACAATCTTGTCAACCATCAACATATTTGGCTGGTCTTCTTCCGGGTTCAGATTTTTGCCCATTTTGTAAGGCCAGGCTGGGATGACTTCAACCCCAGGCATGCACATTTCCAGTGCGCATTGCAAACAAGCACATAAGAATAGAATGGACATAATGTCTTATTCTGCATTAAAAAACCCGCCTGTTCACAATTTTTTGTTTTGTGCATAAAGTTCCACTTAAAGAAATAAAGAGTAGAAAGAGGACACTTACTTGCTGCTGGGTGTCCAGACCTCGTACCAAGGCTCCTGTTTCACAAGCAGAAAAGCCATGGTTTGGAATGCCAAGCAAATAAATATTTGGGAAAGGACAGAAAATAGAAGGGGTCCAGATATTAGGCCAGACGGGGGTCTTTGTGCTACCAACTCTTTCCAGGCTGGGTTTAAACTCACTGAAAATGAAAATGAAGATCTACTAAATCTCAAATACATATTAAATACAAGAATACATGATAAATTCTTAATTACAGAAATACACTAATCTGATTTTAAATTATAACATATTGTTTAATAGCTTAACTAATGTATTACCAGTAGACTGCTTTAAATTATCTAGAAAATTAGCAAAATGGGGTTTCTTTTTGTACAGTAGTAGTTTGTACACACTTAAATCAACACAAAAGTGAATTTTTTGGCTTGTCTGAAGCATTAAGAAAAAGCACATGCTGCTTACTTTGACAGAGCTATACACCAGCTCAAGAAAGAAAACAGCAGACATGCCTGAGGCATGGGGAAATATTCTACCAGTGTGCTTTTACACAAAGGACTCAAGAAGAAATTGTAAACCGCTGTAGTATAACTAGAGAAAAAAAATACAACTCTGGAAAAATAAAAAATAGAAAGAGCAAGCAATATCCTCTCCACCAGGCAATTAATATTTTTACAAAAGCTGCTAACCCAGGGTTTGCTAACCTTTTTTTAAACAAAGGGCCAGTTCACTGTTTGGGGACTGCACTGTGATCAATAAGGATATAAAAAAAAAACAGCAGTGGAAGTACATCAATCAAGCGGGAGTAAAACTTCTTCAAATTCAGGACCCATCCAAACCTCTGCAGAGCGTGCATGGTGTGAGACACATTGGACTCCAGCAGATAAGTGGACTGTTCCCTCAGAAGTAAGTCATCGAGCTATGCACAACAGGGATACCCTAATATGCAGAAGCCCCCAAAGCAGAGTCGGAAATTGGGTGAATGTTATGGGAGATGTGGATAGGCCAAACTATTTTAACGCCTTCATGCAGACAGAACACATATGCGGCCCCACTGCACTGGGCTTTTTGCCTTGGGGCTGTATATATGAGTATCTGGCTTTGTGCTTTCTGCTCTCACTGAGAGCCCCGAGTCCTGTACTAAAGATCGGGACTCAGACCTCCAGATTCTGGGTCACCTGAACGCTGTGGTAGCCTGATTGGCTGCCCCAGTGATCAGTGAAGCACAAGCACGCCCCTTGGATACATATAAAAAAAAAAAAAAAAAGAGTTATATAGATCAAAAAATAACGAAAAAAATACCTAGATCGAAGTTTGATCTAGGTCAGTGCAAGGGTTAGCATTTGGGTCAAAGGTCAGTATATTTTAGGAAGAATTTTTGTTTCCAATTTTATTTTATTTTTTTAATCATTAGTTAGTGTTTTTTAGGGAGGACACAAAAAAGCAAAATGCACACGACTGGTTCTGGGCTGTACTATTGGTACAAACAACATACACATATGTGGTACGACATGCTGACGTCATTGCGACATACGAGGTCCCGGAAGCACGGGCATTTTGATTCCCAATACCGGCCGGTATATTACTTTTAACCGGGATCTTGTTCTTTTAAAAACAAACGTATTACTTTTAACAATAAAAGAGTATTGGATCTTATGCTATGTGAAGCATCCTCCTTTTTTCTGAGTGGGACATCTGTGAACACCGGCAAGCGAGGACGAGAGAGTGACTGCTGGATCCTGGTGTGCTGAGCAGAACTGCAGCTTAAAGAGGAAGTAAACCCTGATGAGTTTACTTTCTCTTTCATTCCCTGTAAAGGCAAAGCATAATGGACTACTATGCATCGCATAGTAGTCCATTATGTGTCACTTACCTGACACAGGAGCAAGCAAAGTCACCGCTGTCCCCTGTAGTTCCGAGCGTCCATCTTCTTGGTGGGTCTCGCTGCTCCGGCACTGTGATTCGCCGGAGCAGTGATGTAGACTTCTATTCTAAGGAGTAACAAAATACCCCTACCTACAGACACCAACTGGATGTAAGCATCCAAGTAGGACAGAACAAAAAGTTTCCCTCAAAAAGAAGAATAATAGAATAATAATATTTAGACTGCCGGATCCACAGAATGCATAATCTAATAGTGTACTCAGTCTCCATGGGGTATTGCTGAGCAAACTTGTATGGAGCGATGGACATCTTGGCAGGGTGAACCCAATCCGTGTACAACACCTCCTTTAACCACTTAAGCCCTGGACCAATTTGCAGCCAAAGGACCAGGCCCCTTTTTGCGATTTGGCACTGCGTCGCTTTAACTGACAATTGCGCGGCCCTGCGACGTGGCTCCCAAACAAAATTGGCGTCCTTTTTTTCCCCACAGAGCTTTCTTTTGGAGGTATTTGATCACCTCTGCGTGTTTTATTTTTGCGCTATAAACAAAAATAGAACGACAATTTTGAAAAAAATGCAATATTTTATACTTTCTGCTATAATAGCCCCAAAAAATATATACATTTTTTTTTCTCAGTTTAGACCGATACGTATTCTTCTACATATTTTTGGTAAAAAAAAAAAAGGCAATTAGCGATTATTGATTGGTTTGTGCAAAAGTTATAGCGCTTACAAAATAGGGGATAGTTTTTTTTTTTTTTTTTTTTTTTTTTACTAGTAATGGCGGCGATCAGCGATTTTTTATTGTGACTGCGACATTATGGCAGACACATCAGACATTTTTGACACATTTTGTGACCAATGTCATTTATACAGCAATCAGTGCTATTTAAATGCAGATACCTGTGTAAATGACACTGGCAGTGAAGGAGTTAATCACTAGGGGGCGGGGAGGGGTTAAGTGTGTGTATATGTGTGTTTTTTTTTTTTTAAACTGTAGGGGGGCGTGGCTTGGCGTCTGATGTCACTGATCATCTTTCCCTATAACAGGGAACAGACGATCAGTGACAGGCTCAGTAGGAAGCACGGGAAGAGGTTTGTTTACACAGACCTCTCCTCGTTCTTCAGCTCTGTGACCCGATCGCGGGACACCAGTGCCGATCGGGTCCGCTGGTCCCGTGGCCAAGGAGCTCAGGACCACACTCCTGACCCACGGCTGGGCACTTAAAGAGCAACGTACAGGTACGTGCTTGTGCCCAGCCGTGCCATTCTGCCGATGTATATGTGCAGGAGGCAGCCCTTAAGCGGCTAATGAAGACGTACAGGAAAGGACTATGAATGCTGTAGCAGACACCATTATCCAAATCCTACAACCTTTGGAGTGGAGGACTGGAGAAGCAGAAACGTTAAATTAGTCTACCATTTTCCATGACAAAACTTACAAAGGTTATATTGGGCCTGAGTTAAACCCTGACCCTGCAGTGTTCAGATGATTCTTCGGATGAGGATTGTGCTGCATCCCCTTCTACCAAAAACGTACCCATCTTACTCTACCGTATCCTCTTCTCCATTCAATAAGGAAGGAATGAGGAAATGCTTCCATTTAAGACCAAGGAGGTCTAAACCGGCAAGTATTCTGGAAGGTGCCCTGGAGGTAGCGTGGTACCTGGGGGAAAGGGAGTAAGCCATATGGAACAAACTGATCCCCTAAAGATACAATGCAAGAGGGGCTGCATCCAAGACCCTCCCTACCTAAAAGGTATATAGGACCGCTTCCCACCATATTGCCTTCCTCTGCAGTCAGGCAGACACTGGCCTGCTGACATATAATCTGGGACCCTTGCTTGACACAGCCGCTCATGTCAGCCAAGAAGGCCAGAGCACTCTGCCACACTCGTGACATCACTGGCTGCACTGCACGTGCAACTCAGCCATATTGTGATTGCACATATATGTCATTGCACAGGGTTCCATAACGCAGGATCCAGGGCTGGCCGGCAACATTACAGGTCAACCCCGCATTGTCCTATGCAGACACATTACATTTAGCCACTAGCAAAGAAAACTAAAGCCTTCCGTAGAGAGAGGGGTTATGCTTGAAAAAAGGGGACCTTCTGACATGCAATAAAAGAAACTGGAGTTTGGCATACTGGAAATTGGAATTGTAAAAAAGACAGCTTAGAGCTGAAGGTGCATGATTTGACAGGAGAAAGGACAGTTGAGGCTTCTAAACATTCAACAAAAATTAAATATTATTAACAGTAAAATCAGTCAGTAGATGACCGATACATCACTGTCCTCTATAGTTAATAAAATGATCTGCAATAAATATTGTGGCTAAAACTTCAGACTAAAGCTACCCCTGCTTGACCATTCGGTCATATAGACTTGCTTGACTTTCTACCCATCTGATAATGGGCCTTTATTTTATAACACTATATTTTATAACACCATACTCCCACCTTAACGGAAACATCACTCCCAGGTCTTTCCAAGCAGAAGAAAGGCATGACATAAAACAAACCAATACTGCGCTTGTGTGAAAAAAACAGAAGTAGCAACGGTAAAATGTGAGATATGACACAATAAACATTAACAAATGAAAAAAAAAAATGTTAAAAAGGACATAAAATTTGTGGGCAATAGGAACACTTACTTGTAAATGCCACAACCAGTATAATGGCCAGGTCAATGAAGAGAAATTGGAAGTCACCTAAATTGCTAAGGATCTAGACAAACAAACAGGAAAAAAATAAATACATTTGCTTTTAAAAAAAACTGCAGCTACTTAATGCTAAAACAGTCTTCTTGAAATCTATACATGTATATAAATGATCTTATATAATAAAAAGCTGAACAATTGTATATTTATGATGAAGTGCCATATTGACACTTGCAAGAAAGCAAGACCGTAATAAACCGATGGGGGTGTTTGTTATCTCTGAATGGGACTAAAATGAGTACCTCCTAAAGGCAGACACTGTTTAAAAGGTTATTAGTAATGTATAAAATTAAGAATGTTAAAAAGTGATAGAGCGCTTACATTAAGAAAAAAAGCTCAGTGAATGATTAAGTAGCACAACATGGTAAAAAGTGTAAAAGATTGTGTAGAGCCATTAATCTGCAGACTAATACTCACAGAGTAGAGCAGGGTGACAGAGAAATACTGGATAATACTGTACAGAGCCATGAATTTGAATACACAAAATGAAGTGATTAAAGCTGCACGCCCTTCCCTACAAAACAAATGAGAGAGCATCAGGTATAATATGACAATTATAATCTCTTAAATAAAGTGCATAAGTGAAATATAAAATTCAGTCTAGTGTAAAAGCAAACATTTTTTAAAACTAGGAGTTTTAACTAGTAAATATAGCAAATAAACATTACCAAACTTTTCTTACAATGGGAGGGATGTCCACAATCTGACTGGTTGCACAGCTTACATCAAGGGATACCCAACTGATGGCCGTGGCCCACATGTGGCTCTCAGCGCCCTCTGTGTGGCCCGCGACCTTCTGCTGGGGGGGTCTGCAAGCCCAGATAGCGGGTTCCTGACTCGCCACCGTGGAGCATCAGTGATGAGAATGAAGCTGGCAGTAGAGAAAGCTTGCAGCTGCAATAGAGAATAAAGCCGACGCTTCCGATGCAGCGCCTGCTACTGTCCTATCCAAGTGGAGTGAAACCAATTGCACTCCGCCTGGGACAGCAACAGCTGGTGATTTCTGAAGTGAAGACTGTGTTTAAAAAAAAGTCTGTTTAATTGTTTTAAATGAAAATCACATATGGGCATATCTGTTCTAGTTCTGCACTGGTTACTCTGGGTTGATTTCAAACTATCACATCGCAGTGCACCTGCTGGTTACCTACGTTATTACCTGAGGGTTTGGTGTGCATTCTGAAAGCACTATCAGAAAGTGCACCACACCTCCAGGACATAGAATTTTATTATGACAAAGTGCAGCTAACCTGCAGGATAGCCACAGGTGCATTGTGCTGCACCTGTATACTGGAGTGCATTGGTATGAAAGCAGCCCTAGGCCCCTTTCACATGATCGGTCCGATTGGGTCCACCTGAAAAACCGTCAGGCAGACCCAATCCGACCCTACATTCACCTCTATGGTGAACTTGTGTCCATTTACACCCACCTACCTCCAAATCAATCCAGTGAAGAAAAAAAAAATAGAAGGGGATCCGTCCCCTTCCATCTGGGTGGATAGGATGATATAGAGTAGAGTGGGCTGTGTTCTTGTCCGCTCTGCATATGCAAAGTGAACACAGACCTGTCACCTGCCTGCTCCATGACCGGTTACCAAGTCACTTAGGTGGCCCTCGGTCTTCAAAAGTTTGGGAATCCCTGGCTTACACAGTGCAAAATAGGGGTTGAGTATCCGGAAGCTTTATGAAACTGTATTAATTCAAACAGCACATCTCATAAATAGATCTTTTGTTAGTTAAAACTGATAGGTAAATGCACTTTACCGTATAAGATCTGGCACACATGCAATGCTGGGCGTCCGGGAGGTGAAAGGTGATGCTACAGATGCCTCCAACTCAGATAGTGATATACCGCCATGGGCTCTTTTCAGTGCCTGTGATGAGATCACCAACAGTAGGAAAATTCTAATTTAATGCAGTAATAAACTTAAAGCGGAACTAAACCCATTGGTTTTCAAGAACAGTTACAGTATATTCAAGGCATGCCATGAATGATAAAGACCTCATTTACACAGGATGTACTATACTATATGCCCATGCAGAGCTGTGTTTACAGACACAGGGATGCCCAGGTGTTCCGTGCAACCCTGTGTAGACAGTCCCATTGATGTTGGATGCATGGACACAACTGCTGTGTCCCAATATGACATCTGCGTGAGGGCAGGTGCTTGTCCCCAAAGTCACACGGTCTGTATTCAAAACATGCATCTGCAATGTCATACTGGGACACAGCCGCTGTGTGCGTGCAGCAGCTTTGTCTCAAATGACATCCATAGACCTGCCTGCACAGGGATGCATAAAACACATGTATGCCCTGTGTGAATGAGGCCTGTCACAGTTGAGTTCCAAAGCAAATTGTCAAGCCATCAAACGACTGGTGTCTTGCTGATCACATGTGGAGCTCTATGGCAACTGCAGATCAAACAGATGGCAGCTTCCTTGTCAGCAGGATTTGGTTTTGTTTCAACTGTAAACCACAGCCATTCTGTATCAAAGAACTAATTCAAAATAACATTCTTTAATAACTCATAAAAGTTTAGTCTCCTCTTAGGCTTCAATTGAAAAAAAAAATAATATACGGTCAGGACTCAAATGCAAAGAGAGATACAGCGCAAATTACATTTCAGCATTCTCTGCAGCTAAAGTGGGGTTACTCGCTTTAGTGTACATCGGTTGGGGGGAGGAAAAAAAAAAAAAAAAGAAAAGAAGGTTTTCCTGAACATTCAATTTTTTGGAGTACAGTACATGGTATTCATAAACCTTGGGTTATAGGCTTGTACCTTCGAGTGATTAGACACTAAACTCTTAAAGAGAATACCTCTGCCCCCACAACCAACCACACACCTATAACCATCCCTCCCTTGGTCATTGAGCCCTCTGTTTGTAGAATGCAATGCATAACCACCAAGTAATAGAGGGGAGGAGTGTCCTGTAATGCAAGATATGGAACTTCTAGGCAAGTCAAACCACCTCCTCTAAATCGTACAGTACAGGACACGGGCATAGAATTCAGAGACCGTAGCATGTTCCCAGGCAAAGAATTTGTGGGGTGGGAAAAACATAGACAATAGGAATATGCAACAGGTCCCCACATATATGGGTTGACTAACCCAAACTCAGAACGTGAAGGATAAAGCGTAACCGGAGCCACTAGAATGGACATATCCTCTAGAATAAGCAGAACATTTTAAATAATATATCTCTATATCTCTCTCTCTCTCTATATATATATATATATATATCCCATTGTATATGTGTAAGTATTGAAGCCGTCACCATTTTTCTAGGTAAATACATTTTCTAAAGGTGCTATTGACATGAAATTTTCACCACTTGTCTGTAACAACTCATCCATACATACAAAGAAACCATAACAAATAAGTTCAGAAATGAAGTTATGTCTAATAAAATGGAATGACAAAGGGAAAAAATTATTGAACACCTGAAGAAAGGGAGGTGCAAAAAGGCATGGAAAGCCAAGACACCAGCTGACAATCAGTAATTGGAAAGCAATCCTGCCCCTTGTCAGTGCAAATTAATATCAGCTGGTTCAGTCTCAACTGATGGCCTATAAAAAGGTGCCTCACTACGAAGGTGTCACACAAGAAACATCTCATGATGGGTAAAAGCGCTCTCAAAACCTTCACAACCTTATTGTCGCAAAACATACTGATAGCATTGTTTACAGAAGGATTTCTAAACTTCTGAATGTTTCAGTGAGCACTGTTGAGGCCATAATCCGGAAGTGGAAAGAACACAATTTCACCATAAATTGACCAGCCATGACCAGGTGCTCCTCGCAAGATTTCTGACAGAAGAGTGAAAAGAGTTATCAGAAGAGTTGTCCAAGAGCCAAGGACCACTTGTGGAGAGCTTCAGAAAGACCTGGATTTAGCCGGTACAATTGTTTCAAAGAAAACAATAAGTAATGCATTCAACCACCATGGGTTGTATGCACACTTGCCACGCAAGACTCCATTGCTGAATATAAAGCATGTTGAAGCTAGTTTAAAGTTTGCTGCACAACATTTAGACAAGCCAGTGAAATACTGGGAGAATATAGTCTGCGCAGATGAGACTAAAATTAAACTCTTTGGATGCCATAAAACACACCATGTTTACAGATCAAATGGCACTACACATGACCCCAAAAACACTATACCAACAAAGAAGTTTGGAAGTGTTAACATCATGGTGTAGGGCTGTTTTTCAGCATACGGTACTGGCAAGCTTCAGGTCTTTGAAGGTAGGATGAATGGAAAAATGCATTCTTGATAAAAAAAAATCTACTGCCATCTACCAGGATGATGAAGATGAATTGAGGATGGATATTTTCAGCAAGACAATGATCCCAAACACAAAGCCAAGGAAACAATTGTTTTCAGGGCGAGTTAGCACCACATGCAGTCCAGTGTGTTTTTTTTATGCATAAAAAATGCATGGAAAGTAGGTTATATGGTTTTCAATGGCATAATTCACACCAGTGTTTGCAGCGTCAGAAAGAAAAAAAAAAGTAGCACGTGCTGCATTATTCCTGCACTGGAACACTGTAAAACGCATCAAACGTGTCAAAAACGTGCATGCAGAAAAGTATCTGGAACACATTCAGACTGCATATGTATGGCGTGAACTGGCCCTTAAAGAAAATAAAGCGGCTAGAATGGTCCAGTCAATCACCTGACTTGAATCCAATAGAAAATGTATGGAAAGAACTAAAGATCACAGTTCACAGAAGAGGCCCAAGGAACCTTAAACATTTGAAGACTGTGTGTGGAAGAATGGGCCAAAATCACACATGAGCAATGCATGCGACACACCTGTGAAACACAGTTCAGATATCAAAGACCTGACGAACGCCTTGCTTCTCCCAAACCAAGTGGCTATTCTGAAAGTAAAATCACACGGCAACTGAACTCGAAGGAAGCTTGAGCCAATCATCTAGCGGATTCAGCTGCCAGACAGCCATTGGTCCATGGGAAGTGGACAGCAGGGTGGTAGAAGAAGACCACCCGTGCTTGCCTTACAGACTCTCCCAGTGGACAGAGTTTATCTGAAAGAACTACAGGAAGCAGCAAGTCCGGATGAGAAGGAAAGCTGGAAATGGATTGGAGCAACTCTCAGAGATGGACTATTCGAGTGCAAGAACAAGCCTTGTCTACCCAGGATTATGCACCCAGCCATGGTGCAATAGGCACATGAAGTTGCCCACTTGTCAAAGACGCTTATGAACTCTCTCGTCAACAAATACTATGTAGCACCAGAAATTACTCCACTGACCAACTTCTTCAGATAATGCACTATCTGTGCCAAATGCACTGAAGAGGCCCCACCTTCCTAGTTTTTCACACACCCTATCACCCCCAGAGTAGTGGGAAGGTCGAGAGAATGAACAGTATCTTAAAGAATTAAATGATACACACCTAAGGGAGAACACTCCCTATTCCCTTATGAGATTTTGTTTGGTTCAGCCCTAGACTTGGTTGTTACTTTCCACAACAGTTACAATCTGATGAGTTGACTAATTTTTTAACCGCATTTATCATGAGAATTAACCTAAATGCATGCCCAGGTGTTTTCTTCCATTCCAGATCCATAACATTTGGCGCCCAACGTGGGGCCCCCAGGTTCTGTCCAAAGGGAGACCACGACTGAGGGACTGAGTGGCTGGCCTGGACAGACCAAGAGGGCTTGCGCCACCTTAAGAGTACGGTAGGTACATTTATACTTACCACTGTACGACTTGTTTTTCTCTGGTCTGGCCACTGGTCTTGCTGGCTTCCGGAGGTCGTCCAGAGGCAGGTAATTATTATTCCTCGCTTGGGGCTGTTTAACAAACCTGCCACTGGATCTCTGCTGACTGCATTATTTTTTTCAGTTTCTGTCGTCCTGAAGGATTGCAACTCAGCAGACCAAAAGTAAAGTTGCAATCGAGTGTCCTGACTCAGGTGAGCTGTTGGTCCCTGAGAAGACAGAACCTTGCAACAAGTGTCTAAGGACAGTGACTCGGGGTTGACAGTGTGAGAGACTCCTGAGGGTTTAGCTCAGCTGCTGAGGCTTCGCAGTGCAAGGGGTGACAGGGGTAATGTCACGTCCTAAATGTGTATGTGGATTAATGTTTAGCATCCATGAGGGTGGTTGTAGTTTATGATACAGCCAGGAGAGTGTGAGGGGACAGGGAGAGAAGCCTGTTAATATTTCCTTGCAGCTCTACGAGCCTCCATCCTTGATTTGCTGTGTAGAATGGAGCAGTGGAGGAGGGATATTAACCCATTAGTTGCCCATACTCCCCTCTGAAGCCGTCAGCCGGGACTGCAGTGAAGGAATAGAATAGCGTGAGAGAGCTTGGATATGAGTTGGGTGACCCAGAGAGAGATGAGGAAGTAATCAAACTGAGCAGATGTCAGTGTGGTTACTCCCGTCGTGCATGCACATCTACCACTTTATAATTAGGAGCAGCAGACATCTAACCTGAGCCTGATTGCGGTTCTGATCCATAACAATTGCAAGGGCAGGGATTGTAGAAGCCAACGCTAGAAGATGGATAAGGGGAGGAGCCTGGCAGAGTATAACTCTGGACAGAACTACTTGTTTTAAAGCCATTAGTTGTCTGAGGAATTGTGCAATGGATGCAGAAAATTCCTCTGCAGACAATTACTGCTGTGTCTCAATATATAGGCAGCTTTGTATGCACGAACAGGTGCTATGAGGAGTTCCTTTGCCAGTGGTAGGGAAGACTGTGCACTTTTTGTTCCCACAAATAGAGTTTTCTTTTGGTGGTATTTGATTGATCACGTCTGCGTTTTTAATATTTTTCGCTATAAACAAAAAAAGTAAACTTTTACTATAATAAATATCCCCAAAAAACATATATAAAAGAAAAAAAACTAATTTCTTCCTCAGTTTAGGCCGATATGTATTCTACATATTTTTTTGGGGGAAAAAAAATAAAATAAAAAATTTCAATAAGCATATATTGATTGGTTTGAGCAAAAGTTATCACGTCTACAAAAATAGGCGATAGATTTATGGAATTTTTACTATTTTCTTTATTAGCAATGGCAGCGATCTGTGATTTTTATTGTGACTAAGACATAGCGGCAGACAGACACTTTTGACACTATTTTGGGACCATTAGCATTTATGCTGCGAACAATGCTATAAAAATGCACCGATTACTGTGTAAAGGTCACTGGCAGGGAAGGGGTTAAACACTAGGGAGCGAACAAGGGGTTAAGTGTGTTCCCTGGGAGTGTTCTAACTGTAGGGGGGATGGGCTCACTAGAACATGACAGAGATCACTGCTCCTGATCACTGGGAGCAGTAGATCCCTGTCATGTTACTAGGCAGAACAGGGAAATGCCTTGTTTACATCTCCCTGTTTTGCCTCTCCGTGTCACGATCGCGGGCCACTGGACAGACAGAGTCCGTGGGACCCGCGGGCACCCACTAGTCACCCATGACACAGCGACTTACGGGCACATTGTTCTGAAAACCGTGCCACTTTGCCGACGTATATCAGGGTGAGCTGGTCGGCAAGTGGTTAAAGATGAGAGGTGCCTCTAAGTGTAGCAATATGGTTACATTTAATGAAGGTAGAACATTTAGACCCCTTTCACACTGGGGCGTTTTTCAGGTGCTTTCGGGCTAAAAAATAGCACCTGATAAACAAAACCCCTGCAGCCCCAGTGTGAGAAACCGAGTGCTTTCACACTGGGTCGGAGCGCTCGCAGGACATTAGAAAAAGCAGTGAATACACTGCTCCTCCATGCCCCTGCCATTGGAATCAATGGGCCTGCAAGCGCTTTGGCAGTGGCACATTTAACCTAATATTCGGCCGCTAGCAGGGGTTAAAAGCACGCTGCTATTGTCCAAACAGCGGTAAAGCTAAAGCCCCCCACCGCAGTAAGAAAGCAGCCTTAGCAACTCACATGGTTGATGATTAAAACAGGCACATCTAAGTATGCAGGTATCCAGGGTAAATCTGTCCACATAGACCGTCCTCTGCAGTGCCATCAACATCATCCCTTCCACGCTGCGCTCCACGAGCGTTTCCAAGCCTCGCTTTCAGATCGCTCTACTGCAGGGTCTGCCAGGTCACAATTGCAGACTGACAGCGGTGAGGAGGATGGTCAATGTGGACCGCTTTACCCCTGATGCCCGCATGCTTAGATGTGCCTCTAAGCATCTCACATGGTTGATGATTAAATGTTGTAAATTCATTAAATGTAACCATATTGCTACACTTAGACATGCCTCTTCTCTTTTATACTCTGAAGCTCCTGCTAGATTTTGCTTTTAATCTGCTTGTAGAGGCTGCCATTTGTGGATAGACATTTTATTGTTTCACAACCTGGTCACATTGCTATAATCTGTTTATATGGACTATAAACTGAAGGACTTATAAATAAATGCTTATGGAATCCAGGGTTTTATTGTATAGAACATAGTAAGGAGTTGAAGATTCTGAATAGAAAATAAAGTTCAGAGAAATTTCCTCCGAGGTCTATTACTTTTGGACACTAGCAAAAAATGAAGGGTTTTAGGGGATGGTCTCAAGAGCTGCATTGCCAGTGTCCAATCACCTGAAGATATGAGCCTATAACCCATGATTTATGAATATTATGCCTATGTCCTGTACTAGACAATGAAGATATAGTTAAGTGTAAAGGAAAAACATCAATGTTTTTGGTGTTTTACAATGGAAAGGTCTAACGTGTTAGAAAACTTTAAAGTAAATCTGGCGATAAAAAAAAAAAAAAGGCAGATACTACACTTGTAGGTTTGACTTCTGACATGATGTTAGTGTACTGGAATCTATGGAAGGATACAGAAGTGTACACAAATAAAGGCTAACTACAAATTTTGCAAATAATAAATACATTCATATTTGCAGCAAAGAAATGCGCATTTGTTTTTTTTTTGCAAATGAGTCTGTAAAGCATTGCAGCTGGGACCAAGTGAATCACGAGTGCAGTGCAGATTCTTCCTAGTGACTTGTCCGTATAAAGGTCTGGACTTTCAGTTACTGAGCTGGAGGAAGTATCAACTGACTTAGAGGGCGGTAATCGCCACATTTGTGTTCCATTGAGAGCTACATATCTGTCTGCTACGGGGTAGCCAAATATGAGCAACAAACTAAAAGGCGGAACCTTCATGTGGGCATGGTGGCTTACACATTTACAAATGTGTGCAAACAAACCCTCTATTTTTAGAGTGACTTGTTAGGACAATTTGTTTTTTTTTGCAGGCTGGCTAGTAAGTGTGCTGGGAAATCTTGTTTGTTTGTGAGAAGCGCGTTGCCCTTCCATGTGCAACTTACTGCAAAGGCTAGTTATGGGTTGGATGTCACTTTTTTGTACAGTTGGTTGAATTGAGTGTGGAGATGCACTGGATGCCTTCAGCCGCCTCTGTGCTCTTGCTGGACCTCATATGCATCCCTGTACCTTTGAGGAGTGAGCTCCCTCCAGGCACACTTGCCCTTAATCTAATAACTGCTATATGTGCTCCAAACTTGGGAGACAGAAAATGATAGCGTTAGAACTGCAGTATACAGAGGAGCCTTGATGTGGGCACTATAGCTTGTGCATATATTTGCAAATGTGTGCAAACAAAACACCCTCTCAACGTGAATGGTCAATGTGGTTGTTTTGCAGACGGGCTGGTAAGTGTGCTGGGAAATCTTTTGTTTGTTTAAAAGGTGTAGTTAGCCTTTAATTCTGTATTGATATATTTTATGTGGCTCCTTATGAAATAATTTTATCCTTCATCATTACCTGGATCACATTTTAGAAAAAGTTTTTACTTACTCCACAATCATTCGCTCCGTCTCCACACATGCCAACATAGTAACTGTAAAACAAGCAAGAAATAGCTGTAGTATTTAATAATCATATGGATGGGAATTGCTGCAGACAAGGCAGAAAATGTTTGGTCAGAGCTGTATATAGTCTCTTGCTTGCTATGTCTTACGAAGCTCAAGCATTATATCACACACCTTAGGGCTCATGCACAATGCAGCTCCAAAAAAAGAAGCTGCTTTTACAGGCATTTGAGCTTTTATTTTCCTTTAAGAAGTTGGGCATTTTTGTGCTCTTTTGCACGTTTTTATTGCGCTTCTTTGAGCATAAGTTTTATTTAATTTTTTTAAACAAAACCTCCCTTCAGCAAATTTTTGTATTTTGTTTGTTTGAGATTCTTTCAGCTTTTTCACGTTTTTGTGCCCTAGGTGGTCTTTTCTGCTCGAAAGCTCCTCTCAAAAACACTAGCTTGGTGGGTTTTTCTGCCTGTAAGAGTATATGCCTATAAACTCCTGAAAGAGCCAAAGTGTGCATGAAAACATTGGCAAACACGGAGGGGAGTTTCCAGGCAAAAAAAAGAGCGCTCAGAAAAACTTCTTAAAGATGCCATGTGCATGAGCCCTAATTTAGACAGCAGGTTGAACTGAAAAACAAAAAACAAAAAAACTAAGGGTTTGTTCACTCCAGATGCATTTGGGGCTAAACTTGCAGCTATTTCCAGTGCAGCTGAAATTCACAGGCTAAGCAAAGAAAGCAAAGGTTTGGTTTTCTATGTATTAGTTCACACCACAGCGTTGCTGTTGTGTGCATTGAAAAAGGTACTGCCTGCAGCTAGGGGGTGGAGAGTCAAAGACAAAACGTACTAAAAAAAAAAAAAAAAAATAATAAAAGTTCAAGAACTATAGTAAATCCTGTATAATAAAGTATGCTAAAAAGGCATCTTGTGGAAAGAAATGATGATGATGATATGAACTTTTTACTTTGCTTGTATTGCTCATCATTATATGTACTTCTATTGTTCAATACCATCTATAGATAACCTACAGCCCCTCAGAATTAACAAGATAGAATGACAAAGTGTACTCTTGCTCATGTACAAGGATGGTCATTTCATTTTTTTGTTGCCACATAATACTTATGGTAAACTTATGAAGAGAGTTTACAAAGTTTGCAAATACCACATACACTATATTACCAAAAGTATGAATGAACGAGTTTTGGGTGGAGGAACTTGACCCTATGGAACATCTTTGGGATGAATTAGAGCAGAGACTGCGAGCAAGGCCTTCTCGTCCACATCAATGCCTGACCTCACAAATGCGCTTCTAGAAGAATGGTCAAACATTCCCATAGACACACTCCTAAACCTTGTGGACAGCCTTCCCAGAAGAGTTGAAGCTGTTATAACTACAAAAGGGTGGGACATTAAAGTTCATGTGCCTGCAAAGGCAGGCATTCCAATACGTTTGGTAATATAGTGTAAATATACCCACCCTAAACAAATCTAACTGTACATTACCTACCTGAGGAAATGTCACATGCATGTTTCAGTTCAAACAATAAAAGCTAATTGACTATTTATACACCTGAACGCATTAATCCATGCAGTTCCATCATCTCTCCAGTGAATAAGGAATGACATAAATTGACAGTAGTGGGTTGCAGCACTTACTCAACATTCTGCAGTTCCTCCACCAACTGTGTCTTCTGATCCGGGGCCATCCTGGCAAACACTGTACCATGCAAAACCAGCTAGGACAACACAAAACAATTAGGAAAACTGTACATACATTTGACTCCAATCTCTGAATATTACATGTGCCACACCTTTGGAACCAGGTCCTGAAAGTGTTCCAGAATTACTGAAAATGATTTCCCATTCATCGCAAAATGGTAATCAACCGTCAGATTCTCATCTAAACTGTCATTCACTGCTTTCATAGGAATAGCCTGAGAACAAAAGTGAGAGAAACTTTAAAATAATCACAACATCAATTACTAACAAAAGTGAATTGCTTGCAAGCCACATGCATGGAGAACAAATAACTGGTGGCTATGGTTTAAATAAAACATTTCGTATTTGCGACACATTTATAAATAACAGCAAAGTCAGGTACACCTACAAAACATCTGTCATCACACTGTCAACTGCATCCTCTTAAAAATTGTAGTTCTGATTGACATCTCTTATGAGGCTGCAGTAAGTGCATAAATACAAAATGTTAATTTTGACTGCTGCGCATCCTTAATGAAGGTAATGTAATATTTTTATGTACAAGTGGAAAAGATAGACAATATAACCTTCTTTGTTCACAACAAGCACTTTGAGCACAAACAAATCTAGTGTAGCTTAAATAGGGACCAGGTTAGACTTTGTGTAAGAGATTAAGCAGCTCATTTAAGCAGTGGTATGTGTCAATGATTTCCGAGTCCATTTCCAGAATAAGTAGAGGCATTCTGAGACTAGCTGATCAGGTAGCCATTTCCTGCCACTGGAAATAAACATCAGCGTTACATATTTTAGAATGGACCCAGATCTCTAATGAATTCATGACTTTGCAGACCCTAGTAGTAGTTGTAAGTAATGACCCTGAAAAGACCTGCTTCCTATAGACAATGTTGGCAAGCTCAAAGGGACTTTGATTTTTTTTTTCTGCCCCCAACTTACACAATAAGACCATTATCTCCCTTCCAGAACAACTTAATTTTAGGCTCTGTCCTTTTATTCCAATGGAATCCGAAAGACCCTAGATTCTCCCATTATGGCTGCTGCAGGCTTACGCTTTCTGATAACCCTACTCAGGTTTACGCTTTCTTATTATGATTTTTTTTTTCTAAAGTCAATAACCTAAGATAACTTGATTGTCATAACTTTTTTCTTCAGCCCTTTTCTCCTCCCTTCCCGAGTCCATCCTCCACGCATATAAGGAAGGGTAACTACTCTTAACCAAACAAAAAAGTCTCATGATAAAAAAATATACACAGGGAACAAAACTGGGTGAACAGTAGCCATATAGTGAATGTACAACATATAGAGTAAGCCAAAATACAAGGGTGCATGGAAAACTCTGCTTGTATTGGTAAAGTCCTGGAAGCGGCAAGGGCTAAAGTGACCATTGGGGGGAGACTGAAGGATCACAAGAGGCTATGATGTGCAGCAATATCATTTCCCCAGGACTTGTTCTGTCTTTCTGTAGTATTTGTATGTAAATTATATATATATATATATATATATATATATATATATATATATATATATATATATATATATATATATATACACACACACACACACACATACATATATATATATATATATATATATATATATATATATATATATATATATATATACACATACATATATACATATACACACACCTTTTTTTCTGATTTATAATGAATCATTTGTTCTACACAAGTAAAAATGTAAGTTCCTGTCAATGAACTTGAGTTTAGAACTCACCTCTGAGTTAATTGCATTTAAATTGCTCCTTGGCATGGTGTCTGCATAGTGCCAGTTAATTGTGGCAGCCTGGCCATCCTTTGGAGGTAGTGCTTCTGCTACAATAACTTTATCATGAGGTAGAATCATTCCACAGTCCCGGGCAACAGAAATTGCAGTTAACATGTTGTCTCCTGTAAAAGAAGTCAGTACAAGTAGTCCATAAATACACTAGTTTGCAGTCATTAAATGTGACTTACCTTATGCCCTTTTATTTCAAAAAGCATCTCCACTATGTAATGCTGTTAGTGATTAATTTTTTCAATTAAAATAATAAGCATCTTATATTTAACTGCTCTGTGCAATGCACAGAGTGGCTCCGAACTTCCACTTTTGGGGTCCCTGGCCAGCACTCTTCGCTCCTTTTCCCATCCAAGTGCCACCATAACAAGCCGCTTACCATGGTAAGCGGGTTGTGACCCAGCAATGTGCACTGTATGTAGCTGAAGCTACATGCAGTTTATACAGTGCTTAGAGCCATGCAGCATTTAGACCCCTTTCACACCAGGGGAGTTTTTCAGGCGCCAAAAATAGCACTTGTAAGGCGCTTAAAAAATGCCTCATCTGCAATCCCAGTGTGAAAGTCAGAGTGCTTTCACACTGCGCTGGCAGGTTGTCCAAAAAAAAAAAAAGTCCTGCTAGCAGCTTCTTTGAGGCGCTTAAGGAGTAGTGTAAACACTCAAAGGGCAGCACCAGCAAAGCGCCTTTGTGGGAGCTTTTAACCATTATTTAAGAGGCGCTTTTCGCACCAATAGCAGGGCGCTTTGACCCCCCCCCAGCGCCCAAAAAGCGCTTCTAAAACTACAGTAAGGCACAGCTAAAACTAGCGACACTTTACCACCAATGCCCCACTCTTTCAGTGTGCAAGGGCTCTTAGTGAAGGAAATAGTTTGTTTGGACCACCTTGGTCCAACTAACTATTTAAAGTTACAGGAAACATGGAAATCAGCTTTAAGACTTTAAAAACACTTTAAGCACCTTCACTGGTAAATGATGAATGCACTCAGTAGGAGCTAATCAACAACCAATTTAAAGTGTCATTAAAGGCAAAACACTTTTTTAAAATAAATTTAGGGAGAGTTATAACCCGTCGTTTTTTGTGCCATGTGTCCCACTGGGGAGGTTTCCCTTTACTTTCTGTCCCATAGCCAAAACAGGAAGTAAAAGGAAATCCTTCCAAAGTATTGGGGGATTCCCTGGGTGTCCCCATTGGAAGATTTCCCCTTTATTACAGTTTTAATATCAACCCAAAATTTGGAATTTTCTTTTACCTTCAATGATAATGGTTAACGGGACAAATAGAGAGGGGAAATCTCCCTAAGGGAACACAGAAAGCAATACAAGCTGACAGGGGTTCTAATCCCTCTCCATGCTGTCTAAAACCAAAAAAATTTGTCTTTAGTGACATCAACTGCTGGTGGGCGAGTGGCTATCACTCCAACTCACACTGATAAACACAGAAGCCTAATTTTATTCCAGGTGTAATGCCAGGATAAAGTCAGCATTGCAGCATACGGATATGACCTGGTGTAAATAAAATGTAATAAGCATGTACTTCTTGAGGTGTCTAATTTTCCCAGAGGACATGTAGGTATGCATAATACAAGATATGCAGCAATTGGGTTTCTTACTAATAGGAAATACAGCAATCTTGCAGACATACCACCGACTATGGTGTCAACTCGCTTATAACCAAAATAAAAGATGAAAAAAAAGGAACTAAAACTTCTGATCAAACTTTTTCACGCTTTTGCAGTCTCCAGAATTTCTTAGAGCAGTGAAAGGTATACTTCGAAAAATGCATGTCAAACTGCAGCAAGTACCACAAACAAAATGGCTATTGACAAACAAATCAAGCGATCGGTCCGATTTTGGGCATGCTTTCAATTATCACACCATTTCTGCTGTGCTACAGTGTAATAATGACTGATGATAAATAAAGAGCATCAGGCAAAGTTCTCCTCACACAAAAAACTCTTTCTAGATTAGTATGCAATCTATCCAGAGAGCAGGTGATGATTCCTCACACTGTTATGATGAAGCATGAAGGATATTAAGTGCTGTATGAGAGCCGTGCAAGTACTGTTGGAGACGGGGCACTTTCCCGATTACCCATGTGGTTTATATTGACAAAGAAGTTTATTCAGGTTGTTTTTGTGTCAAAAATGCACTCAGGGACGAGGAGCAATGGCAGAAGTATCACAGAGTACTACTGAATGAGACACTGTTTATAGCTAAGAAAGCTATTGCACTCAAATGGATTCAACCAAATCTGCCATTTGTTCATAAGTGAATAAGGACGATAAATCAAATGCTGCCATATGAAAAACTTGTGCATAAATATAGAGGGTGCCCAAAAATATAATACAATTTGGGATATGTGGTGTGCATCTAACCTCACCATTTCCAATAACTGAGAAGTCCATTGACGCAGGTGTACTGTATGCCAAATGGTAGGACTCTGACCTCTTAGTGTTGATTCCCAATATCCAGGAAAATAATGGTGAATCATTTTATGCTTTACAGCTTTTATTTTGTGATCCAAGCAGGCTATAAATAGGTTCTCAAATAACCTGGTACATGTTAAGTCAAATGTATTTTATTTGCTATGGTGCTAATGTTGAGAATTCTGTTGAATCCATTAATGTAATGCATATCCATTAATAAAAAAAGTGTTTAAAAATGCACTCAGTACTTTTTCTACTGAAATAAACACAGATTAGCTAAACTTTCTTTAAAGCCATTTGAGTCACCACTTTTTTCTCACCTGTGACCATGACCATACGTATGTTGGCTTTGCGAAGGTCTTCAAGTACAGCTGGAGTCTCCAGTTTTAATTTATTTTGCATAATAATCAACCCCAGGAATGTCATGTTGTTTTCAATTGCATCTCTGCAATAATTGAAAATGTTGCATCAAACTATTAGAAAGCACGTTTCCTATACATATACAACACTAATATTAAACAACACAATTTTTATACAAAGTTGACAGAATTATTTTTTCAGTCTAAACTTTTCCTTTTCTAGTATGGAATGGCTAGATTTCCCATCGTTTTAAAATTTTGGGCATCTGTGTGCCATTGGAAAGACTTCTTTGCAATCATATTCTGATAACTTTCTCACCTAACTACAGTTTTGATTACAGATAAACTAGCCAAACTAAACTTTAATGTTAAGAACACAAAATGATGCTAAAAGAAATATTGTGAAGTACAGTACTCCTTTAGGTGATTGAACGCTGGTAAAAGCTATGCTGGGAAGCACTCCCCCCCCCCCCCCCCGTGTACCTATATAACCCTCTGTTGAAAAAACCCAAACTTGTATGAATCCTGGGAATGGCTGCATAAAATGGTGCCTGTACTCTAAAACTGAGGGGAGGTGCTCAATATTGTATCACAATGAAACCCTCCACTCACTTGGGGTGTGTGCCTCCCATCACATGGGCCCCCCTGCCCCCCCCACCCGAGATGCCTTCGGCAACCCCTCTCTCAATGGTACCCTCCCTCACAGTAAGGCGATCACAGAGGAATAGGGGAAAGACCTGTATGCAGTACTCCAAGATATAAAATTTACAAGTACATTAAAATTCCTATTATTTTAATGGGACAATGCAGGACACAGAAGTGAATTCTTAGAGATATCCCCAAGCAATAAACCAAGATGTGGACAACAAAACAGTGAAATTTGTAGCAACTAGCCCACAGGAAAAAAAAAAAAAAAAAAAAAAAAAAAAAGAGTCAACGGACCCAACAGCCATCTGTTGAAAATGTTTTTGAAAAGAAAAACAAGTGGTGGGCCTGCGACTCTTGAGAAGAACCAATGTAAGATAAACTGGTTAGGTGGAAGAAAAGACCATCAATTTTAAATAAGTAAATGCTACAATGTTACCTATAGGACAGAGTTATAACAAGACAATAGTGGGGCCGTTTGTAGAGTCTGGGTAGGTTTTCCCAACATGCAAATTAAGGTTAGCCAATAAACAGTCTGATCTTGAAAGAAAAATACAGAAGTAGTAATCCATCACAACTCGAGCCTCACCAAGTGAGCAGGGTTGTACTGGTACACTGTGGAGCAGTTCCCAAAGTTTTTGCCAGTGTCCAATAATCTGTAGGTGACAGCATATAACCAATGGGCTAAAAGTCAACCCACGTGCCCTGTACAGTACAAATAAGAGGACTTTAAAAAAAATATATATATATATTTTTATTTTTTTGCGAGTTGGACTTTTTACCGCATGCAATAATTTATGCAAATGAGAAAGAAACAGATGTGCCACCACACTTCCTGCAAGTCTAACACACACTTAATATACACACGAGAAATATTTACTTGACAAAAAATTTCTAACTCAGCTCACCCAGACTTGCCTCACAGTATATTCAGGTGGGCAACAATGTCACCTTTCTCAATTGCACATACGTTGTAAATAAATTTAGTTTGTTGATCTCTCCACATACTGATTGGATAGTAATAGGGATAATTTATGTGCTGTACTTTCATGTAAACCCGCCCCTAAAGATACTTTGATGGCATTGTGCAATGCAATATAGCCATAATTAGCTCACACTGCTGTTCTTCCCTCTTATACTGCCAAAACATATACAACTTTTTTTTACATAACCAGATTAGGAGGTGGCGTTTTATACTTGCCTGGAGTTGGGGTTAAAATTATTAACTCCATCTGTGACACCACTGGTACCACACAATACAATAAAATGATTAGACAAAAATGAATTCCATACCTACTAATATTTTGGACTTTGTGCCATGCAATCTTTGACTCCAGTTTTCTGTGAGCAAGTGCAATAACACGGTATCCCTCCTTTGTGTAGTCCTCTAAAACAGTTGCAAAATCTGCTGGAACTACAAAAATAAAATTAACAAATAGTATTTAAACTAGTATAAATGAGCAAAACACAGTGTTCAATATGTATCTTTTGTAATAATTTTGTAGGTAAGATATCACCTAGAATAAGAAGTTCAAATTTGGGCACCAGTTAAAAAGGACATTTGGGAACTGGAAAAAAGTGCAGAAAAACAACCAAACTAAAAAAGGTGACAAACTACAATACTTAACCACTTCCCATCCCAGCCATAGTCATACGACATCCGCAGGAGGGACCTCCCATCCTGGGCGGGCGTCATATGACGTCCTGGGCTTCCCAGCCATCGCTGCGCCCCCGCTGCATCACTCAAAATCCGATGCGCATGCTTGGCGGCTGCGATATCCGCTGGGCACCCGTGATTGCCCGTTGACAGAGCAGGACCGTGGATCTGTGTGTTTCAACACACAGATACACGTCCTGTCAGGTGAGAGGAGGCCTATCATGTGTTCCCAGTACAGAGGAACACCGATCGGTCTCCTGCCCTTGTGAGTCCCCTCCCACTACAGTTAGAATCACTCCCTAGGTAACAATTAACCCCTAGATCGCCCCCGAGTGTTAACCCCTTCCAGGCCAGTGACATTTATACAGTAATCAATGCATTTGTATAGCACTGATCGCTGTATAAATGTGAATGATCAAAAAATGGCATCAAAAGTGTCCGGTATGTCCGCTGCAATGGCACAGTTATGATAAAAATCGCAGATCGCCACCATTACTAGAAAAAAAAAAAAAAAGAATAGTAACACCATAAAACTATCCCCTATATTGTAGACGCTATAACTTTTACGCAAACTAATCAATATACATTTATTGCATATTTCCCCAAAAATATGCAGAATACATATTGGCCTAAACTGAGGAAAAATGTTATCTTTTGTTTATAACGCAAAAAATAAAAGCCGCAGAGGTGATCAAATACCACCAAAAGACAGCTCTATTTGCGGGGGGGGAAAAAATTATAAAAATTTCATTTGGGTAGTGTTGCATGACTGCGCAATTGTCATTCAAATTGCGACAGCACTGAAAACTGAAAATTGGCTTGGGCAGGAAGGGGGTGAAAATGGCAAGTATTGAAGTGGTTAAACATTTTCACAGGTTACTAGAGTTATGGGCCGTACACAATAGGATTCTCCGGCAACAAATGTTGGATGCGAGTTTGTTGTCGGAAAGTCCGACCGTGTGTATGTTCCATACAACATTTGTTGTTGGACAACAAATGTTTGAGAGCAGGTTCTCAAATTTTCCAACAACAAGACTTGCTGTCGGAAATTCCGAGAGTGTGCGCTGGCTATTGAACTTAATTTTTCTCAGCTCGTCGTACGTCACCGCGTTCTTGACGTTCGGACTTTCCGACAACATTTTTGTGACCGTGTGTATGCAACACAAGTTTGAGCCAGCATCCTACGGAAAAAAATCCAGTTTTGTTGTCGGAAATCCTATCACATAGCCTTAGAGTTACAGAGGAGCACTAGAATTATTGCTCTAGGTCTAACTCTAACTTTTGCAGCGATGCCTCATGTGGTACGTACACCGTCTACATATGTTTGCGCGACCTATGTATGCTGTCGCTTCTAAGCACGAGCACAGAGGGATGGGGGGCTGCTTTAATATTTTATTACTATACAATTATTTATTTTTACACTGTCCCTTTAATTTTTTTTAGCACTTTTTTTTACATAAAGGAAGTAAACATCCCTTGCAATGGAAAGAAGGATGACAGGTCCTCTTTATGGAGAGATCCGGGGTCAAAAAGACCCCAAATCTCTCCTTTACCTTTAAATGCAAAAGATTAACAAAATGTTTTTTTATACTTTGCTTTAAAAAAATAAATAGAAAGGTTTACTTCCACCCTGGCCCAGAAGAGACGCCATGACATCGCTCCGGTCCTCCAATCCAGAGTCTTTTCACCTCTGTGACCAGCTGGCCGCACCATCAGATCGTTTCTTGGGTTGGTGGAAACGGAAAGCCCAAGAAACACTGGTGAGCGGTGGGGGTGGGAGTATAGGATTGTGTGTATAGTATAGTATAAAAAAATAAATAAAAAAAGCCCCCCCTTCTATTGGTTGAACTGGATGGACTTGTGTTTTTTTTCAACCAGACTATGCAACTATGTAGATACATTCCAGAGAAGAATAACAGTAGTTTACCTGTCTCTGGCTTACAAAGGCTGGCTACCACTTCAGGAGCTCCTTTCACATAAGCATCCATACGTTTTTCTCCAAGCACTTTGGCAACCACTGCCATACGCTGCAAAGCTGAAGAGAAAGGAAACTGCCGTACAATTCCAATCTCATATGAGGTCTGCAAGAAAGGTAAAAAAAGGGAGGGAAGTAAACCAAAAAAATATATATATACATACATACACATGGTTTAATAGAAAAAGTCACATAATTTCAACGTAAATATACAGTTTTCTGGAAAGCCCCAGTGTTTGATAGATGATGACTTTACAAACAGTACCATGAAGACCAAGGAGCTAACGCTATCTGGGAAAAAGCACTGTGGCCATCTGACCATCAAACCTATATGAGCTGGTTTCCAAAAGAGTGGGAAATAATGAGTGCTCCGCCTTCTCATTTTTGCAGCTATAACAGTTTCTACACTATTGGGAAGGTTTTCCACAAGATTTTAGTGGAAGTGTTTTTGTTTTTTTTTGTAGATGTCAGGCGCTGATGTTGGATAGGAATGTTCTTCAAATCATGCAGTTGAGATGGAGTGCATAGTGCAGTCAATCCCTTTTCACATCTTAATAGTGCTGTACAAGGAATGTTAGAAGGCTGATAAGGGAGATTCCGGTACTTATTCTAGCACTCTTGTTTACATGAGAGCATTAAATTGCCTTATATTATGCTTAAAGTTCACCTTTAAAGGCCAAGTTCACCTTTCGGGGAAAAAATAATAAAAGCATGTATTTTTGCAGGAAAAAATAAAAAGAGTTTATTATTTTTTTCCCACAGGAGCCTGGGAAGCATTGCACCCATGATCAGTGGAGAAATGTCAGCTCCTGCAGACCAGCCCTGTAGCTTTAAGCCTGCAACTCTAATGATTACAAGCTGTGAAGTTTGTGAATGAACTACAAGAGCGCTCATCAACCCCCCTCACAGTTCATTGAGAACTGCAATGGCTGATGGTACTTGTAGTTTACAGATCGCTGTCAATAAATGACACGGCAGTGTGGGTGAACCCCTATTTTCAAAATGTGACAGCGAGGCTGGAAGAAGATCCCTCACCCACTGGCCACCGGGAGAAGAGTCGGAGTCAAGGAAAACTACAATTCTTGTCAGTACACCTACTCAATTACAAAAGTTTAAAACTAAATATCCAGATTCTAGCATTAGTCCAACCTGGACTGTTCTCTTTAAGTACATTATATTTTTATTAGGAGAATTACACAGTATCATCACAAAGTAACATCACTTCTCTAGGTAATGTCAGGAGACAAATGTGACCATACAAAGTTAAAACAACTATTCAATTCTATACCACTGAGCAACAATCAAGAAGCCTAAATTAAAAAAAAATTCAATTACTCATAGATTCTACAATAAAGGGTTTATTAGCTCACTCCAGCAAGACATAAATTGTGTGGTTGTAGAATGATACCATATGGCTACTAAACAATTATTTTAATTCTCAATTATGCCCCCTCTTCTGAAGATTAATGTTTTTACTATTAGGTCACCAGTATCCCACTCAAGGTCTGTGGTTTCTGCCATAAGCAGCCACAGTGTTGCTTAGTATTATTATTATTATTATTATAAAGGATTTATAAGGCGCCTACAGTTTACGCAGCGCTTTACAACATTAGGGTAGACATTACAATACAATTGAAGACAAGGGGAATCAGAGGGCCCTGCTACAGCATATAAAAGTCTTAGGGAAATATATGTGAAAAACAGCATTAAATGGATCATAGGTCTAAGCAGGACAATGTTCATTAGTGTGTTGGTGGTAACTGAATAAATCTTTGAGAGAGGTGCATAACGATCAGATGGGTTCAAACAGCAGACTTCTGCAAAACAGTTGTTCATGGCAGATTCAGCTGCACCCCAGCATTTTGGACATTCTTACTGAACAGCAGCTGCTGCTTGTCAGACACATGAGCACAAAACTAGAAGGTATCGTATACATAATCTGATCACTCGCTTTGCTATGGCTCAAAAACAATTTGGAATTACTTCTCCAGTTACATACCGTTTCAGCAGCTTTACTATATAAAAAGAAAAAAAATAGGGTTTTTAAAACAGCTTACCTGTAAAATCCTTTTCTTTGATGAACATCAGGGGACACAGAGCCATAGTAATTACTATGTAGGTTATATCGGACCGATAGGTGCTGGACACTGGCACTCCCCTAAGGTGTGTACTTCCTCCAAGTAACCCCTCCCATTACTGGGAGTCCTCAGTTTTTTAGCCAAGCAATACAAGTGTATAAGGAGAAGGGAGGGACCTCTGTGTCCCCCGATGTACATCATAGAAAAGGATTTTACAGGTAAGCGGTTCTAAAAATCCTATTTTCTTTTCTTACATCAGGGGACACAGAGCCATAGTAATTACTATGTGGGATGTCCCATCCCAATGGCAACTGAAGGGGGGGGGGGGGGGGGGGAGACAGAACAAAAAACAGAAGGCCAGAGGACTCATACTGCAGCCTGCAGTATATGCTATGCCCAAAGGCAATATCCTCATGACCTTTAATATTGATTTGATAAAATCTGAAAAACGTATGAACCGAAGACCAAGTCGCTGCCTTACAGATCTGAGCCATAGAGGCCTGAGGATGCACCACCCAAGAGGCACTAATCGCCCTGGATGAATGTACTCTTAATATGAGAAGGAAGAATTTTCTTTAAGCTGAAGCTAGAACAATCACTTTGACAAATCCATTTTGAAAATCGTGGATCTTGATGCTGCTTGTCCACATCCTGGACCCTCTGGCAGTACAAACAAAACCTGTGTTTTGCGAACCTGAGCGGTCGCTCTTAGATAGACACTGATTGCTCTTACTACATCAAGAGAATGTAGTGCTTTCTCTTCCCCAGATTAAGGCTCTGGGGAAAAATAAGGAAGAATAATATGGTTTAAACGAAAACCTGTTACCACTTTTGGAAAGAATTCAGGATGAGGACATAAAACCACCTCATCCTTATGCATGATGAAATAGGGCTCTTACAAGACAGAGCCGTTAGTTCAGATACTCTTCTAGAAGAAGAACTGGCAAACAGAAAAGATCTTTCTTGTCAAAGAACCAAGGGAATTTCTCAGTTCAAATGGCCGATTCAGCAAAGCTGATAAGACCAATTTTAAATCCCAAGGATTTAGAGGTGTCTTGATAGGGGGAATAAACCGTGCTACCCCCTGAATAAGCTACGCACCAAGAGTGGGAAGCAAGAGGCCATAGGAAAAGACACTGATAAGGCTGGGATCTGGCTCTTGATAGAAGTCCAGCTTCATTTCAGATTCAATGTGCATTAATCAGGAATCCTGCCTATTGACATACTTCGTGCCAACCCCCGGATCCACACCAAGAAACCTATGCCTTTCAGACTCTAAAGTTATTCTGGAAGCCAGCTTCCTGGCATTAGTCAGAGTAGACCGAAGGAGATCACCCAAGATCTTTTATAGAGTGGGATTCAACAGTCAAACCTGTTAAACTTTTTGTCCGTAAGGTAGGATGAAATACCAGACCCTGTGAAAGAAGGTCTGGCTATAATGGCAGAGTCCAAAGGACTCCTCCTGCCATCTTTATGATCTCGGTAAATTAAGATCTTCTGGGACCCACTGAAGCCGCCAGAATCACCTCCTTTTGTTCCTGCGGAGAAGGAGTGGAAGTAGAACTGGGAGGAACTGGAGGAAATGCATAGATCAGTGAAAACTGATCCCCTGGGAAGACTAATGCGTCTGTTCCGACTGCTAGCGGACCCCTTGTTCGACATAAAGTTGTCGATCTTGATAATGAACCTGGACGCGAATAGGTCCATGTCCGGAATACCCCATCTGACATATTGCTAGGAAGATGGGGTGAAGAGATCATTCTCCCAGAAATAAATTGTTGGAGTCTCAAGTAGTACACCTGAAAAATTTGAATTGCCGATAGGCAAGGAGTGTTATGTTCTGCCAAAACTAGAACACTATTCACCTCTTTATGGGCTGCACGACTTCTCGTGCCTCCCCTGGTGATTGATGTAAGCCACCGCCGTGGTCTAGTCAGACTGAATCCTGTCAGGACAGTCCTGTAGTCTGACCGCCAAGATTCTAGGGCCAGATGTACCGCCTGAAACTTCCAAAAAATTTGATAGGCAAGGTCCTCTAACCTGGACCATCTCCCCTGGACAGAATCTTCCAGGATAAAGATTTCCCCTTTTGCTGGATAGCAACCATCAATTTAGGCTCTGACCTATGTCGGGAGCCAAGCATATTGGAAACAAACAAGGCCTGAATCTTCTTTATTCCAGACCGACAGGATGATGTCTTGAAGCAGTCTTTGGTTAAAACTGCGCGTAAGGGACGGCCTTGAAGGAGGCCATCATTTGCCCTAAAAATCTCCTACACAGCCAAATGAAGGAATTTTCCTTTGTTCTGATAAGCTGAATTAATCCTACAATGGAACTGATTCTCGTCTGGGGTAAGACTATCTTCTTCTGTATGGTATCTATAACCAGCCACCAAGTAGCGTAATCTCCTTGATGGTTTTAAGGAGAATCTTCCTAGGTTGAGAATCCAACCTAAAGATTTCAGATATTTACGGCTGAGATCAGACTCAGGTTTTAGACCTAAGACTGAATAATCTATTAAAAGTAGATCTTCTAACAGGCTATGCCTTGAGCCCTTAACCTGGCTAAAGGAGATGCCAGAATCTTTCAGAACACTCGTGGTGCTGTGGCTAAGCCGAACGGAAGGGCCACAACTGAAAAAATTATTTTATATTTCAAAAAGCAGAAATTTCTGGTAAGCGGGAAACTTTGGCACATGGAGATATGCAACTCCCCCTCCTTGCAGGATGGACATAGCCGTTCTAATTATGAAAGTATCAGATGTTTAAGTGCCGATTTAGAGCTTTGAGATCTAGAATGGGTCTTACCTTTTTGTTTAGTTCTGGAACCTTAAAAGGTTTGAGCCCAAAACCCCCTGTTCTACTAAGGGAACCACTGATATCACCGACTGGTATAACAGCTAATCCAGAGCCAGGAAGAGAGACTTTATTTTTTCTGCATCCTTAGAAACATTCTCTGAGGAGACGGAAACTCTTATATAAAGACTGCTGCATCAGCAGCCCAAGAACCCCACAGGCAGCACCCAAACAGGGACCCGAACCCCGGACCCTCAGATCAAAGCCGACTGAGCCATTCGGGTTCCTGGAACTCTAGTCGTAACCTAGAGAAAAAATTGCAGAAATCCCTCTGCTCTTGACATTGTTCCTGCCAGACTGAGAATCGCAGGACCTTTCCCCTCACCCAAACGAGTGGGGGTGCTCCTTCAAGAGAAGGCTTTAGCATTCTGCTTCATGGGCTTTCTGTCCCCAAGATCCTGGTGCTGCCCTTGAGGACTTTCCCCTGAACCTCGTATACCTCTCAGGGGAAGATGACATTCTTTTGGAAAGGGTCTATAGCTTGTTGTACACCATTGACCCCTTAGAACCCTTAGAGGAGTTCTTGGTCCCTTTACCACTCATAGCTTACAACACAAAGCAGAGGCACTACCAGCAAAAGAATGCAAACTTCCTAGGCTATAGTACAGTACAATAACTGCTATTAATCCCAGCTTTTAAAGTACCATGTTGTCAAAGGGAATTGCCTGCATCACCAAACCTGACCAGCCAACCTCTCTGCTCTGGCCCTCCACCGCCAGGCAACAGCTTCATTCACAGTGCTTTAAAACACTTCCCCCCTCTTCCTTTTTCAAAGGAGCTGATTTTCCCACGCGAGCGGCATCCTGCAGCACTTTTGACTGGCCTGGTCTGACCTTTACAAAAAATATATATATATTTTTTTTTAAACAAGGTAGATGGTCTGGCATGTCCCTTGAAGAGAGAAAATCCAATCTGGAGCACAGGAAGAGATCAGAGCCTCCTTTTCTTACCAGAGGGTCTGGACCGGCTGAAGGAGAGGAGAGTGAAAGCTTCTGCTGTTTCCAGCATCAGGATAGTGAGCGCTCAATACAGCCCCCAGTGAAGACACAGACATGACAACACAATACATAGAAGGAGAAATTCCTGAGAAAATCTCCCTTACCTTATCCTCGCAGTAGGGTTTTATCAGAGATAAAAACCCAATCTTCACCCTTCATGATAGGCTCCAAGACCTTAAAAGGAAACCTTCAGGAACCGGTGAACTCAGGTTAACCCACAATCCTGGGCCTGTGACAGGACCCTGCCAGTAAAACTTTATGGCCTTACTACCAAAAAGTACTGGATCCCAGGGCCCAGCTCTCAAAGGGAAGCATTCGCAAGCATTCATTTAGCCCATTAGAAGACATCAGAACGGATCCGGCCAGCATAGCTGGCTCTCAAAGGATTACTGCCTGTGGAGCTCAGCACAGCACATCTTTACTCGTGCGCAACACCTTAGACAGTGGTGAAAAAAATTACTCCCCCCAGTAATGGGAGGGGTTATATGGGGGAAGTACTCGCCTTAGGGGTGTGCCAGTGTCCAGCACCTGTCGGTCCGATATAACCCACATAGTAATTACTATGGCTCTGTGTCCCCTGATGCTAGTTTTTTTTTTTTCTTAGCGCGCTCTTATATTTTAGGACCCATTTTTGAAAGCAGTTCCTAGATATCATAAACTTCTACTTTAACAAATGTGTATAAAATGTTCTGAAGAATTATGTAGAGGATAACAAATATTATAACTACTTTGTGTCTTAAGTTTGCAGGGAACAGATTTTTTTTTGTTTTGTTTTTTTTATTTCGAATTACAAACATAAATTTGCTTCTCATTGATCAGAAAGAAGAGCATAAGCAAAAAACTGCTACCATTTGCTGGCTCACACGAATTGCACACCATTCTTAAAGTGGCTCTAAAACCCACATTGTTTTTTACCAGACGGAGAGCTGCAGGAGGAATTGGCTGTGATGAAGGAGAGGGGGGGAACCATGCCGCACTGTGTCTATGGACATAGGCAGCACAACTCGGGATCAAGCCCACACAAGTGTCACTATTGGAAGCTGCTTTATATCTGGACACTTGCCAAACAGGAGGAGCTCGGAGCACTGGTGGGGAACCAAAGGGGAGGAAGTTTGGGACTATTCTGTGAAATATCACATGCAATATTAAGTATATCATGTTTTTATAAAAAATAAAAATTACTTTACAATCACTTTACCTTGTAAAAAAAAAAAACTGATTCAGTTTAAAAGAGAAATGACAAAACATTTGGGTATAGATAAAAAAAATATCGAAATAATATTTTCTATTTTCACTATGTGATCACATGACCTATGTTCTCTGATGCATGATGGACTTGGAGAGCTGGGGTTGGAGACTGCAGAGGAACATGCCAGCAGGAGGAAAGGAGAAAGCAGTACTCTGATCCACTCAGTGAAATATTTCCATAGGAACTGGCAGGATCATCGAGTATTTCACAAAAAGGAAGCAATGCAAGGAGAAGAGGATACTTTTGAACACAACAGACACATATCAGGAATATTAAATGTTGGGGTAACAAACTCTTTAGTGACTGTAGGGTAATGACCTAAACATATGTGAATGTATTAATCATTTTTATACTTTCAGGGCAGGCCTAAAGTCCCCTGGAAATTATGGGGATTTGTAAGTAAAAATTCGTAAATGGAAAATATGCAGTTTGCTCCATATGGAATAAAGAAAACCGTATAGGTCCGATATAGAGGCCTATATGGCTTTCTTTATTCCATATGGAGCAAACGGCATATTTTCCAAAAAGTTCTGCCTATCACACACACACACAGTATATATTTTCACAATGCTGCAACATACTTGTCAGAAATAGATGGGACCTTTGTACTTAATGTAAAATCTATTTTGAAGTCCATTGAGGGACACAGGAATTCCGATACAGTTGGATTATACTGCTGCCCACAGGAAGACTGGATACAGGGAAACAGATACAGGACTAGATGCATGCAAACCGGTGAACCTTTAAGCCAGCCCACAGTAAAGGGCTTATTCACACCTGCACAGAGGGTCTCAGTATAGCATGAACAGGCGTATGTTTAAACTGAAAATTATGGATGAACCCTTGGCAAACTGCTATCTACCCCTTTCTAGCAAATATTGCATAAAAAATAAAAAAGGATTTTTAGTTCACACATTTTGTAGTACAAGTTTAAACTGGCCAACTGTAGCCAAGTAATCCCTCAATGGTCAGTCCCTAACCTGCTCTGTAAAATGCAAATGCTACAGTGGACACAATGCCAGCATCTACCTACTATATGACTGGAAGGTGCACAGGAGTGTCAGGGGATTGCACACAGCCACCTGTGCAAGTCAATGACAAACTGTGGCTGCACGCATGTCACCGAACATCCATCCTTGTACGTATCCTCAGATGTGGGGATGCCATGTACAGCTGCAGCGTATCACTGATGTGTGGCTGTATGCAAATACCTGTCACTCTTGGGCAACATCCAGCTTCATAAACACACCATCAATGAATGAGCCAAGCCTCTCCTCTACTAAGGATGGCTCAATTTTGTGCCAAAGCAGTACTAAGTGCATGAACAAAAACACAGGTAAGGACAGGGACAGTTTACCTAAATGGACTCCAAGAAATAGATTTTTTTTTTTTTGCAGAAAAAAAAAAAAAAGACAGTATAGACATTCCCAACATATGGGTGTAAACACATTCATGGTACAAAACCAACAAAAGGAGGTATGCAATGCAATCCGACAAACTCTAATAGCACCAAAATAGCATAATTAGAAAATGTATAGGACATCGTAGGAGGCAAACCTGAAGATAAGAGCCATCTGCAGGGAATATATTTTATAGAACCAAAAGAAGGGAAGAAGGTGGAAGAGACCTCAAGAGAGGGGAGAGAGAGGGAAAGGAAAGACCAAGCAAAAGGAATTTAAGTAAAAATCCCATTTTCTCATTTGTCCATTGAGGGATACTGGAATTCAGATACAGTTGGAGCTTTCCAAAGCAGTCCGATTGGGAGATGGGCATAACAGCAAAAACTTTGAACAGACTGCATTAGGAGGTCTGGGAACTGCCTGCAGTCCAGGAGCTGCCTGACAAAGCAACACTCAAATCTGAATGGTTGAGGTGGGACTGCCTTACCAGATAGGGGAAACTGCCAACAAAACCAAATAGGGAGTACAGAAAATCAACTTGATACACCAGACCAGGATGGGGGTGGTCACCATATAAGGAGAATGACTACACACAGAAGGCAACACCGAACCCGAGCCAGTGAGAAGCTGATCAATCATAAAATCGCCAAAAACAGGTGAAAAAAATAAAAATAAAATCCCGAAATGGAAAGCAAGTACCACAAACCGGATGTGGCTGGGACAACCCCCAGAAGTAACAGGTACTTATTACAAAAAACAGGACTAGCCTGATAACGAATCTCGAGCGAGACACACCAGAGAATGTATAGTACAAGTACAACCTAGCACCCCACAAGTGACATCCAAGACCACTAGAGAACTCAAAGATTTGAATATGACAAAAGGAGAAGGGTGCAAGAGACACCGCCACAAAAAGGTACACAGGAATGGAGATTAGACCTAAGCCACAAACTGGTGAGATAGGAATCCTCTGGCACCCCAAGGCCAAAATACTAACAGCATTCACATAATGGGAGTACAAAAGAAGGTATTTGGAGGACATTCCCAAGTGACATAGTCCCCCAAAATACTCCGGATATACTGTCCCCTGCAGATAGTACCTGCAGCAGGAATCTAGGGTGCTCCACCTGTTTGCAATCCAGAGAGGCACTCCAGCAAAGACTTGTCTGCCACATAGGATCTGAGATGCAACCAGGTGTGCAAACCTCTCCTTTTAATGAGAGACCAGGACAGGAGCTAGGAAAAAACAACAACGTTTTTCCAATGTCCTACATTCCCTCCATACAGAAGGGATGAACTCCTTGCATAATGAAATGGGAGCTGAAGGTACACAAGGTGTGGGCCTTTTTAAAGAGGGCTGCTAATACTAGTGTCAGGTAGCTGCCAATGTTGGACCTGGAAAGTCTGGTCTAGCTTTACCTTACACAACGAGAATACCAGTAGAGGGCACTGGACTGAACACAAGGGGAAATGCTCCAAGTACTATCAAGTATGCCAAAACATCACTGAGAATCTAACCCCCTAGTGGGAGACACCTAAAGCTGGTACTGGTTGATCCTGTAGGTCTGGAAGTCGTGTGCAGTAGCACCATGAAGATAATAAACTGAAGAAAGCATCAAGGAAAGGAATTAACCTGTGGGCTTAAAGGGAAGTTCTCTGTCTGAAAGCTAGAGAGAAAAACTACTCAAAGAAGGGTGCACAAAAAAAACAAACAAGAAAAATAGCCCTGGGACTTTAAATGAGGTGAGAGAGGTTTAGCCAATGTCCACAGCAAACACTGAGACAAAGTCAATGTATTTGTTTCAAAATGTTTTGTAACAGAGCTGCAACAATAATTGTTAGTTACCCAGCACAATATCCAATGTACACAACACAGATGAAATTAAATATACAAAGATTGATTACAAATGTTGTACATCCATGAGCAACAATGCAACTTAAAAGTTGCTGGGTCAGTAAATACACATACATAATAATAAAATAAAATGTACATACATGTGGACAGGGAAGTATGTAAACATAATGCAGACATTATGTCTCAGTGTTTGCAATGGACATTGGCTAAACCTCTCTCATCTCATTTAAAGTGTCTGGGCTATTTTTCTTGTTTTGTTTTTTTTGTGAAAAATGACTCAAGGATCTGCCCCACAATCTCTGAATCCGGAGCGCACTTTCAAGCAGAAATCTGTTCAGAGGGGTTAGCTTATCTCTGAGTTTGAGACCTAAGGGCAGAGTAGTACAGGGGTCAGGGTACAGTACCGCAAAGTCAAGCGGGGGAAAGAAAGGCTAATCCAGATAAGATAGGATAAACAGCAATGTAGCAAGAATCTTGACTGAAGGCAGTGGAAGAAATAAAAAAAAAAAAAGGGTAGTAACATTTGACTGAAGAAAGGGCATCCATCCAAAGAGCACTAGCAAGAAAGTGAAGCCTGATGGATAGAGAAGGGTTTATATTGTAGGCTGGCTTACATTTTCCCTGTTTGTTAGTGTTTCATTCCTTCAGTAGGTGGCAGTAGAACATATCAAAGTCCAACAATTAAAAAATACTGTTTTAGGAGTACCATATATTTTTCCAACTTTGAAAAACAGAGAAAAATACATACAGTATATTTTTATTTCCTTTTTTTATTTAAGGTATTACATTTATTTTAACTGGTAAAAAGTATGATAGTTTTCTTCACCGTGGACTGTGGAGTTTTTGATACATATGCTAATTAAGGTTTAAAAAAGTCTGGTTTTTCTTTGTGTTTGAGGTGGCTGTTTTGTAATTCCATAGTCCCTCATTGGACAAGATTAAAAATGCAATTCAGAGAAGAGATAGTAAAATGTAATGAGATAATTTATATTCAGTGCTGCAAACAGTTTCTTACCTGTAATTCAAACAGTTCCTGTAAAACAGAAAAAAAAAAAAAATTATAAAAATGTTTTAAACTGCAACCTTGTTTTACCAATACAGGCAGTCCCTGGGTTATAAACATGATATCCTAAGATGAACCTGTAAGTCAGAACTGGTATATTTTTTAGGTGTAGCTCCAAAAATATTTATAAGGTTTTTGAATAGCGTAGAGAAGGGTTAACACCCCCGTAACATTTGTTTTGCTGTCGGTACCCTTGTTCAGAAGATTTCAGCTCACTTTCTGTCCCAATGACAATTGGATTTTGAAAATTTTGGGTTGTTGTGGAATAACCCATAATAACTCTTACAGGAGTGAATTTACCTTCCATGGGGTAATTTCATCTCACTGCCCCCCCCCCCCCCCCCCCCTCTGTTTGTAAGTAGGAGTGGTTTGTAAGTCAGATGTTTGTAACTATGGGACTGCCTGTATTTATAGTTATGTCTAGCTGAAAGCATGTGCTGTACTACAGTACTGGGTTTAAAATGCCTTTTTTCATTACAAAATCCCCTTTGAAATTGAAAAAAAAAATAAAAACAAAAAACCCCCCAAAAAAACAAACATGCAGGAGGCTCTGTCCCCTCTGAAAAGTGATCCACTGAGAGCGGCAAAGACTACCACAAATGTGAAAAGGTTATGTCACCCAGTTGCAAATTTGATCTTCCACCTAAAGCTGCACAAAATGTTATTCAGGGTGGTAAAATCCAACCATCCTCAGGCCAAGCAGTCTGTAAAATGCTACACAAATGATCAATAAACTCATAGGGGTTGATTTACTAAAACTTGATACACAATCTGGTGCAGCTCTGCACAGAAACCAATTTAGAAGACATTTCCCCTCACTTTCCACACCTGTGACACCAAAAACTGAACTGAAGGAATGGGTGTGTCAAGGACAGAACAAGACAAATGAAAACCAGACATGCATTCCAAACTTACTTATTGTAAAGCAACCAAGCTGCATATAGAGTAATAAATATGTTTTTTTTTTTTAACTGAATTACTGCACCAAGGAATGCTAGTACTTAAGAAAATGGGACCATGGATCTCTCACACAAAGCAGCAGCCCAGCTTTCCAGCAGTCTGATCTTGGACTTTAACTGCCTTAATACTAGTATGTCACACACCCTCTCTTCCATGCCATTTTCAGTTTTTAGTGCGGTTACAGTATGACATAATTACTCAGTCATGTAATAGTGTGCCCAAATAAATTTTGAGACCGGTGGAGTTTTCTTTTATAGGGGTATTAAATACATAAGAACTTCCTTTACTACTGTACAGTATTTGCCCAAGCATGGCGAGTCTTTTCGAGGACCTCATTTAACGCCACAGGTTTTCTATATCTTGGGGTAAAGGACACGAGATGACAAGGAGTCACAGCCCCTGGGTTATATACCACTGCCATCAGGTGACTGGGCACTGGCAAAAGCTTTTCTGGGAATGTCCCCAATGCACACTCATATGACTGCACATACTCCGTGGGACTCCAGTTTCAAATCAAGAAATAAGGAGAAACAGAGGACAGAGTGGAGAGGTAGGTATCTGTATCCTATACTGTAATCCAAGATATGGAATTTACTGATATGTCGAAATTCCCCATTACCTTAATTGTGCAGTGCAGAAAATGAGGAATTCAGAGACCATGGGACATCACTAAGCAATAAACTGAGGGGTGGGCAACAACATAGCAAATAGCAACAAAAAAGGTCCACAAGGGTCATTGGAAAGGCAACACTCAGGTGACAGCATGAAACACCCGATGGCTGATGCCCACATCAGTAGAACATCCACCTGTTAAAAGTGCCCTTGTGGGGCCCAATTCTCACAGAGTAAAGTGCATGTGTAAAATTGTGCCTGGTTCAGGGAAAAAATTTGGTCCAAACATATTTAGCACAAAGTATGTATCTTAAGAAATATACATAGGGCAGCCTATACAAGTCACGTGTTTCTACTTGTAAATCATGCTTTTTAAAAACACTAGCAGGAACCCGTGTTCTCAATAAGCGACATGTGAATGTTGCCATAGCCCTGCAAATGATCAGCATGAGCCAACTAGCAATGGTGAAAAGGGTAGCAGAATGTCCCTTCTTGGGGCTTTCAGGGGGAAAAAAAAAAAAAGAAAAAAGATTTTCTGAAGGAAGATGTTGCAGTTAGATAGACCCTAACCAGTCTGACCACAACCAGGCAGTGGAGTGAAATCCCCATAGAGTGTTTTCTCGCAGGGCATAGGGGAAGGGACAATATCCTCCGAGATTAAAAAAAGAGGGGACAACCTTGATGAGAGGAAAGAGGATTTTAGTACCACCTTGTCTCTATGTAAGGCAAGAAAAGGCTCCTTAAAAGAAAGAGCCCTCAACTCGGAGACAAGCCTGATGGAGGTAATGGCCACCAAATAGGCCAGCTTACTTGTGAGATCCCCAATTGGATATCCCAAGTCAGTTCAAAGTCAGGTTCCAAGAAGACAGGTAGTCAGAGTGGGGGATAAACATGAGCAACTCCTTGAACGTTGGTCTAGACAAGAGTGAGAAAGCAAAAGTTCATGGAATAGAACAGATAAGACAGAAACCTTTCCCTATAAAGTAATAAAAGCTAGATGTTGGTCCAGACTAGCCTAGACGAACATCAGGATTTGAGGGGTTTGAGGCGGCCACCCTTGCACCAGCCAAAGTAGGATCTCTAGGTGTGATGATAAACCCTACAAGTAGCAAAGTGGGAATGAGAGAGTCAGCAAGTAAGAAGCAGGGTGGAACAGAGGGCCCTGTGACAGGAGGTCTGGCTTGTCCACCAGGATTCTGTGTGCCAAGTTCTCCTGGGCTAATTTGGAGCAATGAGGATCGCCAGAATCCATCCTTTCTTTACCTTGTGAAGCAATCAATAGAAAATATTTATATACAACGTACATACCTTTGGGAATAGGGGCCAAGGAACCACCAGATCATCCACAGTGAAAGCCAAAAGGATCCCTTGACCTGGCCACAAACCTGCCCAGTTTTTTTTTTTTTTGTAAACCTGAAGCCCATGATGTCCACATGCAGTGCCCTTTATTTCTGATGAAGCATCATAAAAATCTCAGTTTGAAGGGACCACTCTCCCCAGAGTCCAGCCGTTGGTGACTCAGGAAGGCCGTTTGGCAAAATTTTCACTTCCAGCATATGGAAAAGCACAATGTGATTCGCTACCCAGTGTGTCAGCCTTACTGCTCTCCATTCTAGAATGTTAATGGAGAGCATTCACTGTTATGGGGACCAGGTTCCTTGAACAGTCATGAAATTGTACAACCTGTCCCAGCCCATCAGGCTTGCACATGTGGTCATCTTACAGGGAAGGGAAGAACTATTGTCCAGATTCTAGGGCTGAGTTGGAAATGCACCACGTCAAAGGGATTTTTACACAGCTGGACAACGGTAGCAGGAGATCCAGAGACAGTGACCTGCTTATCCCACATTGTGAGAATGTTGAGCTGCAAAGGTCTTGAGTGGAAATGGGAAAAGGGAACAGCCCTGAAGGAAGCCATCATGCAGCCCAAAACCCTCATGCAGAAGCAAATCAATGGAAGCCTGGTTGACCTGAGGATCCAACAGCTGGACCTCAGTGAAGCAAGCCTTCTCAGAGGAAGAAAAACTGGCCTGGGCCATGTCCAAGATTAGCTTTAAATACTCCAGGTGATGAGAATGCTGGAGGACTGATTTCTTGAAGTTGATCTGCCAATCGAAAGTTTGAGTTAACTGGATGTTCCTTTTGGATGTTAGAAGACAGGATCATGGCTGAGAATTTTTTCAGTATAAGATTGTTTAGGTAACCTGTGACATGTATGCCTTGAGATTGTAGTAAGACCAGGAAAGGTGCAAGCACTCTTGTGAATGTCTTGAAGCAAAGGACAGCACAGATGGCAAACTATTGGTCTCCCAAAAGTAAAAATGTAGAAAGCATTACTGTACAGGAAAGTGGGAATGTGAACCCAGGAGACTTGGATATCCACTGACGCCAGAAACTCTCCTGATCCAAGAAGCGTTGTCAGATTTCGCAGACTCCATGTATAATTTGCAGACATGTAGATATCGGTTTAGGGATTTTAGGTCTAAAATGGAGCGAACACTTGCACTTGGTTTTTGGACTGCAAATAGATTTGAGTAAAACCCACAGAACCTTTTCCTCAACAGGAATTAGTATTACCACTCCTTGTGCCTGATGCGGAAACAGGGCAGCCCACAAATTTGCATATCTCTGAGGTAAATCTTGCAGATTTGAGACTAGGAATAGAAGAGGGGCAAGGATAGAAATGTTATTGTTTAGCCCTTGGTAATGACAGATTGGACTCAGAGATCTGATCCAGACTAGTGCAAATGCCAACAGGCTGCCCTTCATGCTGGGGAGTGAGGGTTCCCCTTCATTAAGAGAAGGGCTAGGTGAAGGGTAAGCTAGTTAAGCTTAGAAGGGTTTTGGGAATCAAGGTTTGTAATAAAAAGCCCACTTTAGTTGAGACAGGGTAGTAGCCAACAGCTTAGACTGTTTTCTATGGGGTAAAAATTCCCAGTAACCTCCTTGGCAAATGTATTTCTTAAGAGAATCACCAAACGGTTGTTCACCATTGAAAAGTTTGCGTAAAAGATGCCTTTTGCAAGCTGGCTTAGCAGATCAGGCCTTTAACCACTTACCGACCAGGCCATAGCAGAATGACGGCTATAGCGTGGTCGGACAACTATGACATCCTCCCAGAATCACGCTCCCGTGCACAGAAAGGGCTGTCCGTGTGAACCCGGCGTGTCACGGATCACGATAAAGGGCCAATGACAGCGGCCCTTTACCACATGATCTCTCAGTCAAATGATGGCGCAAGCAGAATGTAAACAAGCCGGGGTCATCTAGGGGTTCAACTCTCTCCTCACACCGAAACAGTGTGTGTGGAGGGTAGAGAGTCTGAGCGCCCAGCAGTGCCCTACTGTGCCATCAGTGCTACATCAGTGCAACTACAGTGCTCATCTGTGCTCCACAGTGCCACTACAGTGCTACATTAGTGCTACATTAGTGCCCTACAGTGCCACATTAGTGCCAATAGAGTGCTCATCGGCACACATTGTCTTGGTACGCCAGGGCCTTCAAAAGTGTAATAGGTGGCTGAGAAACGAGATGTGTATATTATGCTTCTAAAACACCTGAAGGTGCTACTTCAATGTTGGTCCTCTGTATGTGGTCAGGCTGTGTAAAAGTCTCATGTGTGATATTGCCATACTCAGGAAGAGTAGCAGAATGTATTTTGGGGGTTAATTTGTGGTATGCACATGCCATGTGAGAGAAATAACCTGTTAAAATTACAATTTTGAGAAAAAAAAATAAAAATCTTCATTTTGCAAAGAGACATGGGGAAAAAAATTACAACTTCAAAAAACTAACCATGCCTCTTACTAAATACATTGGAATGTCCACTTTCCAAAAAAAAGGGGTCATTTGGGGAGTATTTTTACATTCCTGGCTTGTTAGCGTCTCAAGAAATGAGATTTACAAGCTATGGTGGTATCATTGGAAATTTATCACACCTATTGAGGGCCTAACTTTCACAAAGACCAAATATACACACTGATTTTGGTTATTTTTACCAAAGATATGTAGCAGTATAACTTTTGGCCAAATTTTATGAAGAAAAATTATGAATTTACTACATTTTATTACAGAAACTTTGAAATATGCATTTTTTTTTTTTTTTTACAAAAATGAAAAACCCAGTGGTGATTAAATACCACCAAAAGAAAGCTCTATTTGTGTGAAAAAAGGACAAAAAAATCATATGGGTACAGTGTTGCATGACTGAGTAATTGTCATTCTTAATGTGAGAGCACCGAAAGCTGAAAATGAAAGCTAAAAAATTTGTCTGGTTAAGAAGGGGGTTTAAGTGTCCAGTGGGCAAGTGGTTAATCAGAAAGTTCTGTGTATATGCACAAAGTGCAGTGTAAATCCTGGAGTCCTGGCAAAGTACATTCTCTAGGTTTAGGACATCAACACAAAATGAAGCACTGAAGGCATGAGCTGCAATTGTTTCAGCAGAACATGGTCCTCAAAGATAGGATTGTGTTCTCAGTATCCATCTGCCCAATCCAGCTAGCAACAGTCTGACAAATGGCATGACTGAAGAATATATTGACGTGGTGGATTGGGTTTGTGGGGATCAATATGATTGCAGTTCATTCTTTTTTGAGGTCAGGCCAGGAAATGTTTTAAATTCTAAAACAGTGACAGGCCTTCACTTAAATGGCATGGTATATAGCTGGAATCTGGATTCCTGGCAATTGAATATATATTTTCTCAGTGAACACAAAAAAAGAGAAACTCAAAAACCGATTATATCCGATAAAATTTTAATAACTGGTTGGACTGTAAATGGAGGATAAGGCCGCTACTGAATTAAAGAATAGTAAAAATTATTGAAAAGTCACTCTGGGACACCAGTACAGCCTTTCTGGGACCGTGTTCCCCATATTCTTCATGGCTGATGTTGTAACACCCCACTGCTAGTGCTTGCCTTATGCACCTCACTAGGACCTACCACAATGTCACTTGTGGCCTCGTGCAACCGCATTGATGGTGCTTAACTTTTGCATAATACTTGGAGGATATTTTAAATGGTCCAGTCAGAACAGTAGATCGTAAACAAACAAAAAATATCGCGCTTGGGGCAAAACCTAAAGGCTGCAACTATAAACCATCAAATATCAAATTATGGATCAAATCAAAGAAGTTAAACATAAAGTTGCGCTAAATATGCATGAAAACTAAAGTGAAAAGAGTAATAAAACCCAGTGTAAATTGTATAGAAAGAGCAAAAGAAATCAAACAAGCACCATATATAAAATTCAATCAAAAAAAAAAAAGAAAAAGAAAGTAAGTTCTTATAATTAAGAAATCCTGGTTCCAACTAAAAAATAACGAACAGGGAGATCAGTCCAACAGTAGATCCCCTGACCAGCCAGTTAATTATAGTGGCAAGTCTGGGGTGGTTAAGAGGTCTCTTCATAAAAAAGGTACCGGGGTCATATAACAAAATTCATAATACATTTTATGGATCTTAAACTCTCTATGAGCCTGTGGTGCATAACCGTTCAGGTTTTAAAAAACATAACATGTGGCATGTAATTTTTAATCTGTGAAATCTGCTGCACATACACATAACATATACACATACTAGCCCTTTAATTAGCTCATCAATAGGCTAAAGGCTGTTTTCTGTTGCTGCTCACAAAGAGAAGACTGAGAAGTAATAAAAACTACAAGTTTAGAATAATGAAAAACTTAAAAATGTAAAAATAGCACATAACTATTTTTAGGACTACACATACCATTTCCTCACTGTCTGCAGGTTTGAGCTCTGTGCCCGGTTGTTTAGGAGGTTTAACAACTGTTGGCATTATCTTGTTATGTAGTGCAGTCTCCTCCTCAGTGGCTTCTTCCAGGATCTAAAAGGCAATAGTGCAATTCTGTTAAATAGATAAATTAACCATTCCTTAACTCAAAATTATAGCTGAACCATTCTAAACGCAACAAAGCTTCTGCGAATTCTGTGACCTAAGTGGCTAAGTTTAAGAATGATCTATCTCACCACTGCTGACTTGGCCAAGTACACAGATGTTTCATAGTAGTTATTCTTACCTCGCATCACTACCTAGTGAGTTGCTAACCTGGCATTATGTAGCCAGCAGCGTTAGAACTTCCAAACCAGGGATGCCTATGGAAGAGTGTGACAGAGAGCGCCTAAATATCCTGCACAATAGACCTATAGATCTAAATGCACAAATGCCACAGGTATACTTTTTTAACCAAAACAAAAAGGGAAGGCGCACTGACCTAGTGCATTACCATAAAATAGAGCTTTATTTAAAACAGAACACATAGCAAAATGGCTACTCACAAACGAGTATTGATAAAAGGCATAATCAATACAATTGGATTCATCACACCGAACATCAACACATCCAGATCTGATGTCAGATAGATAGATTGATGAATACCCCAACGTAAATGGCTGACGCGTTTCTGGGGAGAACCCCTTTCCTCAGAGCCAGGCCATCAGATCTGGATGTGTCGATGTTCGGTGCGATGGATCCAATTGTATTGATTATGCCTTTTATCAATACTTGTTTGTGAGTAGCCATTTTGCTATGTGTTCTGTTTTCAATAAAGCTCTATTTTATGGTAATGCACTAGGTCAGTGCGCCTTCCCTTTTTGTTTTGCTTTTCTCCAGTATTTGAATACCCAATATTCTAAGGAGGGCTGCAAGACCTTTTTTGACACTACCATCTCAAACTGTCGGTATCATACTTTGAAGACCGAGACACCAGAGCGCAGGAGAAGTTGTCTTTTTCTTATACTTTTTTAACCAACATGCGCGAAAGCCATTTAAAGTTCTTTTCAGTATAGTAACAGATTCTGGCACCATTTCTGCAGCAAATGGTACAACATAAGCAATTGCAGACTTACAGTAGTGATATGGAGCATAAAAACACAATGAGAAAACTTTGAATGGGAATGTAAGTATCTACAAAAAACACCAAAACTCAACGTTGCCTAAACAGAAGCAAAAGTAGTTTTTGTCACTTTAACTGAAACTATTACATCTGGACAACAAAGCCCGTTTTCTTTAAAGCCTGTGATCAAAGATTTATAGACATATCAAACAGACTTTACTATCAACAGCTCACAGTTGTGAAATATTCCAAGACCTCTCAAGGGGTATTAGAACTTTCATAAAACTACCCAGTCCTGATTATTTTCTGTATAGCCTAACATTATACAAACAGCTAAAACTGTGTGTCGGGGAAAGGTTGGATGTCATTTTATCTCCCTGCTCTGTGTATAAATATGTTGTTTTAGGGCCTGTTTATATTAGGTATGGTGAGGACTGCACCGGGCAGCTATTTGCACTGCAGTCCTTCTTGATAAGTATCAGGCCACTGAGTGTTAGATTAAGCTAGGCAGTCGAAACCCTGTCCGCTAATCCTCACTGAGCAGACAGCTATTGAGTCTGTGTCCATGCAGAGTGGACACAGACACAGCCCACTCTCCCTCTATGGGCGGACAGATGTCTGTTTACACCAGATTGCCATCCGATTTGATCAATGGTTCCCTATCTGTTTTTAGCGGATCGGATGTCAGTGGATGCAAACGAACATATGTCCATTTACATCCGCTGCTCCATAGAGGAAAATAGAGGATAATGAAGCGTCTGATTGGGTCCTAAAAAACTGACAGGCAGATCCAATCAGTCCACCCATTTGAAAGGGGTTTTAGTGAATAAAGGGCATCACTCTTACTTTAAATTTGGTTTTACTTATGTTGCATTTTAAAGCTTTTTTCAACCTACATGGAAATACAAATTAAACAAAGCACGATAATGATTGCTAGAGGTAAGTTTTTCCATAGTATTTAGGTACAAGGCCTTTTGGATGATAGCCGGATTTCACAAATAAGTTCTACAAAAAGAGGGAATAAGAGGAACAGCAAATTTCTTGACTATATCACCCACTGAACAGCTCAGGGCAACATGCTGTGTGTGTAAATGTGAAGAAAATCAACATCAAACTAAGCATGGGTAACTAGCAAGAAGAAAGACGAGACCACTCACCCATCCTATGGCTTCAAACATTTTTAAGTCTAGAGGATCACCTGAAATCACTCCATCAATCTTTGTGAGTGAATGGCAGGTTGCCATACAGGCAACAAAATGAGACTTGACCAAACTCTCACTGCAAGCTTTCTCTTCTGACAGAAGGAACCTGAAATTATTACAGAAAAAGAGTAATTAGAATAAATTACAATATTGTAACAAAGAATTACAGTTAAGTTATGTAACTAAGTGCATGTGTTTAACAAAGGAGTGACTAAATTAAGGGCTAATTAAAAACACTAAAGTTTAAAAAAAATCCTTTATCTTGAAGAATGTTTAGAAATTGATCTATGTCTGAACCTGCCCTACTTTGCAAGATGAAGTAGCACCAAATATAAAAGCAATTTTAGACCCCTTTCACACTGCCACAACTTAAAAGTCACGCGATTTTGCCACAATTTATGGGAATGCCTGTGAAAACTTGGTCTATGGACCTCAACTCACATCAAAGTTGGACCAAAATAGTACAGGGACTACTTTGATGTCGGTACGACTTGAAGTCACACAGATATGAATGGTTATCACTGGAAATCACTGGGTACAACTTGTCATGTGACTCGGATGTCCAAAGTCACAGGAAAAGTCGCACAAGTGTGTTAGGGGCCTTAACTTGAATTAGACATATGTCATATGTGTGCTGCTACTGCCTTCCTTCTGAAAGCTAGCCAACCCAATTATCCTTTGGCTTAAATGCTTGAAGTCACTGACCCAGAACAAGCTCAGATTTCACTGGATGAATGATCTTATACACAGTTTTAGAGAACACTGATAAGATAAGGTTCTCAGTAAGAAAACAGATGTAGTTTGCAGAAAAAGGGCTATACCCCAAGGAGGGATCATCATTTTCCTGCATTCTGCACAAAGCTTTCAAAATTCAGATGCTAGTATAGTTTACCTCTAATCCCAATCCCCTTTCACATCAAGATCCCCCTCTGCCCCTTTGCGCCCCCCCCGCCCTTAAGTGGCACAGTGGCTCAGACCAGATCCAGACTACAACACACCATTCTGTGTTGCCTGCATTAGTGTATTGGGCATAAGACTTTCTTTTCTGTTAATTTGGTGTATAGGATTTAAATATACGGTATACATCCTGAACAGCAAGTGGTTATACCAGGCTTATGCAGCCATAATCTTGCTACGGTCTTTTAAAGTGACTGTAAACCCTAACCTTGTAAAACAACCCACACAGGTTAACCGCTTCCCGTCCGCCCAATGTCATATGACAGTCTGCTTTGAGCGGTGATATCTGAATGATGCCTGCATTTACAGGCATTCAGATATCTTCTGTTTCAGCTGGTGATTCCCTGCACCATAAGATCATAGCCGCTTGATCGTTCTTATAGGCGGCGGGAAGCGATGTCTCCCGGCTCACTCCTACCATCGGTAAGTCGGAGAAAAATGACCGGCGGTGGATGTTGACCAGAGGAGATTTCCGGCGAGCCAGATTGTCCCCAGAGTGCGATGTTATGTTTTCACTCCTGGCCTCTGCATTTGAAAAGATGCTGTCGCCATGGCTGGGAAGCCAGGATTCCCCCCCCCCCCCCGAGAAAAAGGGGGGGAAAAAACAAAAATGATCTCACTGTAAAGAGGACCTGTCACACGCTATTCCTATTACAAGGGATGTTTACATTCCTTGTAATAGTATTAAACGTGCTAAAGAAAAAGTAAAAACAAAAAACGCATCAAACTAGAAAAATAAAGGTAAAGTTAATAATAAAAAAATGTAAGCACCCCTGTCCCTGCGTGCTCGCTCGCAGAAGCGAACGCATATGTACGTCGCGCCCGCATATGGAAACAACTTTCAAACCAAACGTGAGGTATCGCCGCGAATGTTAGTGCGAGAGCAATAATTCTAGCACTAGACCTCCTCTGTAACTCAAAACATGTAACCTGTAAAAAAAAAAAAAAAATGAAATGAAAGCGAAAATTGAAAAGGATTTTTAAGTACCGAAGTTTGACCCCATTCCACAAGCGTGTGCAATTTTAAAGCGTGATATGTTAGGTATCCGTTTACTCAGCGTAACATCGTCTTGCACAATATGCAAAAAAATTGGGCTACCACTACGGTTTTGTTATTTTAATGCAAAAAAAACAAAAAAACAAAACCACAAGTTTCAAAAATTGCTGAGTAACTACCGTGCAATGACCGCCATTTTATTCACTAGGGAAAAAAAATTATGATTTTTTTTTTTTGCAAATATAAGTTTATTCAAGGTTTTCACATACATGGGGTAGATCCCCCAGGGGAAAAAAAAAGAGGAACAAAAAGTGACAATAAAGACAGTGAAGGTCGCAGCCTCCATAGTGTGCAGCATAGTAACAGGAAATGCGACTATCAACTACTTAATACACCGTCATATGGGATCGACCTCAGTAGAAGTCCCCCCTCTGCCAAAACCGGCAAGGGGGTCCACAAATATACCAAGTACAGTGAGTAACTCAAGGTCTAGATCTAGAGGCCGAACTCGCAGCCACTGTAGGTAATCAGTAGGTCGCATGCATAAGGGAACAGTTTGCAACGTTGTAAAAACATAAGAAAAAGAAAAGAGGGGGGGAAGATGAGAAAAGCAGAAGAGGATGGGGGGGAATGGTGTAGAAGAAAGAGCTAATGAAAGGAGGGGGTGAAGAATTTAAGGAAAGGGAGGATGGGGGAAGGAGGGGGAAGGAAAGGATTAGGAAAGGGAAACGGAGGAAACTCGGAGTCCCCCGCCCGAATGTTTGTCAGTCCCCCCGACTCCCCTTAGTGCCCCAAAAGGGCTCTACCTTCTGTCGAGTACACAAACACATTCCAGAGTGACCACGTTTTCCGGTATACTTCCTGCCTATCTTGAGCAGTCAGTATCAAATCTTCCATTTTGTTAATTTCTTCCACCCTCCTCAACCACATGGCTACGGAAGGGGGAGTTTGCTGTTTCCAGAGCAGAGGAATACAAGATTTGGCCGCGTTGGTAAGATGGCGCAAGACTGACCGCGCATATCTCTTAGGGGGCAAGTCCGATAAGTGTAAAAGGAAAAAGGCTGGATCATTTGGGACTTGCCATTCCGTGAACTTCTGGACAATATTGCGGACTGCAGTCCAAAAGTCCAAGAGCTTGGGACAGGACCAAAAAACATGTAGGAGCGTACCCCGGTCTTCCCCGCAGCGCCAGCAATGTGCGGGCGTGTCCGGGAAAACAAGGTGGAGGCGGCTAGGTGTCAGGTACCATCTTGTGAGGATTTTATAATTCAACTCCTGTGTTTTGGTGCATATTGAGGACTTTAGGGTAAACCGTAAAACCCGCGTAATCTGTGCGGGCGTGAAGGTGTAGCCCAAGTCCTTCTCCCATTTCGCAAGACTGGAGATCTGGTGCGTTGGCGGCGGCGTATTTAAGAGCCCATACATTTGAGAAAGAAGTCGGGGGATAGGTTCTGTGCCAGAGAAGTACTCCTCAAATACCGTCAGCGATCTAGAGTGAGCCAAGGGGTTCGGGATAGATTGGAGGAAGTGATGCAGACGCACGGCATCCCAAAAATCTAAACCGTAGGGACCCCTGCGGTCCATAAGGGCACCAATAGAAACCCATCCGTCGCGTGTTACAAACTGAGATGCCTTAGTAAGGTCGGAGTCACGTAAACGACGAAACTGCGTCGATGGTAGGCCTGGCGGGAATCTAGGATTACCTAGAATCGGTGTCTGGGGGGACGACGTGGTCGTTAGGGAGCGTTGAAGCGCCGCCCTCTCACTCTGATACAGGGTGTTGCCTATAAGCGGATGGGTCTTCACTTCCCTCGGCAGCGCCGCCCTGCACCATAGGGCAGACCTCAGCGGGACCGGACACTGATGTTGTTCTATCTGGGCCCACAATTTAGTGGGAAGGTTGCGGGCCCAGTCAAGCACTCTACTCAGATGGGAGGCACTATAATACTGTCGAACGTCTGGTAACGCCACACCTCCGTGTCGCTTTGGAAGAGATAATTGGGAACGCGGTATGCGAGGCCGCTTCTGTGCCCAGACAAAACGGGTAAATAGCGCCTGTACCTGTTTAAAATAAACAGGGGGGATCCTGATCGGCAGAGTCTGAAATAAATACAGAAATTTTGGTAAGATGCACATTTTAAGTAGATTACATCTGCCAAACCAAGAATAGGTCCCCTTCTGCCATGAGTCCAGAAGCAGTCGCGTCTTAGTCAGCAAAGGGGGAAAATTACATGCGTAAAGGTCTGCAAGGTCCGGAGGAATAGTAGTGCCTAGATAGGTCAGGGCGGTCTGAGTCCACTTGAATGGAAAGCTGGATTGCAGGGCAGTGAGCAACCGTGGCGGGAGCAACATCCCCATGGCCTCCAATTTGTTAAAGTTAATTTTCAAATTGGATAACTTCCCATACATCTCAAATTCCTTGAGTAGATTGGGTAAGGAAATACCTGGGTTAGTTAACGTAAATAGCATATCGTCGGCGTAAGCCGATATTTTGTGTTGCACACCCCCCACGGTTACTCCCTGTATATCCGGGTTCAGTCGGACCGTGGCCAAAAAAGGCTCTAGAGTCAGTGCGAACAGGAGAGGAGATAGTGGGCAACCCTGACGTGTCCCGTTAGTGAAAATTATGATTTTTACATGTAGGAGAAAAATTTCAGAATTAGCCTGGTAGGCAAGAGGTCAATGTAGAAATGGAAGGTAAAAGCAAAAAAGAAAAAAAAAACATCATAAATACCTTTTTTCCCCTTTGTACAAGTGATCACACTCACTCTGTTTTCAGCTGCATAGGAGCTAGGGGAGGAGAAATAGCAGCACACAGCCTTCCAATGAAAAGGTAGGGGGGAGGGGGGTGTGTGTGTGTGTGTGTGTGTGTGTGTGTGTTTTTCCTACAGCTTACCCGTAAGAGCCCTTTCACACTGTAGCGGTAAAGCGCAGCTATTCGAGCGGAGTGCTTTTAATCACCTAGAAGGGGTTAAAAGCGCCGTTTCGCGCCGAAACACAATGTATACCCCGCTTGTAAACTGCCCCAAAGATGCTGCTTGCAGGACTTTTTTCTAACGTCCTGCAAGTGCACTGCTCCAGTGTGAAAGCACTCAGGCTTTCACACTGGGACTGCAGATGAGGCATTTTCAGGCGCTATTTTTAGCCTGTAAAACGCCCCAGTGTAAAAGGGGTCTAAATTCCATTTCTCCGAGTAAATCACGAGACACAGAGCAGTCATAGTAATTACTATGTGGGTTATGCACCACCTATATAGGACACTGGCAGATCAAACAAAGTTCTTCCCTATATAACCCCTCCCACACAGGAAGTACCTCAGTTTTGTAGCAAAGCAATAAATATCCCCAAAAAAGATGGGAGTGACCTCTGAGTCCTGTGATATACTCCAAGAAAAGGGATTTTACAGGTAAGTAGAAAAATAAATTTTTCTTTTTGTTGTACATCACGGGACACAGAGCAGCCATAGTAATTAATATGTGGGATGTTCTAAAGCAATGCCCTTGAGGGGAGGGAGACACAATCACAGAAACTGCCACCCAAGGAGGACTTATTCTGCCATCTGTAACATACTGTAGCCAAAAGCAGTATCTTCCGTGGCTTTGATTGCCATCTGGTAAAACCCTGTAAATGTATGAACCAAAGACCTTGTAGTGGCCTTAAAATCCTAAACCACTGACACCTGATGGGACCTCACCCTTTCAATCCATAGACTTGAATAGTTAACCAACGGACCGAATGAAAATAGTTAACTTGGATGCCTCCTGCCTTTCCTGGGCTCTACTGGCAGCACAATCCAAGATTCCGGACATGGGCTGACAATCCAAGTATTCCTGACCACCTGAATTACCTTCAGAGTATGCAGCGATTTTACTCCTGCCAACTAAGGATTAGAAAAGGCAGCAAGACATTGTCCTGATTCAAGTGAAAACTAGAAGCCACTTTAGGGAATAAAGATGGATGGGAACACAACATCACCTTATGATGCAAGACAAAGAACAGTCCCTTGCATGAAAGGGCCGCCAAATCTGCCACTCCACTAGGTGAAGTAAAAGCAACCAAAGAAGCCATCTTCCGAGATAAAGGACTAACTGAGTCTCCCAACTGGTTCAAAAAGTGGCCTCTGCAACGATAGACAAAAGCAAATTCAAGTCCCAAGGACAGAAGAGTGGCCTGCAGGCAGGCTGTCTGCGTTGCACATTGTAGGAAGTATGAACCAAGGAGTGAGAAACAAAGGCTTCTGGAGAAAAATGGATAGGGATGAAATCTGACTTTTAATGATACTCAAGGCCAATCTCCCTTCCTAAATGGAGAATGGAAAGAAACTCCCTCTCACATATCTGCAGGTGCCACTTCCTTGCTTGACCCCAGGCATAAGAAATGTCCAAGTACTGTAATTGAAGTTCTCTGAACCTGGCTTCCAGGGGCTCAACCGTGTGAATATACAGCACTCAAGACCATTAGGTCCCACTGGACTGGGAGTGTCCAAGGAGCAACCCCCGCAAGACCCGCTATTTGAGCCCCTCCAGCTTTTTCAAATGGATCCAATTGAAATTCTTGATTCTCAGTAGAACCGTTCCAGAGAATCCAAGTATGTTCCAAGAGCACATGTATCACATCAGTGACCAACACCTTACAGACACTGGTGAAAAAAAAATTGAGGTACTTCCTCTGTAGGAGGAGATAGAGATAGAGATATATATATATATATATATAGATATATATATATATATATATATAGATATATATAGGGGAGGACTTCCTGTTTGTTTGATCTGCCAGTGTCCATTCACCTATAGGTGGCGCATAACCCACATAGTAATTACTATGGCCGCTCTGTGTCCCATGATGTACGATAAAGTCTGATCACTGAACACAAGAGAAAAGGTTGCAATTGCGTTTGTTTGTGTTGTACCAGGCAGCGTACACCTTTAGCTCAGACGGCGAGGAAGCCGAGCGGGACTTTTAAAGCTGTACAACACAAACAAACGCAATTGCAACCTTTTCTCTTGTAAGTAGTTTTAATTCATTTGAATAAACTCCACATTTTAAAACGATATCACACTATGGATATGCCTCTTTCTTATCATATATAACGTGGCACACTACACTCACGGAGAAACGAGGGACCCCCAGCATCACACCAGAAGCAAGCCAGAGAGCGACACAGTGGCTGATACTGTGAAGGCTGATCCAACCCGGATGGGGTCTTTTCTCTGGTGAGAGCATATTATATAAGTGGCCACTGAGCACTAGGAACAACATTGGAAGTCACCCCCCTCCCCCACTCACGGAAGATTCCGTCACCTATTTTAGCTTATCCCCATTTTTATTGTATATTTTTCATCTTTAATTTTTATTGTACATTTTTCATTTTATTCACTAATATATTGAGTCACCAATTGCAATATTAATTTGTTCATATTCTGCACCAATTTTTTCTGCCACATCAACCTGACAAATCACTATCACCTTATTCACCTGCAGTCCAGATACAAAATTTTCCTTTTAATTTAAAATGTTCCTCTTTAAATTTAATTTATGTTTATGTTTTATTTATGATATGCAGATATAATTTTTTGGTCTCTGTGGACGTAAAAATTGGCACATGTATATTCACTGGCACTTGCACTTTAATAATTGTAACAAGGGAATAGTATATTGTTATAGTCATTTATGGTTTATTGACAAACATTTTCACTTTATGGTTTTATTTCTACTCCCTAATTTCACTATTTTTCACTAATTGCCAGCACGCTGAGAATTCTATGCAAATCAGATTTTCTTATTTATTCATGCGGTTTTAGCAGAAAATGGTATAGCACCATATCTATTCCTTTCTCTCTTTTTATTCCATTGTTCCACCCAAATGGGTGGAAATTAATAGAGGCTGCTCTTACCGAATCCTTTATCCTTAATTCACTTTTTAGCTAATTGCTCCATAGCGCAACCTACCCCCCTTCTAATCTTGGCTACTTTGAAGACCCTAGAATATAAGACATATTTTCAGTTGTTTCACACTTTTTTGTTCAGTATATAATTCCACATGTGTTAATTCATAGTTTTGATGCCTTCAGTGTGAATCTACAATTTTCATAGTCATGAAAATAAAGAAAACTCTTTGAATGAGAAGGTGTGTCCAAACTTTTGGTCTGTACTGTACATGGTGCAGCAGGCACATATCAGTAATATGACATTTTGGGTTTACATATTCTTTAAAGTAGGTAATCAGCTTTCTTGCAAAAGTGATCTTTGGCAGTTTTCACTTTTACAGTGCCTTGATAGCGCACCCCCCCCCCCCCCCCCAACTCCCGCCAGTGCGTTTAGAGGTTGGGACAGTGCCCACAAAGTAGCTGGAGTAACATGTCTGTGATGAATGAAGCTGGAAGCGACAAGCATTTCATGACTTCAGGTTTCAGTGCTGTTACAGCCAGGGAAGCAGTTGATCAAACACAATCTGCGCTTGAACAGCTTCCTTAGAGGAGAGACATCAGGGGTCTAACAGACTCCCGAAGCCTCCACAAAGTGTATCTGTCATTACCCAAAGCTATCACAAGGGGGTTTGTTCCCCCTTTGTGATAGGAATAAAGTAAAAAAAAAAAAAAAGTAAAAAAAAAAAGTGTAAAAGATATGCAATTAAAATAACTGAAAAAAAAAATAAAAAAATAAACTTAAAAGCGACCCTGTCCCTCTGTGTTAACACACAAATGTGAATGCCAATGCATGTCCTGCACGTCACACCTATGAAAACGGTGCTTGTACCACACATGATTTATTGCCACAAACATCAGAGTGGGAGCAATAATTCTAGCATTATTACATTTAACTCTAAACTGATAACCTGTAAAGGTTTTCAAAGTGTCCCCTATGGGCAATTTTAAGTACTGTAGTTTTTTTGCCACTTCACAGGTGTGTACAATTTTAAATCTTGACATGTTTGGTATCTATTTATTCAACGCATCATCTTATGTTTTAACAAAAATTGGGAATTCTATTTGTATGCACTAAAATTCATGTAAGTGCACTTTCTTCAGAAAATTTGCATTTCATAAATGGCTGTGCAAATCTTTTGTGACAAAAATCTGCAACAGCCACCAATTTATCTTCCAGGGCCACTGCTTTCAGAAAATATGTAATGTTTGAGGGTTCCAAGTAATTTTCTAGCAAAAAAATTGATTTTAACGAGTATGTGGAAAACATGCCCCAGACAGTTAGTGGTTAAAGTGGTTGTATAGCCAAATTTTTAACTTTGACCTACAGGTAAGCCTGTAGGTAAAAAGAATATCTCCTAAACCTGTACGGTTTAGGAGATATTCCCCTCGCAATGAGCTGCTGACTTCAGCGGCGCATGCAAACCGGGGATTCTCGGCTGAAAGTCCGGCAGACACCAGACCCTGTGGGAAAGAAAACTCATGCACACATGCGCGGGAGTGACGACATCGTGGCTCCGGCCACTCACAGCGTCGGAGCCGAGATAGCTGGAAGACACGCAGAGGGAACATGTCCGCTCCCTCAGCATGGACCGAGTGAGATGCCAGCGCCTCGTTCTAAGGTCAGTATTTCATAATGAGCTAGTATGCACCACATACTAGCTCATTATGCCTTTTCCCTTGACGTCACTCCCGTGCATGCAGCAAGTTAAAAAATTTTACAAACTGATTGGTGTATTTTTTTCAAACAGGTGCCTATGCGTTTGGATCCTTTTATTGTTCCCAGTACAGCTGCCAAATGCATGCAGTTCCACGTCATAGCAGGTTCGTCTACAACATTCTTCATTTAACAGGTGGCTGGGTAACAGACTGGAAAATCTAAACACCTGAAGTTTCCCTAGGCCAGCAAACAAGCGCCTGCAGCTCCTTATGGAAGGTAATTTGTGACAGCTTTTTTTTCCCTTTTAGCTGACTGCAAGTCTGATCCTGTGGGGCACATATGACCGGCCAGTCTGGCAGTACATTGGTTGTGGCCAGAGAAAGCCCACCATTTCCCCTGTGGTATCCTTGCACAGAACAGCGGTCCAGGACCTCCCTGAGTATATGTGTACACTTGGATTGTTAGGGACACGTGCTGGTCAACCCTACCTCACTCCCCGTCATCGGTTCCATGGTCAGCTGGCCAGTTGCTTGAGTCCAAAGGCTTTGGTGTGACCTACGTGTGGCTAGGCGAGAGCTGTTGACCTACTGCCCTCACTTCCGCTCATGCTCAAGGGAATAAGGGGTACAGAGAACAGGAGGTCTTTCATCTAGGAGAGCACAGCTGAATGCAGCCTGTTTAGGAAACACTGTGCCCCAAGGCTTCCTGCCCTCACTTGATGTGGCTTTAGCATGTGCTTGATGGATCCATGAGCAAAAAGCTGCGCCTAAAACTGCTGGAGGACAGGTGCTGCATGGGGCACTGGTACAGCAGGAGTAGTAAGTATATTTGGCTTCTTCTAGACAAGCTTTTCCGGTCTGCTAGCGGTTACTGTTATCAGGGCATTTTGTAAGCACTGACTGGTTGCTCCCTAGTTAGAAACCTATGGATAAGGCGTTCTGTTTTTCTGGCAAGGCAACCACGCCTGACATGCAGGCTTCCACCTCCTTTTTAGGATCTCTGTTAGGGGTCATTTGGGTCTCAGATATACTACTGTCTTGCATCCTTTAACCCGCCACAGACTTTTTTTTGTCATGCAGCTGTCAGAATAAGTGGTTGCATCTGATTGGACAATTTTCCGCCCAGTACTTTTTCAGAAGGATGTTGGGTAGGAGGATGGCAAAATTTCATCAGGAACCAGACAAAATTAGCTCCGTGTATGGCCAAAGACTAAGCTACCTCTAACAGATGGAAGTTCTAGACAGCAGTGTCCAACTCCTACAGGCAGCACTATAACCCAACAGTTAAAATCAAACGATGTCTGCTTTGTCCCCTGCTATAAGCACAGAGAAGAGAATTTTACCATAAGTAAAAAAAAAAAATTAAAAAAAAATCCTATTTTTTGTCTACTGTGTTCCAGAACCACTAACATATCCAAGCACAGGTAATGTACAAGAATCTAATATAGGACATTGAGATCCATGTCACATTCCACGTGGAATTATTCACTTCAAAAGTATGAGGAGCCCATGTAAATTCTCACCGTGCATGATCTACTCTCTGGATTCCCCAAAGGTCCAGGCCATCTTCAGTAAGAGTGCCAGTCTGAAAACACAAGAGCGCTACATTTAAAAACGTCTTTCTAAAAAAAAGAGAACAAATATAGCTTATAAATCTGTTCTATGTTAAAGCCTAACAAAACAATTCTGTAAAAAAAAAAAAAAGGAAGGTTTTCCTGAAACACAGAATTCTCTTTTTTACCTCATCTGAAATGTATGCAAAATGAATTACAATATCTTCTTAAATTCCTCTAATTATTAAAATCAGACTTCACATGAATCAACAGCTTACAAAGCAGCATTACCCTCAGGTATCCGACGATGTAAATTTTAGCTTCATTATTGCATGCTGTATCTCGTGATGATATAACTGGACCTGTTCTCACCAAAGTTGCAGAGCAATGGTGAATAGTCTTGCACTGTGCATTTTGGATGCATTTACCTGCATTTTTGCTAATCAATATAATTCACTTTTAAAAACATGTAATACCTTAAAGCAATTTAAAGGCAATGTGTGTATTAAAGTATGAGTGAGCACCTATATTTCACTCAGAGAACTGTGGTCTATGAAAAGTACAGTTAAGCAACAAAAATATTTACCTTGTCAAAGCATATGAGGTTTAACTGTCCACAAATGTTTATTCTCTGTGGGCTGATACAAAAGATTCCAAGTTTTTTCAGGCGCCTCTGTGCATACACAATCCCAGCAGTTAAAGCAGCAGGAAGGGCAGGAGGTACTGTAATGGTTATGATGTCAAGTGACTCAATAATAATAGTGCTAGCAGGGACCTAATAACAGACAGAGGACACAATATACTGTTAAAACCTGATAAACGCATTCTTGATTTATTTATTTTATCGCTCAATATTAACTCTGCTAACTCAAAATAAATATCAATATATAAAAGCCAACAATATTACCTGATTTAAAATACTATTTACAACTGTGTAAAGGAACCCAACCCCAGCCACTGCAACCAGACAGAGCAGGAATAGATAGGCATCTCTGTAAAGCTTGAAGTCTGTTGGCTTTGGATACAATATGGAGCGAATAAGCTGTCCTTTAGATGTGCTGAATCCTGGGGGCACAACACACAACAGGTAAATTCATTATTCTGCAAGAGACAGTAAGGATTTGGTAACACTAAAGCTGGGTATACACGTACTGAAAATCAGGGTGGATATAAATCAATCAATTTTTGTTTTCTTTTAAATCAAAAAAAAAAAAAAAAAAAAAAAAAAAAAAAAAGGGAAGATTTTTTGGATTTAACTACTTGACCACTGGGTACTTAAACCCCTTTAATAACCAGACCAATTTTCAGCTTTCAGTGCTCTCACATTTTGAATGACAATTACTCAGTCATACAACACTGTATCCATATGAAATGTTTGTCCTTTTTTTTCACACAAATAGAGCTTTCTTTTGGTGGTATTTAATCACCGCTGGGTTTTTGTTTTTTTATGTTTTGTGCGATAAAAGAAAAGAGACTGAAAATCCTGTAAAGAAATTAATTTTTCGTAGTTCCTGATATAAAATGTAGCAAATTACCGTAGTAATTTTTCTTGATAAATGTTGCCCAAAATTTATACTGCTACATATCATTGGTAAAAATAAGTACAAATTGGTGTATATTATTTGGTCTGTGTGAAGAGAGTCTACAAGCTATGGTGCCAATAGCTGAAAATTGATCACACCTGAAGTACTGACTCATTTCTTGAGACCCTAACATGCCAGAAAAGTACAAATACCCCCCAAATGACCCCTTTTCGGAAAGAAGACATTCCAAGGTATTTAGAAAGAGGCATGGTGAGTTTTTGAAGTTGTCTTTTCCCACAATTCTTTGCAAAATCAAGATATTATTTTTCTTCAAAAAAATTGTCATATTAGCAAGTTATTACTCACACATAGTATATGCATAACACAAATTACACCCCAAAACACATTCTGCTATTACTTCAAAGTATGGCGATACCACATGTGTGAGACTTTTACACAGCGTGGCCACAGACAGAGGCCCAACATGCAGGGAGCGCCATCAGGCGTTCTGGAGCACCCAGGACAATTCTGACATTTCTCTCCTACATGTAAAAATCATCATTTGCTGGAAAATTACATAGAATCCCAAAACATTACATATGTTTTTTTTTTTTTGTTTTTTTTTAGCAAAGACCCTAGAGAATACAATGGTGGTCGTTGCAACTTTTTATCTTGCACGGTACTTGCGCAGCAATTTTTCGAAAGCGCATTTTTTTTAGGAAAAAAATGTGCTTTACAAAAAACAAAACAGTTAAGTTAGCCCAATGTTTTTGCAGAATGTGAAAGATGAAGTTACGCCGAGTAAATAGATACCAAACATGTCACCCTTCAAAATTGCATACGCTTGTGGAATGGCGCCAAACTTCGCTACTTAAAAATCCCCATAGACGACGGTTTAAATTTTTTTGCTGGTTACATGTTTTGAGTTACAGAGGAGGTCTAGGGCCAAAATTATTGCTCTCACTCCAACGTTCACAATGATACCTCGCGTGTGGTTTGAACACCATTTTCATATGTGGGCGGGACTTGCGTATCCGTTCGCTTCTGCATGTTGTTCATTTTAATTTATTTTAGTTTGACACTTCCCCCCCCCCCCCCCCCCCCCAAATTTTTTTTGGATCACTTTTATTCCTATTACAAGGAATGTAAACATTCCTTGTAATAGGAATATGGCATAACAGGTCCTCTTTGCAGTGAGATATGGTGTCAATAAGACCCCATATCTCACCTTAAGGCTGGAAAGCCTAAAATAAAAGCGGTGAGTCGGTAGACGCACCGGAGGGCGGCGGGAGGGGAGGACATCCCCTCTCGCCTCCCGTAAGAACGATCAAGCAGTGGAACAGCCGTTATGATTGTTCTTATGGTGTAGGGAAACCCCAGCTGAAAAAGCTGATATCTGAATGATGGCTGTAGCTGCAGATACCAACAATGACACCCCAAAATAGATTCTCCTACTGAGTACGATGATATGTGAGCCTTCCACAGCCTAGCCACATACAGAGGCCAAGTACAGCCGAGCATGGCCGGGTATCGCAGAGCATGGCCGGGTATGGCTGAGCATGGAGGGATGGATGCCTGGATGTGACTGCAATTGTCACAGAGCAGCGCAGTGGGCACTACATATCAAGCCCACAGTGCTGCTGCCATCCGATCTCTCCCCCTATCCTCTGACAATGTACTGATCGGTATACAGAGAAGAGAGAGGAACCGGCTCGGTTTACAAGTGAAATGCTCCGTAATTTGACAGAGAGTGATCACGTGGTAAACGGCCGTGATCAGCAGCCGTTCACCGTGATCCTTCGGGTCCTCTGGACCCGGTGGTCACGGATGTTCTCGGGTGCGTGCCCCAGGGGGCACACGAGAGCGGTATTCTGGGAGGACATCATAGTACGCCCTCCCAGAGTTAAGTAACCACCCTGTAGCCGTCATTTGGCTATGAGCCGCTTGCTAAGTGGTTAGATTTCTTGATTTTTATCAAATGTATTTTAATAAAATGCTTTTGGAGTAAAAATCTGTCTAAAGATGGTTTTCTATTTCAGATACATTAATAATTTAGTTTATTCAGCATGAAATTGAGCCTAGTTATAGCTTAGTTATGTAGCATGAGGCTGTATATTCTGCAATATTTACATTTTTTGGTAAACTCATTCAATGAATCCAAGCTCTGCAAGCTGAGATAACATGCATATTTCACACTAACCATAATAAAAAATAAAATAAAAAAAAACACAAAGTTCAGGAATATTCCTTTATCCCATTGCAAATCTAAGTACACTACAAACTGCATGATTGAATCAGTTCTGATATTGATGTTTTACTAACCCGACAGTCTATTTCAAATATGAAACCTTCATTTTGTTTGCAAAGATTAAAGATTATAACTACCAGCAAGAATAAGTCCTTGCATTTAAAGATCACCTGTCATTTTAGACCCATCATGGATCGTGCCGGTTAGCGGGCATCCACTCACCAGCTGCCCCCACGTCCCTCACCTTGTTGTGTCACTGCCGCATCACCAGCCGTCCCATCAAAGTGAATAAAACTGTTGGTGTGTCAACAGCGGGTCAGAATAGGAGCCGCTGCATAACAGAGATGACAGATGCCCACTATCCCCTCCTTTGTTTGCTATTCCTATAGAGTCGTTGGCCCTACATTTTTGGCAAATTGAAGAATATCAGGGGATATAGTTGGGTAATAATATAGAACAGATTGGACTTTATGCTGACAATATTATACTGTAAATGCGGGATATGCAGAGCACATTGGGAAAAGCAATGAGTATAATAGACACCTCTGGCCAGTACTCAGGACTTAAGATTAATTGGCAGAAGTCCTTTCTTATGCCACTGCAGCAATAATCAGAAATGGAGGAAAGGATAGATGCCCCACTTAAAATAGTGGACTCCTTTAACTACCTAGTGATCTATATAAAAAAAGACAACCCTCTGATGCATTGGTGGCCAATGTAAATAAATTGATGGAACATAGTAAACGTAAGCTGAGGATCTGGAGTAAGTTGCCATGGTCAGTGGTGGGTAGAATACATTTAATTAAAATAATTTTATTACCAAAGTGTTTTTTATATTTTTTCACACTCCCCAGTAGTAGTGCCTAAAATTTTTTAAAAGCCTGAACTCTCAATTTACTAAATTTATATGGGCTAATGGCAAATGCGAAGTAAAGCTTACAACGTTACAGCGGCCAAAACCAGAGGCAGGACTGGCTTTGCCCGATATTTACCCGTACTACCTTGCAGGGCAATTAAGACATCTGTGTACAAGCATACCCCACAATGGGGTTTATTTACTAAAGCTGGAAAGAGCAAAATCAGGCTCACTTCTGCATAGAAACGAATGAGCTTTCAGGTTTTATTACCAAAGCTTAATTGAACAAGCTGGGGTTAGAAGCTCATTGGTTTCTATGCAGAAGGGAGCCTGATTTTTCACTTTCCAGCTTTAGGAAATAAACCCCATTGTGTACTTAAAAGTGGGGTATACCTGTACTTGATATAGGAACAAAGTTTGGGAGTGAAGTACCTTTTAAGGATTGTCCAGGCCGAGAATCTATTGACAGGACTCAAGGCACGAAAAACAATTACCAAGGCTAAAGAAACCTATGCTCTCTTTGGCATGTGTGGAGGCAGGTTAAAAAGCTAACAGGATTAAGGGACATGCCATCTGCGTTATCCATGTGGAATAACCCCTTGAGGAATTAGGTACACTGCAAGATAATACATTCTGGATGCATAAAGAAATGTTAGTACTGGATCAGGTTGATGAAAGTGGGAATATATGCTCATTCGATTTCTTAACACAATATAACCGATTTTTATAGATTCCTACAGTTAAGGTATGCACTGCAGGCTCAATTTGGTAACGTTAATATATCAAAATTCCCTCTTATTGGAATATTAAGAACTCAGGGACCAAAGGGATTAGTATCTAAATTATATACATATTTAATGCAGGCCAAGATATGGGAAGCTCCGTCACAGATTAAAAGGTAGTGGCAAATGGTCTGTACATCTATGACAGATGAGATATGGAAGGTGGTGTGTAAATTCCATTTTGGAGTACCACCTGCAACTGATAACAGATTTATACAGCTGTATATAATGCATCAAGCCTAGCTCACACCACATAAATGAAAGTTAATGGGACGAACGGCATCCGTGGACTGTGAGGGGTGTTATCAACCAGGTGCTGATTTTGTGCATTTAAAGAGGGAGTCCACCTAAAAAAATAAAATAAAAAAAAATAAAACCCAGAAGCTACAAATACTGCAGCTGCTGACTTTTAATAAATGGACACTTACCTTTCCTGGAGTCCAGCGATGTCGGCAGCCGAAGCCGAGCAATCGTTCGACTCTCGGCTGCTGCCGGCGCCATTCTCGGTGAGGGAATCAGGAAGTGAAGCGTTGCTGCTTCACTTCCGGTTCCCTACTGCGCATTTGCGAGTCACGCAGCGCAATGAGAATGGTCCGTGCGGTCTCTGGACCCATGTGTGTCCCAGCAGATAGCGTGGCAGGACAGTAAGAGACAGACTCTGTGGGAGTCTATGCCCGGAAGTGGGTGCAAATACCTGTCGAGGTTTAATTTTTGTGTGAACCTCTGCTTTAATGTGGGCTTGCCCGGGCATTAGTAGACAGGTCTTTGATATATTATCAGAGGTGCTGGGAGACCGCATCCCATTCACTTTGGAAGTTTGCCTGTTAGGACTGGTTGAGAACCAGAAGTGGACTGGATATGCCAAGACCTGCCTAAAGGAAACCCTATTCATATATATTGTGTATTTGTTTTTTCTTTTTTTGGTTTGCATTAATCAATATGAGGAAACAAATGATTTGGAAAATGATGAAATGTGGTAATATCAATTTTGTTAATGCAGACTTATGAAATAAAAAGTATTTGGAAAAAAAAAAAAAATGATATGACAGTTGCTCTTTAAAAATGATGATTTAATGCGAGTTGATTTTAAATCAAGCCTTTTTACCAGTGTGATTTGAATTGTGATTTAAATTGTGATTTAAATCAAATCCACCCTGCTGAAAATTAACTGTTGGTATATACCCTGCTTTACAAAGAAAGCCACAAGTTTTCACAACATCTTATAGATTCTTTTGGGGTGGAATCAGAGGTGGATATGGAAACTTTGGCCTGTGGGGCCAAGCGGTCCTTTCAAAGCAGGGACAAAATTTCTATAGGCGAAACAAAGCGTGCCATACAAATTGAGACATGGTGTGGATTTCTGAGACCTAATATTTTTTCACATCTTCCTACAATTTTATTTGTGTCTCTTGAAAATTTACTTAACATCTCAGAGCTACAAAGAAAGTTGGAGTTGAAAACCCTTCTCCCTGCCAGACACAGTAATTAATCACAGGTTTGAAGGTACAGCAGGGACCATGTAATGCCCACTCTGATGTCTGAATGGTGAAGTTCTTTCTTTTTAATATACAGTCAGCGATGTCTTTGTTATACATAAATACTCCTATAATTCAGAGCCAGGTTTGCAAATACCAACATAATAAAATGTCATCTGTTAGGTTACCTGTCCGAACAATTATGGCTTTGACAGGCTCTCCAGCATAAAATCTGGTTTGAATGACATTGGTCCCACAAAATAATGTGTGGCGTTTGTGAACTTCTGTGCTATAGATTTCATCTTGTCCTTCTCTGGAACTAGAAGGATCTGGCAAGTTGGTCTTTGTCACAGGAACACTTTCACCTATGAAAAAAAAAAAAAAGGATATATTCAATTCAAAATTGGTACAAGACATACGAGTGTGCAACTTAGCCAAGGTGATAGTAATTAGATCTCAGAACCTCTTTAGAGCTGTCTTCAAGCCGGTCACGTGACTCACGGCCACTTTACAGCTCTGAGACATCACTTCTGCGGGAGGGACCATGATCTCCCTCTGACATTAGCTGGGGAGATCACATGACCTCCCATAAAAGAGATGTCTCAGAGCTGTAAAGCAGCCGTGAGTCACGTGACCAGCCTGAAAACAGCTCTAAAGAGGAATTTAGAGCGCTCGTTTATACAAACGACTTGGATAGTGCGGTATGCCATCCTCTAATAGGAGGGGATGGAAGTGACAATTTTAGGGTTTTTATTTTTAATAGTAGCCGAGAGACAGAGAAGACACTGAAATGTAGGGGGGGGGGGGGGGGGGGGAGAGAGGACAGCTACGTCTGACGGAGGGATGCACTTTGACCATGGTGATCAGGGCTGAGTAGCCCTAGTTATCGTGGTCAGTTTAGAGAGGCGCATACAGGAAGTAGCAGATTCAAGGTGGGGTTTTTTATTTTTTTTTACAGTTTAGAGGGGGGCAGATTACAACACACAGGCACTGTGCCGTGTAATTGCTTTAAGGGACCAGAATCTGAATTATTTATTTTTGTGGGTTAACAGACACGTTAATGCTCTTAGCTCTGCCTTACTATATGAATCAGAGTGGCAGGCCTGAAACGGCCTGCCAAACAAACCACAGTCACAAGTTACAATTCTGGATGATTTTTGCAATTTTCACGGCGATTTAAAAAAATAAAAATAAAATAAAATGAACGCTTTCTAATGGTCAATATGATGTGTTTTGATACAACTACTTGATATAATTACGGTTAAAAAAAAAAAAATCGTATCTACGTGGGAAAATCAAGGTAACTGGCTATGAAAAAAATGTTTTTCCCCCTTCCATTTGCACTATACTGAGTTCCCTTATGAAAGATCTCTGTGCTGTGTCCCGCCTGCTGTACTTCACTCAAACTTCCAGTTAGGGAGCATGTACTGTGGATTAGATTTGTTGCATTGGAGTTTTTTTTACTAAAGCTGGAGAGTACAAAATGCGGCTCACTTCTGCATAGAAACCAATCAATTTTGGGGTTTTATTGGCAAAGCTTAATTGAACAAGCTGAAGTTAGAACCAGATTAATTGCTATGCATAAGTGAGCCTGATTTTTCACTATTCAGCTTTAGTAAATAAACCCCATTAAGACTACATGCCCCACGATTCCTTGTATATGGGTCATAATGTACATGCAAATAATGATAAATACATGGCTGGGACCATGGACATTAGGGTGGCTATGATTAGCCTCAAGGGAGACCCTGAAAGGTAGTGTAGTCACCCGGAAATAAAATTACATTGAATGTTCAAAAACTCAGCAGGGTTGATTTACCAAAGACAAACACACTGTACATGGCATAAAAAAAAAATACCCCATCAGATGCAAAACCAACAGCATTTTTGCTTGCACTTGACTGCTGATTTCCATCATCTAGAGTCTTACCACATTCACTAAGCCCTCGGGAAAATGAGTGCAAGTGCCGTTGCAAAGTGCATGGTTTGCTTGTCTTTAGTAAATCAAAAAAAAAAAAAAAAGACTGAAAACCAGCATTAGGATATGATTTCACATGTTATCTTCATCACTGAGGATTTATTAAAAATTTAAAGTAGAACTCTAAAACAAATCCGTCTATTCCTGTAAAGTAAAAGGCTCTATACATACTTTTTCTGTAGCCACTCTGGGCCAGTCCCATGCCGAGCTGTCAGCGCCGGCTTTTTCTGTGTAGGCTTGTGCAGGAGAGGCAGCCGACAATGTAAGCCCCATAGTAAATCTATGTATGCCATCACCTCCCAGCTGTTAGCTGTTTCCTGCACAAAGCACCCGCCGCTGTAAACTAGACAAAATCAGCTTCAGAAAAGGGAGAAAAACAGTTTACCTGTAAAAATCCTTTTCTTGGAGTACATCATGGGACACAGAGCCCTAAGTAATAACTTAATAGATATATAGGCACCTTCAGGTGATGGACACTGGTATACCCAAATCCAGGAAGTTCACTCCCTATATAACCCCTCCTCCTTCCAGGAGCACATCAGTTTTTGTAGCAAAGCAATACACTTAAAGCCCAAAAAGAGGGGAGGGACCGCTGTGTCCCATGATGTACTCCAAGAAAATAATTTTACAGGTAAGCGGTTATAGAAATCCTATTTTCTTTATCGGACATCATGGGACACAGAGCCCCAAGTAATAACTTAAATGGGACAGCCCTTAGAAATACTATTTGAGGGGAGAGTGACACAACCCGCAGGGTCACCCCAGACATGAGGGCCTATACTGCTGCCCGCAGTACACTGCGCCGGAAGGAGCTATCCTCATACCGCCTTACATCCACCTGATAAAATTTTGTCAATGTATGTACTGAAGACCAAGCTGCGGCCTTACATATCTGAGCCATGGAGACCTGGTGACGCACTGCCCAAGAAGCACTAACCAACCTGGTAGAGTGCGCTTTGACTTGGAAAGGATGAATCTTACTCCTTAAATTATAAGTCTGAATTATAACTTGCCGAATCCACTTAGCGACAGTGGATTTCGATGCTGCCTGTCCTTTCTTAGGACCCTCTGGCAGAATAAATAAGACCCGAGTCTTTCTAATCTGAGCAGTCGTGTTTAAATAGATTTTCACTGCTCTCACCACATCAAGACAATGTAGTGACTTCTCTTCCCTGGAACATGATTTTGGAAAAAACAATGGCAGGAGAATATCTTTGTTCAGGTGAAAACCTGAAACCACTTTTGGCAAAAAAGTCTGGACGAGGGTGTAACACCACTCTGTCCTCATGAATAATCAAGTGTGGCTCTTTACAATAAAGAGCAGCCAATGCCGAAACCCTCCTTGCTGAGGATATAGCAACCAAGAACACCAGCTTCCTTGTCAGAAGGACTAAAGCCCCATACACACTATCAGATTTTCTGCTGATTTTTGTCTTCAGATTTACCAAAACCACGTAGTGCAAAGGCCTGCCTGATTGCATACAAATTGAAACTCCTAAGGTTTGACCTCAAATTATATGGTTTTGGTAAATCTGAAGGAAAGAAAAAAAAAAAAAAAATCTGCAGAAAATCTGATAGTGTGTATGGGGCTTAAGGGAATATGCTGTATTGGTTCAAATGGCTGTTTTTTTAACACTGACAAAACTAAGTTCAAGTCCCACGGTTTCACAGGAGGTTTCACTGGCCGATTAAGCCGCTTCACCCTTTGCATGAAATCCCGGAATAAAGGATGCGTAGCAAGCAGTCTTTGAAATAAGACCAATAAAGCTAAGTTTAATAGTACTCAAGGCCAACTTCATCTCTATGCCTAATTGTGGAAAGGCAAGAATTCTGCCAATGATATATCTCCGAGGGTGCCAACCCTTGGAAACATAAGCCCTCCAGACCCTATAACATAGTTCTGGAAGCTGCCTTCCTTGCATTAATCAGGGTAGAGATAACTGACCCCAGAAAGCCCACGTTTATTCAGAATGGGGATTTCAATAGCCTGTTAAATTTAGAGAATGTGAGAGTAGGTCTGGCCGTAGTGGGAGGGACCATGGACCCTCCACTGCCATCTTTACAATTTTTGCATACCATGACCTTCGGGGCCATGCTGGGGCTTTCTTTCCAGCTTGATCCTGCAAAGAAGTCGAGGCAGCAATTGAATAGGGGGAAATGTATAGATCAGTGAGAACTGACATGGGTCACCAACGCATCTGTTCTGCATGCGAGTGGATCCTTTGTCCTGGACATGAAGTTGACTAACTTCATGTTGAATCTGGATGCTAGTCCGGAGTCCCCCATCTTTGGCAAACAGCCTGAAAAATGGCAGGGTGAAGAGACCATTCCCCTGGGAGTAACTGCTGATGACTCAAGCAGTCCACCTGTCAAATATCTACTCTCGGAATGAAGACTGCGGATAAGCATGGAACATTCCTTTCTGCCAAAGTTAGAATATGGTTCAAATCTCTGCAAATTTGAGAATCTTCATGCCCCCTTGGTTATAGATATAGGCCACAGCTGTGGCATTGTTGGATTGGATCCCGACAGGACAATCCTGTAACCTGAAAGTCCAGGCCTTCAGAGCCAGACAGACACACTTCCCAAATCTCTAGGCTATTGATGGGCAAGGTTCTATCGGCTCTTGACCACTGTCCCTGGATAGTTGTCTTTTCTAGTACTGCTCCCCAGCCTAAAAGGCTGGCATCTGTCACCACTTTCCAGAAAACTGGTCTGAAGGATTTTCCTTTCAGCAGATTCTGGGTTAGTAAACACAAACTGAGGCCTTGGGACACTTTTGGGGACAGCCACATGGCAAGTCTAAAGCTTGAATTGTTTTGTTCCAAGTAGACAGGATACCGTTTTACAACAGTCTTGAATGGAACTGGGCATAGGAAACTGCTTCGAATGAAGCCACCATCTTTCCTAGCAACCTCATGCAAAGGCGAATGGAAAGATCGCCTTTGGACCTGACCATCCACACCAGCTCTCTTATGGAGTTGATCTTTGCCTGAGGCAAGAGCACTTTTTTCTGGACTGTGTCTATGATCAGACCCAAGTACCCTTTTAGCGGTATTAAGGAAGATTTCTCTAAGTTGAGAATCCAACCCAAACATTCCAGGTAACTAGTTGTAATGCATACGCTTTGCTCCAAACGTGCCACTGACTGGTCTATTAGCAATAGATTGTCCAAGTACGCCAAGACTTATGCCCTGTGCCCTTAACCTGGCTAGAGGTGGGGCCAGGACTTTTATAAACACCAAGGGTGCTGTAGCTAGCCCGAAGGGCAGGGCTACGAACTGGAAATGCTGCTGTTCTACCTCGAACCGCAGAAACCTTTTGTGAGCAGGGAATATAGGAACGTGCAGATATGAATTCCTGATGTCGATAGATGCCAGAAGTTCTCCTAATAGGATAGAAACTACTGACTTGATCGTCTCCATGCGAAAGGAGCGGATCTTCAGGAACTGATTTTGATTTTTTAGATCCAGAATGGGTCTGACATCTCCATTTGGTTTTGTACCATAAAAAAGGTTTGAGTAAAACCCATACCTTTCTCTTTTGTGGGGATCTGTATGATCACCCTGAGATATTAATTGGTCTAGCGCCTGAAACAGAGATTGTCTTTCCTCTGGATCTTTGGGAACGTTTCACCTCAGGAAACAAGATGGTGGAAAGTCCCGAAATTCCAGCTTGTACCCCAGAGTTACCATGGAAATAACCCATCTGTCCACGCTGCAGGATTTGCTGAATTAACAGATAATCCAACCTTTACCCATCACGGCGAGCTGCATTTAGCAAACCCTCAAGGACCGGGTTCCTTTATATCAGGGTTCCACTCCCTTGGACCTGTAAAAAGCACCCCACCAGGAAAGCTTTAGGTAATGTAGCATGACCAAAGCCCTGGGTCCCGGGGTCCAGCCCTACAAAAGGGCACGCAAAACCTCTTGCTTCGGATACAAGGCCCAGGTACCATCCACTTTGGCCTCAGTGGCACTTTGGATGGATCTGGTCTATGGAGACTATTTAAATCCAGCATGGATCCCTCCTGGAGCCCCTTAGAGCACATCTTCACTCGTGAGCAACACCTTAGACACTGGCGAAAAAACTGATGTGCTCCTGGAAGGAGGAGAGGTTATATAGGGAATGAACTTCCTGGATTGGGAATACCAGTGTCCATCCCCTGAAGGTGCCTATATACCCATTAAGTTATTACTTGGGGCTCTGTGTCCCATGATGTACAAGAAATAGATTTTTGCTTTACAGGGTTAGATTCGTTTTAGAATGTGGCTCAGAGTAATTTTAGAGTTTGTTTTTGTCTAAACTTCTACTTTAAGATCATTTGAAATTACTTATAGTCTAATTGATCGCCTATTGTTTAGTGTATGGCCAGTATAATTCATGCAATATTTGATTATTGCAAGCAAAACTAAAATCGGGTAAAAGGCCTGCTAAGCACACATGATATTAGGCTAGCACTACAATTGTTATGACTTTACTGAAGGTACACTGCCTGCATATATCAATACCTGTTAACATGCTTTCATTTACAATGCAAGTTCCACTAATCAGGACAGCATCACAGGGCATTATGGTCCCATTAGGCGGGATAAGCATGATGTCTCCAGGTACCAGGTCTATAGACAGGATTTCTTCTGCCTCTAAAAAAAAAATGAAAGAAACAGCAGGAACAAAGATCAATGCATGCAATAAGGATGAACTCAACATAACAAACCAGCACATACGCCCCCTCCTCTTTTTTCTTTACTCTAAGGCTGGGTTCACACTGGAGCAAACACAAACACTGCATGTGATTCGCACTGCATTGTTGTGCAGATCACATGCCATGTCTGTGCAATGCAAATTCAGCCATACAAAAATTCTATGGCTGAAATCACTTCGCATTCACACCAAAATGGTGCTGGACCCTTTTTGTGGTCCGCACTGGAATCATATCACATGTGCACACCATGTGATCAGATTTCTGTACCATTTGACAGTCCGCACTGTGATCTGCGAACCAATCTGGGGCTGTCATTATCTTTTTATTGACACCCACAGAAGTTCGCAGAAGGGAGTGAGAACTGCCTGCGAGTGGCATGCAATGCGGAATCCGCACAGGAATCGTGCTGGTTCCTGCTTCACATATGTGTGAACCGGGACTTCGTCCCAGAATAGCTAGTCTGTGACCTTAATGAGACTTAAATCTTACAAACACTTCTTGGAATACTACCTGCAAATAAGACTTTAAAGAGTAGTAAACCAAGTATAAGATTACTATTATTGCATTCTGGGCATAGAGTCAATGGCTGTACAGCATGAGGTAATGGAAGTTCTACTTCTTGATGCTGTGGAGGATAAAATGTAGCACTTCTACAACATCCGCTATACCCATTGATGGCTAAATAATCTACAAAATATATGGCAATAACAACTTATGTCTGCCAAAACAAGCACACAGCATACTGGAATAATTAACATAGAAACAGAAAAAAAAAAAAAGGGAGGATTCACAGTGCATCATTTATTATTGAAGAACTTATCAATAATTACTAAACATAGACTTTCACGCTATTATCTATAGCAACATCACTAATTCATCTAATTTTCAGGCACGTTAAAGCTGCAGTTTTTATGGTTTATAAATTCAGAACCATACTTTTGTTTTACATACAGTATCTCACACAAGTACACCCCTCACATTTTTTTAAATATTTTAGTATAGCTTTTCATGTGACAACACTGAAAAAATTACACTTTGCTACAATGTAGTTCATAGCTTGTATAACAGTGTAAATTATCTGTCCCCTCAAAATAACCCAACGTGTAGCCATTAATGTCAAAACCGCTGGCAACAAACGTGAGTATACCCCCAAGTGAAAAATGTCCAAATTGGGCCCAATTAGCGCCCCCCCCCCCCCCCCCCCCGTCATGTGTTACAAGGTCTCAGGCATGAATGGGGAGCAGGTGTGAAATTTGATGTTATCGTTCTCACTCTCTCATACTGGTCACTGGAAGTTCAACATGGCACCTCATGGCAAAGAACTCTGAGGATCTGAAAAAAACTATTGTTGCTCTACATAAAGGTGGCCTAGGCTATAAGAAGATTGCCAAGACCCTGAAAATGAGCTGCAGAACGGTGGCCAAGAACATACATCGGTTTAGAAGTTGAGTGCACGTGCTCAGCGTCGTATCGAGAGGTTGTCTTTAGCAAATAGATGTATGAGTGCTGCCAGCATTGCTGCAGAAAGGGGTGGGGGATCAGCCTGTCAGTGTCCAGACCATACGCTACAAAGTGTATCAAATAGGTCTGCATGGCCTTCATCCCAGACGAAGCCTCTTCTAAAGCTGATGCACAAGAAAGCCTGCAAACAGTTTGCTGAAGACAAGCAGACTAAGGACATGAATTATTGGAAACCTGTCCTGTGGTCTGATGAGACCAAGATAAACTTATTTGGTTCAGTTGGTATCAAGTGTAGTGGGGGCAACCAGGTGAGGAGTACAAAGGCAAGTGTGTCTTGCCAACAGTCGAGCATGGTGGTGGGAATGTCATGGTCTGGGGCAGTATGAGTGCTGCTGGCACTGGGGAGCTACGGTTCATTGAGGGAACCATGAATGCCAACATGTACTGTGACATACTGAAGCAGAGCAAAATCCCCTCCCTTCGGAGACTGGGCCGCAGGGCAGTATACCAACAGGATAACGACCCCAAACACACCTCCAAGATGACCACTGCCTTGCTAAAGAAGCTGATGGTAAAGGTGATGGACTGGCCAAGCATGTCTCTAGACCTAAACCCTATTGAGCATCTGTGAGACATCCTCAAAACAGAAAGTGAAGGAGCCCAAGGTCTTTAACATCCACCAGCTCTGTTATGTCATCACAGAAGATTGAAAGAGAACTCCAGTGGCAACCTGTGAATCTCTGATGCGCGCCATGCCCAAGAGGGTTAAAAGGGGTTGTAAACCCTCCTATGCATGAAGGTGAAAAAACTTGTCACTGACCGCACCTCCGTTTTACTTACCTAAGCCCCATAATTTCCTCCGTGGAGACGTGTTCTCCCTGTCTGCACGGGCTCCCGGCTCTTGATTGGACAGATTGATAGCAGTGCAGCCATTGGCCCCCGCTGCTGTCAATCAAATCCAATGACGCAGGCGCCGGGGCCGAGTTCAGCATCATGTCTATGGACGCAAAGGCTGGACTCGGGAGCGCACCCGCACAGTAAACCCCCTCGGGACAGCGATTCTCCTAGGGGGGTTATCTGATGTGAGGAGGAGCGAGAGATGCAGAGGGACCCTAGAAGAGGATGATCGGGGCCACTCAAATGAGCTGCACAGTGGCAGTATGACTTTTTTTTATTTTTTATTTTTTTAACAACAAACGGGAAGGTATAAAAATCATTTTAAAGAGGTTGTAAACCCTCATGGTTATTCACCCTGACCCGATCCTTCTCCGGCCGGGAACGATCACACCAGCTCTACCTGGTGTCTTGTGTCCTGATTGGCTAGATTGATAGCAGCGTGGCCAGTGGCTCCCGCTGCTGACAATCAAATCCAATGACGCGGTGCCGAGTCCTGCATTCTGTGTGAATGGACACAGATGTGAGACTCGGGAGTGCTCCCGCACGGGTGTCCACCAAGGAGACCGCTTCTCCAATGTGGACACTCGGTGTGGGGAAGAGTCCCCAAGGGACCCCAGAAGAGGTAGATTGGAGACAAACGAACTGCACAGTGGAGGTATGACTTTTTGCTTTTTTTAAAACAAGGGTTTACAACCCCTTTAAGGCAGTGCTGGAAAATGATGGCCACACAAAATATTGACACTTTGGGCCGTACTCACTTTTGTTGCCAGCGGTTTCAACATTAATGGCTGTGTGTTGAGTTATTTTGAGGGGCAGCAAAGTTACACTGTTATACACTGTCATACAAGCTGTACGCTTTACATTGTAGCAAAGTGTAATTTCTTCAGTATCGTCACGTGAAAAGATAGTAAACAAAAATGTGAGGGTGTACTCACTTTTGTGAGATACTATATATATATTAGTTACACCTTTATTGCAACCTGCCCTATTGCGCTCTCAGGAGTTAATCACTAAGCAGCCTGTTCAGAAAAGATTCTTCAAAATTGTACCAATCCTTAAAGTGTTACTAAACCCAGGACCCTGCAATCACTATATCTGTTCTCCCACAGTACACAAAACATGGAAATGCAATTATTTTTGTAAATATAAACTGCTAAATACCCTTTCTCATCAGCAGTTATAGAGCAGTCTTGCGACTTCTATCAGTGTCTGGTTAAAGCTTGTAGGAGTTCTTATTCTCCCACGATTGAGCAATGAGAATGCAGGAACACCTGACCCTCTGTTTGGCCAGTGCTGATTGGCCCTGTGCTGATCACATGTATTCTCACAAGGAAAAGAAAGAAAAAACCTCCCTAGCAATACACACCAAACTGAGTATGTGCACCCTGGCTCTGTAAATAAATCAGGTCATTTTTTGGAGACAGTAAAAAGAGGATGATCAGACAGGATCAAAACAGCATTTTTACACAATTCAGAGGATTAACACCTTAGGTTCCACAGTGTGTATAACAAGCATGCTTTACTACACATACAGACTGATTTTACTGTTGTGGGTCTAGTAAAACACTTAAAAAAAAAAAAAACACGTTTGTATCCCAGTAAGCTGTTCACATGCCTTAAACACATGGTGCAACAGGATAGCTAGGCCAAAAAGGTCTTGTTCCCTACAGAGGGGATCAACATCCTGCCAAAAGTGGGCCTTCCACTATCAGAACACAGGAAAGCACAGTAACTAAAAAACCATTGGTACACTATGTGTGTGCCACAATTAGGCTATCGCTGTCACTCTTAAGCCAGCTTTACATGAAATCAAAATTTGTCCAACTCTGCAGGGACTGGCTAAATTTCAATCCATGTACCAATCAACTTCTGTACAACCAGCCTGTTGAAAATTTTTCACTATAGACAACAGCTCTGATCAGTGGATTCTGACTGTCTGCCCTCCATTAAAACACAATAGCTCAGAGGGAGCGATAACCCAATCCACCTAGAATATGTGGCTGGGCGAGATTGGGTCTTTTTTTCGTTCAAACCACTGGTTGAATGAAAAAAAAATAAAAAGAAGAAGACTAACCTTACATGAAGGAGCTAGTGTACACACAAAGCCAGACTGATGATGGTGTAACAGAATGACGGCTTTTTCAAACAAAATGGTCTTCTCTGCTAACATTAATAAGCAGCAGAGAGACAGACTACTGCATTAAAGGATAAGTTCACCTTTTGTAACATTTTAAGCTCCTGTTCAGGGTGCAACATGGCACAGATGCACCGGCCCTTGCAACCCGCTCCCATGCTTTGAGAGCCGGGGATCATCTTCCCCTGCTCACTGTCACAATCTGAACAAAACATCATTCATTCAGTGTTCCATGAATGTAAATACTACAAGTACCGACAGCCTTTACAGCTGCCAGCTTGCAGTTCTCAATGAACAACTATGGCGCTGTTGAGCACTTTAGAAGTTTGCAGTCAGCGCAACTGCCTACTGGTATTGGAGGTATGGGCAGACCACTATACAGAGAGTCTGCAGGAATGTGACATTACACCCATGATCTGCAGATCGCGGGTGCAATGCTTTAGAGGCTCCTAATAAATTCACATTTTATTACCTGCAAAAAGATGCACATTTATTTTTTTCTAAAAAGGTGAACTTATCCTTTAAGCCTGGGCACTTTGTAGGTTACGTAAGAAAGGGGTTTAGGGACAAAAGCCTTCTGTCAGTAACAGGAACTACAAAAGGTGTAAAACGAAAGGTGAAAAAATAAAAAATAAAATAAAAAAAAGCCGCCCCCCATTGAAATTATGGATGGGGGAATCAGCTGCTATGTTACTGTATTCCCCACCGGCAGAATATTATAATCAGTGTTGCCGGCTATATCCAGTGGCACCGATTGTTCCTGCTGAACCAGCAAAATTTCAATCCACGAATGGCCGGCTTAGAAATTCAAATCTAAAATACTAGTGTAGAGAACAATGCAAGCTTATGGTTTACACCATCTAATCCAATTCCCTATCAGAGCAGGATATACTGTAGCTGTCCACGCTAAAGCCTCATACACACGATGAGAAAACTGGATGAAAAATTCCTCTTTGGAAGCAATCGTACAATAATCCGATTGTTAGTGCACAGCTGTCTGAAATTTTCCAAAGGGATAAACCTGAAAATTTCTTTTGTCCAATAGCAGATCATAGGATTTTCATTTAATCAGTACAGTTGTCCAAAACTACAATACAAATACATTACAGCACTTGCGATTTTTTTGTGTCGTACGAGAATTTTCGTAGTATCCTATTCGCATTTGATATGGAGACTAGCATGCAAAAAAAAAAAAAAAAAAAAAAAACGGACATTCATCTGATAATCTCATTGTGTGTACTAGGCTTTACTGGATGCACAATACTTTATGAAGATTGCCCTAAAACATTTATAGAGAACACCTTACCACACAAACATGGGAAAGTTCTTTAAATTACTAGTGTTACCAGCCCTTACACCACACGCCATGGCATAAAATAGATCACAGATCAATAATTTACCTTCGTTTGCACGGTACACGGAAACTCGGACAATACTGTGAGCCGCAACCATATCATGTAACATTGTATATTGCTGTGAAAACAAAAGGTATCATCATGAACGAGTCAGTATTATCTAGCCACAGACATTTCAGCGTGAGTAATGAATATCAAGCCAAACAACTGAACAAGGGATCCATTTAATGTTTTACAAAAGACAATAATTAAAAAATTAACCTGCTATAGAGATTTTGCAGATAACTCCAGTTTAGGAGGAGCTTTTAAAAATGCATGCCAAGCTTGTAATATCCAAGTAGGTGTGCTCATTTAATAGATGTCAAACATGCACACCTCAAAGTGCATTTCCACTTTTGCAGCCAAATTTGGATAATTTAGAATTGTTACAGGTCCCCATTAACATAGCACAACTTAAAGGGGCGTTAAGCCCAAAACCAAACATAGAATATATTGCAGCTCATCAGTAGATGTGGTGTCTGCATTAGTTTTCTTTTCATTAGGCTTTTCCCCTCTATATTGGCCAATAACACACCTTCTGTATTAGAGTGTCCCCACTCTGGTTGAATGAGCACAGGGGGCTCCTTTGAACAGCAGTATTGTCAGTCTGGGGGTTGCAGGGGGGTTAAATATACTAGCAGATACTAACAAATTGAAGCACTCCCCCTAATAATCGGTTACAGCAAACCGTTTTGCTCCATTTGGGATAAAAGGTTTTACATAAATAAAAGCTGATCATTGTAAGCTCCCCCTGCCAGTTGGAAACTGTTGGTCTCATCACTGTAACTGTCCCAGTAACAGTTACAGGGATGAGAACGATCATTTACAACTGGCAGGGGGAGCTTTATTCCAAAGGGATAAAAAAAAAAGGGGATCATCTGAAAGAGATCTAGATGAAAATAGAAGAAAGCCTAAAGATGAAAACGAATGCATCCATCACATCTAAGAATTGGTAAGCTGCAATATAATGAATGCTAACATTTGGGATTAATACTACTTAAAAATACAGAAAATGACTTTTTTACAAATAAAATGTATTTTATATATAAAATTGTGTTATGTTCATTATTCCTATTCAACTTTTTAACTATCATGAATTTTAATGAAAAAAAAATTAAAAAAAAATAGTACAATCCAGTATGTAAAAAAAGGGCTTTAAGCAAAAATTAACCCACATAAATTGGACACAGAAAATACAAAAAGAGAGAAAGTAACTTACAGTAACAGTACATATGCTGCACATTGCACAATAATATTAATAAAAAACAAAATAAAAACAAAAAAACAGGCATAATATAAAATGCCAAAGACTAGCCTCTATGTTTGAGTAGACATACGGTATTTGCACTGTTTATAGTGTTAAGAAATAGAAGAACCATAAAACAAGACAGAGGGTGCATATATACACATCATACTACTAAGCCGCCAGGTCAGTTGCATCAAAGCTTGTTGTCAAAGTAAAACATCAGCTTCCAGTCCACGATATATCATCATTCACATCACATGATGGGAGTGGGACAACTGGAAAACCCAACAACAGGCTAAGGTGTTTCAAGGACTTGTCTCCTCCGTACAGCCAGAGCTCTGAGGAGAGGCAAGTCCTAAATCATGTTCGATTTTCCAGCTGTCCTAGGCTATAAGTGATGCGATATGATGTATTGTGGACTGGAAGCTTACTTTGGCTACCAGGTTGATATAGTACACCTGTTGGTTTGTTGTAGATTACTTAAGCTACCATATGAACAAAGAGAGGTCTTCCTTAAGATAATGCACTAGGCCGGGGCACCCTCTGTCTTGTTTTATTTCAGACAGTGTATCCACTGACTTCCCTAGTCATAAGAGGGCATCAAGGTAAGACATGTTAAGTAATGCCAGCAGGGAAAAATGTAGGCAACAGTTTGGGGCCCACTTCCTTCCAAGCACCAGAGGTTGTGGAGTTGATTTACTAAAATTGGAGATTGAAATTTTTTTTTAATATATATATTATATTATATTATATTATATTATATATTTGTGGGGGATATTTATTATAGCAAAATGTCAAAAATAATGCGTTTTTTTAAATTGACGCTTTTTTTTGTTTATAGCGCAAAAAATGAAAATCACAGGGGTGATCAAATACCACCATAAGAAAGCTCTATTTGTGGAAAAAAAGGACGCCAATTTTGTTTGTGAGCCACGTCGCACGTCCGTGCAACTGTCAGTTAAAGCGACGCAGTGCCGAACCGCAAAAAGTCTGGTCTTAAGGCAGCAAAATGGTCCAGTCTGAAAGTGCATAAGTACCTTAAAATATAAATTACCTGGCCTGTTTGGCATTAGTAGAAGAACTAGTAGAACTACTACAAAGTACATACAACTGAATATCTCTATTACTAAGTAGCAAAGTTTGTATTATATATATAGTACTAGATGAATTGTCAGTAGTTTAAGAGAATGCTCGTCGGCGAATAGTAGTGATAATAGCCATCCAGGAGGGACGATGCCCACTCTCCAATGCAGCCTTATATGCAGCTGTCTCCCGAGTCACAAGTCTGAACCACGGGGAACGTCCGCAGAGAAAGTACTCCCATCTCCAGTGTCTCTACCGCAGGGAACGTGCTCACAAGTCCAGTGTCTTAACCACAAGGAACGTCACATGTCGGTGAGCACACCACTATTGCCCATGCACAATTTTAGGCACCATTATCGCCAATTCTTTTCTTTCGGCAATGTGGCGAAAACACTATTTTGTCCGATATGGTTCAGCAGCCGAAATTTTGGTGCATCCCTAAAAAAAGATAGTGGGTATTTCTCCACTCCAGCTTTAAAGTGAACCTTATGGACATCTACCCCGCACAGCCACATAATTTTAAAAATATGACCGTGAGTGCGGAAAGCAGATCCCGGGGATCGCTGTCACAGGGAAGGGATCAGGGGTGTGGGTGGAGGTTGCTGAACATTTTACAAGTGAACTTATACCAAAGCCTAGGTTCTTATCGAGTGCGGGAATGAAATGATGCGATTTCAGCTGAACTTGCACCATTTCATTCCCGCATGTTAGTCCCGATTTCGGCTGCGATTATAAAAGACATCTGTAAGGGTTTCCGCACAGATGTGAATGGAAATCACACCACAAAATTCGCAAAAAGTAGGACAGAAACTACTTTTTGAAATTGTTGCAGTGCCGCAAACGCAGAGTAGCACCAATTAGGATGGTGCCATTGCCAGCAATTCTTCCAGCGGCATATTTTTTTATAAACAATATACTCTACTATAACACGTGTTTATACGAAGAAAAAAAAATGGCTTTACAACCACTTTAATAGATGGAGCATTTTTCAGAAGTCCAAGACTCCCCAGAGGGATTAGCAAAACTCCAGTGTGGGTTCCCACATCTCCGCAGTGTGAACCGGCCCTAAGAGAGGCCACAGGCAATACTAAACTACTAATCTTTTGCCCTCTCCCTTTCTTTTAACGAGCACAGCTTTCACAGTTTCTTTCCACAGGTCTATACTTGTGTAAATGCCAAAACGGTTCTGCATTGGTATTTACCTATGCATGCAATCACAGTGTATTTTCCCAAAATGCGAACGTGGTATATTTGGGGAAATACAATATACATGCTCCCTGATTGTGGCTTGCATGTGGATTTTCTGAACACAAGTGGATTTTTTTGAACTAAAGTGGAGAGTTAATAACCAGGAGTTGAAAACAGGAGTTAAGACAGGAGTCTCTAACCTCTATCCTACCTCCATCCTCCCCTCCATTTTAAAGATCCCACTGCAAGGGGCAACCAGACAGCTTTCCAGAAATGTCAGGCTGACAGCAAGCCAGATTCACCGGAACCAGAGTGTTTAAAGGGGACAACCGCAGGCAGGTAAGCTCGCACCTCCACTCCCACCCCCCCCCCCCCAGTGATTGTTCCAGGGACTCCGTCCGACCGCCTATGGGGGTCAGGAGGGAATTTTTGCCCACTGGTGCATTTGGCTGCTACTGTCAGGGGGTTTTTCGCCTTCCTCTGGAACAACCATAGGTTAGCATACCCCTACCTCCGGCCTCCTTTCCATTTTTTACGCTATCCTAGGACGACTATTCCAGATCACAGCCAGACTTCTTTTCTAAGCAGAGACCTCCACCTTAAGTAAAGGCAGCTGGAACAGCCAGCAACCGAATACAACAACTCCTTCCGCATCCATATAGGCATCCCCTGATCAACTTGCGCGCTAATAGCCTCAAGCACGGCGGCAAGTCTGATACCTAGCCCCACCTCAGGATCAATACCCTGATCAGGATCATCATCTTAGGCCCATAGTACCATCAACAGCATCCACAAACCATGTGCTACTTCAAATACTCAGCTGAAGTTCTGCACAGACTAAGGAACATCAACACCACATTGCCATCTTCCATACAAAAAATACTTCAAAGAGAACAACTATTAAAAACCGGACGACAAGCAGCTCCCAACCACAGGAAGACATCTACTCGACCACTACAATTAGATTGCGCCTTGATTAACGCCAGGTCTGCAGTCAAACATAGACTGGAAGTACACGACTTCATCATCGAGAACAATGTAGACTGCCTCTTCATCACCGAAAGCTGGTTAACCTCTGACTGCAACACCATCCTCACCGAATTGGTGCCGGAAAACTACAGGATCCTAACCGAACACCGGATAGGGAAAAAAGGAGGAGGCCTAGCAGTGATCTTTAAAGGTCACCTGGATCTCACTAAACCATCATCTCAGAACCCAGTGTCTTTTATGGAAACCCTGACGCTACATTTTCAAACAACACCCCATGACACCACTCACATTCTACTGTGCTACAGACCACCGGGACCAAAGTCCAATCTTCTTTCACCCCTCACGGAATCCTTTGCAATGCACACCCTAAAATTCAAAAATTTCCTGGCACTCTGAGATTTCAACCTTTGGGCAAACGAGCCTAAAGACCCCATCGCAACTGCCTGCATCAATCAACTAGAAGAACTGGGTCTACAGCAACTGATAAAGACTCCCACGCATGGGTCAGGACACACCCTGGACCTCATTTTCAAACAGAACATCGACGTCAACATACTCGACAACATAACTCTGCCATGGACGGATCACCATGCCATCAAATTCAAAATCACTACCAACATGACCAACGCAAAACGGAAACCTGTAACAACGCACTGGACCAGATCGCATAAAAAACTGTACTCCGAAGCCTTCAAAACCACTCTGTCCAAAAAAATATCTACAATAACCTTAAACCACTCTACGGAGGAAACACTCAACTCCCTGAACAAGGCATTACTGCAATCAGCAGACTCGGTAGCACCAAAACGCAGGGCTCTCAACAGGAAGAAAAATGCTGGATGGTTTAATAGCTCCCTCTCCGTACTAAAGCAAGAACGCAGAAGAGCGGAAAGAACATGGAGAAGAAATCCCACCGAGGAAAACCTATTTAACTACAAAGGTCTGACAGAGAATTATCGGAAAGCAATCTTCAAAGCCAAAAAGGACCACTTCTCATATACAATCTCAACGGCCGCAAACCAACCACAGGAACTGTTTAAACTGGTTAATCAATCAATGAATCCGGTGTGCTTAGAACCCCCAGAAAGCGAATCCCAGGATTACTGTGACAAACTGTCGGATTTTTTCATCGATAAAGACAAAACCATCAGGGAAACAATTTGTCAGAAGAAAACATCCAACCTCAGCCAGCAAATACATAAAGAGGATGTCCGCACCAACATACCGCAACCGCCAAAATTTTCACTATCCCCAATTACAGTAGACACCGCAAAAAACATCATTAATAAACTGCGTGACAGTACCTCACCTATTGACATCATCCCCACAAAACTACTGAAAGAATGCTCCGACATCGTGGCTCCAACCATAACCCACCTCATAAACCGATCATTCCACGAAGGGATTGTTCCCAGCATCCTCAAACAAGGCATCGTCAAACCTCTACTCAAGAAACCAAACCTGGACCCTCAGGATCCAAACAACCGTAGGCCGATTACAAGCCTCAACACCATTTCTAAGATCATGGAGAAAGCTGTAGTACATCAGCTACAACTTCACCTGGATACTCACAAACTCCTGGACCCGCTGCAATCAGGCTTCCGCCCGGGTCATGGAACAGAAACAGCTCTCCTCAAGATTTGGGATGACGCCCTCGAAGCAGCAGATGACGGAGAGCCGTGTCTCCTCGTACTGCTAGACCTAAGTGCAGCGTTTGATACAGTAGATCACAATACTCTACTCGTCCGCCTCACAGAAGTAGCCGGAGTCCAAGACATAGATCTCCAATGGTTCGCGTCCTTCCTAGGAAATCGGTCACAGACAGTGAAACTAGGAAAATTCCTCTCCAAAACTCGGGCAGTCACCTGCGGAGTCCCTCAAGGCTCTCCGTTGTCACCCGTTCTCTTCAACATTTACATTCGCCCACTCCTTCAAATCATCAGATGCTCAGATCTCTGCTTCCACTCTTACGCTGACGACACGCAACTTTATTTCCGGATCAATGGAAAAAAAGATCACCAACAACAACTTGAAAACTGCCTCAAATCAATAGAGGACTGGATGACCACCAACTCCCTCCAGCTGAACCAATCAAAGACAGAGCTTCTTATCTTACACCCAAATCATAAGCCCGCAACCAAAACCTCCTGGTCTCCACCAACCGTCTTTGGGCAGACTATCTCCCCAAAGACCAAAGCGAAGAGTCTCGGGGTTATTTTAGACGCACAAATGTCAATGGATGCGCAAATAGGATCTGTAGTCAGTCGATCTCACCATCTGCTGCGAATGCTTCGCAGACTCATCCCTTTTATCCCAAAGAATGACAAAGCAGTGGTAGTTGGAACAATCATTAATTCACGACTGGACTACGCAAACTCGCTTTACATAGGATTACCACAATATCAACTTGCGCGATTACAACTGATCCAAAACACGGCGGCAAGGCTGATAACAGGAAAAAAACCCTGGGAATCCATTTCTCCTTCACTGAGGAGCTTACATTGGCTAACCGTAAAAAATCGGATCACGTTCAAGACCCTTTGCCTCACCCACAAATGCGTGCATAGAGAAGCTCCGCAATACCTAATGGAGAAAATAAATCATTACACACCAAACCGCAGTCTTCGATCAGCCAACAAAAACCTCCTCCTCGTGCCCAAAGCCCGGTATAAATCCAAGGGTGATCGGAGATTCGCTGTCCAAGGGCCTCGGCTATGGAATGCTCTACCAATCAACATCCGCCTGGAAGAAAATCACCTGGCTTTTAGGAAAAAACTCAAGACCTTCCTCTTTTAGCAGATGATCAAAGCTCGCCACAGCGACTAGAGGCGATTCAGTTCGCATTGTGCGCTATATAAGTATTTCATTCATTCATTCATTCATGCATGCGTGGGTAAACACTGAAGCAGAAGAGATTAACATTTACACGAATATGAACACTAACAGCCACTCACTCGTATTAGCAGCTGAAAACAGCAGCTGTAACTCTGTTTATCATTTCAAGGGGACACTGCCAAGATAGTATTAAAATTGGTATATACGAATCCAAAGGCTGCAACCTATAATGCTCATACCCATCAGGTGTACATCTGGGCAATATACAAGCTGTTATCTGTGGTGCACCAGTTACTGTGCACAGATAAATGTGTGTATGTTACTTATACTTTTTAATACATTTGGTTTTATTTTGCCTAACCTAAACCCCATACAGAATCTGTGGGGAATTGTCAAGAGGAAGATGAGAGACACCAAACTAAACAGTGCAGACAAGCTGAAAGCCACTATCAAAAGCAACCTGGGCTTCCATAACACCTCAGAAGTGCCACGGGCTGATCACCTCCATGCCACACCACATTGATGCAGTAATTCATGCAAAATTAGCCCCGACCAAGTATTGAGTGCATACTATACTGTCTGTACATGGACAGCCTTTTAGTAAGCCAACATTTCTATATTAAAAATCTTTTCCTTTTTTTATTATTAGTCTTCTGTAATAATACATATTCAAATTTCCTGATACACAGAATTTGGGGTTTTCACTAGTTGTTAGCCATAATCATCAAAATTAAAAGAAAGAAATGCTTAAAACATACCACTCTGTGTGTAATGCATCTATATAAAATATGAGATTCACTTTTTGAATTGAATTATTGAAATAAATTAACTTTTTGATGATATTCTAATTTTATAAGATAACCTTTTATAAGATGCACCTGCAAATATATATCCTGCAGCGTAAATTGTCTCTATGCAAGTACCCGAAAAAATGTAATAAAATAAATCTTGAACACTTCTCCCAGGTATGAAATGCAGACACTCAAAGGTGGCAGTCACATGCCTGCAGCAGCTTTCAGTATCTTCTGTTTCAATCCAATTACGGGGTGGCCAGATGTGCAGAAATAAAGTGGTTAGCCCCATTCCTCCTTCCACATGTTCCTATCAGGCAGTCAATCACAGTGATAGGTAAATAGAAATGTGTTGGTGTAGGGCAGTGATGGCGAACCTTGGCACCCCAGATGTTTTGGAACGACATTTCCCATGATGTTCAACTACACTGCAGAGTGCATAAGCATTATGGGAAAAGTAGCTCCAAACATCTGGGGTGCCAAGGTTTGTCATCACTGGTATAGGGCTTAGCAGCAAGCTCTAACACTTACTGAACACAACCTTCCAACATTTGGGTAAAGCAGGACTTCACTGAAAACTGCTACAAGTATATGCAAGAATTGGGTGTATGTACGTCATACCCAACAGCAGATTTCATTCTTGTGTGATGGAGTCACTTTAAAATTATCAATCCATTACATTGTGGGGGGAAGGGGGGTGTTACCCTCTGTTTGTCATCAACCTCCTGCCTTGCTCAACTTACAATATATCATTATCTTTACAAAAATCAATAACAAGCAAGCATCTAACAAACTCTAGTGGATTCATCTTTTTGGCTACGCAGTGGTGGCAGGTGTGTATGTGAGCATGTATCCTCACATCCAGGGGTTATTTGAGGTTAGGAAACAGATCATCTGATATGCTTACAGTGACAGACTTATCTCTTTCCAGCCTGCCATTGAGTTATACAGGCTGAGCAGTCGCAGCTTGTTGGAATACCTTGGAAACTGATCACAGCAACCACAACACCAACAAGATACAATGCCCAATTTAGTGAGCGTAAGTGAAGTCTTGCACATTAGGCCACATGCACACTGGGAATCCAAACCTGGCATTTCTGTGCGCCCAGGGAGGCACAGATGCGGTGTCCAACAATGCTGCCTGCAGCTTGTCAAAGTCTGATAGGCTGAAATCAAACCCAATCCCCCCCACTCAGTAAAGTGCGCAGCCTCATCTGGCCTCAGTGTGTGTCAGCCTGTCAGACTGACAGGAAACAGGAAGCTAGGCTGGATGCTGCAATCATGCCTCTTTTCCTGTGCAAATCTTAGACACAAAAACTTACCTTTTTAATGGTGTATAAAGAACTGATAACAGATAGAACAGACATTAGGACAATGGCTGATGCATAGTAGTAGTATTCATCTGTGGTCCATAAAATAACACTGAACAGTTGAAAAATGTAAAAAGGGTTGAGAACCTGCAAATTAAAAAAAAAAAAAAAAAATTATAAAAAAAAAAAAATTAAAAAATTAAAAAAAGTGTCCAATACAGTTAAACACACAGAAGAACACAACAGCACTTAAAAACCCATGAACAAAGTTGTAAGCCTTATTCTAAAGGACTATGTAGGTCCTTTAGAATATTTCAATTCTGGTATGCACTTTACGTTGCACTGTCTATTGTAACATGGGATGGCAAAGTATACAACTGCATCAAGAAGCTTTTTTTATAGTAAATGTCAATCCTAAAAAGGAACTTCTCTTTTTTGCTCCCCTTTGGTTTGTTAAATAGGATTTTGTACTCACCATAACATTTTGACCTAGTAATTCAGATACTGTCAGGTTATACTACCGCCTACATGAGCATTGGACACTGGCAAACAAAATCTGTGGACCTGTCCTGAATGATTCCTTTACCGAGCAAGCTTCTGCTTGTTGCAAGCAGTACTAACAGCATGGGCAGAAACACTGAGGGGCGAGACCTGTGCCCCTCAATAGATACATTTACGAGGGAGTAAAAAAATGTTTAGTTTTCTTTCATGCCCATTGAGTGACACAGTAATTCAGATACTCTCAGGACATGTAAAGGAAATCTAGCTGAGAAGTGGACACACAGCAACAATGGCTAATGGGCCCAACAAGCAAACTTAAGATGGTTTGCAGCATAGGAGCTGCCTCAACTATGTGAAACCAGATAAGGCCGAGCACCCTAGTAAATAGGGAGACCCACCAACATGTCCAGAGGACACAGAGAACATGCTCTTCAATACCTGGATAGAAAAGTCTCAACCAGAGTGAAAAGACTCCTCATGGAACGGAAACCCAAAATTAAATCAATACTGATGAAAGGGAGACAGATGGAGGTACAGGCAGCCAAGGGAGGAGAAGGGGTTAAGCTCAATTAAATTATTTAGATCCAGAGGACAGCCAAAGCAGAAACCTGACCATTAAAAGTACTCTGGTCCATCCGTCAATCCACCCCCTGTACAAAGAAGGCCAAAATGAGAGTGACACAGAATCTATCCTGCAAGACCTTGTGGATGGACATTGGACTTTTTTGCAATGGCCTCTAGCAGCGTCAGGTGTTTTTTTTTTATTTATTTTCCTGCCTCTAAACTTCTTTGCATGTTAGCATAAGAATCCATGCACAGATAAAAGTTTAGATGCAGGAAAAAAAAAAAAAAAAAAAAAAAACAGAGCAGGTGCATTCTGAAGAGAAGCATTTCAGAGCCAAAAAGACTGGGTATTGCAGAGTATTGGCAGGGTATTGCAGGGTTAATTGTCAGTGAGCAGCGCTGTGGGCACTACAGAGAGGAACCGGCGTCATGACATGACGGAGCGATCAAGTGGTAAACGGCCACGTTGAGCGCCCATTTACCGTGATGCGCCAGGTCACGGATGTTCTCGAGTGCGCGCCCCAGAGGGTGCGCGAAAGTAGAATTCTGGGAGGACGTCATTGTACATCCTACCAGTGTTAATCAACCACCCTGTAGCCGTCACTTGGCTATGGGCAGGTTGTTAAGCAGTTAAATTCCAGTTCTGGTGAAAACTTATATTTTAAGAGTGGGATTGTATGGCTTTCTGTGATTCCACTGGAGAACGTTCCCCTCTTTTTTTCTGCGGCACCGGGGACAGGATCAAAGTCAGTCATACACATCTAGGTTTTTTCTTTTCGTTCGTGCGGAAAAAAAATGGATGTAGGAAAGTTTTTCAGCATGTCCCTTTAACAGAACTAGATCAAACAATCAATTTCTATTGAGTGGGGATGGCCACACATTGATCAATTTGCTCAGCGAATTGCCAACCTAAGGGGAATAGGATCAATAAAGCAGGAAGCCAAGATAAGCCGACATATGGTCTAACCTTTTCTCATCCTACTAACTATTTTTTTTTGTGCATCTGTGATCCCACAGGTGGAATTTCCCTTCACTAACTCTTTGAACCCGTCATCAGGACAGGAAATTAGAAAATATCTCCATAGTGAGAAATATATTACCAGGGTTCCAAGTGGCTGGAGTTGGGCTTTAAGTTATAATTTATAAAGTCACATGCAGGACATCAAAGTAAAAGTATAAGATTTAGTAGTATATTCCACCTACCTCCTTAATCAGAAGCTTAAAAAGAGAAGGCACTTTAACAGTAATTTCATTTATTCCATAAAATAATTTTCTAGAAAAGAAAGAAAAAAAAGAAAATCAGCTACATGCAAGCATTTGTTATACACAATAATACATGAAGGAAAATGTGTATCATGTGTAACCAATGGCATCTTAGGAAACAAAAATATGCCTTTTAGCAGAGATAAAACCACTGCTCAACCTTTTAATCTCAGCATGACCACTGGCTGAATGACACACACATCACATGTTAGAGTGAAAAGTAGGCAACTTAAAATTTTTTTTTTTTTTTTAAATATTCAAGACGAATGCAAATGTATGACAATTGTGTTCATCTTTGGTTTAGGGGCTAACATCATATGGCAAACAGTGAACTGACATTTGACAAAGGAACTTTTTAGCTATATTTTGGATAAGTGTTTGGTATAGATGAAGGGACTCCCCGACAGTTTGTTTACTACAGTAAATCTGTAGTAGGTTGTATATGTTGTACAGATATGCTACGTCACAGGCAGGTTAAAAGGTATCCCCAGGCATGTTTCCTTAAAGGAATTTGTATTTTTTAATGTTAAAAGTATTACTAAAATCACTACTCCCCACCGAAGAGAAATTTACCAGATGCCTTGTAATATGCCCCCCAGGACAGTGTCCAGCCTACCATGCCTTTTGTTTGACAATACTTTGCCTATTCGCATAGAAAATGGTCATTATAATTAACATTCAGTTCCCATTGACTTCAGTGAGGTTCAGATTTAGCACTCAAACACTGGTCATGTTGTGCAAGCCTGCCCTGCACCAAACCCAGATACATCCCTACTCACGACAGAAAAGTGGCTTTTCCTTAAAAAATAACTAACCAGTCGTGGTTTTTAGAATACCAACATTGAACTGCAGGAACACAACCTGGGAAAATATTAATAAAGGCATAAGACAAAGTCTTTGACAAACTTAACAGGAAGGCTAATAAAGCCTTGAGGCAAAGACATTGTACATGAGAAGAGCCTGACTGCTCTGCTGGAAAGATCCAAAAGAACACGAGATGTACCAGCAATTGTATGTTAATAAAATACACACTTTTAAAGCTTCAGGTGACAGAGAAGATTGAGAGTGGCATGGAGCAGAGTCGAGACAGGAGGTCAAAAAAAAAAAAAAAAGCGTGACAGATTATAGATACAGACTGATAGCCAGGAAAGACTCGGACAGCAGAGGGAAGCTGCCCGACACACTCCCTCCCTCTCCCCTGCACGGTACTGGTCTTTGACATGCTCTTCTCCTAGAGGGCACCAAGGTCAGAAAGCAGTGAGTGGGGGGCATCACAACCACATTGCCCTGGATCCAAAGTACCAAAACAGACATAACAGATCGGCACCTGTAATGTCTCCTAGATTTACACTCTGTATTCAGGTGCTGGTAGAAATAGAGCACATCTCACTCCAAAATGTAATACAGCATGTAGAAACCTCCGCACACTGTATTCCTCTATTAATGTGGTTCTAAAGGTAGAAGGTTTTTTATATAAATGTATTCTAAGCATTAGGATTTAAAAAAAAACCTGTGTGCAGCAGCACCCCCTCAGCTCCTTAATACTTACCTGAGCCCCATCTCAATCCAGGCGATGTTGCATAAGAGACTCAGCTGTCTGGGAATCTCCCTGCTGATTGGCTGACACACAGCAGTGGACGCCAGCTTTTGGCTATTTAAGTTCACAGTGATGCCAGGAGTCTTTGATAAAGTCCTGTGGGAGGGGTAAATGCATAAAACGCAGACTACAGAACCAAAGTGACATCACGTCCTATGTTGGAATGCAGATAAGGTTGTGAGAGAACCTGCTGCTTCCTGGAACTAGCACACTGTCTTCTGATGCTACATCCTAATTTTTTACTATGGAACTATGTAAGCTTGTTTTCTATTGAATAAACAAGACAATCTATACTATGTGGGCTCTTTCTTCTTATGTACAAGTTTGAAACATCACCAGGAGGATTGTATCCTGGAGTTGGCATCTCATCACCCTGCTCACCAGACTAAGCCCGTTTGATCCACAATGCAGTATTGCTTGAGGGGTCCAATGGATCTGGCGAGACTAACCACAAAGGGGGATTTGGAGCACGTTGTCACCTGTATGGATATCAATCATTTCAGCACTTCATGAATTGTCAGCACAGCAGCACTTGGGACAGAAATTTTGTAATTGGAACTTTATATATGGATTTTTACACATTTATTTGAACTTTCACTGGCTACAATCTAATTAATTTATTTTTTTTGGCACATTTAGTTCAAGCCTAGCACTTGGTAAAGCAATTTCGTAGTTGAAGTTGTATATATGTTACATGCTTGTTTATGAAATTTCACCAATTTTAGTTTTTTTTTTGCTTGTCTTATTAGCACTAGCACTAGCACTTCATTATTACCCAATTAAGCTTGTTTGCGCTGTGGTAAACCCATTTTTGACTTATGTCATGAACAGCAGCGGCAAGTTTATCACTAATTGCCATATATAGTGTGGGTGATTTACTGTTAATTATAGCAGTGGACGCCACTGGCTCCTGCCAAAGTCAGTGAGCCAATGAGGAGAGAGAGAGAGCTGTGGCTCTGTGTCTGAATGAACACACAGAGCAGCAGCTGGGCTTGGGTGCCCCCCACAGCAAGCAGGAGGGAGGGGGGCAAGAACACCGGTGAGGGAGCCAATAAGAGAAGGATCTGGGCTGCTCTGTGCAATACCACTGCACAGAACAGGCAAGTATAACATTTTTTATTTTTTTTAAATAAAAAACAAAAAAAACTTTAATATATCACTTTAAGCCCAGTGAGGGTGAAACATGTCAGGGGAGCATAACGGATGGGCTGAAGCCAGTTTTTCCATTCGCCTTACATCGGATTTGAATACAGTCTATCTGCATGCTACATTACCCATCAAAGCAGATCAAATTTTTACATGCTACAGGATGAAGAAGATAAGGGTAGGAGAAGACAACTTTGTTTAAAGGGGTTGTAAACCCTCAGTGTTTTTCACCTTAATGCATTCTATACATTAAGATGAAAAACCTTCTTTAGTTCAGCAGCGCCCCCGAGTCCCCCTTATACTTACCTGATCCTGTAATTCCCGTGAGCCATTGTCAATTTAAAGTCAGTGACATGGGCGCCGAGGGAGAAGAGCCAAGTCCTGCTGTCTATGTCAACAGAAGCAGCAGCAGGACATAGAAGCGTGCCTACACAGGTGTCCCGTAGGAGAGCGCTTCTCCGACGGGACACTCGGGAAGAGTAGGAGCCAGGAGCGCCACAGAGGGACCCCAGAAGAGGAGGATCAGGGCCACTATGTGCAAAACCAATGGCACAGCTGAGGCAAGTATGATTTTTTTTTTTTTTTTTTTTTTTTTTTTAAAGGAACCTTTACAATCCCTTTAAGTAATCTTTGCTTCAGACCCTGAAGCATTCTGCCACAGACCAACATATATAAAGGAGCCAAACTAGGAATTTGAAAGGGATATCTATACTCAATTTACTTTACACTGATTTCTTCTTTCACACAGCAGGTTTTCTTTTCATAGAAACGTTCGGTGTTAAAAACATTCAGGTTTTCATATGAAAAGTTATTATTGCTTCATGTACATCCTTTATAGAAAGCTGTTCCAGAGTAAGAATAGTGAAAGATCGACAGACACACACAAACATGCTGATCCTACATCTTTACATTAAATATTTCCACATATAAATGAGTGCTAGAGGCATGACATAATCCCCTATCCTATACTTTGCTTCTCAAATGCAGAAGGGTTTTTGTTTTCAGTTTACTTTATACAAAACGTGTTTTAACAGGTTAACAGAATAATCTGTAGCAGACGTCTTACTTTCATTAACCTTTGAGAGCACACAACTAAATAGCAACCATAAATACCTGTAAATGCTTGCGTACATCTGATGTACAACGGTCAATGCTTTCTACATTGGTAGAAGTCATTGTGTAATGCAATAAGTGTCTTTTTTTGTTTAGGTCACCATCTGTTCTCAATTAAACTTTCTATCCTACAGATTCAGTACAAAGATGCATAGCACCAGGCTACTTAAAATGTCACACAAAAATCATTACAATAAAAAACTGTGTGTGTGTGTGTGTGTGTGTGTGTGTGTGTGTGTGTGTGTGTGTGTGTGTGTGTGTGTGTGTGTGCATAAGCATGTGGTTCCTTTATTTTGTCCAACCTCTCCAATTCTAATTGTATCTGTCCTCTCATCTCAGGTAACTAGCATAATTATACCATGCAGCAATGAGCAATTTTTTTGCAGTGTTAGAATAGCAGCAAATATGCAGTCTGATGTCCAACACTCTCAATGCCGAGCCTGTGCCACCCCTCTCCACTACATCCTACTGTCTGACAGCACAAAGTATAACGATCAGGAAACTTAATGCTTTGTACACATGATAATATCAGATGAATCATAATTTTTTGTGAAAGATAATGTTACGCCGAGCAAATGGATACCCAACATGTCATGCTTCAAAAGTGCGCCCGCTCGTGGAATGGCAACAGGCCTTTACCCTTAAAAATCTCCATAGTTAGTGAGTTACAGTTTCATATGCGGGCGCTACTTACGTATGTGTTCGCTTCTGCACACGAGCTCGGTGGGACTGGGGAGCGTTTTTTTTCTTATTTATTTTACTTTTTATTTTTACACTGTTAGTTTTAAAAAAAAAAGTGTCACTTTTATTGCTATTACAAGGAAGGTAAACATCCCTTGTAAAAGAAAAAAAGCATGATAGGACCTCTTTGTATAGTGTATGGCCAGCATTAGTTTTCCCTACACTTCAGCATTTAGAGAGGGGCAGCAAAGACGCTATATAAACTCTGCCACATGCACATCTGCTGACAAGGTGCATGTAGACGAGAAAAAAGATTAAGGAGCCAATTCGTGTCTTGCTGTTCCTTTAGGCTGGGTTCACATATGAGACTCACAGCAGGTGTCTGGTGCGTTCTTGTTCACCATTTTCGGTCAGATTTCAGACCAAAAGATGCACAGGGCTCCTGTGCAAATCGCACTGCAGCTGCTGCGGAGACGTGAACTGGCTCCATAGAGGGCCGGTCACAATCTCCTGCTTTGTGAATTCGATGCGGGGAAACTGCATCCAATTCGCACTCATGTGAACCCAGTCTCACTGGCCAATGAGCAGACAGAGAAGCAGAACCACTACATTCATCTCTAACAGATGTAGTGTGGCCCTTCTGGCCCTGCTGTGTGGAAGAGGTATAGGATTCACAAAAGTGGCTGAATAAAATTACAAATTCCTCGGCAGAGAAGATTGTTCAGTTATGTTTATCTAAAATGTATTGATCACCGTTTGTCAGAAGTTCACCTTTACCAGCACTAACAATGTCTGACCTGCAATAGTCTTGTTGTGCAATTAACATACCTGTAATCATGTAGTTCTTTACTTAATCCTTTGCTGTGCTCATTGTGCAGGGTAGAACAAGAAACCCCTTCGTCCAGACCCCTACAAAGATTGAATATTGTCCTTGATTAAATAGATCTTAGATGAGGAAACTTCTCAGGACAGATAATATGTCTTATGCAATAAAAGAAAGTGTAGTAATCCATAGCAATTAACCCATTATCTCTCTTTCATTGAACCCCAATAATCTGTAATCAGATTGATGGGTTCAAAAAATAAGCCAAAACATTTTAAAATTCTTTTCAACTTGCCTTAACTCAAAATGTATCTATTACAGCACAAAAACAGCATGTGTGAATGGAAATGTTATAACTTTATCTAATTCCTTCAGATTTACCCAAACCATGTAATGTGAGGTTCTACCTAAACATTTTATACATAGATGCACAGACACACACATATATGTACATACACGCTCTGAAGACCTACCACTACATAATTGTTGGTAAGCCTGTAAAAGACTATATAATCGTAGTCAAAACTGCTAAAACATGATTGTCAGGAGATCTATGCAGAAAGAAGAGGAAGTGGAGAAGCCAGAATTTATATAAGCAACAGATGAATAATGCCACTTACCCTAAGGAGCTGAATGCTTGGTCTACATCATTCCAGAAATAAGTCACACTGTGATGAACAAAATAACGAACCTGTTGAACAGATGCAGAAAGGTCAATCAGCCTTTCAATTAAAATAGAATCTTGAAGCTTTATGAAAAAAAAAAAAAAAAAGTCAGCAGCTATAAAATACTGTAGATGCTGACTTATTAAAAAGACACTCACCTGTCCAAGGATCCAGCGTCAGTTCTTTACCCATCTTCGGGTCCCAGGCGCCAGCATATATATCAAGGGAACCCTGTAGTGAGTCTTTGAGGCTTCACAGCGGGCTTACTGCTGCACATCGGTTCGTGAATGGTCAAACAGCCTTCTGGGAACTGTGACATGTCCCAGAAGGCTGCAGGTCAAGTGAGGGGAGCCCAAACTTCTGAATCAGAACGCCTGGGTGATCCGAGTGAAAGTAGGAATGGGTACCTGTGAAAACCAGATACCCATTCCTCCCAAAAAATAAATGTAGTAAAAAGTGGGGTGGGGGGCATGGGGTCGAGGGAGAGTAGGTGGAAAAGCGGAACTTCATTTTACTAAATTACTAAACAAATCGTAAGCACATGCAAGTCAAAAACACCAAGTTTACACTTTTTGTAGAAGAAATACTAATACCTTTGGTAAAACAGAACAGGTTTATTTTGCTTTACATTAGGCGATTTTCTGCCAATAAATGACTCAACTTAAAACGATTTACAAAAGAAGCTCCGTCAGAACAACCCCATTTACTCAGTGTCAAAGCACCAAAACGAGGCATACACTGGGCAAGTGATTACTTCAAAGGTTTGTGAATTTGACATATGGTGTTCGTGTGGAATGCTACAGGTGTGTTTGGGGTTTTTTTTTAAGGAATTTCTAAATTATAACCCTGCCTACTATTTTTAATAACGTCATATGCTACAATCACAATGCTGGGGGAAAAAAAATCTCAGATTTAAATAAGTTTACCATTTACCCACTGGGCACCTAAAGCCTCTTTCTAAGCAGACCAATTTTCAGCTTTCGGTGCTCTCACATTTTGAATGATAATTACTCAGTCATGCAACACTGTACCCAAATGAAATAGATTTTTTTTTTACACACAAATAGAGATTTCTTTTGGTGGTATTAAATCACCGCTGGGTTTTTAATTTTTTGCGCTATAAAAGACCGAAAATTCTGTTACAAAAAATGTTCTTTGTTTCGGTTATAAAATTTTGCAAATTAGTCTTTATTTTTTTCATAAATTTTGGCCAAAATTTATACTGCTACATATCTTTGGTAAAAATAACCCAAATAAGTGTATATTATTTGGTGTTTGTGAAAGTTAGAGAGTCCACAAGCTATGGTGCCAATCACTGAAAATTGATCACACCTGATGTGCTGACGATGGATCTCATTTTTTGAGACCCTAACAAGCCAGGAAAGTACAAATATCCCCCAAAATTACCTCTTTTTGGAAAGTAGACATTCCAAGGTAGTCAGAGGCATGGTTTAAGTTGTCATTTTTTCCAAATTTTTTTTGTTCACAAAATTGTTATCTTAGCAGGTTATTTCTCACACACAGCATATGCATAGCACAACTACACCCCAAAACACATTCTAATACTCCTCCTGAGTATGGTGATACCACATGTGCGAGACTTTTACACAGTGTGGCCACATACAGAGGCCCAACATACAGTGAGCGCCTTCAGGTGTTCTAGGAGCATAAATGGCGCATATACAATTTCTTGGCTACCTCTTGCACTTTTGAAGGCCCTGGAGTACTAGAACAATTGAAATGCCCCAAAAATTAATTACCCTATTTTGGAAAGAAAACACCCCAACGTATAATCTATGAGGCATAGAGTCTTTTGAACAAGTCATTTTTTTCTACAAGTTTTTGGAAACCGTGTAAAGAAAAACTTTTTTTTTTTTTTTTTACACAAAGTTGTCCATTTATACAATATTTCTAACACATAGCATGTACATACCAAAAATTACACCCCAAAATAGATTCTCTTACTCCTCTTGAGTATGATTTTTACACAGCCTGGCCACATAGAGAGGCCCAACAACTTGGTGAGCACCGTCAGGTCACCCGACTCAGGTGTTCTAGGGGCATAAATTTCAAATCTAATTTGACTACCTATTACACTTTTGTGAGGCACTGTAGTGGCATGGATGAGAACTGATGTGGTATGGATGAGTGTGAATAGGAATGGATGAGCAGTGGACGGCTAAGTATGGGTGGGATGACTGAGCATGACTGGGTACGGCTGAGTATGGATGGGATGGCTTAGCATGGATGGATGAGGCTGCAATGGGCACAAATCAGCACTGTGGGCACTACAGATCCAGCTCACAGCACTGTGGCACCCGATCTCTCCCCTCTCCGCTCACACTGTACAGAATGATACAGAGAGGAGAGAGAGGAACCAGACATGACACCATTTCTTTACACGTAACAAAGTGATCACGTGGTAAAGGGCCACTGTCAGTGGTCATTTACCGTGAGCCATGCTCTCGCTGGGTGACACCCTCCCAGAGTTATTGAGCCGTGCTGTAGCAGTCATTTCGACTATGGCGCGGTCGTTAGGTGGTTAAGCAACACCCACATTATTCAAAATAAATATTAAAATTTTACTTCCTGATTGTAAAAGGCAGGTGGTTTCATCTCTTAATGCATTCCATCTTTTTTTTCAGTCATTCCCCTTGGACAGAAGCTAGCCGAAAGGCCGGTTTTTATTGAACCAGCCGATGGCACCCGACATTCGGCCCATGTGTACTACGCTTAAAATGCCATGTGTTGAATGAAAATTAATTAATGTAGTATATTTTTTTAAATAAGTTCACCTTTGGAACATGTTCCACCTGTTTTTAGGTGGAATGTGTAATATATTCCAGCCCTTGCACCTTCTACCTTCTAGGGATTTTGGTATGCAAGACTCTATGCCATTTTATTACATATCGATGCCTAAATTCGATTACAATTTTAAGGTTCTTCCCACACACTCTGCATAAGTACAGTACTTTTAACAGCACAGGTAGCATGAAAAATACTCATTTGTACAACAGCAGAAGTTATCAAATAATGATGAGAAAACTTTGTAGGCGACCTTACTGTGGTTTACTATAAGGGAAAATGCTCCATACCTCATGTAATGGGGCTGCTGCATGGTTCATTGGATGATCTTCAGTGTGTTCAGAGGGACTCTCAGGAAGGTGGCTTGCATGTCCATTGGTCACTTTATTTGTCATGGATTCAGGACTCTGAAAAGGGTCAGTTCCAGGACAAACACGTATTCGTACTTTTGCACAAAACCACTGTCTGAATTCATCCTGGAATCAAAAAAAAGATAACAGCAAATGTGCAAAATCACTATATAGCCAATCTTTTAAAATCTTCTACATTTTTTTTCAGTTCTTTTTCCTATATGTAAAACCCAGATTTGAACTTATGCAGTAACATGGTGATAACTCTTTACTGTTTAAAACCAAATATAAGCCAAAAGCAGGCTCCAGTGAATTCTGTGAAGAGGAACTGTCCTTTTTGCTCATCACCTATAGGGGATAGCAGTGAGGTAAACTTTACTGCAATGAATTGACCAGATATCAATCAATTAAAAAGGAACTCAACATTGCAAAGCATCCACACAAATATAGGTGATGCTTTTGTGGCAGCTTTTAACATGTCCACCGCCGTGTTGTTACTGCAACAATGTAGAAAGTGAACATTAGTAGTTTACACAGTGTATTGCTGTATTCATCATAACCGATAGCAACACAAAGGTTCATGGGGCCTCACTACCTTGCCCCAGGCAGAGAAGGTGCAGCCGGTAGTAAACCGGCAAGGCACTTTTCTACAAAGTTTCCTTAACTAATACATGCATTAAATGTTTAAAATACTCATAATTTCAAATAGGATTGATTAGTGTTTTAATGATTTCTGAAAGGCATGGATAAGGTAACAGCATCCCAGACACTTTCAGTGATCCTTTCTTTTCTAGCACAGATCTCACATTGTTAATCAAAGCAATAATATTCTGCTCTCGGCTTTGTTATAATGCAAGGTTTGGGGCCAGATATAGACTAAACAATAAAGAATTCAGGGGGAAGGCGGTGCAGTGTTAGAACCAGCAGGATATTTTAAGATGTCATGTGATTTTATAAAACAATACAAAAGTATTGCCTGTAATTTTTGATGGAGTGGTTAGCTGAATTCTGTGATTTATGCAATCCCATTGTAAACCTTCCAACTTGCACCTTGCATTTTTAACCTGCATAAAATGTACATTGCTCATGTACTTTCATGGTGTTATTTGATGGCCTGTACTTACTGCCTACAGCAGAGTAAATCTTCACATTCTGGTGTCAACGGTCAAAGAAACTACACATCCTATAATCCCTGGGTCGCTCAGGCTAGCACTGGTCCAGGTGAGCATTCACAAATACACAACTCACCAAGAGCTCCATTATATTAGCATTAAAGTAACTCGTGTTATTTAACGCAGAAGCAGTCAGATCACAAAAACTTGCGTGAATTCTTTTTTTTCGACATTTAACGCATTTTTATGTTTTTTGCATCTTATTTTACTGCAGACCAGACCTCAGTGGGAGGTGAAACATTTAGCAGTGGTAATTCCTACCATTGTTAAAATGTGACAGTTCAGCTCAGGGGTGTTGGTTGTTAAGAATCTGGCAACCGCAGGCACCCTAACAACAAGGACTCATCCCAGCTGTCAGCGGGAGGTTCCCCACTGAAAGCAGAATGTAAACAAAAAAGCCAAGAGTTAAAAAAAAAAAAAAAAAAAAAAAAATCAACACTGTTGAGGCTTCCCCCACAATTTAAGCCAGGCCCGTCGGGTCTCGCAAAGCACTTTGCCCCCATGTTGATGAGTATTACTGCCCCTTCTCCCCAACCCTCTCTCAGTTGTTGTGGGGGTGCGGTGGGGGGAGGTGTAATGATGGGAGGGTGCCTTACTGGAATCCCCAGCTGACAACAGATGGGTCACTAGTTGTTAAAGCGGAGGTCCGCCAAAAATTTTTTTTTTTTAAGTCAGCAGCTACAAATACTGCAGCTGCTGAGTTCTAAAATATGGACACTTACCTATGGCGTATCTACCTGAGAGGCGTAGATGCCCCCCTGAAAGGTGCCAAGTGCAACACCAGAGGGGGCGGAGGGCTCTGAAAGGCAGGTTTTTTTTTTGTGTGAACCCCGCTTTAAGAATATGGTGGTTGCCTGCGCCTTAAAACCGACCTTCACTATACTGCAGCACTCTTTCTTCAACCTTTTTTTAACTTGCCTGTGTATTAAGAGATAAAAGGCTCAGCCAGCCCCCCAACTTCCGGAATTTGCCTAGGAGAATGACACGGTTCCCCTGTGCCTCCTGGGATGCATGATGTGCAGTTCCATTCACTAAGGAGGGGGGCACCTGCACTTGGAGGAGCCGGCAGCTGCCACAGGCATCATGGTGGTGCCGGATCCATGTAGTGGCTGCAGAGAGGAGGATCCCAGCAGCTCATCGCTGGCTCCACTGGCTAAGTGAGAATCTTAACGCCACAGAGGACCGTAAACAAATAAGCAAGGGGGAAAAAAAAAAAATGGAGAGAGGGGTAAGGCTTCTTTTTTAAAAATCATCTAGTCAGGTTTGTTAAGGACGCTGGTGGGTGCAAGCTGCTTAAAAATCAGGTTGTTACTGAATACGTTCATTAACCACTTGCAGACCGGACCATTTTGCTGGTCAAAGACCAGACCACTTTTTGCGATTGGGCACTGCGTCGCTTTAACTGACAATTGCGCGGTCGTGCGACGTGGCTCCCAAACAAAATTGACATCCTTTTTTTCCCACAAATAGAGCTTTCTTTTGGTGGTATTTGATCACCTCTGCGGTTTTTATTTTTTGCGCTATAAACAAAAATAGAGCGACAATTTTGAAAAAAATAATGCGTTTTTTTCAAAATTGTCGCTCTATTTTTGTTATAATAAATATCCCCAAAAATATATAAAAAAACATTTTTTTCCCTCAGTTTAGGCCGATACGTATTCTTCTACATATTTTTGGTAAAACAAAATTGCAATAAGCGATTATTGATTGGTTTGCGCAAAAGTTATAGCGTTTACAAAATAGGGATAGTTTTATAGCATTTTTTATTAATAATTTTTTTTTTTTTTTTACTAGTAATGGCGGCGATCAGCGATTTTTATTGTGACTGCGACATTGTGGGGGACCCATCGGACATTTTTGGGACCATTGTCATTTATACAGTAATCACTGCTATATAAATGCAGTGATTCCTGTGTAAATGACACTGGCAGTGAAGGGGTTAACCAGGGGGTGGCAGTGTAGGGGTTAAGTGTTCCTAGGGGTGTGTTACTAACTGTGGGGGGGTTGGGCTTTCATTTAGTGGACACTGATCTCTGCTCCAATCACATGGAGCAGAGATCAGCGTCACTAGTTGCTAGGCAGAACTGCTGTTTACACGGCATTGGAGAAATGCTGTTTACACGGCATTTCCTCCATTCGGCCGCTCAGTGAGACGATCGCGGGGATGCCCGCGGCGATCGAGTCCACGGGTCCCGCGACCGGACTCACGGGGGTCCCGACTAGCGCGGGAGCGCGCCGCCGGCGGCGCGCTCCCAATGCCAGGGCGGCATTGAATATTGGACGTACCTGTACGCCAATATGCCTGCCCATGCCATTCTGTCGACGTACATCGTCGTGCGCTGGTCGGGAAGTGGTTAAATAACTTATTTAATAAATGTGTTTAATTTTTTTGTGAATTGACTTTCAGACAGGTTTATGCAGTATTTACCAAGCATTTCTAATTTTTGCGGTAAATACCACAAACCTATAGCGAATTCAGATATTCTATATCACATGATATTTGGATTAACCACTTGGGTACCGCGCTATTGCCGAATGACGGCATTAGCGCGGACCTAGATTTCCAGGACTACGTCTATTGACGTCGTCCTGGTTACGAGCGGCCTGCGCGCCCCCTGAGGGGCGCGCGCGGCGCGCTCTGTGATCGGCGAGTCCGTGAGACTCGCCTGATCACCGATCCGTGTAAGGGGTCGATCCCGACCCCTTATCACGTGATCAGCTGTCAGCCAATGACAGCTGATCATGTGATAGAACGGAGCCGGTAATCGGCTATTATTCCTCCTCGCGCTGACAGCGCGAGGAGAAAAAAAAAAGCCGATCACCGGCGGCCGTGATCGGGACATCAGTCCCGATCACGGCCAGCAATGAAAGGCACCACATGCCACCTGCCAGTGCCCACCTGCCTCCCGCAGTGCCATCCTGAAAAATAACAAAGTAAAAGTAAGTGCCCCCCGTCTGTGCCCATAATGCCCACAGTGCCACCCCACAGTGCCACCCACAGTGCCACCCCACAGTTCCACCCACAGTGCCACCCACAGTGCCACCCAATCTGCCTCAAAGGTGCTGCACCCCAGTGCCGCCCATCAGTGCCCAGCAGTGCCGCCCATCAGTGCCCAGCAGTGCCGCCCATCAGTGCCCAGCAGTGCCACCTATCAGAGCCACCTATCAGTGCCCATCCGTGCCACTTATCCGTGCCACCCATCCGTGCCATCTTATCTGTGCCCATCTTTGCCCATCAGTGCCGCCTTATCTGTGCCCATCGGTGCCGCCTTATCTGTGCCTATTAGTGCCGCCTTAACTATGCCTATCAGTGCCCACCAGTGCAGCCCATCAGTGCCCACCAGTGCAGCCCATCAGTGCCCACCAATGCAGCCCATCAGTGCCCACCAATGCAGCCCATCAGTGCCCACCAATGCAGCCCATCAGTGCCCACCAATGCAGCCCATCAGTGCCCACCAATGCAGCCCATCAGTGCCCACCAATGCAGCCCATCAGTGCCCACCAATGCAGCCCATCAGTGCCCACCAATGCAGCCCATCAGTGCCCACCAATGCAGCCTATCAGTGCCCACCAATGCAGCCTATCAGTGCCGCCTTATCAGCGCACTTCAATGAAGGAGAAAAATGACCCGTTTGCAAAATTTTATAACAAACTATTAAAACATGATTTTTTTTTTTTTTTTTTTTGCATCTTTTTTTGTTTGTTTAGCAAAAAATAAAACTCCGAGCTGTAACTAAATACCACCAAAAGAAAGCTCTATTTGTGGGAAAAAAATGATAGAAATTTCATTTGGGTACAGTGTTGTATGCCCGCGCAATTGTCATTCAAAGTGCATCAGCGCTGAAAGCTGAAAATTGGTCTGGGACTGAGGGGGGTTTAAGTGCCCAGTAAGCAAGTGGTTAAAGGTTTCACATGACCCAACTATCCCATGCGATATCCTATAGTGAATTGAGCCCACAGCGAGCTCACTGATGCAGCTGGAAGATGGTGGCGATATTACGTTAGGGCTTGCACATCTGTGATGCGACACAAAGCGAAGCGCACATCGTACACCATGTGACCTGAGACAAGATAGGTGAATGAATACACCGACAGAGGAATCGATCAGCCATGACACTACAAACTGCAGCCGCCATGTGTGTGTCCATCATTACAAGAGAAGACAAACAACCAGCACAGAGAATACAACTTCACAATTAATAATAGATTTTAAATTTTTTTTAAAAAAAGCGTACATCTTTAAAGCTTCATTTTTAAATCATACATCACGGGACACAGAGCCATAGTAATTACTATGTGGGATGTCCCAGAGCAAAGCCAACTGAGGGGAGGGAGACAACAAAAGTAGTGCACCATGAGATCAGAGGACTTATACTGCTGCCTGCAGTACACTGCGCCCAAAGGCGATATCCTCATGTTTTACCCTGATAGAATCTGGTAAACGTGTGGATTGAAGACCAAGTTGCGGCCTTGCAGATTTGAGCAATGGAGGCTTGGTGACGAAGCACGAAGCACTAACAGCCCTAGGGGAGTGCATTTTGATTTGAGAGGGTAGAAACTACCTCTTTAAACCATATACTAGAACAATTAAGAACAATTAATTGTCTAATCCATAGAATAGTAGATTTCCATGCTGCCTGTCCTCTTTTAGGACCTTCAGGCAATACGAACAAAACATCAATTTTCCGAATCTGAGCAGTCATCTTTAAGTAGACTGCTCTCACCACATCAAGAGAGTGTAGTGATTTTTCTTCCATAGAACAGGGTTCTAGAAAAAATGAAGATAGAACAATATGCTGGTTTAGATACTACCTTTGGTAAAAAATTAGAATGAGGACGCCATACTACCTTATCCTTGTGAAAAATAATAATATAGCTCTTTACAAGAAAAAGCAGCCAGTTCCGATACCCTTCTTGCATAGATATGGTTACCAGAAAAAAATTGTTTCCTTGTCAAAAAAGAACCAAGGGAATATGTCGTATCAGTCCAAAAAAAGGCTGTTTTGTAATGCCGCCAAAAACTAAATTCAAGTCCCAAGGATTCAAGGGGTGACTTAACCGGAGATTAAGCAGTGTTACCCCCTGAATAATGTAACGAACCAAAGTATGCAAAACAAGTGGGATCGTTGAAAGAATACCGATAAGGCCGAGACCCGTCATTAGAAAGCACACAAGGCCAGCTTTATTTCTCACCCCATCTGCAGAAAGTCAAGGATTCTACCTTTGACCTATTTCCTGGGGTGAAACCCTGGTTTCATACCAGGAGACATATGCTTCCCAGACTCCATAATATATAATTATGGAGGCCAGCTCGCTAGCATTAATCAAGATAGAAACCACTGAACCTGAGGCCGCGTACACACGCGGGGACTGTTCGCTCAACTTTGTCCGCTGAACAGTGTTTCGGCGGACAGTCCGCTCGTGTGTGGGCTTTCAGCGGACAGTTTCAGCGGACAGTCTGCTGAACAAAGTTTTTCGGAAATTCCGAAAAACAGTCCCCTCGTGTGTAGGCTTGTTCGTCAAACTAAGTTCCGCGCATGCTCAGAAAGGATTTACACGCCGAAGTTTGCATTGCAGTGTATAGGACGTCGTTTTCTAGTCCCGTCGTACGTGCCGTTCACGTCATCGCGCACGGTTTCAGCGGACTGTTCGTTCGTCGTGTGTGGGCAAGTGCGTCCATGCTAATTTTGAGCGGACTGTCCGCTGAAACTGTTTGACGGACAAAGTTGGGCGAACAGTCCCCGCGTGTGTACGCGGCCTGACAGCCCGCGTTTCTGCGGAGCGTGTGTCTCAAAAGCCAAACCGTTAAATTTAGCGTTTGTAAAGTAGGATGGAATACCGGACCTTGCGAAACAAGGTCTGGCCGTGGCGGTAGGGTCCATGTGTCCCCTACTGTCATCTTTACAATCCCTGCATACCAAGATTTCCTGGGCCCCATTGGAGGCCACAAAAATCACTGACATCCCTTCCTGCTTGATCCTGCAAAGAAATCGTGGATGCAGGCAGAATAGGAGGGAATGCATAAATCAGTGAGAACCGATTCCATGGGAACAGCAAGGCATCTGTTCCGTATGCTAGCGGATCTTTTGTTTTTGACACAAAGTTGTCAATTTCTTTGTTGAACCTGTACATAAACAGATATATGTCTGGGATCCCCCAATCTTTGACATATTAAACAGGACGATATCAGGGTGAAGGAACCATTTTCCCGGGAACAACTGCTGGCGACCAAAGTAGTCCGCCTGCCAATTTTCTATTCCTAGAATGAAGACCTCCGATAGGCAAAGTACATTGTTTTCTGCCCAAGATGGGATACAATTCACTTTTCTCTGGGCCACACAACTTCTTGCGCCCCCTTGGTGATTAATATAGGCCATTGATGTGGCATAGTCGGATTAAATCCTGGCAGGACAATACCGTAAACTGAAAGTTCAGGCCCTCAGAACTAAGTGCTCTGAATTTCTAGAATGATACAAAAGGGGTACTCTTTCCACTAGAATTTATTTGGCTGTATTATTCAAAACATCCCCAAATAGCTGTTTCACCGCAAAAGGAAGGCTTGCAAAGAGCTTCTGCATGGTGCTTAGCAAAGGGCGCAAGGCCTGAAGGACAGAATCTGTCATAGCAACTATTGCAAATATAAAGCTGCCAGATCCTGGGCCTGCTGAGCAGGATAACCTTGATCACCTGTTTAAACTGGTCTCGCAACGATTAAGCAATTACTGTAAGCACAGGCTGAGACACTCAATCTGCCAGAGAAAAAAAAGTTTTTCTTTTTAATAGGGATTCCAACTTTTTATCCGTTGAATCCCTAAGCATTTGAGCATTGTCTGCCGGATAAGTCATACTCTTATTGGCATAGGATATGGCAGCATTACTGGCATGCCCCACATTTAGTGAATTTTCTCCTCCATAGGATAAAGTGTGCAAAAACTTTTTAGGGGGGAAAATAATGCTCATCTGAGGGATCCTCTGAGATACAAAAAAGCTTTTCCAACTATGAATGGACAGGAAAAGGCATGCACAGCTTGAGGAGGCTTTAGCGAACCCAAAGACTTTGTTAAGGGTACATAAATGTGGAGCGTACCATTCAGCAAGAAACTGCACCATCAATCATAAGATTGAAATCCAGATACAGTTTGTAAGGGTGCTCTGAACTTCAGGACCAAGCAAAAAACAGATGTCTTTATGAACCAGAAAGTCTATAATAGGGTATCGTCCACACTTAGGGCTGCACTTATGGAGAGAAGCAATCTCTGAATAGGAAACAGAAAAAGAAAAGGCACCTCTAAGTGTAGAATTAAAAGCTGTTTAATTTCCCCAAAAGGGTTAAAAACACTTACAAGATATGTAGACTGGCAGAGTATATTATTAATATCCATGTAGGTGGTCGGGCATGAATGCAGTGGTCACTGGCAAATACCAGTTCTTTAGGCTGTGTGTGTCCAGTAGCAGGGAGGTCCAGGGGATGCCAACAGGAAAAACAGCAGGGAGCTCCAAGAGAACTGACAGGCCAGTCCGCAATCACAGTCTCAAAACACGAGGATCCTGGAAGTGACGTCAGCGGCAGGAGACAATAACCAGCAACCAGCGAGGACCACAAACAGGAAGCAAAACAGGAAGCAAAACAGGAAGCAGTCATCAAAGAGGGACGTGTTTCGGAACATCTCATTGGTTCCTTTATCAACCTCGGATAACCTGGTATATGCCAGTGACCACTGCATTCATGCCGGACCACCTACATGGATATTAATGATATACTCTGCCAGTCTACATATCTTGTAAGTGTTTTTAACCCTTTTGGGGAAATTAAACAGCTTTTAATTCTACACTTAGAGGCGCCTTTTCTTTGTTTTTCTCAATCATAAGATTGAAACAGCGGATTCCACTGCATTTGACACAGAAGAAGTCATTAGAGTCATTAGCCTCTCCAGGGTCCCCTGAAGGAATTTGTCTTCTCCCGCCCCTAGTTCCTCAGTTTGAGGGTCCTGGGCAATGGAAGAGAGGCCGTCGCATTTTGACCCACACTAGGACGCAATTAAAGTGGTTTTGTTTGTTTTTTTAAACCTATCGTGGCTGAGGAAAAAAAGATTTTTAGTAAAATAAACAAGGGCTGCAGTGTTGAAAACAGTTGCAAACATTTCATAGCCCCGACTCTCACTCTGACCAGCCACTCTCTCTCTCAGTGAAGGATGCCATTTCTAGAAATGAGTAGGCTTTCCAGAGCTTGAGGGAGACCCTTTTAGCTCTTTTTTTGGGGGTGTTTCAACCCCCCCCTTCTGACCTTAGCCCGATGCACAAAGCAGGGGTACTACCAGAAGAAATTGCATTCACTGCTTGAGCAATAGTCAGCCACCGCCGCTATTAATGCTCAGCCTGTCGCAATAGTAAATGTGTCAAATAGTAAATGCTTGTGTCACCAAAACCTCTTTCATGATCCTCTTTGCTCTTATGGCTCTCTGACAATTTTGCATCCAGCACAAATTTATTTATTTTTTTTAAACACACTCCCTCGTTGAATGCCGTGCTAAGGCCCGCCCCCACCTTGCATCACATTTCCCCCCCCCCCCCCCATTTTCTCTTTAAAAAAAAATAAAAAGATTTCCAACGCAAGAAGGGCCTCTGATCCGACGGAATCGGCTTGTGAGGGAGGGATGGCGTGGAGGAGACCTGGAAGTTGCCGCCGAGTAGGGGCGGTGAAAGAAAATGGCATTGCCGATCATTTTCAGTTCTCCCTTATACTCAGCCTCATGAGGAGGGGAAGAGTTCAGCCCAGGTGGTGGTGTCTGGAGGAAGCAAACCCCCCCCCCCAAACTTACTGGAGGTCTGCCTGCTACTCGGAGGGAAAAAAAAGTCTTCACCCTTCACGGTGGGTTCCGTTAACAAACCTTCAGGAACTGGGGACCCTCAGGGAACCCACAATCCTGGACCTGTAATAGCACCCCGCCTGTAATGATGAAAGAAGCCTCTTTTCTTCTAATTTTAATGAGTGGCCAGGTCTTGTTAAACTCCCTTCCGTGAAAAAGTCTTATCCCTATTCTGAGGTCACCAGTATGGTATTTGTAAATTGAAATATCCCCTCTCAAGTTTCTCTTCTCCAGAGAGAATAAGTTCAGTGCTCGCAACCTTTCTTCATAACCTCCAGACCTTTTATTCGTTTTGTTGCCCTTCTTTGTACTCGCTCCATTTCCAGTACATCCTTCCTGAGGACTGGTGCCCAGAACTGGACAGCATACTCTAAGTGAGGCCGGACCAGAGTCTTTTAGAGTGGGAGAATTATCGCTTTATACTTGGCGTTAATCCTTTTTTAATGCATGCCAATATTCTGTTTCCTTTGTTAACAGCAGCTTGGCATTGCCGAGCCCATCATCTACTAGGACCCCCAGGTCCTTTTGCATCCTAGATTCCCCCAGAGGTTCTCCCCCTAGTGTATAGATTGCATTCATATTTTTGCCACCCAAATGCATTACTTCACATTTTTCTACATTAAACCCCCTTTGCCATGTAGTTGCCCACCCCATTAACTTGTTCAGATCTTCTTCCAAAGTTTCCACATCTCCAGAGAAGTTATTGCCCTGCTTAGCATTGTCCGCAAATACAGAGAACTGTTTACCCCATCCTCCAGGTCATTTATGAATTAAATAAGATTGGTCCCAGCATAGAAGCCTGTGGGACCCCCAATACCCCCCTCTGACCATTCCGAGTATTCCCCATTTATCACCACCCTCTGATCGCCCTTGTAGCCAGGTTTCAATCCATGTACTCACCCTATGGCCCATGCCAACGGACCTTATTTTGTACAGTAAACGTTTATGGGGGAACTGTGTCAAATGCTTTTGCAAAATCCAGATACGCCACCTCTACGGGCCTCCCTTTATCTAGATGGCAACTTACTTCCCCATAGAAGGTTAATCGACTGGTTGGGCAAGAACGATTCTTCATGAATCCATGCTGATTACTGCTAATGATACCGTTTTCATTACTAAATTCTTGTATATAGTCCCTTATCATACCCTCCAAGAGCTTGCATACTATTGATGTTAGGCTACCTGGTCTGTAATTCCCAGTGATGTATTTTGGGCCCTTTTAAAATAATAGTGCTACATTGGCTTTTCTCCAATCCGCTGGTACCATTCCAGTCAGTAGACTGTCAGTAAAAATTAGAAACAATGGTCTGGCAATTACTTGACTGAGTTCCCCAATCACCCTTGGGTGCAAGCCATCTAGACCCGTTGATTTATTAAAGCGGTTGTATACCCGCTGAAGTTTTTTTTTTCCTGACCTGCAAAGGAAAAGGCATACTAGCTCATTATGAAATACTTAGAACGAGGCCCTGACATCTGGCCCGATCCACGCCAAGGGAGCAGACATGTTCCCTCTGCGTTTCTTCCAGGTATTGTGGCTCCGGCGCTGTGAGTGGCCGGAGCCACAATATCGTCACTCCCGCGCATGTGCGCTGGAGATTTCTTTCCGGCGTCTGCCAGACTTTAAGCCGAGAATCCCCTGTGCACATGCCGCTACAGTCAGTGGCGCATTGAGAGGGGAATATCTCCTAAACCGTACAGGTTTAGGAGATTCATTTTTACCTACAGGTAAGCCTTATTATAGGCTTTCCTGTAGGTAAAAGTCATAAAAATTACTATACAACCACTTTAATATTAAGTTTCCCAAGTCTAATTCTGTCCTCTGTTAGCCATGATGGTGCTTCTTGCGACATGTCACGAGGATAAGCACTGCAGTTTTGGTTACTAAAGCCCCCTGATTCCCTCATGAAGACTGAGAAGAATGAATTCAATACCTTCGCCATCTCTTCATCCTTTGTAACCAGATGTCCTTCATCATTCTTTATGGGGCCAATAAGGTCTGTCATCCTTTTTTACTGTTTAAATACTTAAAGAATTTCTTGGGATTTTTTTGTCTCTCTCCTCCGCTACGTGTCTTTCACGTTTTATCTTAGCCGCCCTAATTGCACCCTTACATTTCTTGTTGCATTCATTATAATGTCTAAATACTGATGATGATCCCTCAACCTTATATTTTTTGAAGGCCTTCTCCTTTGCTTTTAAATGCATTTTAACATTGGAGTTAAGCCATTCAGAACTTTTGTTCGTTCTTAAATTTATTACCCAATGGGATGCACTGGCAAATGCCCTTATTCAATATGCTCTTTAAGCGAACCCCTCTCTACTCAGTGTTCTTTGTTCCTAAGATTTTATACCAATTTATGCCTTCTAGCAAGGTTCGCAGTTTAGGGAAGTTGGCTCTTTTGAAATTCGGTGTCTTTGTATTCCCCTTATGTTTCCCATTTGTGTGATTTATACTGAAGCCAATTGACCTGTGATCTGCGTTTCCTAAATTGCCCCGTATTTCTGCCAGGCTCCTGGCATTGATGAACATGCAACATAGTTTAGACCAGTCGCATACTATCCACTTATTGGGTGTTCTGAGATTGCAACTAGGATTTGTTACTATACTTACCTTGGGTCTATGTGCTTTAGTCAACCTACCACTAATGCCCCCAATGATACCTTCTGAAATATGTTCCACTCTATCTCTACCTCTGGACCCCCCCATCGCCTAGCTTAAAAACCCCTCTAACTTTTTGGCCATCTTTACTCCCAGCAGATCTGCAACCTCCTCATTGATGGTGGTTGTCAGAAATGGCCACTGGCACAGGCGGTCAAGCTCAAATTCGCACATAGCCCAATAGGTCTGGTTTCGCCTACAGTCACAGAACGACTGTTACCCCATTTAGAGCTAGACACGTTGCTAATTAAACCACATTAAAAAAAAAAGCTTTCGTAACTACCCCAGGAATACTCATTGACCAGCTGGGCCTAATGAGTACCAGAAGGAAGATAAAGGATATGAAATGTGACCTCTGCCACTGCAGGTGACAGGCTAGATGCACAAGTACGGGGTCTGCTTCACAAGAGCAGGGTCCCCTGAAAGGAGGCTTTCTCAAGTGCCTGTGAAAAAACTGGGTTACTGTCATGTAAGTTTTTTATAGCAAATATAGGAAATAAATTGTCTGCAGGTCAAGACCCATTTTATTATCCAGGATGAAATCTGTGCCCTGAGCCAAGAAAGATGATGGTTAGTTGAGGATTTCCTGCAGGTATATGTGATGGATACGTGTAATGGCAGTTGAAAACTACTGCTGAACTTTGTAATTCAGTGAAATCACTGGGGAGTGGGGGCGCTGGGCACAACATCTATGCAGTAGTCTGGAGGTTCCTCTTGAACTGATGGGGACAAAAGGGCACTCTCTCCCATAATCTGTTCTGTGTCGCAGTAAATCTTTTTATGAAGAAGACATCTGCGACTAAAAGTGGTTAGTTTGTGCGTTCTCAGGTATGTATGCTCCCTTCTCAAAAGTTCTGCATATACTCTCGAGATCGACACATGAAGAGTGAAGGAGGCAGGAATGGTTCGGGCATTACACAGCTTTAAGGAAAATGAAAAGTAACATTTTTGACACAAATTGCCTGCTAGCCAATAGCAGTGAGGAGACAGGGTGAGGAGAAACTACCATAGCTCTGGTCCTGATAACTGTGCAAAGAATTCCCGGGTACACTGGCCTGACCTAAACAGCAAGTTCTCTGCTGAGTAGAACACAGAAAAATTGCATAACCATTGCAGAAATTACCAGTGTACTTAGTAAACTGGGAACATCTAATCTTTAACCAACTGGAGTGATTTCCAGGATTTCCAATGTCCATTTTAAATCTATCAGGAGCTGAAGATAGTAGAAATATTTTCCAATTTAAGGAAAAAAATGGCAAGAAAAATAAAAAATAAAAAATCATTCTCCTAAGATCACTAAGCAGGTGAGAGAGGCAATAATAAATTATGGTGGAGTTGTACCAATTTATGTAATAGATTCATGCATGGAACACAAGCCACTAAGCAATCATTACATTTTTCTTTGTAGGCCGAAAAAATAAACTCTACAATAAAGAACACATTTCTGTGAATTGATCACGTAAGTGCTGATGTTTACTATGTACAAAGAGCCTTGGTCAATCCAGTTCCAGCCCCCTCACATACTTACAGTGGTTCTCAGCAGCACAACATCACAATCTTTCAATGTCCTTCTAGTGCATGTCGCCTTCACACGCCATTTAGGCAGCCAGTAGAGAAGGAGCAGCAGAAAGCCACCAGTACACAGTATTCCTACTGCTACCAGAGCCAACTTCCACCGGCACAGATTGTAACCACAGATCTCCTGCAAAAAAAAAAAAAAAAAAAGCAGAAAAAAAAAGAAAAAAAAATTACTTATGGCACTATGCCTTTGCAAAAAAATAAATAAATAAAAAAAAGTACCCCTCCCCCAACCACACACACCTTTTTTTTCCAAAGTAAACATTCAAAACTATAAATTTATATTTCCAAGATCAGTTGCACAGTAGAGATAACTAAATAAAGGCATGCTGCCTGTATTGTTCAGGGAGTTACACACCGTATAATAAAGAGGACCACTGTGCTTAGGTTTAAAAGTTAGTTTACCTTTTCCAGAAAAAAAAATGTAAAAAGGTGAAGTCTTTTTTTTTTCTTTAAAAATAACAAATATGTTATTTATACTTGCCTGCCCTGTGTAATGCTTTTGCACAGAGCAGCCCAGATTCTCCTCTTCTCGAATCTCCTGTCTGTGTTTCTGGCCCCTCCCTCCTGTTGAGTGCCCCCACAGCAAGCATCTTTCTGTGGGGGCACTCAAGCTGACCCGCTGGTCTGTGTGTCCATTCAGACACAGACAAGTAAAAAAGGCACAATACTTTAGTACCTCAGTACAACCATAGTCCATAATAGTCCAAATATATAGGGTGGGAAGTGGGTCCATACGTCAGGGCTGCCACCAATGGAGACTAGAAGCCAATTCCAATGAACTGAGAGAAAACCAGGAGAGGGGCGCCTCTGAATTTGTAAATCAAAACACTTTAATGGTAAAAAACCAATATTCACTCACATGAGAAATTAACGTTGTGTTCATCTCTGGGCTGACTGGTGTCAATGTATTCACTCCTCGCTGGTGGTATACAGCACTTCAGATCCAGGAAGAGTGGGGCGATGAGCTGTCCCAGGATGGATGGGGCGGTAAACTGTCAGAGCATGTGAGGCTGGATGCTGCAGCTCCTGTGATCCTAGCTGGTTACTGCTGAGATGGAGAATGGCCGTGCAGTATGTGTCCCAGAACGAGGCTTGGAGGGCATGGAGCAGTGTGGCGCAGGGCAGTGACGTCACAATAATGTGATGCGTTTCAGAGCATGCGTGCTACAAATGTTATGGTAGCCATGCTCCTTTGTCAAGCATGCCCACTAGGAAGCACAGAGGAGGACACAGAGGGGAGCCCAAGTAGGATACAGGGGATACTCAAGGATGAATGGTGCAGCGGTGGGGGGGCTTTATCATCATCATCATCATCAATCTCCCTGTGTGGCTTTCATTACAGCAGCTGGAAGCGATGGAGAAGAGTGGAGGAAAAGCGGCTGTCAACTGCTTTAATGAAACCCACACAGGGAGATCAGTGATTACAACTTCCCCCTCCCTGATCATCCCTGAGTGTCCAGGTATCGGATTAGGCATCAGGAGCATTTGCACAAGTACCAGTACTCCTGCAAATACTCAGTATCGGGACCGATACTAGTATTGGTACAACCCTAGTTATAATGCCTGGTCATCAGAAGCACATAAAAAAAAAACTTTACAAAGACAGAAACCTCATATAAGGCCCAGGTGACTAGAGGTCAACCGATATATCGGCCGATATTTGCCGTTTTTTAAATAATCGGCATCGGCCGATTTGAGCTGATAAAAAGCCGATTTAGAACTACAGCAGGACTTTTCTATTACAGAAGTCATTTCAGTCAGTGTAAGTTGCCTGAGTCGTCATAGAAACACTTTCCTCCTCTCTGGGCAGGCTGCCAAGAAAAGAACAGAAAGATACAATGTTTACACTTCAATGAATGAAGTCATCTCTGTGTGTAGAAGTTCTCAGTTTAACCATTTAAAGACTAAATCTTTTCTGACACTTGTTGCTTACAAGTAAAAATCCTGTATTTTCTGCCAGAAAATCACTTAGACCCCCCCAAAAATTATATATATTTTTTTAGCAGAGATCCTAGGGAATAAAATAGCGGTTGTTGCAATATTTTATGTCACACGGCATTTGCACAGAGGTCTTTCAAATGCATTTTTTTTTTTAGGAAAAAAATACACCATTTAAAAAATAAAAATAAAATAAAAACAGTAAAGTTAGCCCATTTTTTTTTTCGTACAAAAGTTTTGACTACCTGTTTTTATTTAATATATAGGTTTTTTTTTATTTATTTTTTTTTTTTTTAAATCTAAATCATACATACAAGTAAACTGATTGGAGGTTTGCTTTGTTTAATAAATGTTTAAATGTAAGAAATTTTCTGTATCACTTATGAAGGCTGCTTTCACAGTGGAGCGGGCAGGCGTTGATGGTAAAACGCAAGTTTTAGCAGCTCTTTACCATCATTTTAGCGGTGCTATTTGGCTGCTAGTGGGGCACATATAACCCAGCTAGCGGCCAAGGAAGAGGTTAAATGCGCCCATGAAGCACTGCTGCCAAATCGCATTGCATGCGCTTCAGCAGTGGTGCCCATTCATATCAATGGGCAGGAGTGGTGGAGGAGCGGTATACACCACTCCAAACGTGCTGCTTGCAGGACTTTTTTTTTTAAGATCCTGCCAGCGCATCGCCTCAGTGTGAAAGCACTCTGTCTTTCACACAGACTGCAGGGGAGCCATTTTACATGCGCTATTTTTAGCCCAAAAGCGCCTGAAAAACGCCCCAGTGGGAAAGGTGTGTTAGATCAAGGGGGATTAAAAAATAAAATAAAAAAGGAAAAAAATAAATAAATAAAATAAAATCGGCCTAACATATCGGCCCAAAAAAAAATCGGCATCATATATCGGCTATCGGCCGCCATGATTTCTAAATATCGGCATCGGCCAGAGAAAAACCCATATCGGTCGACCTCTACAGGTGACTATATTCAAAGCTTACAAAAGGATCAGGACTCTTCTCTATACGACAGTGCTGGGACAGTCACAAAAGTCAGCACGGACACATGAGAAAAACAGAAGTGAAGTTTCTACATATTTGAAAGTAGTGATAAAGGAACAGTAACAGAACTGTTATGAGGCTTTAGTTTAACTTTAACCACTTTCAGACCGGACCATTTTGCTGGTAAATGACCAGAGGTCTTTTTACACTTTGGCACTGCGCTGCTTTAACTGGTAATTGCGCGGTCATGCAATGTTGTACCCAAACAAAATTTGCGTCCTTTTCTTCCCACAAATAGAGCTTTCTTTTGATGGTATTTGATTGCCTCTGCGATTTTTATTTTTTGCGATATAAACGTAAAAAGACCGCAAATTTTGAAAAAAAATGATATTTTCTACTTTTTGTTATTAGAAAAATCCAATAAACTCAATTTTAGTCATACATTTAGGCCAAAATGTATTCAGCCACATGTCTTTGGTAAAAAAAAAGTCAATAATTGTATATTTATTGGTTTGCGCAAAAGTTGTCACATCTACAAACTAAGGTACGTTTTCTGCAATTTACGCAGCTTTTAGTTTACGACTGCCTATCTCATTTCTTGAGGTGCTAAAATGGCAGGGCAGTACAAAACCCCCCCAAATGACCCCATTTTGGAAAGTAGACCCCCTAAGGAAATTGATAAGAGGCATGTTGAGCCCATTGAATATTTTATTTTTTTGCCTCAAGCGATTGAATAATGACAAAAAAAAAATATTTTTTTTTTTTTACACAAAGTTGTCACTAAATGATATATTGCTCACACATGCTATGGGCGTATGTGAAATAACACCCCAAAATAAATTCTGCTGCTTCTCCTGAGTACGGGGATACCACATATGTGGGACTTTTTGGGAGCCTAGCCGCGTACGGGGCCCCGAAAACCAAGCACCGCCTTCAGGCTTTCTAAGGGCGTAAATTTTTGAGTTCACTTCTCACTACCTATTACAGTTTTGAAGGCCATAAAATGCCAAGATGGCACAAAACCCCCACAAATGACCCCATTTTAGAAAGTAGACACCCCAAGCTATTTGCTGAGAGGCATGTTGAGTTCATGGAATATTTTATATTTTGCCACAAGTTGCGGGAAAATTACAAACTTTTTTTTTTTTTTTTTTTTTTCACAAAGTTGTCACTAAATGATATATTGCTCACACATGCCATGGGCATATGTGAAATGACACCCCAAAATAAACTCTGCTGCTTCTCCTGAGTACGGGGATACCACATATGTGGGACTTTTTGGGAGCCTAGCCGCGTACGGGGCCCCGAAAACCAAGCACCGCCTTCAGGCTTTCTAAGGGCGTAAATTTTTGAGTTCACTTCTCACTACCTATTACAGTTTTGAAGGCCATAAAATGCCAAGATGGCACAAAACCCCCACAAATGACCCCATTTTAGAAAGTAGACACCCCAAGCTATTTGCTGAGAGGCATGTTGAGTCCATGGAATATTTTATATTTTGCCACAAGTTGCGGGAAAATTACAAACTTTTTTTTTATTTCACAAAGTTGTCACTAAATGATTAATTGCTCACGCATGCCATGGGCATATGTGAAATGACACCCCAAAATAAATTCTGCTGCTTCTCCTGAGTACGGGGATACCACATATGTGGGACTTTTTGGGAGCCTAGCCGCGTACGGGGCCCCGAAAACCAAGCACCGCCTTCAGGCTTTCTAAGGGCGTTACAGTTTTGAAGGCCATAAAATGCCAAGATGGCACAAACCCCCCCCAAATGACCCCATTTTGGAAAGTAGACACCCCTAAATTTAGGGGTACACTAGTGAGACTAGGTAATAAATGGCGGGTGCCCTGAAACTATAAAAAAATAACTAACCAACCAGCGTCACCTGTAACAGTTATATGGTGATCACTGGTGAAAGGGTTAACTAGGGGGCAATCAGGGGGCTTTATGCGGTAGTATATGGGGGTCCCTGGCGCTATAAAAAGCTGCGGCGAACCTAAATACCTACCTGCCTAACTAGCGTCACCTGTGACACTAATACGGCGATCAGAAAAATGATCGCTTATTAGGCTGGGTTCACACTGGAGCGATGCGGAAACGCCGCGAATCCGCGGCGGGTTCCCGCATCGCATGCCTCCCGGCGGCAGTTCACACTGCCCTATGCGAACTGCTGGGAGTGTCAGTGAAATGTTACTGACACCCCCAGATCAGTTCGCATATCGCAGTGCGATCTGCAAACTCGGATCGCATGGTGTGAACACCCATGCGATCCGATTCTGCTGCGGGCCAAAAAAAGGGTCCCGTGCGAATTTGCGGTGGGTGCGGCGGGTGTGGCGGGTGCGGCGGGTGCGGCGAATGGCTGAACTCGAATCGCACAGAGATCGGATGTGATTTGCACTGCAGTGCGGTGCGAATCACATTCGTTCTCATAAACCGCTGCAATGTGAACCCAGCCTTAGTGACACTGGCGACGGGGGGTGATCACGGGGTTAAACCTTTATTGGGGGGGTTAGGGGGGTACATTAGAACTAAAGGGGGCTAACTCTAACTGCCCTAACAGTTATTACAGTCACAAATGACACCAATGCAAAAAAAAAAAAAAAAATTACATTGGTGTCACTGTGACTGGGGGGCAGGGGTAATTGGGGGGGTGATCGGGGGGTAAAGGGGGGGTGTGAGTGTGCCTGGCATGTTCTACTGTGTGTGTAGAGTGTTGGTGCAACTCACCGATCCGCTCTCCTCCGTGTCGGAACGAAAAATACCGACACGGAGGAGAGAATACATCACTTCCTCTCCTGTGTTTACATTACAGGAGAGGAAGTGATGTCACGGGGGATTCCTATTCGTCGGGAGCGATCGCGAGGGGGTGGCCATGAACGAATGGCCGTCCCCTCGTCCGGGATCGCTCCCGCACGAATACCGACCGCCGCAGGCACCGGGCGGGGGCCCGATCGGGCCCCCGACCCGCGGGAGGCAAGGGACGTACATGTACGCCAATATGCCTGCCCGTGCCATGCTATCGACGTACATCGTCGTGCGGCGGTCGGCAACTGGTTAAAGTATAACTAAAGGCAAAACAGTTTTTTTTTCGTTTTGGATAAAGTGCAGAGGGATTAGAGCCCGTCAGTTTTTATTGCCGTCTGTGTCCCCATTATAGAAGTCACCCTATCCATTTGTCCTGTTTACCATTATCATTGAAAGTGAAAGTTTTGCTAGCAGCTAAAAGAGCCACCCCTATACGGTGGTTATCCCATACTCCGCCCGCTCTCCCCCAAGTCTTGCAGAACCTAGAACATATCGGCCGTATGGAGAAGCTTACAGCCATAGTCCACGACACTATGCCTCAGTTCTCCAAGATTTGGGATCTGTAGTATCGCTCTAAACTGTATACTGATGCTTAATATAGATTACTAATCTATGCCCTCTTACGATGAGTTTAATGCTCAAATTGACCGTCCAAACCATTTTATATCCTTCTAAAGGAAAGAAATTTCCACATACCCTGCTCACTGTTATATGCATATTTGATTGTGGTAATTGATGATCTGTACCGCAAATAACTGTTAAAGTGAAGACATACTGACTGTGCTGAAATATCCTGGTCCCCCCCTACCTCTTTCTTCCCTCCCCTTTCCTTTGATAATAAATGTAATAAATGGAATGGCCACTAGTACAAGTGACAGAATCCACACACTGGCCATAGCATATTGGCAGTACTGGGTTTAAAAATCTCTCCACTGGATTCCCTGAGGGATATAAAAAGGCAGCCATTGATTCAACGTGGCTGTTTTTACCAGTAGTAAATAAACCTAGCTTTTATCAATTTACAGTGCCTTGAAAAGGTATTCATACCCCTTGAAAGTTTCCACATTTTGTCATGTTACAACCAAAAAGGTAAATGTATTTTATTAAGATTTTATGTGATAGACCAACACAAAAGTGGCACATAATTGTGAAGTGGAAAAAAAATGATAATCAGCTTTCAATTTTTTATAACAAATATAAGATCTGAAAAGCATGGCATGCATTTGTATTAAGCCCCCGAATCAATACTTTGTAGAACCATCTTTTGTTGCAATTACAGCTGCACATCTTTTTGGGTATGTCTCTACCAGCTTTGCACACCTAGAGTGTGACATTTTCTTCTGTACAAAATAGCTCAGGCTCTGTCAGATTGGATGGGGAGCGTCTGTGAACAGTAATTTTTAAGTCTTGCCACAGATTATCAATTGGATTTAGGTCTGGACTTGACTGGGCGATTCCGACACATGAATATGCTTTGATCTGAACCATTCCATTTTAACTGTATGTTTAGGGTCGTTGTCCACTGCAGTCTCAAGTCTTTCAGACTAACAGGTTTTCTTCCAGTATTGCCCTGTATTTGGCTCCATCCATCTTCCCATCAACTCTGACTAGTCCCCTGTCCCTGCTGAAGAAAAACATCCCCACAACATGATGCTGCCACCACAGTGTTTCATAGTGGGGATGGTGTGTTCAGGGTATTGTGCAGTGTTAGTTTCCCACCACACATAGCGTTTTGTTTTCAGGCCAAAAAGTTCAAATTTTGGCCTCATCTGACCAGAGCACCTTTTCCACGTTTGCTGTGTCCTCCACAGATGGACTCTATGTACCAATTAGGTGACTTCTGAAGGCAATTGGTTCCACTGGATTTTAGTTAGGGGTATCAGAGTAAAAGGAAGCAAATGCACGCCACACTTTTCACATATTTTGTAAAAAAATCATGAACGATTTATCATTTTCCTTCCTCTTCACAATTATGTGCCACTCAGTGGTAGGGTCTATCACATAAAATCCCAATATAATACATTTACATTTTTGGTTGTAACATGACAAAGTGAAAAATTCAATGGGGATTGAATACTTTTTCAAGGGACTGTAGATAAATGACAAAAATACATAAAGCAATAAAAAGAAAAAAAAAAAATGTAGTTCCGCTTACCATCTCATCTTCTTCACCTTTATTGATCTTCCCTCCATTCTCCATATTCTCTGAGCTGTGCAGCCTTCCCACAAACATTTACAATACCGGACCTAGCTGAAAGAACAAAATGAGAGCAAATTTAAAATGTGCTGCTTTATAATCTAGCACCCATTTGCATCTTTAGGCCCCATTCACACTTGTGCGACTTGCCATGCAACTTTGGACCCCAAAGTCACATGACAAGTCGCACCCCATGTTTTCCAATGATAACCATTCATACCTGTGTGACTTCAAAGTAGTCCCTGCACTACTTTGGTCCAGCTTTCATGCGACTTAAGGTTCATAGACCTCAATGTCAACACTTAAAAGTTGCACCTGCATTATACCGACATGATCTGGGTGCGACGTGTGAATGCCAGCAATGAAGAAAAAAAAAAGTTGTGCAGTCCACCATGCCCAATGCATACAAAGCCCTTCGGCTGATATGGATTTTAAGGAGAACCCCACACCAAAAAAAAAAAAAAAAAAAACACTAACACACAAACAGTGGCTCAGCCCCCTCCACCCTAAAAGCACTTTGTCCCCATGTTGAAGGGGACGAGGGCCTCTTCCCCACAACCCAGAGCGGTGGTTGTGGGGGCTATTGGAATCTGGAAGCCTCCTTTAACAAGGGGGCCCCTAGATTGTACCGTTCCTCCTCCCCCCCATGTGAAGGAGTATGGTGTACAGAGTACCCCTACCCACCCATTCGCCAAGAGTAAAGACATAACACGAAAAATGTTTAGGTAGTTGTAGCACCCCCTCACCCCCCTGTATATATACCTCAGTCCTGACTTGATCCAGCACTGTGCCCATCTGTAGCAGCTGTCTTCTCTCTCCAATCTCACAGGCTTTGTTGAGGCATCAGGAGCCACTGGCTTCCACTGTGGTCAGTCAAATCCTGTGGCGAGGGAGCATTGGGTAGGGCTAAGTCACACTGTGTGCGTCTATGGACGCAGGCAGTGCAACTTGGGATCGAGCTTGCAGAAGTGCCCCCCATATAAATATTATATCCATCTATATCTATCTCTCTATATCTATCCTGTTTCCCCAAAAATAAGACCTACCAGGACTTTAACTAAGGCTTATTTGGGGGTAGGGCTTATATTGCAGCCATCACCGACAATCATGCTAGGTCTTATTTTCGGGGAAACAGGGTATATACACATATACATACACACAATATACATAAACATACATATATATATACATATACATACATATATACATATACATATATATATATCCACATAGTATACACCTTTACAATTGGTTTGAATAACTGGGTAATTTACACACAAACTGTGTGTGATAATGAGCGTCTCAAGCCACCTGTGACACCTTCCTTAACAGCTTGGAGCAAAGCAACAGCACAATATTTTAATGTATATACATTTTCAAAAAAAGGGACATCAATTGCAATGATCAGGATATTTACAGACATACTAATACTAGACTTTTAATCATATAAGGTAGTAGTAAGTAGTCTGTAGTAAGGTCTCATTTTTTATGGTCTAACTGGTGACATTTTATTAAATAACATATTAAAATAATAATCCATTGTGTGACATAAGCAAGGCTCACATAAACCGACAAAGAAATCTCACTGTTTGAGAGGCGGAGAACTTTTTCATTCATACACAAGGTTACATGTAAGAAACCAACACAACTGTCCCTAAACTGATAGGAAGCCAACTGGATAACATATGCTTTGTTCAGTTGTTAAACTTCATATGTAAAGCTGGCCATAGATGGTGCGATTTTCTTTCCGACAACCATGGGTAGCCGGAAAGAAAATCGCCCGATTCCCCCATCAACACTGACTGTGTAGCTCACGCAGAGCTATGGTGTCTCCTGTCGGGAGAAAACAGTGATCACTGCTAGCGGGTATAACCACTGGCAATAATCGCATGAAAAATCCAACATGCTGCTTGCATCCAAGTTAATTGATCAACTTGGGTACAATTAGCCTGCCTATACATTCTAATTTTGGGTGGCCCCTATCGAAGCAGCCAAGATGCAGACAATCTATGGCCAGCTTAAGGAAATAAGCAGTATCTTAATATATAATCTTAGGGACAATAGACTAAACCTGTTTCTACATTGATCAGAGACAAGAGTGTTTGCAGAGCTTTAGTGTATCTGTTAAAACATGAAAACCATCCAACACATTAAAGAATTACAACACCGCCAGGAAAGCTTCTGATTTGTAGAAGTTCAATCCCCATTCACACCTGTATGATTTTGCGTGACAATGCAGGAAAAAGAGGATTAATATTTTCTATGGGGACCCTTCACACCTGAGCGTTTCTCTTCCAAGTGTCTTGAAAAAAAAGGCACATGCTTTTTTCACATTTTTGAAAATATGGACTTCAATGTGAGCTCATGAAAAACTGCAGACACAGAAGTGTGTGCCTTGCCTTGGAAAGCAGTTTGACGATTCTACACTGGTTTTAAATGAAGTAAACCATTGCAACATGATCTTTACAGTCCAGCTCACAGTTCAGTAATGAGGATCTGCAATCTTCCCCGATTCCTTCTAGACCTCAACATCAGTGTCATAAAAACTCACATATGTCCGCTACCATCTCAACGTCATGAACACATAGCAATAGTCACAATGTAAAAATAGGAAATGACAGATTGCCTGCTTAAGCCAACTTGCAGTAATCAACTCTTGACGCTGCACTGAATCATTTTACACAATACACTGTTTAGACAAAGATGCCTATTTAACCACTTCATGTAACTATATTCCAACTAAGATTAGTTTAAATAGGGGTTAAATCTGTCTGCCACGGGTTACCACACTGCTCTTGGTCTGTAAATGTGAGCCAACACGGAGTTTAGCAGTCAGAAAGTGAAAGCTCTGTATCTGCTAGAAAAGCAGTGCTGGATTGCACTTTCCAGTTCAGTTGACCAATAGCGGCAAGAATGGAGTTAAGAGGCTGATGAGAAGGAGCTGCGGTGCAGGAGTCATTCACAAGGAATGCAAAGACAATGTGACTGTTAAAAATAACACGGCACTACTCATTTAGGCTACTCCTGCCCAAACTTGGAAAACTCCTGAAGCATCATAGGGAACACAATAATAAATTGAACCACCAAGCCTCAATTCAGCCGTGAACGTTGGGCCACGCACAGCAACTCACCAGGATACATAGAGCTGTACAGAGGTGACTCACTGTTTATGGCAAACACTGAGCGTCACAGCAACAATAAAACACTAAAGTCCAGCCTGTAATTATAAAAATAAAAAGCAGAACTTAAAGCGGAACTTCAGTCATTCTTTCCAACTTTCCATGCATTAAATCTTCTGCCTTTGTTGTTTTAAATTTGGATAGTAAAATACTTTTTTCTGCCAGTAAATATCTTATACAGCCCACTTCCTGTTTCTCGTCTAGTAAAAAGCCTAGGCTTAGGACATCATGCACAACACTCACTCATGGAAGTTTGCCAGGAAGGGAGGGAGGCAAGTCTTAAGAGGGCCAATGAGAGCTGCAGAACTGGAGGTGTGCTTCTGTGTGTCTGTGTAAATCCAGGAAGTGAACAGGCAGCGGCTTCAGCTGCCCACAGTTAAAATGGCTGCAGCCAGACTCTGTGGATGGAGATTTCTGCAGCGTATTTGGCAAGTATAGAATCACAGTATATATAAAATAATATGCAAAGTGGTTGGAGGGAAGCTTCAAAATGGCAAAGATGTTTTTATTACTAATTATGTGAGCAGACTGCAGTTCCTCTTTAATAGAGCCCACTTTCTGAAACAATGGGGTTATTTACTACAAGTGCAAAGTGCAGTTGAATTTGCACTGAAAGTGCAGTCGCTGTAGATCCGAGGGGGACATCCGAGGAAATAAAAAACAACATTTTAGCTTGCACGTGATTGGATGATAAAATCAGCAGAGCTTCCACTCATTTCAGATCTCCCTCAGATTCATAGCGACTGCACTTCCAAGTGCACTTTTAGTGCAAATTCAACTGCACTTTGCACTTGTAGTGCAAAGTGGATTTGGCTTTCATAAATAAACCCCCCCCCCCCCCCCCCCCCAATGCATTTCCCACACAAGAAGCAAATAAAGCAAAACAGCAAGAAGTTTATTTTTCTTAAAGCTGAACTCCAGTCAACATTTTTCCCTATTTTGAACAGAGTGGAGCAGAGTTAACATTTGTCAGGTTATATTTTTGTCTGTGACCCAACCAGAGAAAATTTTCTTCACTTCTTGTCCCTGTGACAACATACAAAAATGTGTGGTGCAGCCACAAGCAGCAATACTAGCATTGCTAATTTACATCAAACAATATCCCAATATTCTCAAAAAATAATCCACTATTCAGTGGCCTCGTGAACTCATTTTCAGGAAATTACATTTTTTTCTGCCTCAGCGCATCACACTTTTTAAAATAAACTTTATTGAAATGTCACACAGACATTTCATAAAGTTCAGGTGGCTACCGCATGGCGCTGAGTGTGGATTGCCTTGCACTACAAAAAAGTACTCCAGGCTGTACTATTTCTTACGGCACACCACCACAATGCAGTGGGGCGAACCAGGCAGACAGGGAGATCAGGCATTTTGCCTCCTCATGCAGTAGAGCTGTGCTGAAATAAGTGCCCAATGCAGTCAAACCACATCTGGTGTGAATGAACGCTAAACCAGAGTTTAGTGTCACTTTACCAGAATGAAGGAGAAATTTCTCCAACAGGAACACAGATTATAAAGAACAGGCTGACAAGTTTTGCCCCTTCCCTATTCCATCCAAAACAAAATTATTATTATAGGTACTTATAGCACCGTCAAGTTTGTGCAGTGCTTTACATATATACTGTACATTCACATCAGTCCATGAGAACTTACAATCTAAGGACCCGAACATTCATACATATACTGTACATACTAGGGCCAATTTAGACATGAGCCAATTAACCTACCAGCAGGGAGGAAACTGGCATGCCTGGAGGAAACCCATGCAGGTACAGGTAGGACATTCAAACTCCAAGTAGGTAGTTTCCATGTTTTCTCTGTGCCTGTATGGGTTTCCTCCAGGTAAAATCAAAAGTTTTGACTGAAGCTGGCCTTTAATTGCATTAAAGGCACTTTCCCATTGGGGTGGGCGTTGGTGGTAAAGTGCCGCTATTTTTAGCTGTGCTTAACCGTCGTTTTTGCAGCGCCTTGCAGCCACTAGCAGTGTACTTTTAACCCCCGCTAACGGCTGAAAAAGGGTTAAAAGCGCCAGCAGAGCCACCCATTGATTTCAATGGGCAGGGGAGCTTTAGGAGCGGTGTATACATCACTCACACAGCGCCTCGAAGATGCTGCTTGCAGAACTTTTTTGAGCATCCTGCCAGCACACCACTCCAGTGTGAAAACCCAAGAGCGAGAGGAGAGGCGCCTGAACTGTCACAATCAGCTCTCAAAAGCTGTGCATTAACGACCAGATTATCGGACGATATTTTTCATTCGATTCGCTCATCGCGTATAATAGGCATTAGGGCCCTTTCACATAGATCAGCTTTCAGTTAAAAAAATAAAAAAAATCAACCTAAAAAAGGTGTGCTTTTGTCTTCCAATTTTCTTCTTTGGAACTCTTTACACTAGATAGTTGCATTTAAAAGTCCTGTTTGCTGCATTTTTGGTGCATGGTGTGTGTTTAAATGGCCCATTTTCTAACTAAACAAAAGCTGATCAATGTGAATAGGTGTAAGCTGATGTATACGCTAGAAGCAAGGGTAAAGATCTTAACTTATTCAGAAGCACAGTCACATCAAAATAATCTCTAACTAATGGCAAACCAATGGTGTACCAAGTTACTTGCATTTGCTGCTATCAGCTGGCCAAACAAAGCCAGTGGCTCTCAAAACACTTCTACAGCAATTACATCCAATTGGCCTGTTGGCCGACAATTTTGCGCTTGACGCCTGCAATTTTTCAATTGAAGGATATCAGAAAGGAGGATGCCAACATGGCCACTCATGAAGCAATCTGAGGCTGGTGCAGTAGGAACTGGAAAAAAAGATCAGTTTTGGGCTAGTTTTAGGCCCCTTTCACACTTGTGCAACTTGTCCTGCGACTTGGGACTGCAAAGTCGTACTCTGATTTTCAATGAGTACCATTCATATCTGTGTGGCTTCAAAGTAGTCACTGCACTACTTTAGTCTGACTTTGAGGCGTCTTGAGGTCCCTAGACTCAGCATTGCACAGGCACTGCTTTAAGTTGCATCAAAATTGCACAACTTTTAGGTTGCAAAAGTGTGAAAGGGGCCTTAGACTTTGCAAACTTTTAACGTACTAATTCCACTAAAGTAGAAGCTTCGGTGAAAGGTAAAATGCTTTGTTATGACAAAATACTCATTTGACAATGATAGAAAACAATTTACTAACGGAGTTTTTAAATCAAGTACTCCAAGGCTCTAAACAATAAATCTAATTTTAGCATTAAACACACAAAAGGCCAAACAGCATCTTCCCCGTGCCCCTGAAATAACTTGCTTGTGTTAGATGTATTAAATATTTTATAAGGCTGCTCCAACCCCTGCAGGAATTCTATACAAGTACGTCATTATGAAAAGACAGGCTCACCACTGTCTGCTAGCATCCCACTTCATAGCAGCTTTTCTCATATCCAGATAGGAATTAAAACAGACTGGCACAAAGTCACTTGTCCAACTGGCATTGGAGAAGTGGCTGCATGATAGTAGTTCTGCTCACTGTGTGCAGAATTTAAGATTTGTCAGTTCCTAAAACAAACATTTTTGCTATAACTTGTAAATATATTTTACTGCCAAAGGGCCTTTACTGACACATAATTACAGTGCAGTAAAACATAGCTTGCACAAGTCCACAGTCTACATATTTAGATATAAAAAAAAAATGCTTACAGACTTCAACTCAGTCTTACTTAATGATAACGCTGTGAAAATGTAGCGTCCCCCTCCCCATATGAACCCATAAAGAACAGACAGTTTCATCCAATCACAAAAATCTTGAAGCTTGCCAACATTTGGTATATGCGAGTTCCTACAACTGCACATGACTTAACGTCTGAAAAATCTAGTTATCACCAGCCATGCTCAGACTGGTATTATCTAGAGAGTAAATCTGCTCAACAAATCCAGTACAAAGAAAGGCACGGGTGGCACCGATTCAACATAAAATCTATTAAAGAAGATTGCCAAGTATTGCCTAAAATCAAAAAAAGATTTTCCAAAGCAGGTTACCTCTTCCCAGCTGCCCTCTATCAACAGCCCGGTTCAATTCGTCCTGTTATCAATGGTCAAAGTGAGGCAGTGCTTAATAACTCCAAGCATATCAGCAAGGGAAGTCCTGCCACTCAACTATTTTGTCTAAAATCTAAAAAAAGGTCTCTGAGGACCTTTCAGACTCCGTTATCAAAAGATTACAATATCAAAGAAATTTGGCACTGTTTGTTTATTTGGAACAATTGCAAACTTTAACCGGACCCTCGTAGAGGATATGCCTTCAGCGCCCAGACAAGTGCTATGGCTCATTCTATTCAACCCTACATACAGCTTGTGGAGTCCTCGGACAGAGTTCCATGTGCATGCATGAGCCCTGATGTTATCTACGAGGCTAAAACACTATAGGATATTATGCTGCTGACCAAACCCTTCCTTCCATTTACAATGACCAGATCTACACTGGGTACTTCTGAACTAGGGATAAGAAAGAACAAAAAGGAGACAGAAAAAAAAAAAAAAAAAAAGAAAAGAACACACAGCATCCAGGGTGGGCCTAAAATGTCAGCAATATGGGAAAATATACAACTCTTACCAGAAGTCTTGTTTATACTACATGGTCTTCAGTAGTAGACATAGCTATGCATTGTAGACACATGCAATTATTCTGCACCCTCATTTCAACAACAAAAAGCAATCCAATCAGCATGCTCACTAATAAAGGTTTTTCTCATAAATATTCCCAACAGAGCGACAGCTAATGGTATATATTGTAACTTAGAGAGAAAATAGAAAACAAATGAGATTATTCTTAGTATAAAATCTTTTTCATGCATTCCATTGAGGGACACAAGATTGTTCCAAATTTCACAGTCAGAAATGTTGCCAAATTTTGCCATCTACAGGAAGTTGGAACAAAAATGAAGCCAGACCCATCGCCCACTGCAATGCTTCATTTGTGAGCAAGCAGAAGAGCCAATAACACAGAGGAGCGGGATCTGTGTCCCTCAAACGGCTCGAAGAAAATGATTTTACAAAACAAAAGTACAAAAATCTTACACATTCTTTATACATCCACTGAGGGGAATAGAAAAGTTAGGAATTTTTTTATTATTATTATACAGGATTTATATAGCGCCAACAGTTTGAGGAGCGCTTTACAATGTTGGGGCAGACAGTACACTTACAATAAAGAGGGATCAGAGCTTACAATCTAGAAGGGAGGGCCAAGTGATACAAAGGGTAAAAAACTGTGGGGGTTGAGCTGATGGAGAAAATACAGTGGAGGCAGGATAGGCTTCTCTGAAGGGTTTTCAGGGATCGCCTAAAAGTGAATAGATTTGTATAGGGAATTCCAGAGGATAAATTGTATGTTACCCTGACATTTAATTTTCCTGATATACTGTATGTTCATTTCTGTTCTCTATCCATTGCTTCATTTGAGTAAAATAGGTGGTGCTCCTGCCAGTAACCCTGCTCTTATGTCAAACTGACCACGCTAAGCATGAAAGCACATCCACCCCAGCATGGTCAGTTTTCTGGCTGTGCCAGGAGAACAGCCTGTCTGTCCTCCAAAGGACAAGGCTTGTGCTGATACACACGCGCCCCCCCCCCCATTGGGAAGATCAGTGTATTGCTCTGTGCTTCCTGCCAACACACACCCCTGTGGGATGAGGGTTCACATATATTTTAACAGTTGGGGCACCCAAGAGCAGTCCAAGTGAGGGGTGAGCAATAGCCACTAAGATTCATGAGTGAGGCAATGATACTACAAAGAGTATCTGATGGAATCAGCACCTGAACAAAGGCTGGATGAAGCAAAGATAAACAATATGGAAAATGCCACACAATGGAAGGACCCAAAGATGAACCTGGTGCTCCCGACCAGTACAAAGAAGCATCACTAAAGGTAAGTGCTACCACAAGGGGCTATGGGTCTCAATCAGCGAACAAAAAAACCACCCACCCACAAAAAACAGATGGAACAGCAGGAGAAAAGTAGGCTATTGTTCAAAAAACAATTAAAAAAAAAAGTATGACATTACCTCATAAACAACCTGTTAAAAAATTCCTCACTTGTATCTCAGTGTAAAATCAGCAAGCCAATCACACAAGCAGGAAAAGATTTTTCTGGGGGACGATCTGTACACGTTCTGTGTACAGAACACCTCCAGGTAGCCATATTGCATTTTACAGAAAATACAGAGCTGCAAATTGAAAAGGAAAGGACATTTTTAATAACATTCAATTAAAATATTTAGCATATACAATTGCAACACAAGTCATATTGTATTAGATTTTTTCTTCCCACAAAAGTGGAGTTACAATTTAAAGCCCAACTACAGGCAAAGCAAGAACATTCTCACTTACCATTAGAGGTGAACCGAATGGAAATTTTGGTGCCGAAACTAAAATTTCAGGATGCACTTGCCGGAAAGCGAAAAAAAAAAAAAAATAACCGCTTGCCAACTGCCTCACGCAGCTATCCGTCAGCAGAAGGGCTTGTACAGGCAAACTAACGTACTTGTACGTCGCCCTTTATGAGGTGGCCAGCAGGCACGCCAATGGTAAGCTCCACGAGGCAGACCACGAGTCTCGCGGACTCGATCGCTGTGGGGATACCCACGATCGTCTCATGGAGAGGAAGAACGGGGAGATGCTAATATAAACAAGCATCTCCCCGTTCTGCCTAGTGACAGTGTTACTGATATCTGCTTCCTGTGAGATCGGAGCAGAGATCAGTGGCCACACCCCCCACAGTTAGAATCACTCCCCAGGACATTTATAACCCCTACACTGTCCCCTAGTGGTTAACCCCTTCACCGTCTGTGTAATTTACAAAGGAATCAGTGCATTTGTATAGCACCGATTGCTGTATAAATGACAATGGTCCCAAAAATGTGTCAAAAATGTCCAATGTATCCACCATAATGTTGCAGTCATGATAAAAATCACTGATCGCTGCCATTACTAGTAAAAAAAAAAAAAAAATATTTATAAAAATGCCAAAAAACTATCCCCTATTTTGTAAATGCTATAACTTTTGATCAAAAACAAATCAATAAACGATTATTGCGTTTATTTATTTTTTAACAAAAATATATAGAATACATATCGGCCTAAACAGAGTAAAAAAATGTTTTTTCTATATTTTTGGTGGATATTATAGCAAAATGTAAAAAATAATGCTTTTTTTCAAAATGTATACATTTTTTTTCTTTATAAACGCAAAAAATAAAAAACAGCAGGGGTGATCAAATACTACCAAAAGAAATCTTTGTGGGGGAAAAAAACAGGATGTCAATTTTGTTTAAGAGCCAAGTCGCATGACCGTGCAATTGTCAAAGCGACGCAGTGCCGAATCGCAAAAAGTGCTCTGGTCAGGAAGGGGGTAAATTCTTCCGGGGCTGAAGTGGTTAATTATTATTATGAATTTAAATGAATATGAATTTGTCGGCCATTATTGGCACCTTTAGAGCAAGAAAAGCTCAAGAAAAATGCATCCCTTTAAAAATTCTATGTATGTCTTAATACTGGTTGTTGCACTTCCACCTGGGTTCACACCAATGTGGTGCGGGACACCGTATATAAATTTGCACAAGTATCGCAGCACATTCCTGAGCGAATTACACGTGGCGTCTCTGGTGTGTGATTTGAGTCAAGGATTTGTATGGCTCAAATCACACTGCATTCACACCAAACTCATACAGGACCCTTTTTTGTCTGCACCAGATCAGATCGCATGATGTGAAAACCCATGCGATCAGATTTTGCAAATTGCACTGTGTTTTGAAAACAGACTTTGGGGTGTTAATATACACTCCACAATCAGTTTGCATGAACACGTTGCGATTTTGATGCAGTGCCGAATACACAGCGAATTTGCTGTAAATTCACACTACATCTAATGTGAACCAAGGCTAAGTGGTGTTAAAACTCTTGCTTGCTGCATGAAATACGCACTTCCCCGTTGAAATGCATTGAAAACGCAGCAAGAACGCATCACTAACGCAACAGTGTTACGTTTTTGAGTCACATGACCTATGAAAAACACACAATAAGCACAGTAAAATCACAGCAAAAACGGCATGCGTTTTCGGCGCCATTATCGACACTTTAGTAGGGCTGTAGAAATTAAATTCCTCGATTAATCGTTAATTTTTTTGATCGCTCAAAATATTTACCTCTCAGCCAGCTTCTGGGTCTTCAAGTGCCTCCGTCTGCTAATGAAGAGAAGGGGGGAGGAGTCTGGAGACGTCGAAGTTCTGATTGAACGTAACGCGTACGGGGGAGGAGCTACGCATGAAGTCACTTGCTGCTACGCTACAGAACACACACAATTGTCGGCTTTACATGCTCTTTATGTGAGTAGTTTGTGTTTGAACACAAAAGTGAAATCTTATACTTAAGCGGTGAGCACTTAGATCTTTTCTTTCTACCCATGACCTGGCATTCTTACTGAGATCTAAGGAGATGGGAGAGAAGTTTATGGTCCCTGTTAACCCTTTTGATACCCGCTTGCATGTCCGCCTGTTTGCACAGGGGTCCATGCCATAAGGTGAGAGTGATTAGTTAGAACGGAGATGGAGGGATTGTCACGATACTGTGAAAATAAAAAAAAAATTACTTATGTCAGTGCTACAGTTTGCATTTAAAATGTATTTGTGTGAACTGTGAAGTTAAGTCATGGATTGTAGAAACAAACTAGTGTTGGGTGATTGTATATAGTGTATACCACATTTACCACTGACTAATGCACAGTTGAAATGCAAGGAAATCAGCTAAAAGTAGTTGGATCTGTATGTGCGTTATAATCGAAATTAGTCGATCAATAAACAAAAAAAAAATAAAAAAAATGAACACGAAAATTAGAATCAGTAACAGACCTACTTTTTAGCCATCGGCAAAATGCAGAAAAACACAATTTTCGGCCAATATGTTTCGGCCGACGAAATTTAGTGCATATCTGCCGGTACTTACCTTTCCTCCACCACCTCTAGCTGACCACTGAATGACTTGGGGAACTGCCTGGAAAGGAGAACCAAATAAAAAAAAAAAAAAAAACAAGAGGTACATTTTGTAAGAGGAGTCCTCTTATCTTGGGAGAAGGACTGCCCCTACCCCCGCCAGAGCTGGAGAACAGCAATCAGGAGCCCCAAAGCCCTATTTCCTTAACATTTTTTGAACTTAATGCAGGGATTTAATTAGGTAAAAAAAGTTTAGGCTTTAGAACGACTAACTTGGACAATAAAAGAAAAGGATAAATCGCCCTGGGACTTTAAAATGAGGTGGGAGAGAGTAGGCAATGTTCACACGGAAATGTAAAAAACGTTAATTAATTACATAATGCTGTGTAACCAATTGGGAACAACAATAAATGTGCGTTACCCGGTATAGTGGCCAAGTTAACAGCAGTGGTAAAAACAAATATCAATTCACTACATTCCAAATACATCCATGAAATATTAAAATTCATAATAAATAGATCAATTGATATATGTACACATAATATGAGGTAGAAGGTTATACATACACATCTGGAACAGTATATGAGCCACAATGCACATAACATAAATACCCAACAAAATAAACACAGGAAAGCATTAATGATGTCCAGACGGGAAATACCCAGCAGTGTGAATGTATCAAGAGCATCGGTGTTACCCTACGCGTTTCGCGAGTCTTTTGCTCGCTCTTCAGGGGCAGATGCATATTTCTCTTTTCTGGAACAAAAGTGATATATAGTGAAATAAGTAGGTATATGTTGGTGAGAGCAAAGGGGAAAACAAAACAAAAAAATCTAGTAATTGGCAAGAGAGGTCCACAAATCAGAGACCTCATACTCACCAAGCCACTGACCATTGTTATGGTGGTGGCAATAAGTGTCCTGCTACTCTTATTGGACATGCATACCTTATACCGCTCAAATTAACAATTTCTATACATATAGTTAGTTGCGAAACACCATAGGGTCTTTTAATTAATTTATATACTAATATTTATTCTAGACATATTTTTATTTACATCTCAGATCCTTAAGACCCAATGCCCTTTCCAGCCTGTACCGCTCATCCGGGTGTGCCCCCTTGTGGTATCCATTCGCCTGTACCCCCTCAGCTCCCGAGCAGGACACTTATTGCCACCACCATAACAATGGTCAGTGATTCAGCCCAGTGGCTTGGCGAGTATGAGGTCTCTGATTTGTGGACCTCCCTTGCCAATTACTAGATTTTTTGTTTTCCCCTTTGCTCTCACCAACATATGCCCACTCATTTCACTATATTTCACTTTTGTTCCAGAAAAGAGAAATATGCATCTGCCCCTGAAGAGCGAGCAAAAGACTCGCGAAATGCGTGGGGTAACACCGATGCTCTTGATACATTCACACTGCTGGGTATTTCCCGTCTGGACATCATTAATGCTTTCCTGTTTATTTTGTTGGGTATTTATGTTATGTTCATTGTGGCTCATATACTGTTCCAGATGTGTATGTATAACCTTCTACCTCATATTATGTGTACATATATCAATTGATCCATTTATTATGAATTTTAATATCTCATGGATGTATTTGGAATGTAGTGAATTGATATTTGTTTTTATCACTGCTGTTAACTTGGCCACTATGCCGGGTAACGCACATTTATTGTTGTTCCCAATTGGTTACACAGCATTATGTAATTAATAAAGTAAAGTTTTTTACATTTCCGTGTGAACATTGCCTACTCTCTCCCACCTCATTTTGAAGTCCCAGGGCGATTTATCCTTTTCTTTTGCGTATTTTAGGGATGGAGGTGGTGGAGTGGTCATCATGGTCCTTATTTTTCTCTTTTTCAACTTAGACAATAAAGTCTAGGTACAAGAAAGATCTTATTGACATAATCACAAATGAATGTATCAAGTCAATCCTTGCCAACAATAGAAATGACATAATAAAGAGCATGAATACATGGAAAATGCACACAAAGCCCATATTCCGTGTTCACTTTATCACTTCCCATCTGGGGACTTGTGTTTTGAGGCGGCCTTTTGTTTGGTATTTAGACTTTAGGAAGACTATTGTGTGTGAGTAGACCTTGTCACAAATATATTTACATTACATGAGTGGTGAATACTAAAAGAAAGAAGAATAAGCTATAATAATATCTACATTTCATGTGATGTCCTACATAAAAAACTTAAGCAAGCTGCCTGAACACATTTTGAATGCTCACCAAGCTTCAAATCATTGCAAATACACCCAACATGAGGTCTAAATTATAAGTTACATGCAGACTCATTTAAAAATCCAGTTAACATATATGCCAATTGAAAAAGCCACAACTGTTTTTAATTTTTCAATAAACCTGGGATGTGAAGAGGAAATTCTATGGGCTCCTTCACATGGACGTGTCTGTGTACGGAGCCTGCTTTGCCCAGCGGGGGAAACCCTCCGCCGATCCCCGCTGAGCAGGAAGATGACAGGTCTGTCTCTGCACAATGTGTAGCGCCGCTCTCCTCTATGGGGGATTGGATGAAGACTGATCGTAGAGTCCATCGTCACCCGATCTGATGGCGGATTGAAAAATAGGTTCTTCCTCTGTCACATTTTTGGATTGGGTCGGATGTCAGCGGACATGTCACCGCTGACATCCATGCCCCCATAGACTTCTATGGAGCGTCTGTTCACGTCCACCTAAAACACTGACAAGCGGACCTGAACGGATCTTCCGTGTGAAAGGGGCCTATCAGCTTTGTTTTGTGGCTTGTGACCCACCTGAGGAATGTATCTTCTCACTTTCTGAGATGAGAGGAACAGATCGGTCACAGGAAAGGAACGTACAGACTACTGTAAAATCCAGACAAAAGGTTTCAACCCTTCTAAAGAGAAATTTTACAACCAGGATCATCATTTTCCGGGGGACCAATTTACTATTGGATGTTTACACACTGTTCAATCACAAAAAAAAAAAAAAAAAAAAAGTTTTTTTTTTTATTAACCAGATTACCATTAATTCTACTCACATGTGACCAGCCAAATAAGCTCAGAACCAGCGTTGCAGCCTTCACGATATCAGGGTCTTTGCAGCCACCACTTGAATTGCCAGAATAAGGACTATGGACAATCTTAAAAGTTGGCTATAGACGTTTGAACTGTCTGAGATTCAAACCATGTATGGGCAGACTGAATGTACCAAAGTTGATCGATCAGCTTGGTTATAAAAAGCCTGCTGGATTTTTACATGCTTTCCCACCCCGCCAGGAGAACACAATGGCTCTCCGGGTAGGATTCCCCTGTCAACACTAGGTTGATGGGGGAATCAAGCGAATTTCTTTCTTGCAACCCTTGGTTGCAGGAAAGAACTTTGCTCTGTCTAAGGCTAGCCTAAACAAAAAGACCAGGGAAGTGCATGCCCAAGTAGTGCAATAAACTTATTTATTAATTAAAGATAAAAAGACACATAATGCACTCAGAATCCCTGTTTGGATGCCCACGTCTGTGTGTTAGGAAAGAAAAAGAAGAGCGGGGAGCCGGACACAATAGCGTGTGTAGGACAGCTGTGGGGATTATGGGAGACCAGCAATCATTCAGTAGAGAGGCATGCACCCAAAGAAGGCTGTGCGCATTGCCACAGGTTTTAGGCCACAGGTTGTGCATGCTTTCTGTAGAAGCAAGGCCTATATGCAATTTTGGGTACCAAAGTTTGTTGCCATTTCACAGGTGTAATTTATGGTTTGAGGCGTTTGGCATCTATTTCTTCATCTGGCTGACCATACATGGATCGAAAGAGTCCATGGAACCAGCCAAATTTCAATGCATTTATGGTCAGGCTGGTTGTACAGAAGTCGTGTAAGTCTCCCCACTGTCAGGATAATTGCACAGCAGGAGTGTTTTCCCATCCAAATACCTCAAGGGGAGGAGTTTTGTTTTTTTTCAATGAAAATGAATTATGTATGGGCTGTTAAGCTATTCCACTCAAAAGACTGAGAATATCTTTTGGCGAAAAAGAGGTGAGTAAAGCAGCCAACGCAGGGTTTGGGCTTTATAGATGAACACCATGCAAACAGTATGGGAGCTGCCAGAGATTGAATATTTCTCTCCATCCAGTTCTGAGATTTCCAGACTGTACTGACAGGCATAGGCAGCCCATAGACGAGTCCGGTTTTTTTTTCATTCCACCAGTGGTTTAGTGGTTTGAATGAAAAAAAGCTGACTTTATTCTCCCATCCACACATTTGATGTGGATGGAAGAATCCTCCTGCTGAGCTATTGTGTTCTGACAGCAGCGAGACTTCATGGGAAATGCTGCTGCCTGTCTGTGACTGGCAGCAGCAGCTCACAACTCTGCTCAGTTTTCATCTTAAAGCCTGGTACACACCATGAGTTTTTTCCATTCAACGCAGCAAGTTAAATGAAAAGAAAAAAAAATTAAAAACGATCAGCTCAAGTCGGAGCCACTGTGCTAATGATCAGACATTAGTACAGCAATCTTTCCCACTGAGCTGTGTTCTGACAGGGGGACGCCCCCCACCCCAGAACACTCCGGAAGGCACTTTTTAGCCATTGACTGAGAGTGTCGATCGGCTGCTGGTTTTCCAGCATGCTCGTCCAACAGGCTGCCATACACAGCGGCCAAATGTAGGCCAGTTTTTATTGAAAAGGCCACCCCGGTAAGAACACGTGAACATGACAGCATACATTTGAGTTTTTATATATGCCTGGAGATAAACGTTACCAATACAACCTGCTGGCTCTATTGCATTTGTTTTCCACCAAAATATTTTGTGTGAGGAAAAAAAGGATTTAAAATATATTACAGGCAATATATTACACATTATATATATATATATATATATATATATTTTACATATATATATATATATATATATATATATTACAATATAATACAGTATATATACAATATAAAATATATTACAAAATATATTACTTGTGCATTGTTGTGTTTTAGGGAACAAAACTTTTTTTTTTTAACAAATACATTATACAACCTGTGAGAATAGAATACTTAGACCTCGTGTACACAGGACATTTGAAAAGCTCTTCTGAGTGCTGGAACTTGACAGCTAGTAACCGACGGTTAAAAGTCTGTTTTGCCACATTTAGGTTTAGAAGTGTTTTTTGACAGATAACAGTTTTTACACAACAGTAGACTCTCCCAAATGCCATAAAATGCAGGAAAAAAAATAAATAAATAAAAAAGGTCTCTCTCCCTCGCAGACATGTTTACACGCATTTGACGTTTCAAATGCCCCTGAACACAAATTTTTTCTTTCAGAAAACTGCTTCTAACCTCAACTGCTTTTAAACTGCTATAAACGCCTGAATGTACATGTACCCATAAGATAACAGAGGAGAGGTCAGGGACTCCTGAAAAAAAACACCCAAATGCTCCCAAGGACTCATGTACACTGCTGCCGCTCATCTTATCAGTACATGTACACAGGGTCGTTTAGTCGTTTCTAGGCACTTGAGTGTAGAAGCATTTTTTGAATGCAAAAAAAATGCATTCAGGATGGATGTCCATAGGCATTTGAAACGCCAAATGCTCTTTAACAGTTTGTAAACACACGTAAATGCAGTAACACGCATTTAGCCATGTTTTCTTTACAGGCGTTCTTAATTTTTGGCTATTTGAAAAAAAAAAATTTAACCACTTAACACAAACGCTGTAAACTGCGGCATGTAAACAGGGCAAAACTTTAAATGTCGGTTACTATATGTCCAGGTCAATCGTTCAGGAGAGGTTGAAAAATGTCCCGTGTACATCAAGCCAAAACATTTTCTTTACCAGCTGTAGTGTACATGAGGCCTAAAACTGGAAAGGGCCAAATCTGGTGCATAGAAACCAATAGGGGTGCACCAAATGGGTTTTTTGGTGCCGAAACACATACCGAAAATGAAAAACACACTAGGCCGAAAACCGAAACCGATACCGAAACTGCACCGATACCGAAAGTGACTGTTTTTAAAAATATTTTTATACAGGAGACGGTCAGCGACCGGGGACATGGTCCAGGAAATGGTCAGAGACTGGGAACATGGTCAGAGTCCGAGACTGCGGACATGATACAAGAGATCAATACAGCCTCACCAGTGCCCATCAGATGCAGCCAGCCAGTTTCCCTATTGCAGCCAGCGCCCCCAGTAGTGCAGCCAGCAAAGGAAGAGGAGAGTCGTCGCCTGTTTGATTACAGCGCCGGGAACATCACAGCTTTCATTTCAATAGCTGTGTGTTCCCCACTGTGCGCTATCACATACAGCCCCTCCCCCTTGTCCAGGCACTTTGATAGACAAATCACCCATCCAATCCTGGGACGGCTGATCTGTCTATCAAAGTTCCCCAAACAAGGGGGAGGGGCTTATGTGACGGTGCGCAGCAGGGAACACAGTTATCGGTTCCATTTTCGGCTCCATTGTCGGCCTTTTGTTTTCTTTCACCAAATTGTCGAAAAGGCCATTCTGGGCCGAAATTTTGGTGCATCCCTAGAAACCATCACCTTCTAGGTTTTATTGCCATATCTAGGAGACTCAGACTTCCACATGTAGAGTGAGTCTACACTTCTGTTGGGGGCAAATCATTTACTCACAAGCGGCCATGTAAACAGAGGAGAGACATGACCTCTCTAGTTGGCAACTGTCTAAAATAAATACACATCTTCACTGAATACTTTAGGAATTTAGACATACAGGTAGGCTCTATCTCTTCATCTACTATGACAGATATGTTCATGGCCAAGTTATACCATTCACCAAGGAGACTCAGTATCTTTGTGTCTGTTTTTTTTTCATTTTCCTGCAATGATAGGATTCCTTTGAGGCTTTGGCTCCAACAATTTTTTATGCTTCTCAGCAATTATACTTGAAATGCAAAGGCCTGCAGGTGCGCGGTCTTTGGACCTCAGAACATATATATGTATACATGCATATATATTGATGTTGGACTATTTGTAGCCTTTTTGACTTTTAAACTCTCACTTAGACCTCTTTCCTTGATCCCACCAGGCTCCCCATAATATATCTTAGGGAAAGAAGGGTAGATACACTGAACTACAAATCAATTGAAAGACAACAATATATTTGGTATACAGTGTAAAAAAAAATACAGCACGTTTAAAAAGGTATGTTCATGCACATTTAATGTGCAATGTCATATTTGACTAGATCACAAGACACTGTGCATTTATTTGAATCCTATATACTGTATATTCTCAATTTCTCAAAGTTCCTCTCACCCACAGTGATGCCACCCAGTCCCGGTATACATGTCTGTGATTCAGCGCTTTACCCATAATGATCAGATTTTCTTTGGTTGCGTTCTCTTTGGGTTCTCCATATTCTATCCCTTGGCATCTATTTGGCCATCTTTGCTATGCTCTCTGGCCACCATACATTGCTTCACAGGCATTCGAGTATCTAAACAGCAAATGGATGTTCCTTTTCCAGTCCACCCTACTGCTATTCAGCGTTTGATAGATGTATCATATATATATCTATATCTATATGTCTATATTTTCTAGATTATAAGTTTTACTAAATTGCATATCGGACTATCCCTAAGGCTGCTTTCACAGTGGGACGTTGGCGCTAAAGCGCTGCTATTTTTAGCTGCGTTTTAGTGTAATTTTTGCCCCCCTTTTTGCCTGCAGTGGGGCGCGTTTAACCCCCGCTAACGACCAGAAAAGGGTTAAAAGCGCCCCCAAAGCTCTGCTTTGCCAGTGCTTCAACGGAGCTGCCCATTGATTTCAATGGGCAGGGGCGCTTTAGGAGCAGTGCATACACCACTCCTACAGCGCCTCAAAGATGCTGCTTTCAGGACTTTGAGCGTCCTGCCAGCGCACCGCTCCAGTGTGAAAACCCTGGTGCTTTGCCGGCACAGCCCATTGATTTCAAAGGGCAGGGTCGCTGTAGGAGTGGTGTATACACCTCAAAGATGCAGCTTGCAGAACTTTTTTGGCGTCCTGCCAGCGCATTGCTCCAGTGTGAAAGCATTCGACTACTTTTAGCGCCATGGCGCCTGTAACGCTCCTCAGTGTGAAAGCTGCCTAAAAGTCACTAACTCCTACTAGTGACTTGTGATTTTTTACATTTCAACTGAATACATTTGGTCATTTTTGTAAAGGAAACACATCCAGGTATACTGTAAATGTAGACTGTAAACCAGAATGTAAGATAGAATAGGGCTTACATTTAACAAAGTGAAAAAACTTCCATAGTAACTATAAAAAAAAAAAAAAAAAAAATACTGAAGTGGCGAATGTCATGCTCCAGAGTAGAGCAAGACAAGATCTCAGCTCAGTTCTACAGCACTGGCTTGGTGTGAATATCCAGACAGACACATGAGGGTTGTCTGAGACACAAATGGTCAGCATGAGGTAAAGGTCTGGAAAGCAGCCAATACTTGTCCTCCACACTTACATATCATTACCAATTTACACATCATCCTACTCCAACAGATCACCTAAAACAGTTGCAGGAGATCCATAATGTATGTGTAAACCAATAGCACTATTTGCTATTTAAAGTATAGCTAATAAGAAACCTGCCTACAGGCAAAAGGACATAATGATTTCTGAATCTTACATTCCTTCTGTATAGAGTATAAAATATTACATGTTATGACTTTTTCAATACCAGTTACATTTTAGTTATAATCTATGAAAATAGAATGATTCGATCATTACCACATTGATTTCATACTGTCATAATGTTATAATCTAAGTAGTTCCTTTACCTTTATGAAGAAAAAATTTTTAATAAGCAAATAATGGTTAAAAAAGAATCTGTCGGTGGTGCAATTAAGAAAATGGAAAATTGTGAAGGCGATTCCAGGACTTGTTACCAGTAACCTATCCTTTAGGCTGCATTCACACCCAAGCGTTTTCAACTCATAAAAGCGCCCAACAAGCAAAATCCCATTCATTTCAATGGCACCTGTTCACATGTGATCATTTTGTCACCTGAAGCAAAACGCCTGAAAAACGCCCTAGTCACAAAAAAGAACATGAGCTTCTTTGGGGCCGATTACAGGAGTTTTTCTGCCTTTTACATTGGTGACCTGAACAAAATCGCTGCAAAAACGCGGTAAACATTTGGTCAAACGCAGCAAAAGCGTGACTTTGAAACTCTCAAGTGTGAATGCAGCCTTAGGGACTACACTTCATAGTTTAGTCTAATATGAAATGTACAACTGCCATTGTTGCATATATTTCACCTTAAACCTTCTGATCTATATTGTCCTATTTCTAGGCAACTGCAGTGCATTTGTTTCACATTGTTCCTGTGGTGACCTGGACTCACCTTTTGGTGGTTTAAATAAAATATTAGGAAAAATAAATCTCTCAGCGTTTGGTTCCTGGTCCATTGAGAAGAGTAGATAAATAAATGCTAAAAAAAAAAAAAAAAAAATGTACCTGCCTAAATGTTTAGAACTAAACTTCAACATCTGCCAAAACATGAACTTCACCCTGGTCCATCCATAAACCACTGGTACAGACATTAAAGTGCTTGTACACCTCAGACTTGACATATGAACAAAGCCTATCCCTCTTTTCTCAATTTAAGGGCACTAAATCCCTGGTCACACCAGTGCAACTTGTCATGCGATTTGATCATTTTAAATCACATGACAAGCCACACCCTATTGTCCGCAATGGAAGTGGTCAAATGTGTGCGACTGACTCCATCAAAGTCACATCGATTTTTAAAGTAGCTCTTGCACTACTTTTTGCAAGTTTGGGTGTGACTTGCATGAAGTTGTACAGATGTCTTCCAAGTCGCACCAGCATGCAACTTTGAAACTGTGCGGCTTCAAGTGATGTCCCACAATTTCACAGTTGGATTCAGTGTGACCAAAGTGTCATTTCTGTCTGCTGCCCTACTCCTCTACTATCAGCATGAATCACTTCTGACAAGTTTTCCTGACACCAAGAGAAAGATGGTGACAGGAGAGGGATCTGACAGTCTCAGCTCTGTTCCTGTGTGCTGTGTGGAGAGGGCCGTGTCCCAGCCCTCAAATCAGCAGTTACTGGCATTTCAAACGCCTCTGAACATCCGTCCTGAATGCTTTGTTTGCTTTCCAAAAGAAAGCCTCTAAACTCAACTGCCTAGAAAGGACTACAAAAGACGCTGCGTACATAACAGAGGAGGGTTCAGGGGCAGCTGAAAAAAAATGCCCAACTGCCACTAAACATCCGTTTACCAGCAGCAGTGTACATGAAGTCTAAAAGGAGACTGAAAGGTGTATGTGATGGTGAAAGTACTATTAGGAGAAAATATAGATTCCAGAAAGCATCATTAAACGTGCTATTGAACTATGTTTTTGAGGTCAGAAGAATAACACGACTCTCTTAATACTGAGTGCAGAACTGCACATTGATCTTTTGGCTAACTGCATTCAGTTCATTTACAGCACAGATACAGCAGTGCCTTCTGATAAAGCAACGCAAAAGAATTCCCACAATGCAAAATCGTCAGAACTAGTTACATGACACTTTATAACATGTAACCAAAGTTCAACGAATCGCTTCATTCAAAAACAATCCTTTATCTACACAAGTTCTAGAAAAACAGAGTTTAAATGCCACATTTTCATTATCTTTCCAGGGCTAAAAATAAGCTATAAGTCCATGGGTACAACAAAAGTTACATATTACCTTACCTACTGAACACACCAGCACACTCTTCTCCTTTTCCATGCTGAGGAGGCACCTCCGTGGAGACGCGATCTCAAGTCGGGCTGTGTGTGTCTATAGACGCACAGTGTAGCTCATCCATGTCCCTCACTCCCTCCACACAGGATTTGACCAACATCAGCAGGAGCCAATGGCTTCAGCCGTTTTCCTGTGTGACTAGAAAGAGAAAGCAATGGAGCTGCAGATGGGCCCAGCGCTGGATCATGAAAGAACTCTGTCAGTAACAGGTGTTCCCACCTCACTTTAGGAATGCAACTAACGACTATTTGCATAATCGATTCGTTGGCTAATTATTGTTTCGATGAATCAGATAAAAATCTCAAAAAAGTTTGATGTATAATCTAGCTAATATGTGAAGTGTAAAAAACAGACAATTTATTTATTCTATATGCATATATCTATATGCAGTGGTAAATAGAAATAACCAGCTATATGGTTGGGGGAACAAAATATCTAATCCACCCAGGACCTCTAATAGTATATACAATTATAGGTTGAATCTCTCTCTCTCTCTCTCTATATATATATATATATATATATATATATATATATATATATATATATATATATATATATATATATATATATATATATATATATATATATATGACTTAAGATTCGGAGAGTGGAAAAAAAATAAAAAAAAAATAAAAATGTATTTAACCACTTCAATACCAGACACTTCCTCCCCCGCCCAAGCCCATTTTCAGCTCTGTCTCTGTTTAAAGATGCTACACTGTACCCAAACAAAATTTTTATAATTTCCTTCCCACAAAGAGCTTTCTTTTGGTGGCATTTGATCACCTCTGCAGTTTTTAAATTTTGCTAAATAAAAAAAAAAAAAAAGACGGAAAATTTTGAAAATAAAAGTTTCTTCGTTTGTTATAACATTTTGTAAATAAATTAGTTTTCTCCTTCACTGGTGAGGCTGCACTGACCGGCACTGATCAGGTGGTACTGATGGGTACTCAGAGGGCACAGATATTGCGCACTCATAGTCAGCACTGATAGACACTTATGGCAATGATTGGCATCGCTGCTATGGAAGTACTGCTGATGGGCACTGATTGGCATCACGTGGGCACACATTGGTATCCCTGGTAGCCATCCTCAGGGGTGCTGCGCTGATAATCAGCACAGACCCCCCCCCTTCAGGAGAGTAGTCAATCGGCTCTCCTCTACTCGCATCTGTCAGACACGAGTGAGGAAAAGACAATAAAACAGCTCTTCCGGTTTACATTGTGATCAGCTGTGACTGGAGACAGCTGATCACACGGTAAAGAGTCTCCCTCAGAGACTCTTTACCTAGATCAGAGTTGCGGTGTCAGATTGACACACCAGGGGTGAGTTATCCTGTGAATGCCCAGGATAACAGAACCACTTTGCCGACATCATATTGCTTTATGGCAGGCGGCAAGTGGTTAAAGAAAAAAAATAAAACACTTAAGACCTAAAACACCGTTTTGCTAATTTTTATGCATGACAGACTTCCTTGTCCTAGGCAGGTAGCTTGATACAAGCTACCTGTGCCTGATGTCACTTATCCTGGCCATGCATGAACACATTTTTCGAGAACCCTGCAAATCAAATGCATCCGACACGCACAGCAGTTCAAACTGCCATAAGCAAACTGATGGGGAGTGTCATATGTTAACGACACCCCCCATCTCAGCTTGAGTATCGCACTGCGAACTGACAGTTCGGACATGAAACGGATCGCATATGTGTGAACACACATGCGATCCAATTCTGGTCTAAACAGAAAAAAGGGTTCTGTGCGTGTTTGCACCGAATTCGGTGCGATATCACCCATACTATCTGTATTGCTGACATCGCACCTCACAGACATCGCATGTAACGCGAACAGCAGTGCGCTGCGAATTACATGTGATGTCTGCCATCGCAATAGTGTGAACCGGCCCTTAAAAGCAAATGAAAATTTTGAATGACATTCAACGACTAAAGAGGAAGTAAACCCTGATGAGTTTACTTCCTCTTTAATTCCCTGCAAAGGCAAAGCATAATGGACTACTATGCATCGCATAGTAGTCCATTATGTGTCACTTACCTGACACAGGAGCCAGCGAAGTCGCTGCTGTCCCCTGTAGTCCACTGCATCCATCTTCTTGGTGGGGTCTCGCAGCTCCGCCGCTGTCATTCGGCGAAGCCGCGATTACGTCACTCCCGCGCATGCGCACGGGAGCCAAGACGTGAGGCAGCTCCGTCGTTGAGAATGCCGCGCTCAGTGCGCCCGCACGCCGCTGTCTAGGGCGCATGCACCTGCACGCCACTGTCTAGGGCGCATGCGCCGTAGACAGCGGTGTCTGTTTTCGGGCAAATATCTCCTAAACCATATAGGTTTAGGAGATATTTCTTGGACCTACAGGTAAGCCTTAATCTAGGCTTACCTGTAGGTCAAAGTGGTTTGTAAGGGTTTACAACCACTTAATCGAATGTACAAAAAGCAATACTTGTATGGACAGCATAAGGCATTTAGTAGCAGCAGCAAGCTTTTTGAGCCGGTTTGTTTATACTGTGAAGCTTCTGGCTCCTCCTGCCTTCAGAGTACACCCTATTACATTGCGTTTAGAGGCAGGAAAAAAATAAAAACCTTCTGGTTTGTTTTAAATGCGGCTTTCTGGCTTAAAAAATAAATAAATAAACACACACACACACCAAAATAAATATGCTAAACACTCCTAAACACCTGTACAAAAACGCTGACTTTCTGGCATTTTTTAAGCCCAGCGGGCATGGACCCTTACAATTATCACATTTTAAAAGGATGTTACTTATATGTAAATATTACAGAACAAACATCCAGTATATAGCAGTTTGGAACATCTACACACACAGTATATATTAATACAAATGACATGAAAACACAAAGCTCACGGCTCAAGAACAAGCTAGTACTGCAGTGAGGCAGTTTGTAGCAGAATCGTGATGTAAGCAGTGACACACTTCTAGGACAGGTCACATCACCTTGTGAGTAAAGAATGTGTTTATTTAGTGTGAGGCTCCACTTACTTTGTACAAAACCCCCTCTAGTGGCTAAACAATTAGGCTTAAACAGATTAGGGATAAACATCTGAAATCCAATTTCAAGCCTGGAAAATTTGACAGCTTCAGAAATCCAAATAAACTAGAACTTTGTTCTACTATGAAAAGTACACACAACAACAAGGGGGGGAGAAATAATTATATAAAGAGATTAACACAACACAGAACTATGACTACTAACCAGCATAACTATTTGTCAAGTTATTACACAACATCCACAGATTTTGGACCTGGCTCCTTTGGCCCCTTTCACACGGGCTGTCCGATCAGGTCCGCTTGTCAGATTTTCAGGCGGACCTGATCGGAACCTTGCATTCTCCCCTATGGAGCGGCGGATGTCAACTGTGACATGTCCGCTGACATCTGCCTCTGATCCTGTCCACAAAATCCAGGGGGATTGGATGAAAAAAAAAAAACGCACAGACAGTCCGTTTTCACCCAATTTACCCATAGAGGGGAAGAGAGCAGGACTGGGTCCATCTCCACTCTGCAGTGAGCAGAGACTGACCTGTCATACGCTGGCTCAGCAGGGATCAGTGGAGCCGTGGCCCTCCACCTATTGCGGAATAAGTCCCATTGTGCCTCTGACATTGGGAGCCATGCTTGTAACTGTCAGCCTTGCAATGTCTCATGGGAGTAGTTCCACAACAGCTGGAGGGTGACAGCTTGAGCATCCATGCAAAGTTTAGGAGAACAGGCCTTGGCCAAAGCCATATACTGTACATTCCAATTTCCACATGTATAGGAAAAAGGTATATTAGTACATTAAACATGTAGTTACACACAATTGCCCTTATTAAAGTGATACTAAAGTCTTCGTTTTTTTTATGTAAAAACAAGTTATACTTACCTGCTCTTTGAACAGAGCAGCCAAGATCCTTCTCGGGTTCCTCGCCAATGCTCCAGGCCCCTCCCTCCTGCCGAGCGCCCCCACAGCAAGCAGCTTGGAATGGGGGCACCCAAGCCGAGACGATGCTCAGTGTGTCCAGTCAGACACAGAGTCGTGGTTTGGCCCAGGGTAAATTTGATTTAAATCACTAGTAAAAAGGCTTGTAAATCAACTCTATTTAAATCATCATTTTTAAAAAGCAAATGTCATCTCTGTCTCACAGCGGCTCCTCCTCTGACCTGCTGTTGACGCACCGACTGTCCCATTCACTTTAATGGAATGGTTGGTGATGTGGCAGTGACACAACAAGGTGAGGGACGTGGTAGCAGCCGTTGAGTGGATGCCCGCTAACAGGCACTGTCATGATGGATCTGAAATGACAGGGGCTCTTTAAATGTAAGGTCTTCTTCTTACTGGGAGTTATGCAGGCCATACACGGTCGAATTTCGAACGAATTTTCTTTTCAAAATCAGAAAATTCGTTTTTTTTGTGATCCAATAATGCCACCATTGATTTTCGAAATTTGGCCGACCAAGCCTTCAATTTCACCTCATGTTGCTACAGAAAAGAATTTTCTTGGCTGGGAATCTTCTTTTATCTCCGTACATTTTCTTTTCTTATTACGTTTCTCGCACGATTCTCCCATCATTGATTAGAAAATCGTTCGTTTTTCTAAAAATGTCCAACATGTCCGATTCCTCAAATTTTATTTCCGCACGAAAAATCGGCTGTTGCTGCAGCCCACTAATGGTGCGAAATTCATACGAAAATTCTTAGATACGATTTTCGAAAGAAAATTCTTTCGAAATTCGAACCGTGTATGGGCGGCATTAGAATCTTTAATATTTACAAACAAAATAAAGGTTTCTTATTTAGAATAATAAGCTGTCAGGTTAGTAAAACAGCAATATCAGAAGAAATCCATACAGTTTGTAGTGTACATAGATTTGCACAACAATGGGATAAAGGAATATTCCTGAACTTTGTTTTATCTCAGGGTTACTGTGAATTTGTGTGAATGCATCAATGCAGTGCATGTTATCTCAGCTTGAAGAGCTTGGATTCATTGAATGAGTTTACCAAAAATGTACATATTGCAGAATATACGGCCTAATGCTACATAACTAAGCTCCTCATGCTACATTTCATGCTGAATAAACTAAACTATGAATGTATCTTAACCACTTGGGATCCGCGCTATTGCAAAATGACGGCAATAGCGCGGACCCACATTTTCGGGACTACGTCTATTGACGTAGTCCCGGTTACGAGCGGCCTGCGCGCCCCCTGAGGGGCGCGCGCGGCGCGCTCTGTGATCGGCGAGTCCGTGAGACTCGCCTGATCACCGATCCGTGTAAGGGGTCGATCCCGACCCCTTATCACGTGATCAGCTGTCAGCCAATGACAGCTGATCATGTGATAAAACGGAGCCGGTAATCGGCTAGTATTCCTCCTCGCGCTGACAGCGCGAGGAGAAAAAAAAAAAGCCGATCGCCGGCGGCCGTGTTCGGGACATCAGTCCCGATCACGGCCAGCAATTTAAAAGGACACCTGCCCCCTGCCAGTGCCCACCTGCCACCCGCAGTGCCATCCTGAATAAAGTAAGTGCCCCCCTGTCAGTGCCACCCAGCAGTGCCCATAGTGCCCACAGTGCCACCCAGCAGTGCCCACAGTGCCACCCAGCAGTGCCCACAGTGCCACCCACAGTGCCACCCAGCAGTGCCACCCAGCAGTGCCACCCAAAATCTGCCTCAGGTGCTGCACCCCAGTGCCGCCCATCAGTGCCCAGCAGTGCCGCCCATCAGTGCCCAGCAGTGCCGCCCATCAGTGCCCAGCAGTGCCGCCCATCAGAGCCACCTATCAGTGCCACCTATCAGTGCCCATCAGTCCCATCTATCTGTGGTACCTATCAGTGCCCATCCGTGCCACTTATCCGTGCCACCCATCCGTGCCATCTTATCTGTGCCCATCTTTGCCCATCAGTGCCGCCTTATCTGTGCCCATCGGTGCCGCCTTATCTGTGCCTATCAGTGCCGCCTTAACTATGCCTATCAGTGCCCACCAGTGCAGCCTATCAGTGCCCACCAATGCAGCCCATCAGTGCCCACCAATGCAGCCCATCAGTGCCCACCAATGCAGCCCATCAGTGCCCACCAATGCAGCCCATCAGTGCCCACCAATGCAGCCCATCAGTGCCCACCAATGCAGCCTATCAGTGCCGCCTAATCAGCGCACTTCAATGAAGGAGAAAAATGACCCGTTTGCAAAATTTTATAACAAACTATTAAAACATGATTTTTTTTTTTTTTTTTTTGCATCTTTTTTTGTTTGTTTAGCAAAAAATAAAACTCCGAGCTGTAACTAAATACCACCAAAAGAAAGCTCTATTTGTGGGAAAAAAATGATAAAAATTTCATTTGGGTACAGTGTTGTATGACCGCGTAATTGTCACTCAAAGTGCATCAGCGCTGAAAGCTGAAAATTGGTCTGGGACTGAGGGGGGTTTAAGTGCCCAGTAAGCAAGTGGTTAAATAGAAAACTATCTTTAGATCGATTTTTACTCAAAGTATTTTATTAAAATAAATCAAAAGAATCTGATTTAAATCAAAAAGAATCCGGTTTGAATAAAAAAAATCAGATTTAAATCAAAGAAAAAAACGTTTTTTTTTTGTTTTTTTTTGTTTTTTAAATCAATTTTCATCCAACCTGGTTCAGACCCCCCCCCCCCCTCTCTCTCCTCATTGGCTTACAGACTTTGACAGCAGCAGGTGCCAATAGTGCCACGGTACTGTTTTAGCCAATGAGGAGGAAGAGTCCCGGGCAGCCGAGTCTCTGATGTAACATCGCTGGATCAAGATGGGGCTCAGGTAAGTATTGGGGGGCTGCTGCACACAGAATGCATAAAGATAAGAAAACCTTCTGACTTTAGAACCCCTTTAATCCTGCAGACATCAGGCTTCTGCTTAGGTACAAGGCAAGGAACACAGCCGTTATTATAATCGGTCTTTCACAACCACCGCTTAGATGAGATAAAGTCATAGCATTCCAGCTTATTCAGCCCTCTGAGTAAGCAAAATATATTGAGACTTATCAAGCGAAACGATAGTGGGAAAATAAGGCTTTTGAGACAGGAAAAACAGTGCAGCCCATATGGTAAAAACACCATAGGTTATCTGGAGGTCCCAAGCAGGGTAATCAGAAAAGCCATACACCTGTGGAACAGACATACCAAGTTGGACTTAAAATCAAATCAGAAAAGCCACCTGAGACTTTAGCGGAACTAAGGCGATTTTCGAGGATCTATGAGAACGTTCCACAATTTAAAAAAAACCTCAGATAGATACAGAAGAGAAGCAAAGATAATGTGGATCAAAACAATGCATACCTTTACACCTTATAAATTAAGCTGGCCAGAGATGGGTAGAATATCAAATAAAATTATGAGAAAATAAAAAAAAATAAAGCTCTAAGAAAGTTTGTTAGGTTTTTTTTTTTTTATATATACTCATAAGTTGAAGAAAAAAAAATTCATGAGAAAATCTGATGGAAAATTTCTCAGAAACAGTATCCAAAAAGTATTCACAGCGCTTCACTTTTTCCACATTTTGGTATTTTACATATTTTTCCAAAATGGATTAAATTAATTATTTTCCTCAAAATTCTACAAACAATACCCCGTAATGGCAATGTGAAAGAAGTTTGTGTGAAATCTTTGCAAATTTATAAAAAAATGGGGAAAAAAATCCCATGTATTCACAGCCTTTCCTCAATTCTTTGTTGAAGCAGCTTTGGCACCAATTACAGCCGCAAGTCTTTTCAAGTATAATGCTACAAGCTTGGCACATCTATTTTTAGGCAGTTTCTCCCATTCTTCTTTGCAGGACCTCTCAAGTTCCATTAGGATGAATGGAGAGTGTCGATGGACAGGCATTTTCAGATCTCTCCAGAGATGTTCAATCAGGTTCAAGTCTGGGTTCTGGTTGGGCCACTCAAGGACATTCACAGTTGTCGCGTAGCCACTCCTTTGTTATCTTTGCTGTGTGCTTAGGGAAGTTGTCCTGTTTAAAGATGAACCTTCAGCCCAGTCTGAGGTCCACAGCACTCTGGATCAGGTTTTCATCAAGGATGTCTCTGTACATTGCTGCATTCATCTTTCCCTCGATCCTGACTAGCGTCCCAGTTCCTGCCACTGAAAAACATCTCCACAGCATAATGCTGCCACCACTATGCTTCACTGTAGGGACTGTATTGGCCAGGTGATGAGCAGTGCCTTGTTTCCTTCAGACATGACACTTGCCGTTCAGGCCAAAGTGTACACAGGGAAAAGTTATTCCTCTTGTGGGACTTTAAAGGTAAACTCCTCTATAAGTAAAGACGTAGGATAGGAGTATAAGATATTTATTGAAGTGATAGTAGATGACCACAATTTACATCTGGACAAGTGAAAAATACAAATAAAGAAGTGGGTATGCAGGATATGACCAAAGATATGCAATAAAAAAATAAAATAAAAAAATAAAAAAAAAGGTACAATCATTGCTCTGTTTTACATGTCACACAGAGAAAACCCAACGTTTCAAGTTTAGAACAGATATTACTCTTCTTCAGGGTTTTTGCGATTGTAACCAGGACGAAAGATACGTCTATACATTAAAAAAGACAATTGTAAACATAAAAATATAATGGCAGGGTAAAATCATGCATACTTGTGTCATTTAGAAAATTCTATTTAGACTGACCATAAAGTTTTGCTTGAGAAATCAAATATTACTGCATCCGCTTTAAAACAAACAAAAGGGAATATGGTGTTTTCCGGGCCTGAGCAATGCTAATTCCCAGAGGCCAGCTTCGGGGCCGGCGATGCAGTATCAATAGGAAGAGCCACAAGCCAGGGTGACTCGATTGTGGCTCCTCCCCTGCATGGAGCGCCGCTTGCGTCAAAAAGGCACAAGATACGCCCTGCACCGAGTGGGGAGGTCCCACGGGATAGCGCCAGACAGGCATAACCGGCCATACTCAGAGCTGCAGAATGCACAGGACAATGCAGGAAACACTAGCTATCAATGCACATAGCATTTGTGCATGACTAAACTTGAAACAGGATGGAATTGGGAACAGAAATAGTAGGTTGAAATACTTGAATAGAAAAAAATGTATATAAAAAAAAAATGTAATAAAATAATAGTAAATTAAAAAAAAAAAAAAAAAAAAGAAGAAGGAGGGGGGGGCGTTGGGGGGGAAATTAAAAGGGGGATTTGTTAGTTTTGGAACAGACAGGCAAGCATGTAAGAGAGAGATTGGTTGTTAAAGTATATACATTATACTGGCTCATTCGGCTCCAATTCTGAGCCCCCCCCCCCCCCAGTGAAACCTTCAAGTAAGTGTCTGAAAGACACAGAGCCATTCAGGCCTAATGCCGCGTACACACGACAGGACTTAAGTCCGGCAGACTTTCGACAGAGTTCTGACAGAGTTCTGACAGAGTTCTGACAGAGTTCTGACAGAGTTCTGACAGAGTTCTGACAGAGTTCTGACAGAGTTCTGACAGAGTTCTGACAGAGTTCTGACAGAGTTCTGACAGAGTTCTGACAGAGTTCTGACAGAGTTCTGACAGAGTTCTGACAGAGTTCTGACAGAGTTCTGACAGAGTTCTGACAGAGTTCTGACAGAGTTCTGACAGAGTTCTGACAGAGTTCTGACAGAGTTCTGACAGAGTTCTGACAGAGTTCTGACAGAGTTCTGACAGAGTTCTGACAGAGTTCTGACAGAGTTCTGACAGAGTTCTGACAGAGTTCTGACAGAGTTCTGACAGAGTTCTGACAGAGTTCTGACAGAGTTCTGACAGAGTTCTGACAGAGTTCTGACAGAGTTCTGACAGAGTTCTGACAGAGTTCTGACAGAGTTCTGACAGAGTTCTGACGGACTTTCCGAATGAACGGACTTGGCCACACACAATCACACCAAAGTCCGACGGATTCGAACGTGATGACGTATGACTGGACTAGAATAAGGAAGTTCATAGCCAGTAGCCAATAGCTGCCCTAGCGTCGGTTTTAGTCCGTCAGACTAGCGCACACACGAGCGGATTTCTGGGTCCGGCAGAGTTCTGGCGGAAAAATTTGAAGCATGTTCCATTTCTAAAGTCTGTCAGACTTTTGCGAATCAAAAGTCCGTTGCAGCCCACACACGATCGAATAGTCTGCCGGAATCATTCCGTCAGACTTTTGATGTTGAAAAGTCCGGTCGTGTGTACGGGGCATTAGAGTTCAATCTTTGTTTCAGCAGACCAGAGAATTTTGTTTCTCATGGCCTGAGAGTCCTTCCAGTGCCTTTTGGCAAACTCCAGGTGGCCTGTCATGTGCCTTTTACTGAAGAGTGGATTCAGTCTGACCACTCTTCTATATAGGCCTAATTGATAGAATGCTGCAGAGATGGTTTTTCTTCTTGAAGGGTCTCCTCTCTCCACAGAGAAATGCTGAAGCGCTGTCAGAGTGACCATTGGGTTCTTGGTCCCCTCCCTAAGGCCCTTCTCCCCCAATTTGGCCCGGGCGGCCTGCTCTAGGAATCCTGGTGGTTCCAAACTTCTTCCACTTACGGATGATGGAGGCCATTGTGCTCATTTGGATCTTCAATGCTGCAGAAATGTTTCTGTACCCTTCCCCAGATCTGTGCCTCCATACAATCCTGTCTTGGAGGTCTACAGATAATTCCTTGGATTTCATTGCTTGGTTTGTGCACTGACATGCACTGTTAACTGTGGGACCTTACATAGACAGGTATGTGTCTTTCCAAATCATGTCCAATCAATTGAATTTACCACAGGTGGACTCCATTCAAGTTGTAGAAACATTTCCAGGATGAACAGTGGAAACAGGATGCACATGAGCTCAATTTTGAATACCTGTTAAAAAATAATACTATGTACATTTTTTAGTTTTGATAAATTTGCAAAGATTTAAAAAACAAACATCTTTCACATTGTCAATATGGGGTAGGGGTCCTTTTGAGCACGGTGTGCCAAATTTTTTTTTCAAAGAAATTGAGCGTGCCGATTTTATAACAAAAAAATTCAACTTCACACTCTCCATCGCGAAAAGGATTTTTTATAAAGTAAATGCTGTAAACTACTTTAGTAGTGAGAAATGAACATCCTGCACTCTCACGCCTCAGATCAGCCCCAATTCCTGCAACTCTACACCTCAGATTACTGACCCCCTGCTCTTCTGTCCCACCAATGTTCCCCCTTTCTCATTTGCCCCACTATTCTCTTAAGACCCCTTTTACACACTTTTGGGCTAAAAATAGCACATGTAAAGTAGACCTGCACGATTCTGGCTAAAATGAGAATCACAATATTTTTGCTTAGAGGATATGTCACGATTCTCTCACGATTGTCGCTGCGTAGCATCATCTTTCACATTAAAACAAAGAAAAAAATAAGTGGTTAAACTTCCTGCATTTACACGTGTTGAAAACTTGTCAGATTGCCCGGATTTTTTGTTTACACAGAAGTTTATCCCTTTGATCTAAGAAGGAAGTGTTAGTTACAATGTTACAAGTTCTAAACTTTGCCCAGATGCTTTCTTTTGACAGCTGAGTGAGCAGATAATCTCTCCACTTGTTTATATGAAATAATCGGCAAACTCAGCAGGAGAGATCGTCGGGGGGGTTGAATCAAGATCACGATTTTTCAGCGATTAATTGTGCAGCTCTACTGTAAAGCGCCTTAAAAACTGCTCCCCTGCAGTCTCAGTGTGAAAACCAGAGGCCTTTTACACTGAGGCGATGCGCTGGCAGGACGTTAACAAAACTCCTGCAAGCAGCATCTTTGGAGTGGTGAAGGAATGGGCACAGCTGCCAAACTGCCAGCAAAGCACCTGTGTGCCATCACAGCCATATGTGTATTCTGCTTTATAAATATATTATTTTTACTCTGGTAGATAGCAATATGTAAAGCAGTGGTCATCAACCCTGTCCTCAGGACCCACTAACAGGCCAGGTTTTATGTATTACCTTGGGGAGATGCAGACTAGAATACTGCAATCACTGAGCAGCAAATGATATCACATGTGATGTATTTCAGTTATCTTGCAAACCTGACCTGTTAGTGGGTACTGAGGACAGGGTTGATGACCACTGATGTAGAGGACATTTACATACACAGAACTATCAGTGACTTCTATCTTAGTCACTGAACATCCTGAGCATTTTTCTGAACATCGGAACAGGCTGAAGGGGAGGAGGGAGTAGTTGCGCTCTGTGAAGTCTCCGGGAAAAAGCAGAGAGAGGGGACATCAATCAAGATGACAGGAAAGTGGGTTGATCTAGACTCCAGAGCCAGACCATTGTCGGTTTTTACACTGTAGGAAAGTCTGTAGACTCTACCACATGTATTTAGCTTGATTTTAACAGAATGGGGGCACTTCTGAGAGCGTTGGAAAGATAAATACAATGCAGGTGCAACCCTCACCTTGGCTTCAATTCCACAGGAAGGATGCCCACAGTCACTGCTCTCTTCCCCTACAGAGTGTCAAGGAAGAGATTCTCCTTAGGAAACTGTAGCCAGCCATTAATTCTTCTATATTTATTAGAGGATTATACCAGGAAGGACCTATACTCCGTAGCCCCATTCACACTCGAGTGTTGTCTGCTAGGTTCCCCTAGCCTGACTACACTCAGCATACAAGTGTAAACAGGGACAATAAAAAAAGAAATTGGCTTTGTATGTTCTGTCACTCTACACCAGGGCTCGACAAACCTCAGGCGTCAGGTCGCCATAGCGACCAGAAACCGCACCCTGGTGCCTAGGGTGCCACCAGCCCACTCACTGCAACTCTCGCTGCCCCAGACATGCAGTGCTATGATACTTAACACTGACCGCCCTTCCTCCTCCCTTCTTCACACTCAGCACGGCGCTTGATGCTTGTCAGAGCCGCAAAGTGTGTGACACTGACACGTAACAGAGGAGAGAGAGGATCTGTCAGAATTGAGCTTGATGTCGGGGTGGGCGAGACCCAGCAGCTATCAAACACCAGCCAATGGGATGGGATCTGGGCAGGCCGCTACATGTACGTGACCCCGCTCTATCAGTTTGATAGCTGCTGGGTCCCGCCCACCCTGGCCGGGTCCCACTCACCCCCGACATTAAGCTCAGTTCTGACAGCTCCCCTGTTACTTGCCAGTTACACAGTTACACTCGGCTCAGTATGAAACCTGCCAGTGCCACCTGCTGCCAACCAGTGCCACCTGCCAGTGCCACCATCAATCAGTGCCACTGCCAACTAATGCCACCTGCCGGTGCCAACCGATGCCACTGTGTTGAATCTTTAAATCATAATGGCAACATAAGCTACCCAAATGACCCTGATGAAATGTTTACATCCCCTGGTGATTTTGGCCTGATAACATGCACACAAGTTGACACAAAGGGGTTTGAATGGCTATTGAAGGTATCCATCCTCACCTGCGATCCGTTTGCTTGTAGTGTGTGTGTGTGTGTGTGTGTGTGTGTGTGTGTGTGTGTAAGGTCAATGAGTTTCTGGACTCCTGACAGACCCTTGTATCTTTCATCCAGTACTGCACTGATATTTCTGGATTCTGAGTCATGGGGAAAGCAAAAGAATTGTCAAAGGATCTGCAGGAAAAGGAAGTTGAGCTGTATAAAACAGGAAAGGGATATAAAAGGAATTGAGAATGCCAATTAGCAGTGTTCGAACTTTAATCAAGAAGTGGGAAATGAGGGTTTCTCTTGAAACCAAACCACAGTCAGGTAGACCAACTAAAATTTCAGCCAGAACTGCCAGAAATAAATTGTTTGGGATGCAAAGGAAAACCCACAAATAACGCCAGGTGAAATACAGAACTCTCTGAAAACACGTGGTGTGTCTTTTTCAAGATGCACAATAAGGAGGCACTTGAACAAAGATGGGCTGCATTGTCGAGTCACCAGAAGAAAGCCATTACTACGGAAATGCCACAAAGTATCCCGCTTACAATATGCTAAACAGCACAGAGACGAGCCTCAAACCTTCCGGCACAAAGTCATTTGGAGTGATGAGCCCAAAATTGAGCTTTTTGACCACAACCATAAACGCTGCATGTGGAGAGGAGTCAACAAGGCCTATGATGAAAGGTACGACGGTGGATCAATGTTTGGGGATGTGTGATCTACAAAGGCACAGGAAATTTGGTCAAAATTGTTAGTAAGATGAATGCAGTCTGTTATCAAAAAATACTGGAGGAACATTTGCATTAAATCAACCAGGAAGCTGTGCATGGGACGTACTTGGACATTCCAACATAACAATGATCCAAAACACAAAGCCAAGTCGACCTATCATTGGCTACAGCAGAATAAAGTGAAGGTTCTGGAGTGGCCATCTCAGTCTCCTGACCTCAATATCATTGAGCCACTCTGGGGAGATCTCAAACGTGCAGTTCATGCAAGACAGCCCAAGAATTTACAGGAACAGGAGGCTTTGTGCCAAGAGGAATGGGCAGCTTTACCATCTGAGAAGATAAAGAGCCTCATCCACAAATACCACAAAAGACTTCAAGCTGTCATTGATTTTAAAGAGGGCAATACACGGTATTAAGAACTGGGGTATGTAAACTTTTGACCAGGGTCATTTAGGTAGTTTCTGTTGCAATTATGATTTAAAAAGAGTAAACACAGTTGATTGATAATAAATGGCTTCAGCCAAACACTAACCATGAGTGAAAGAAAGGTTTTTGTGTGGTCATTCATAGTCTCTGAAAAATGGCCAAGAAATCATAAATTCCTCCAGGGTATGTAAACTGATGTCTTCTAGCCCTCTCTGGTTCTCCCTCTGTCTGCTGTCTTCTCCCTCTTTTCTTCGGATGTTGCCTCGACGTGCTCTCCCAGTGTAATGCCAGATCTGCTGTGTGCTATGACTGATAAAAACATGGGTGGGGGCCATCTGGTGACATCACACGGAGACCCCGCCCCCTTATGTCACGACCAAGGTATGATGAGGCAGTGACATCATAAGGGGACAGGTCTCTATGGGCTAGAAAACATCAGCGGAGAAGAACTAGCAGAGGCAGAAGACATCAGCAAAGGAGGGAGACGAGCCAGAGAGGGGAGAAGAAATTGGAAGCGACGCTGGAGCTGCCTTGATAAAATTACTTTAACCACTACAATACAGGGCACTTTCACCCCCTTCCTTCCCAGCCCAATTTTCAGCTTTCAGCGCTCTAGCGCTTTCAGTGACAATTGCGCGGTCATGCTACACTGTACCCAAATGAAATTGTTATCATTTTGTTCGCACAAATAGAGCTTTATTTTGGTGTTATTTATTCACGACTCCGTTTTTTTTTTTTTTGCGATATAAGCGCAAAAATAGCGGAAATTTGGAAAAAAAACAATATTTTCTTTTTTCTATTTGAAAAGAAATCCAATAAAATCAAATTTTGTCATAAATTTAAGCCAAAATGTATTCTGCTACATGTTTTTGGTAAAAAAAATTCCGTTAAGTGTATAATAATTGGTTTGTGTGATCACGGACATATGTACGCAAATGATCATGTACATATGTGTGCAGGTGATCACGTACATATGTGTGCAGATAATCATTGGGACATGTGATTTTAGTGGGACATATGTGGGGGACATGTTTTTATTATTAGGGACATGTGTTTTTATTATTTGGGGACATGTGTTTTTATTATTTGGGGACATGTATGTTTTGGGGACATGTGTGTTTTGGGGACATGTGTGGGGACGGTGTGTTGTGTGTTGACACTACACTGATGATCAGTGAGTAAAAAGCTGTAAAAAGCAGCCCATACTCACTGATCATCAGCCGGCTGCAGCGTTCTGCTCTCCTCTCCTCAGCGGTGACTTCCGTGTGAGGAGAGGAGAGCCGATTGCCTAGCAACCGGCTGTTTGTTTACATCACATGACGGCCGTGATTGGACACGGCCGTCATGTGATCAGGAGGGCCAATCACAGAGCCCTCCTGCCGATCTGAGATGTGCCGTGTCCGGGTGACACGAGCACATCGGGATCGCGCCGCTGCGCGAGCGCACGCGCGATCCCGCTATTCCTGAAGGACGTTCCTGAACGGCCTGTCAGGAATAGACGGCTCCCACCCGGCCGTATATATGCATTGGCCGGGTGGGAAGTGGTTAAAAGCCTGTGTACTGCATTTTATTTTTGACACTTTTTGTTTAGGTGAATGGGCAGGGGTACAATGTACCCTATACTCATTCACATAAGGTGAGAGGCCGGGATCTGGGGGCACCCTCGTTAAAGGGAGCTTCCAGATTCTGATAAGCCCCCTGCCCGCAGACCCCGACAACTAACGGCCAGGGTTGTCGGGAAGAGGCCCTTGTCCTCATCAACATGGGGACAAGGTGGTTTGGGGTGGTGGGACCAAAGCACCCACCCCCATACATTGAGGGCATGCTGCCTGGTAAGGTTCGGGGGGGGGGGTTGCTCGCTAGTCCCCATCCCCTTTCCTGACCTGCGTGCTCAGATAAAGGTCTTGGGGATGTGGATTTTTGGGGGGGGGGCATCATGGGGGTTACCCTTAAAATCCATGACAGACTGAAGAGTCTGGTATGGTCTTTGAGGGGGAACCCATGCCATTTTTTTTTTCCAATTTAGCGTGGCGTTCCCCTAAAGATTCATACCAGACATAGTGCCTGGCACTGTCGTGATCAAAGTCGGATCCTGTTCATTGATGTCAGACTTCAAGTTGCAGGACAAAGTCGGATCTACAGTTGTACGACTGTCGTGTCGTACCAGTGTAAACCCATGTTTAAACTGACCTCATTTACACACAAGTGCATTCCTTTGACCTAAAACCAAAATGTTACTTTGTTTACAGTTATCTCCGATGTTGAGATGAACGTGGCAAACTGCCTGGATTTTTGTCAGCTGTCAGAAGTGAGCAGAGAATGCTCTTCACTTGTTACATAGAATCTGGGAAATGCTGTTTTATGATCAGGAGGGGTAGAATCGTGGGGGGTGATTCTTTAACGATTAATTGTGCAGCTCTACTAGAAGGTGGTTACTAAATCAAGACTTGTAGTACTTTGATATACTAATTATCACAGTTAGAATAAACTACAAAAATGGGGGGTGGGATTCCAACACTTCAACCTACAAAAAAAAAATAAAAAATGTTGACTCGGAATTTATAGCATTTAAAAATGTCCAATCTTCTAAATAGGTTATAATTTGCACCATATGTAACAAGATGCATAGATTACACAATCCTTCAGGTCAAGGGTGTAGACAAATTTGCTTTGAATTTAGGAGCCAGTTTTTTGTTTTTTTTAGAGTGGTATGGATTGTCAGCTCCCGGGGTAATGCCACTCATTTTCACCCCCATCCCTAACTCACAATTGAGCACCCAGTCAATAACTCCAATGAAACGCTGTTACATCAGGGTTATGGGCTGACCAGAGAGTAAGGCTGGCAACAGGGGGCACTGGCAGGTGGCACTGGCAGGCATGTGGAACTGCCAGATGGCATTGGCAGGTGACACTGGTTGGCACTGGCAGGTGGCCCTGGTTTGGAACTGGCAGGTGGCCCTGGTTTGGAACTGGCAGGTGGCCCTGGTTTGGAACTGGCACTAGTCACTGGCAGATGGCACTGATTGGCTGTGGCACTGGCAGGTGGCACTGATTGGTGGTGGCAGGTGGCACTGGTTGGCGGTGGCAGGCACGTGGAACTGCCAGATGGCATTGGCAGGTGACACTGGTTGGCATTGGCAGGTAACACTGGTTTGGAACTGGCAGTTGGCACTATTGGCACTGGCGGTGGCACTGGCACTGATTGGCAGGTGGCACTGGTTTGGAAGTGGCAGGTGGCACTGGTTTGGAAGTGGCACTAGTTGTCACTAGCAGATGGCACTGATTGGCGGTGGCACTGGTTGGTGTTGGCAGGTGGCACTGGTTGGTCGTGGCAGGTGGCACTGATTGCCGGTGACACTCGGCACTGGTTGGCGGTGGCAGGTGGCACTGGTTGGCGGTGGCAGGTGGCACTGGTTGGAACTAATTGGTTGCGGCACTGGTTGGCGCTGGCAGGTGGCACTAGCAGGTTTCACACAGAGCACTCTGTTACTGAAATGTAACAGAGGAGCTGTCAGAAATAGAATTTAGCTTAATGTCGGAATGGGCGGGACCCAGCCGGGGTGTGAAACTTACAAGTAACAGAGAGGCGGATCTGTCAGATTTGAGCTTGATGTCGGGGTGGACGGGACTCAGCAGCTATCAAACACCAGCCAACTATTGGGCTGCTTTAGAAAAGGGGGAGGGGCCACATACACGTAGCGGGCCGCCCAGATCCCATTGGCTGGTGTTCGATAGCGGCTGGGTCCCGCCCACCCCGACATCAAGCTGAAATCTGACAGATCCTCCTCTCTCCATTGCTTGTCAGTTTCACACACTTAGCGCGGCGCCGCAGAGTGTGGAGGAGGGAGGAGGACGGCAGTCAGTGTTAATGCTGCTGCATGTCTCGGGCATCAATAGTGAGAGGGCTGGTGGCAGCTTAGGCGCTAGGTTGCGATTTCTGGTCGCATTGGCGACCTGGCACCTGGGGTTTGTCGAGCCCTGCTTCAGGTGGACAAAATTACACATAGCCACTAATGATTTCTATCTAAGGGTCAAAAGTGTCCCAGAAAAGACATGACATAATGTTACCAATATTAGTAGGGCTGCCACAAAAAGACAAGATTCCTGTTTTTTTAACATACCATGGACAAGATGCATGAGGCTGTCCCAGTTTGGATTTAAACTTTAAATTCAAATAAGAAACTTGACCAAAATGTAGCTCTGGGCAGACATCACACACAATTATATATTTGATATCACCATCAGGGCTTTTAAAACCTAAGGGCTTGTTCGGGTGATCCTATTCATGTTTACTGGGACACACACGACATTGGTGTGGGTACAGGTGCGTTTAGGGTTGTCCATGCATCCACTGCATCCCAATAGACAGCTATAGAACTGCTGGCTTGGGGATACCGGAAAAACCTATGCATCCCCATGCCAGTAAAATATGGCATGGTGATGCGAGTACCTGTCAAAATCAGGTAGCCCCCTCCTCAAAAGAGCCAATTTTTCAAGAGGAGCGAGTCCTTAAAGAGGAACTAGTGCATGTACAGCTGAACTCACATGATTTCAAAGCTGCATTTCAGTCTGACTTTGAGGGGCACGTGAAAGACCTGTGTGGGTTCATGCACCGATGTCTATTGAAATCACCCCCTTAGTCACCAATAGTGCAGGAACTACTTTTGAAATCAGTGCAGCACCGCAAAGTCAACATCACACCAATTGGGATGCTCCTATTGCTGCAATAGGCTCCAATTTGACCTGTCAAATCGCATCACGCAGGTGCGAATGGGGGCTAAATACCTAAGTGAATCTGTGCGAGGCAGTGTCGTGTAGTAGTAGTAGTGAGGAGGACACGAGGCAGTGTCGTGTAGTAGTGAGGAGGACACGAGGCAGTGTCGTGTAGTAGTAGTAGTAGTAGTAGTGAGGAGGACACAAGGCAGTGTGTGTAGTAGTAGTAGTAGTGAGGAGGACACAAGGAAGTGTGTGTAGTAGTAGTAGTAGTGAGGAGGACACAAGGCAGTGTGTGTAGTAGTAGTAGTAGTAGTGAGGAGGACACAAGGCAGTGTGTGTAGTAGTAGTAGTAGTAGTGAGGAGGACACAAGGCAGTGTGTGTAGTAGTAGTAGTAGTAGTGAGGAGGACACAAGGCAGTGTGTGTAGTAGTAGTAGTAGTAGTGAGGAGGACACAAGGCAGTGTGTGTAGTAGTAGTAGTAGTAGTGAGGAGGACACAAGGCAGTGTGTGTAGTAGTAGTAGTAGTAGTGAGGAGGACACAAGGCAGTGTGTGTAGTAGTAGTAGTAGTAGTGAGGAGGACACAAGGCAGTGTGTGTAGTAGTAGTAGTAGTAGTAGTGAGGAGGACACAAGGCAGTGTGTGTAGTAGTAGTAGTAGTAGTAGTGAGGAGGACACAAGGCAGTGTGTGTAGTAGTAGTAGTAGTAGTGAGGAGGACACAAGGCAGTGTGTGTAGTAGTAGTAGTAGTAGTGAGGAGGACACAAGGCAGTGTGTGTAGTAGTAGTAGTAGTAGTGAGGAGGACACAAGGCAGTGTGTGTAGTAGTAGTAGTAGTGAGGAGGACACAAGGCAGTGTGTGTAGTAGTAGTAGTAGTAGTGAGGAGGACACAAGGCAGTGTGTGTAGTAGTAGTAGTAGTAGTGAGGAGGACACAAGGCAGTGTGTGTAGTAGTAGTAGTAGTAGTAGTGAGGAGGACACAAGGCAGTGTGTGTAGTAGTAGTAGTAGTAGTAGTGAGGAGGACACAAGGCAGTGTGTGTAGTAGTAGTAGTAGTAGTAGTGAGGAGGACACAAGGCAGTGTGTGTAGTAGTAGTAGTAGTAGTGAGGAGGACACAAGGCAGTGTGTGTAGTAGTAGTAGTAGTAGTGAGGAGGACACTAGGCAGTGTGTGTAGTAGTAGTAGTGAGGAGGACACTAGGCAGTGTGTGTAGTAGTAGTAGTGAGGAGAACTCTAGGCAGTGTGTGTAGTAGTAGTAGTGAGGAGGACACTAGGCAGTGTGTGTAGTAGTAGTAGTGAGGAGGACACTAGGCAGTGTGTGTAGTAGTAGTAGTGAGGAGGACACAAGGCAGTGTGTAGTAGTAGTAGTGAGGAGGACACAAGGCAGTGTGTAGTAGTAGTAGTGAGGAGGACACAAGGCAGTGTGTGTAGTAGTAGTAGTAGTGAGGAGGACACAAGGCAGTGTGTAGTAGTAGTAGTGAGGAGGACACAAGGCAGTGTGTGTAGTAGTAGTAGTAGTGAGGAGGACACAAGGCAGTGTGTGTAGTAGTAGTAGTAGTGAGGAGGACACAAGGCAGTGTGTGTAGTAGTAGTAGTAGTGAGGAGGACACAAGGCAGTGTGTGTAGTAGTAGTAGTAGTGAGGAGGACACAAGGCAGTGTGTGTAGTAGTAGTAGTAGTGAGGAGGACACAAGGCAGTGTGTGTAGTAGTAGTAGTAGTGAGGAGGACACAAGGCAGTGTGTGTAGTAGTAGTAGTAGTGAGGAGGACACAAGGCAGTGTGTGTAGTAGTAGTAGTAGTGAGGAGGGCACAAGGCAGTGTGTGTAGTAGTAGTAGTAGTGAGGAGGGCACAAGGCAGTGTGTGTAGTAGTAGTGAGGAGGGCACAAGGCAGTGTGTGTAGTAGTAGTAGTAGTGAGGAGGACACAAGGCAGTGTGTGTAGTAGTAGTAGTAGTGAGGAGGACACAAGGCAGTGTGTGTAGTAGTAGTAGTAGTGAGGAGGACACAAGGCAGTGTGTGTAGTAGTAGTAGTGAGGAGGACACAAGGCAGTGTGTGTAGTAGTAGTAGTGAGGAGGACACAAGGCAGTGTGTGTAGTAGTAGTAGTAGTGAGGAGGACACAAGGCAGTGTGTGTAGTAGTAGTAGTAGTAGTAGTGAGGAGGACACAAGGCAGTGTGTGTAGTAGTAGTAGTAGTAGTGAGGAGGACACAAGGCAGTGTGTGTAGTAGTAGTGAGGAGGACACAAGGCAGTGTGTGTAGTAGTAGTGAGGAGGACACAAGGCAGTGTGTGTAGTAGTAGTGAGGAGGACACAAGGCAGTGTGTGTAGTAGTAGTGAGGAGAACACAAGGCAGTGTGTGTAGTAGTAGTAGTGAGGAGGACACAAGGCAGTGTCTGTAATAGTGAGGAGGACACAAGGCAGTGTCTGTAATAGTGAGGACACAAGGCAGTGTGTGTAGTAGTGAGGAGGACACAAGGCAGTGTTGTGTAATAGTGAGGAAGCAGTGTGGTCCGCCATGCACACCCTGACACACTCATCACCCATAAGGCCCGGTGCGAGGGAGGAGAGGGCGCGCTGGGTGACAGGGTGTCCTCGTACCACGTGGCCCCCATACATATTGTGACACCCCGGTGACTGGCACATTGTACATACACAACGTGTAGCCTGGCACACACATTTCTAAAAGAGGAAGCTCCCCGCCACACACATTCACACTGCTGCCACTGACCCGGCGTTGAGGCCCCCGGTGCGGGCGGTCAGGCCCGGGATCCACGTTCTCCGGTAGCTCTGTTCTCCGCCCGCTGTATCCGGCGGCCCGCTCGGTTTATCACCTGAGGCCCATGATGGCTGCGAGGCCCGAGACCTGCGGAGAGTGACAGGAGGAGAGAGCACGAGACAAGAGGGAGACACACAGCACAGCCGTGCACTAGAGAAGTGGGAGGGGATACCATAGAGAGGATGGAGGGAGGAGGAGAGTGCACCATTGTACATACAGGGAGGAGGAGGAGGACAAGGTGGTGTGCAGAGGGATGAAAGTGCATACACAACACGGTGTGCTGGAAAGACTGTCAGATGACACACAACAATGGAAACTGATGGCAGAAGGACAACCTCCATAGTGGGGAGGTGTAGGAGGACATACACCTGTCATAGGAGAAGAATGGAGGACTGAAGAGCCATCTTCACTACATGTGGCTCAGTGAATGTACAGCTCCCTGAGGTGCTCTCTGAATGCAGTGGGCTTGTGTGCAAGATCACAAGGTGGACCCCATCCTCAAGACACTACGCTTGCACCACCGATGTCATGGGGGCATGTACAGTCAGCGACCCTAAGCACAAACCAGTGACAGCCATTGATTTGTGCCCAATAAACACCTGCCCCCCCCCCCCCCCAGAACTTTAGGGCTCATACACACAAATGGTTTGGCTATTACACATAAAACCAGATGCTTTGGGTTCAAGGGTGGCATGGGTGCAGCATACAGCCCACTGCCAGCAGGTTGGCAAAATCAGTGACAGGCTGGAAAAAAAGGGTGTGGATGTCCTATACACAGGTATTCCATATTAGGGGCATACAATCCTTGGCATGAGTACCACTTGGAACAACTACCTGCACCGACTGACAGCAACTCCTTCAGAGCTTAGATATCATTGCCATTGACTTCAGGATAGACTGGAGGAGTGTATACTGTTGATGTGCTGCTGTTTGGTACCAACCATCACCAAAGCAATGAGCCTTGAAGCAGAACTGCACCCTAAAAAGGAAGTTCCACTTTATGTCCTCCTCCCTCTCCTCTAACACTTTTGGATATTTGCTTTTGTGGGGTAGTGGGTACTTAGATTTGGTAGGTACCTACACCCATTTCTGGTCGGATTACCTAGGCGATTCCACTGAAAGTTCAGCCCCCCCCCCCCCCCACCCGCAACCTCTTGGGTCATGCCACAGGTCCCAAGAGGTTATGGGATCATTCACACAGCGCAGTGGGAAGCCAGTAGTTAAACTGCAAGGAGTCATAGCTGGCTTCCCACACTAAGCATGCCAGCACCAGGGACCCAAAGACTGGCAAAGAACCAGCCCAGGTGAGCACAGCGCTTGATCCCTGGACAAGTAAGTGTCCTTTTATTAAAAGTCAGCAGCTACACTATTTGTAACTGCTGACTTTTATTTAAATTTTTTTCAAACGAGCTGGAGATCCTCTTTAACCACCTCCCAACCCCTTAAGAACTTCTAGATGCCAGGAGGTGGGCATTCGGGTCATGTGACTGATGTGATTGGCTGTTACATGATTGGAAAGCTCCTGATCGCAAGTATGTATCCAGAGCTTTCCGGTCCACGTCGTTGACTGTGCTGGGAGCGTGGTCTCAGCACAGTTTTGTGTTTACATAGGACCACATATATACCGCCTTGGCATTAAAGCCCACCCGTTGATAGGCCGCAAATACAGTCGTGGCCAAAAATATTGGCACCCCTGCATTTCTGTTAGATAATGCACCACTTCACCCACAACTTTGATGCAGTTACAATTGTTTAGGCATTCTCATGTTTATTTCTTTTGTTTGTATTGGTATGACACAAAAAAGTAGAGAAACAAAAAGCCAAATCTGACACATTCCATGCAAAGCTCAAAAAATTGACTTGAAAAAATTATTGGCACCTTCTGAAAATTGAAAGAAATAATTGCATTCCAAGTTTGTGATGCTCCTGTAATTTGTAATTAAACTAACCTGTATCAATTAACAGGTGCTGACAATATAGAAATCACACTGGCAACCAGTTAAAATGGTGAAAAATGGACCCAACCTTTCTGTTACGTGTCTCGGTGTGCCACACGGAGCATGAAGAAGAGAAAGAGCAGCAACAAATTGTCTGATTTGAGAACAAAACTTGTGGAAAAGCATGGACAATCTCAAGGTTACAAGTCCACCTCCACAGTTCTTAAGGTTCCTGTGTCCACTGCAACATTGTCAAGAACTTTACAGCCCATGGCACTGTAGCTAATCTCCCTGAATGTGGACTAATAAGAAAAATTGATCAAAGATTGCAACAAAGGATTCTTCGAATAGTTGATAAAGAACCTCAGTCAACTTCCATATAACTTCCAGCTGACCTTCAGGCACAGGGTATAACTGACAGCTTACACTATATGTCGCCATCTGAATGAAAAGGGACACTATCTTAGGAGACCCAGGAGGATCCCATCACTAACACAGAAACATAAAAAAGCCAGACTGAAGTTTGCTAAAACTTACCTGAGGAAGCCAAAATCCTTTTGGGAGACTGTGCTGCAGACAGACAAAACAAAAATTACAGCTTTTTGGTAAAGCCCATAACTCTACTGTTTTCAGAAGAAGAAATTAGGCCTTTAAAGAAAAGAATACAGTCCCTACAGCCAAACATGGTGGCGGTTTACTGATGTTTTGGGGTTGCTTTGCTGTTTCAGGCACTGGATGTCTTGACTGTGTGCATGGCATTATAAAATCTGAAGACTACCAAAGAATTCTGGTGTGCAATGTAGGGCCCAGTGTCAGAAAGTTGGGCCTCCATCAGAGGTTATATGGGTCTTATATCAGGGCAATGACCCAAAGCACACGTCAAAAAGCACCCAGAAATGGTTTAAGACAAAGCGCTGGAGAGTACTGGCCAGCAACTAAATTCCATACAGCACCTGTTTAGAAATCTCAAAACAGCAGTTGAGAAAATGAACCCTTCCAATCTGAGAGACCTGGAGCAGTTGGCGAAAGAAGAGTGGTCCAAAATTCCAGTAGAGAGGTGTAAGAAACTCACTGATGGTTACAGGAAGTGATTGATTTCAGTTATTTTTTCCAAGGGGTGTGCTACCAAATATTAAATTGAGGGTGCCAATAATGTTGTCCAGTCCATTGTTGGAGTCTTGCGTGGATTGTGTCAGATTTGGCTTGTTGTTTCTCCACTTTTTGTGTCATACCAATACAAACAAATGAAATAAACAGGAGAATGCCTAAGCATATGTAATTGCAACAATTTTCAGGGCGAAGTGGTGCATTATCTGACAGAAATGCAGGAGTGCCAACATTTTTGGCCATGACTGTATGCACGCGGCTGGTGAGAAGAAGTTAAGTTGGTCATGGACGGATGAAAATTCAGCTGGTTCAGTAAGGACTGCCTGAATTTCAACCAGAGTGTGCCACTCCCCATTCTACAGAATTCAATCATTAGTGCCAGTATAAAGTTGCAACAAGTGGGTGGTGGGGATTTTAAAGGGCACAAATACCATCAAAAAACAAAGTTAAAATTGCATATAAGGCCAGCCAGTCTGTGATTTAAATCAGCACACATACACTTGTTAGGCACACAGTTAAACCTTTGATTGCCTTCCTCTGATCACCCAAGCCACCCAGCTAGTTAGTACAGTTAGGCTTAATGTACACGGGACGTTTTACAACCTCCTCTGAACGATTTAACTTGACAAGTAGTAACCAACTTTTATAAAAATTCATTATGCAGCATTTAGCCACGTTTGCATTTATTTATTTATTTATTTATTTATTTTCAAATACTCAAAAATTAAAAAATGTCTGCAAATGAAACACCGCTAAACGCGAGTTACCACGTCTACAAGCTGTTACAGGCCTTTGGCATTTCAAATGCCTCTGAACATCTGTCCTGAATGCATCTTTTTGCTTTCCAAAAAATGCTTATAAACTCAACTGCCTAGAAATGACTATAAACGACCCTGTATAAATGTACTAATAAGATCACAGAGGAGAGTTCAGGAGCAGGTGAAAAAAATGCCTAACTGCTCCTAAACGTCCATTTACCAGCAGCAGTGTACATGAAGCCTGACAGTGTACAATATTATCACTGATTACTGTATTAGTGTCATTAGTGGTGTTGGAGTCAGTTAGCTTCCTAAGCAGCCAGTGTAAGTTAGCGCCAGTCTCTGCCCACCACGCTTTCACAGTCACACTATAAGTCGCCGATCACCCCCATTACTAGTATAGTGTCTGTTTGGGTCCGTATACTGGTCAAGGTCAGAACTATACTAGTGTCCCTAAAAAGGCAGTGTTAGCAGTATCAGCCCCGATCACTACCAGTACTTGTGGTGACGTCACCTAATAGCCACACCCCATATCTATATAAGAACTGTAGACACTGGAGCTGACAGAAAGGCGGGAGCGTGCGTCAGGGAAGGAGCGTTTTTTATTTTCAGCGTGTTGGCGGTGGTAGCGGAGGAAGAAGACTTCGGTGACGAGAAGCGGGGAAATAAGACATCGTGCTTGACGTTTGAGCTACAATGTGGGAAATTCTTCATTTTTAATAAAGGACTTGTCAAAAAACGTCTCTTGTTTTTTTGTAACACTACACTGCACAAGGTGCCCAAAGCATCCACCCCCCCCCATATTGAGGGCATGTGGCCTGGTATGGTTCAGGAGAAGGGAGCGCTCGTTCACCCCCCCCCCCCCATCCGGACCTGCATGCTCAGATAATTCGCAAGTCGGACCAGTTAAGAGGGTTCTCATAGGGAGCCATTGATTTTGGTATGTCATACAACTTGTGCTCTCGAAGTTGGAACTCATGTCGGACCGGTTTGAACTGACACTCAGGGAATGTAAAAAGACATGGGGCCACTCATTGAGGAGAAGCAGTTTAACCTTAAGCTGCGTAGTTGGGTTTTCACTGTCAGGGTAGTAAGGATGTGGAACTCTCTTCCACAATCGGTGGAGTCAGCAGCAAGCATTGATCATTTAAAAAAAAAGATTGGACGTGCATATTAGTGAACACAATATACCGGGATATGGCAAATGAACACACACACAGGTTGAACTGGATGGACTAGTGTCTTTATTCAACCTTACCAACTGTGTAGCTATGCTATAACAAAAAAAGCCTCTGTCCAAATGCCAGATGTATTTTGAGACTTGCTCTTCTTCAGGGAAATCAGTTTTACCTTAATGTTAAAGGCAAAGAAACCCTAAACGTTCTAACACATTAAAGTGGTTGTAAACCCTTACAACCAACTTTGACCTACAGGTAAGCCTAGATTAAGGCTTACCTGTAGGTTCAAGAGATATCTCCTCAACCTACACGGTTTAGGAGATATTTGCCAAAAGACAGGCACCGCTGTCTACGGTGCATGCGCACTGAGCGTGCCGTGGTCAACGGCGATATGCCGTGAGTGGCGGCTCCCGTGCGCATGCACGGGAGTGACGTCACCGTGGCTTCGCCGAATGACAGCGGCGAAAAAGCGAGACCCACTGAGAAGATGGATGCGCCGGACTACAGGGGACAGCGGTGACTTCGCTGGCTTCTGTGTCAGATAAGTGACACATAATGGACTACTATGCGATACATAGTAGTCCATTATGCTTTACCTTTGCAGAATGAAATAGGAAGTAAACCCATCAGGGTTTAGTTCCTCTTTAATAGAGCATGCCTCCCAACTTTTTGAGATGGGAATGAGGGACGCCTATCAGCAAAAGTATGCAGACATAGGAAACACCCCTTGCCATGCCCACTTAAAGGAGAGTTGTATAAAAAAAACAAGATTAGTTAAACCCACAAATGTTTTTTTTACCACTACTATTGCTTTATATTGGCTTTTAGAATTTACAAATGCAGCCATTTAGAAATCAGATTAAAAGTTTAGTGCCGGAAAACATTTTTTGATAGATAAAAAGTGCATTTTATATACATCTATATAAATCAGACCAAAATGAGGGACATTGCTTCAAATCAGGGACAGCCCCTTGAAATCAGGGACAGTTGGGAACTATGGTACAGGGTCTAAGCAGAATTTTTACACCGTGTGTATAAAACCTGTAATTTACATTAGATGTTTCAAAGGGCTCTTACGTCACTTCCAGTACCTCATTTCTGGTCTGTGGAACGCAGGAGCGTCCTGAACACATGTTCATATGAGTTTGCTTGTGTGTTTATGCAAGCCACACACTGTAAGTGTATTACTGTTTTTAAAATTAGTTTTAATAAAGCAGTGTAACACTTTTGGAGGCTGTTTCTCTGGTTCCCTTGCATATATATCCCTGGAGTGGAGGAAGAAGAAAGATCGAAGGGATTCACTTTTTCCTTGGAGAGGAGTCTTAAAGGGGAAGGTGCATGCTTTTCTGGGAAGGAACGGAGCTGGCGTAAAAAGAGCAATTGACCCACTTATTCAAACAAAGGGGTCATGGAGTATTGGGGGGGCGGTCCAAGGAGGGGGAGCACGAGTGCACTCAGCACATTGGCGAGTAAAAAGAGCACCTTACATATCTGATCTGAGCACTTTAGCACAGATCTTTCTTGCTGCAGCACCTTAAACTAAACCTAAATTAGGTATTGAACATGTCACCATTTTTATAGGTAAATATATTTTTTAACTCTGCTATTGACATTACATTTTCACCACATGTTGGTAAGGGCCGGTTCACACTGGGGGCGATGCGAGGCGACACGACTTGCCTCGCCGCGACCTGCCGCGACCTCAGCGGCGACTTGCAAATGACTTCTGTATAGAAGTCAATGCAAGTCGCCCCGAGGTCGCCCAAAAGTAGTACAGGAACCTTTTTTCTAAGACAGAGCGACTCGAGTCACTCCTCTTAGAACGGTTCCATTGTACAGAACGGGGGCGACTTGTCAGATCGCGGCACGGCAAGTCGTGTCGCCTCGTGTCGCCCGCTGTGTGAACCAGCCCTAACAACCCATGCAATATATACATACGAAGAAACCCAAACAAATATGTTTAGAAATTAAGTTATGTGTAATAAAATGGAATGACACAGGGAAAACGTAGCAAACACACAAAGAAAGGGAGGTGCAAAAAGGCATGGAAAGCCAAGACACAAGCTGCAATCTATCAGTAATTAGAAGCAATCCTGCTCCTTGTCAGTGCAAAATTAATATCAGCTGGATCAGTCTCAACTGATGGCCTATAAAATGGTGTCTTATTACCAAGGTGTCACACAAGAAACATCTCATGATGGGTAAAAGCAAAGAGCTCTCTCAAGACCTTTGCAAACTTATTGTTGCAAAACATACTGATGCCATTGGTTGCAGAAGGATTTTTAAACTTCTGAATGTTCCAGTGAGCACTATTGGGGCCATAATCCGGGAAGTGGAAAGAACATAATTTCACCATAAACTGGTCATGACCATTAGAGTCCACAGAGCTCCCCCTTACAGTGTAAGTGGAAATTCTGTGCAGACTTGGATGTAAGGGGGGGACTCTGTGCAGACTCTGATGTAAGGGTGGGCTCTGTGCAGACTCTGATGTAAGGGGGGATCTGTGCAGACTTTGGTGTAAGGGGGACCTCTGTGTGGACTCTAATGTAAGGGGGGGCCTCTGTGCGGACTCTGATGTAAGGAGGGCCTCTGTGCGGACTCTGATGTAAGGAGGGCCTCTGTGCGGACTCTGATGTAAGGGGAACCTCTGTGTGGATTCTGATGTAAGGGGGACCTCTGTGCAGACTCTGGTGTAAGGGGGGCCTCTGTGCAGACTCTGATGCTTTCATAATATCGTACATAACATAATGTACAGGGTTCAGGAGTATGTAATGTAGAGGGTTCAGGGGTATGTAATGTACAGGGTGTAGGGCTCAGGAGTGGGTAATTAACAGGGTGGAGGGGTCAGGATTATGTAATGTACAGGGTTCAGGGGTGTGTAATGTACAGGGGTCAGGAGTATGTAATGTACTGGGTGCAGGGGTCAGGAGTTTGTAAGGGACAGGGTTCAGGGGTCAAGAGTATGTAATTTTACAGGGTGCAGGGGTCAGGAGCGTGTAATGTACAGGGGTGAGAGTCATGGTAAAAAGAGGGGGTCCCATGAGGACCAGAGTTAATGAAGGTGTTCACTGTACAATCTGTTAGAGGTCCCCCTCCAGGTTCCATTATACTCCTTTGTAGTCTCTACCCCTGGAGGGGACGCTTTCACTCAGACGCTCATACTTTGTACGAAATGTGGGGGTGAGGCCAGGGGCGGGACAGTGCAGGGGCGGGTGTTATAGAAAATACTCTGTTCAATAAATATTGTTTGTTTGAACCTCATTCTGTTCTATATTGTTTTACTTATTCTTTGACTGTTTTGTTTAAAGGAGGGGGGATTGTTTTGGGAGCACTAAAGTGTTAGGTGTGACTGTGTGGCAATGGCAAATGGTTTACATAGCTCACAGCATCACAGGTCAGGTAGAGGGCCCCTTAGCAGAATTTTGCTTAGGGCCCCAGGGAGGCCAAGATCGTCACTGATGACCAGGATAATGAAGATGAAAAAAGGGTGGATATTTCAGCAAGACAATGATCCCAAACACACAGCCAAGGTAACTCTCAATTGGTTTCAAAGAAAGAAAATAAAGCTGCCAGAATGGCCCAGCCAATCAACTGACTTGAATACAATAGAAAATCTATGGAGAGAACTAAAGATCAGAATTCAGTTCAGTACTTTTCCCCCTGTATTATTCAATTTTTAAGAACATATAGCTTCATTTCTGAACTTATTTGTTTTGGTGTCTTTGTATGTATGGATTGTTACCAGTGAAAATGTCATGTCAATAGCACCTTTACAAATATATTACCTAGAAAAATGGTGATGTGTTTAATATTTATTTTACCAGCTGTTGTTAACTTCTACCACCTGTTTATTCACAAAGTTAATATAGCTTTGGAAATGGAGAGGATAGGTGGAGTTAAACTGGCCATACATTATACAATTTTTTTTACCTAAACTATGTAGTGAAAGGGCTTGCCTAATTGCATACAAATTGAAAGAGTTTAGGTTTGACCTCATAATATATGGTTATGCTAAATCTTGAGGAACTTTGTACTAGAAAGTTGTATAACGTATAGCCAACCTCGGGGGCGGACTGACAACTCATGGGGCCCCCAGGCAATCAGAAATTATGGGGCCACACAGTATACACAAACACACACACACACAGTATACAATCACACAGTATACACAGACATGTTTCTATTGGCTGAGAAGGTACAGGAGAGGTGGGGCAGCTATAATCTCTGGATTTTTAGATCAAAAGGATGTCGGTAAAGGACATTTCAGAGACAGATGTAAAAAAAACACAGATTTTTACATACTTTCCCTGGTTTTACTGAGGCTGGCAACCCTGATAGGGCCCCCTAGTGGCACGGGGCCCTTGAGCAGTGCCCGAGTGGCCCAATGGTCAGTCCGCCCCTGGCCAACCTTATTGTATAGGTGTTGCCCGGGAAGGTATTTGTTCCTGATTGGCACCCACCAGATTTGAACACAGGGGCATTTACAGTGCTCGCAACCTGCACTATATGTGATTACGATGCACCCTGAGAGGACCAGGGCATGCATCTATGACAATGGAACTGCTGATGAAGGTCTTATGTGACCCTGGTTGTCATGCAGACCACATGTACAGCAATAATCCTCCCGGGTATATAAAGGTTTATTTAACCGGTTCTCGGCCAATGTACCTCGACAGAATGGCATGGACAGGCAAATAGGCGTACAGGTATGTCCCTTTAAATTTTCCGCCGTGCCATCGCGTGCGTGCTGGTCGGGACCTCCGTGTGTCGAGTCGCAGGTCCCGCGGACTCGATCACCGCAGGGATACCCACGATCGTCTCATGGGGAAGAAGAATGGGGAGATGCTAACGTGAACAAGCATGTCCCCGTTCTGCCTAGTGACAGTGTCACTGATCTCTGCTCCATGTGATTGGGAGCAGAGATCAGTGACGTGTCACATGTAGCCACGCCCCCCACAGTTAGACACACGCCCCAGGACACACTTAACCCTTACCCTGCCCCCTAGTGGTTAACCTCTTCACTGCCAGTGTCATTTACACAGGAATCAGTGCATTTGTATAGCACTGATTGCTGTATAAATGACAATGGTCCCAAAAATGTGTCAAAAATGTCCGAAGTGTCTGCCATAATGTTGCAGTCATAATAAAAATATCAGCTCGCCGCCATTACTAGTAAAAAAAAAATATATTAATAAAAAAGCCGTAAAACTATCTCCTATTTTGTAAACGCTATAACTTTTGCGCAAACCAATCAATAACCGCTTATTGCGATTTCTTTACCAAAAATATGTAGAAGAATACATATCAGCCTAAATTGAGGGAAAAAAATGTTTTATATATATATTTTTGGGGGATATTTATTATAGCAAAATGTAAAAAATAATGCATTTTTTTAAAAATTGTCGCTCTTTTTTTGTTTATAGCGCAAAAAATAAAAACCGCAGGGGTGATCAAATACCACCAAAAGAAAGCTCTATTTGTGAGAAAAAAAAGGACATCAGTTTTGTTTGGGAGCCACGTCGCACGACCACGCAATTGTTTTTGCAATTGTGTCGAATCGCTTAAAGTGCTCTGGTCAGGAAGGGGGTAAAATCTTCCGGGGCTGAAGCGGTTAAGCACAATATTAGAGAGGGGAGAGATTGAAATGTTAATAGGGCTGAACGACTGCAAAAAGCTAAAATCTGCATGATCACAGAAGGATGGAATTCATTGTCTTCACTGTCATGAGCCATAAATGATGAATTCTGTGCTGCAATGCATTTTATCAGCGGAGATCACTAACTGCTAGATGCAGACATGTACATGGGCGCAATAGTCTACAATGTACAATGCTGTGAAGTGCTGCTAGGTTCATCTCGATACTCGTCTCCTTCTAAAAATGCTGGTTGTTTAGTGGTCATTATGAACCTTTGAATATGTATATATATATAGTAAACAAGGACTATGATCTGCATAGTTGTTCTTGGCCAATTATCATAAAGTTAATGAATTCACTGGGTTATAATAACAGACAAGCATTCTGAGGAGGAGGCCAGCAATGACAGCCCACATATTTTTCTCATGACAAGTTTGCTTCAAATCTCTGACGCTACCAAAGAGCAGCCTATCAACTGCTTGAAAGCTGCATAGAATCAAATGTCTTAACACCGCTCAGTGCCTGAATGCTGAAGATTTTCAGCATGGTAGCACACAGAGTGTATTTTGTTTTGTGTTTTAACACTTATGCCACATACACACGAGCGGAATATCTGACAGAAAAAGTCTGACGGAAGCTTTTCATCTTATATTCCGATCGCATGTATGCCTCATCGGACTTTTTACGTCTAAAATTCTGACAGACCTAGAAATAGAACACGTTCTAAATATTTCCGACGGAACCAATTCCTATTGGGAAAACCGCTCGTCTGTATGCTGTTCTGACAGCCCAAAAACGACGCATGCTCAGAAGCAAGTACAAGACAGAAGCTATTGGCTACTGGCTACGGAACTTCCTTTTTCTAGTCGTGTTGTACGTCACCTTGACGTTCAGACTTTGGTGTGATCGTGTGTATGCAAGACAGTTTCAGCGGAACTCCGTCGGAAAAACCTTCCAATGGGAAAACTGGTCGTGTGTACAGGGCAAAAGGCTACAATCACATGTTTGCGTTGGGCTAATGCCTACTAAAACCACAGTTTAACGCTACATCACTGAATTAAAATACCCTACCGATGCACTTATACAATAAACAGCTATGGTGCACTACAATTCACGTTTTGTTTTTTTCTGAAGCTCCGTTGCGTAGTGAAACACACTCAGAAAAAGTAACACCCGATGCATAAAAAAAGCGAAACACACAAAAAAGTACACAAGGAGTACACTTGGTGCTCTACTGAAGAGAAAAGACCCTAGCCCTGATCCCCCAGGCACAAGTCTCCTGGCAGGTTCTGGGGTACTGAAACCAGGTGGATTCCTTATTTCGGGAGACCTGCCGAAGCAAGGCCAATCCAAGTATTAGGTGGGGCTCCCCCCATGACCAAAAGGGCATGTGCCCTCCCTCCAAGATTTTCAGGGCAATTCAGAGGACCTACACCCTATTAGTCAGGGGTGAGTAAAGTGCATAAGTACTGTGCAAAAAAAAAAACTTCCTTTTTTCTGATAATACATTTACATTTATTGGCTTTTGTATCATTAAAATATAATACAATAAATACACTCTTAGGGAAGATTCACACAGACACAGAAGTGTTTATGCACCCAAAAGTGACAGATGTTCTATGCAATGGCTGCTTACATCCTGTTAACAAAATGAATGGCAGGAGTGGCTGTATAGAGCTTTCTGCACACCTGAGCATTTACATCCATGCAGGGATGGGTGCACGGGCCTAGGCAAAGTCTGTATAAGTTCATAACTGTGCAGCCATCACTGTTCGAATGTAAACACTTGGATGTGTGGGAAGATCCGTACAACCCTTGTGTCTGACATTCTGTCACTGATTTTTAACAGGCTGCTAGTGGCGGCTGCACTAAACATCTGTAACCCCTGGGTGAATAAACTGTAAATGCTGTACGATTTGAATAAAGACTGCACTTACATTTTTTTCTGACGGAAAATTATGAATATTGTTAAATCCAGCTTATTAAATTGTTAAGTCTTTTTGAGTGCTGGAAACTCTGTATAGTGAGGGTGTTTCCGAAACTAAACCATTCATGGCTATGAAGATTAAGGAAGCTTAGCTTGAAGTGAAAAATATTAAACATCCCATCTACTTACCATGGAATGTAAATTATGACAAAGTATGTGTGTGTATAGATATACAGTATATTTGCTGTATATGCCAACATCTTGCACAAAAAGAAATGAAAGGTGAAAGTTATAATCTGTGCTGTCAACAGAAATCTATACATGTCCAAATTGAAAAAAATTAAATAAATTATATCTTTCTATCTATCGATCCATCGATCCATCGATAGATAGATAGATAGATATATGTAGCACTGACCCCACGAAGGGTCTGTTGGTTTTATTGGGCTTACCATTACCTTCTTGACTTCGTCTCTGTCTAGGGGTTTCCCGTGGTAGATGGCCTAAAGAAATGCAGAAACTGACACTGGACCTTCTTTTGGGTTATTTATTTTGAAATAGAAACAGATCTCTCAGTTTAGGGTAGAGGGTTAGGAGGAAGTTCAGGTACTTTGGACTGTCAAAAATAGAAAGTCTTTATAGAAAGAATCCAGAGAATAACCGTTGCACAGCTGGATTTTCACAACCCCCGGATAGACCTCCTCTCACTAGGCCTAGCAGCGGGTAGGGTGTTAAGTAAAGTAAAGTCTCTGCCACAGAGTTGAGTGTAGAATACTTAAGGAAAAGTCTCTGCCACAGACTTGTGCGTAACTGAGGGACATAGACAAATTTATAGAGCTATCATACAGTACCAGTATCTCACAGCCTGTCCGTCGATACCGTATGAGTGTGGATCCATGAAGTGTCCTTCAACTGAGCCTCCAGGCTTCTTCAGAGAAGCTAGCCTTGAGCATAGCCTTCCCCTGAAGAGTCCTCCCCCAGATGCTTCTCCAGTTGCTGAGCCTCTCCTTAGACGAGGACCGGACCACCCTTGAATCACCAGGCCTCGACATCCATTCAGGCCTGTCCCTGCAGTTGCTTTGCCTGGGGCTATCCAGCCCCGAGACTTGGAAATGCATGGCCAGGAGGGCCACGGGGGCTGGTCAGGAGGACCAGAACCAAACAGACAGAAAATCTTCTGGCACGGAACCCCGTAACATGTAATGTCAGCACCTTAAATACCACGTCCCAAGTGCACAGCAGGAGAACACTCCCACTGGGCTGGTTCAGAGAAAACGTGGCAATCAATACACCCAGCTAAACTGCGTTCTACCACTTGCTGGCGGTGACAGCGACACCTGTGGCCAAGGAGAACCCAGTGCAACCCAGCTGAACTGGTACTGAAATCATGATTTGGTAAAATTAGCCCTAAAACCCAACTGTGGTTTCAGGAATATTAATTTAGAAAAACATATAGAGCATGTGCTACATATATATATATATATATACACATACATATATATACACATACATATATATATACACATACATATATATACACATACATATATATACACATACATATATATATATATATATATATATATATATATATATATATATATATATATATATATATATATATATATATATATATATATATATACACATATACATATACATATATATATATATATATATATATATATATATATATATATATATATATATATATTCTAAAAATAAAAAGAAAGGAAAACAAAAAGTAAGCTTTCACAGTTTTCAAAGCAGTAGAACTGCCTTATCGTAGTGAACAGGAAAGCTTTTACTGCAGCTTTTCATAATGCCAGACTTTACTATTTCTCACTGTGGAAGCTGTTCAAACATCTCAATCAGCACAATATTTGCTGCCGGACAGGTCATGGTTATTTTTTGCAAAGCTGCTCATTTAGCTGAGGAAATACACATTCTCAGTTTCCTATTCATCCCTCACTTGTTCTCAATCATCATTATGATACAGCAGTTTGGCAGTTATTGTCCTGCAGATATATTTGTCACAAGGACGTTATATAGATGGTATGTGTAAGTATGTGGGGAAAGGTCCAGTTGTTGGTATTTTATAAGACCCTGCAGGCTTGTTCTAGGAGTTGCCTGGCACATTTCCTATATTATTGCAAAAGGATGACGCGTTTTAACTTGAATGCAGCATTCTTATTTAGAAATACTTTTTCAGACCGCAGTCATCTGTTCTCTCAAAGTTAGGCAATTGTTCTATGACAACTTCCTCTTGAAGCACACTGGGCTTGATTTACTAAAGACAAACAGACCATCTCCAAGAACAGTTGCTCCAGAGCTTAGTAAATGAGATAAAGCTTCACTTTGCCAAGAATAACCAATCACGTGCAAGAAAAATCATTTTAAAAAAACAGCATTTTTGCTTGTACATGATTGGATGATGGGAGTCAGCAAAGCTTCTGCTCATTTACTAAGCTCTGGAACAACTGAAACGTACAGAGTGCGCAGTTTATTTTCCTTTAGTAAATCAATCCCATTGCGTATATTTTCAGATATTCTGCTAAGGTTCAAATGTTCTCCTAATCGGAATCTGCTACCCAGGTAGGAATTAAACTTTGTTGTCTAGATGCGGTTTGGATGAATAAGAGCTGCTGACCTTACGCTGTTCAAATTTCATCCAGTTGTCTGATGAACCAGCCAAAATGTATTTAATTGGTGACCCTTCCACCCAACATCCTGCGAATGAAAATTAGAGGGACCTCAGCAGAAAATTGTTAGCCAAACAGTAGATTTATCCAATCAGATACAGCCAATGTTCAGCTATTCTGACAGGCACTGGCTATCAAAATATAATAGTCACAGTGCAATGAATGAATGAGACAATCTGTTATGCTGCGTCCACACGACCAGACTTTTCGACAGCACAGGTCCGACTGAACAAATCTGTTGATCGTGTGTGGGCTCCATCGGACCTTTGCTGTCCAAAAATCTGACGGACTTTAGAAATAGAACATGTTTCAAATTTTTTCGCCGGAACTCCGCCGAACCCAGTTCCTATCAAGAAATCCGCTCATGTGTATGCTAGTCCGACGGACAAAAACCGACGCTAGGGCAGCTATTGGCTACTGGCTATGAACTTCCTTATTCTAGTCCGGTCGTACGTCATCACGTTCAAATCCATCAGACTTTGGTGTGATTGTGTGTGGCCAAGTCAGTTAATTCGGAAAGTCAGTCGGAACACCACCGAAAGTCCTTCGGGAAGACCGCCGGACCTAGTCCGTCGAAAAAGTCCGGTCGTGTGTAGGCGGCATTAGATTTTGTATTTTGTTCAGTCAGCTGTTCGATTTTTTTTTTGTTCAGCCAGCAGGCTAATCTCCAAAAAAAGGAATGAGTTGATGGTGAGTCCTTGTGATTTTTTTTTAGTTCTAAAACGGTAAATTTTCTGTACAAGCTTTTTGAAGACCCACCTTCTGAAAAATGAAAGTTTTTCTAAAGCCTTAAGGTTTTTTACCTTAAATGCATTTTATGCATTAGACCCCAAAAAAGAAGGGTGGGGGTCAGGTAAGTATACCATGTTTGTTATTTAAATTTGAAGAAAAACAAAGGTTTAATGTTACTTTAATGTATTCTGGATAAGCACTGTACAGCGCAGATTTGGATTTGATTTTTAAACTGATATGGCTGAAAGTTATTTTCTAACTAGAAAGGTGGAAGCGAATATTCAAAAAGTCAATCCTGTTCTAAGAGGGAAAGGGTGATCATAGGACATTTTAGAAGTATGTGGAGACAGGGGGTTATTTACTAAAGGAGAATACACTTTGCACTGAAAGTGCACTTGTAAGTAAAGTCTCTGAAGATCCGAGGGGGACATGCAAGGAAAATAAAAATCAGCATTTTAGCTTGCACATGATTGGATGATAAAGTCAGCAGAGCCTCCCCTCATTTCAGATCTACCCCTTAGATTTATAGCGACTGCACTTCCAAGTGCACATGCAGTGCTAAGTGGATTTGCCTTTCATAAATAACCCCCAGAAACTTAGAAAATGGGAACTGTTATTGTGTGCATTCTTGTCATAATTAGTATCTATATATAACCCCTAAAAATGTAGGTGACAGATGCACCCCGTAGGGATTAGGAGTGCGCCGCAAGGTTGTGGACCCTACGGCTGACTGCTGCGGACGGTGGTCAAGGTGATAGGAAGGCAGGGCCGCCAGAACACCAAGATGGATCCCACCTGGGTTAGAGCATAAGATTCCCTGGGGCGCGGAGTCTAAGAGCCAGCAGGTGTTCACCAGAGCCTTGAGTGGTGAGGATGGACTTGGCTGCAACTGGCTCCAGGTTGCGACACCCAGGGTCCCCCAGCTCACACCCACAGTAGGCAAACAGGAGGATAGGGATGGTGAGGGACAAAGCCAAGGTCGGGGCCACAAGCAGACAGGAAAAGTCGGGGACACGCCAAAAGGTCAGGATCACAGGCAAACAGGGATAGTCAAGGACACGCCAAAGTCGGTAACGGAAAACAATAGAAGAGCACACGGCAGGTAACAGGAAGCTAACACACAAAGGTTGATCAGCAGGGTTGGCTAGCAGTGCACAGGTTAATATAGTGTTCTCTGATAGGAGCTAGGGTGGAGCCATGCCAGAGGATGGATTATAAAAGCAGTCAGGTGAGGGTCGGCTGGTCTCTAGAAATGAACACATGGAGACAGGTAAGCAGACGAACTCTATTGCATAACCATGACAGTACCCCCCCCCCCCCTCTTACGAGGCCTCCCCCTTCCCCGCCTGGGACCAGGTTTAGAGGGGAACTTCAAATGAAACTTCCTCAACAGACGAGGTGCAAAGACCTCGGAAGCCGAAATCCACGACCTCTCCTCAGGACCAAAACCTTTCCAGTGCACAAGGTACTGGAGAATGCCTCTACAGAGTCGGGAAACCAAAATGTGGCTAACCTCGTACTCCTGATCATCCTCAGAGACCGGTGCTACGGTAGAGAGAGGACGAGAGAACTTATTGAGGACTAAAGGCTTCAGAAGGGCAACATGGAAGGAGTTAGAGGTTTTGAGGCTTTTGGGAATCTGAAGCTTGAAACAGACTGGATTCAGTTTAGAAATTATGGTGTACGGACCAATGAATCTTGGGGCAAATTTGAGAGAAGGAACCCGGAGTTTGATGTTCCTGGTGGAGAGCCAGACTTTGTCTCCTGGCTGAAGAGAAGGTGGCTTACGCCTGCGATGGTCAGCAAAACTCTTGAATTTGTTGGCAGCTTTCTGGAGGGAATCATGAACGTCAGCCCATATGGAATTGAATGATTCCTGAACAGTAGCCAAAGCTGGAATGTCAGAAGAACAAGTCATATGAAGAGGAAGCTGAGGATGTCTTCCATAAACAGTGACAAAAGTTGTTTTCTGAGAACTGAAGTTGACATGATTATTGTGGGAGAACTCAGCCCACGGTAATAGTGATGCCCAATCATCATGATGGGCAGAGACCAAGGTACGGAGAAAGAGCTCCAACACTTGATTAACTCTCTCAGTCTGGCCATTGGATTGGGGATGATAAGAAGAGGTGAAATCCAAGGTAATGTCGAGGGATTTGCAAAAGGCTCTCCAAAAACGAGAAGTAAACTGCACACCCCTGTCCGAAACGACATGGGAAGGAACACCATGAAGGCGGAAAATCTCTCGTACAAAAATGGGAACCAAGGCAGGGGCAGAAGGGAGACCAGGAAGAGGAACAAAATTAGCCATCTTGGAGAACCGATCGATTACTACCCAAATGGCCGTATTATTCTCCGACAGTGGAAGATCAGTAATAAAATCCATGGCGATATGAGACCAGGGCTCCTTAGGAATGGGCAAGGGCATGAGAAGACCGGCAGGGGCTTGAGTGGAAGATTTAGACTGAGCACAGACGTGACAAGCCTTAACATAGTCTTTAACATCCGAGCGGAGATTAGGCCACCAGTAGTGACGACTGATGAGCAGGAAGGATCGGAGGAACCCAGCATGACCTGCCACCTTGGAATCATGTCCCCAACGAAGGATCCGTGGGAACAAAGGTATTACCAGGAGGAATTTTTGATTCCAGGGTGGTAGAATGGGCAACAATGCATGAGGTAGGAATGATCGGCTCAGGATCAGGGTTGGACTCCTCGTCCAAAGTGTCAAATGACCTAGAGAGAGCATCAGCTCAACCGTTGCAGGAACCAGGAAAAGAAGAGACTCCACCTGGCCTGTCTGGGGTTCAGACGTTTAGCATTCTGTAGGTACTGTAAATTCTTATGATCAGTAAAGATCGTTATGGAGTGAGGGGAACCTTCCAAGAGATGACACCACTCCTCCAACGCCAATTTAATTGCGAGAAGTTCTCGATCACCAATGGCATAATTTCTCTCTGCCTGAGAACATTTTTTGGAGAAGAACGCACATGGTTAACGTTTCTTCTCAAAGTCCTGAAGAAGCACAGCTCCCACCCCCATCGAAGAAGCGTCTACTTCAATAAAAAATGGTTCCTCAGGATTTGGTCTCCTCAAGAGAGGTCCAGAGACAAAGGCCTGTTTCAGATCGTGAAACGCAGAGACAGCCTCGGGAGGCCAGTCTTTGGCATTCGCACCCTTCTTGGTCAAAGCGATAATAGGCGCGGCAATGGAAGAGTAATTCCTTATGAACTGCCTATAATAATTTGTGAAGCCAAGAAAGCGCTGTGTGGCCTTGAGGCTAGCGGGAAGGGGCCAGTTGGTAATGGCTGAGACCTTTCCGGGATCCATGTGAAGACCCGCACTAGAAACAAAACATCCCAGAAACAGGACCTCGGAACATTCAAAGGAACATTTCTCCATCTTGGCATAGAGATTGTTCTCTCTAAGGCGCTGAAGTACGGTGCGTACATGGTTTCTGTGAGCAGGCAGATTTTCGGAAAAGATGTGAATATCATCCAGATAGATGAAAACAAACTGGTACAGTAGATCCCTGAATATTTAATTGACAAAGTTCTGGAACACAGCTGGAGCATTACACAAACCAAAAGGCATAACCAGGTATTCGTAATGCCCGTCCCTAGTGTTAAACGCGGTCTTCCATTCGTCACCTTCCCGTATTCGAATGAGATTGTATGCACCTCTGAGATCCAACTTAGTGAAAATGGAAGCCCCCTTCAACCTGTCAAATAGCTCAGATATTAGAGGTAAGGGGTATCGGTTTTTAATAGTCACAGCGTTTAAACCTCTATAGTCGATGCAGGGTCTGAGGGTACCATCCTTTTTGGCAACGAAAAAGAACCCTGCTCTTGCAGGTGATGAGGATTTCCGGATGAAACCTCTCTCCAGATTCTCGGCGACATACTCAGACATGGCCTGGGTCTCTGGAATGGACAAAGGGTTGGTACGACCCCTGGGCAGGGTTGCTCCAGGGACAAGGTCAATAGCACAGTCAAAAGATCTGTGGGGAGGAAGCACCTCAGCAGACTTTTTGCAGAACACATCCCGGAAATCGCTGTATGCCGCGGGAAGATCAGACGATACAGATGTGGTAGCAATGTAAAGTTTCCTCTTGGGGGTCACCTTGGGAAGACAGGATGAGAAACACGAAGGACCCCAAGCCAGGATCTGCCCAGAGACCCAGTCCAGATGTGGCGAGTGGAGCTGTAGCCAAGGAAGGCCCAATACAATGGGGGTAGAGGCCTTGGGTAGGATGAGGAAGGAGATCCACTCCTGGTGGAGTATCCCTACCGACATCCTAATAGGTAGCATCTGGAAACGGATAGGGCCCCCTGGGAACACAGTGCCATCAATTGCCGAGACTACCAGTGGAGTAGCGAGGGGAGAAAGGGTAAGCTTCATAGAAGAAGCAGTTCTCCAGTCCATAAAATTGCCGGCAGCCCCGGAGTCCAGATATGCTAGGACCGATTGGGGAGAAGTGCCTACATGGAGGAACACCGGAAGAAGAAGACGAGAAGGTGATGTTTCTGGGTCCAATACTCCACCTTCCAAATGTATTAGACCCGAGCGTTTCCTGGACGAAGCGAGCAGGAGTCACGAAAATTACCCTTGCCCCCACAATAAAGGCACAAGCCCAGAGTTCTGCGTCTAGCACGTTCTTCGGGGGTTAGTCTGGTCCGGCCCAGCTGCATGGGTTCCTCAGCAGACAGAGGATGCTCCACAGGGCGACGGGAAAAAAGCTCAGGCTGACTAGGACCTAGGGGGTGCTGGCGTCTTTTTTCTAAGGACCTCTCCTGGAAACGAATGTCAATCTGATTGCATAAGGAAATTACATCATCCAGACCGGCGGGGATAGCTCTTCCTGCTAATTCGTCCTTCACTCGGTCAGAGAGGCCATGTAAAAAGGTTGCGACCAGGGCCTCATTGTTCCAGCTCAATTCCGCTGTAAGGATACGGAACTGAAGTGCATATTGTTGGCGAAGGCGTAAAAGGGCACTAGGCGCAGAAGAAACCCGAGCTGGCTCCTCGAAGATATTACGAAAGAGCTTCAAGAAGTTGGAAAGGCTGGAAACCACTGGATCATTTTTCTCCCACAGGGGAGCAGCCCAGGCTAAAGCTTCACCGGAGAGGAGGGAAATTATATAGGCTACCTTTGCCCGATCAGACAGAAAGTTTTGAGGCTAGAGCTCAAAATGAATGGTGCATTTGCTGAGGAAACCCCTGCAGGCCTTGGAGTCCCCAGAGAAACGGGACAGAGCTGGCAGTACTAATGAATGCGTGGATGCGACTGGTGCGATAGTTGCAGTCGCAGACTGTACTTGAGGCTGCAGGTTCGGGGTCCCCAAGGAAGCCTGTAGCTGCTTGAAGCGGGAAGCCAGATCTTGAAGGAATCGCATCACCTGAGTCTGATTAGATTCCTGGGTTTCAAGTCTCCGAACTATGCCCTGCAAAGGATCGACTGCAGGAAGCGGCACGTCAGCCGGGTCCATGGCTGATCAAACTGTCAGGTCACCTTGAGGCCAGGTGACAGATGCACCCCGTAGGGATTAGGAGTGCACCGCAAGGTTGTGGACCCTACGGCTGACTGCTGCGGACGGGGGTCAAGGTGATAGGAAGGCAGGGACGCCAGAACACCAAGATGGATCCCACCTGGGTTAGAGCATAAGATTCCCTGGGGCGCGGAGTCTAAGAGCCAGCAGGTGTTCACCAGAGCCTCGAGTGGTGAGGATGGACTTGGCTGCAACTGGCTCCAGGTCGCGACCCCCAGGGTCCCCCAGCTCACACCCACAGTAGGCAAACAGGAGGATAGGGATGGTGAGGGACAAAGCCAAGGTCGGGGCCACAAGCAGACAGGAAAAGTCGGGGACACGCCAAAAGGTCAGGATCACAAGCAAACAGGGATAGTCAAGGACACGCCAAAGTCGGTAACGGAAAACAATAGAAGAGCACACGGCAGGTAACAGGAAGCTAACACACAAAGGTTGATCAGCAGGGTTGGCTAGCAGTGCACAGGTTAATATAGTGTTCTCTGATAGGAGCTAAGGTGGAGCCATGCCAGAGGATGGATTATAAAAGCAGTCAGGTGAGGGTCGGGTGGTCTCTAGAAATGAACACATGGAGACAGGTAAGCAGACGCACTCTATTGAATAACCATGACACCCAGGCTGAACCCTAAAGTGATTGTAAAGTTTTTCTATTTTTTTTTGCACAGAGTGGCCCCGATCCTCCTCTTCTGTGACCCCCCAGCGGCGCTCCTGACTCCTCCCTGCATCGAGTGCCCCCTTGGAGACCCGCATTCCAGGGGGCACCTGTGTGGGCTTGCTCCCAAGTCCTGCTGCTGCGTTCATTGACACAGACAACAGGACTCAGCCCCACCCCCGTTGTCACTGGATTTGATTGACAGCAGCGGGAGGCTATGGCTGCTGCTGCTATCAATCTATCCAAAGAGGACCTGAGACAGCAGCTGGAGGGGGCTCTGGGGAGATGCTGCACTACAAAAGGTTTTTCAACTTAATGCATAGAATGCATTAAGGTGAAAAACCTGGAGGGTTTACAACCCATTTAAAGTGGTAGTAAAGTCTTGTCTGACATTTTACCTACAGGTAAGCTTCTAAGGCTAATAAGGCTTATCTGTACGTAAAATGAATATCTCCTAAATGTGCAGCATTTAGGAAATATTGCATGGAGCAGCAGCCGCTGACATCTCCAGGGCATGCACTCTGAAGGTACAGCATACCGTGCCATTTCTTCAAAGGTCTGTGCCGTAAACCATGCACATGTGAGGGAGTGATGTTGACGCGGGTAGGCCAGTCTGATGGCCGGGGCCCACAAACCCCAAAGGAAGACCGGGTGAAGATGGAAGACCTCTCAGCGGTGACAGCAAGCTGCTGTAGGACTTTGTTTTAATGTTAGTCTCTCACAATGTACTAGCATACAATGCATACTAGCACAATATGACATTGCCTTGCAGGGTGACATTTCTTTCCTACAATCTTTACTACTGCTTTAAAGTGGAGTTCCATCCAAAAGTGGAAGCTCCGCTTATCTGCTTCCTCCCCCCCTTCGGTGCCACATTTGGCACCTTTCGAGTGGTATTGTGCTCTAGGTAGTAATGAATCAAATAGTATGTATACAGCTACACACATATGGAATTGATCCTAAAATAAATACAAATATATATAACCACTGTAGGTAGATTAAGATATATAAAGTGATAACAGTGATGGTAGTAAAATCCAATCTTCAAGTAGGTAGTAAGTGCTGAAAACCACATAAATATTATTGCAAATAAATCTAAAGTTCTAATAAAAAACAATAAAGACACGAAGTACTGCTCCCAATGGTGCTTTGTGCAGATCAGGTCATGAATAAAATGACTTTAGTGATTCGTTTCTTCAGTGTAATTACACCTCTGTATAAGGTGTTCCATTACCTCACCACTGTAAGGTAACAGCGTTAAATATTCTATAGAGACGGCCAGAAGGATCCGGGCTCCTGCAATGAGTAAACTTAGCTCTCTTGTTTTGGGGCTGTGAAATTCAGCAATTAAAAAAAATTAGAGGGAGCTCCAGTTCAAATGCAGTGTATAAAGGAGAAGGAAGAAAGGAAGTCCACAAACACAGCACCACGAGCGGCAAGCTCGCAGCCTGATGTCACTTCCGGTGCCTATCTGTACGGCCACCAGAATACAGATAGGCACCGGAAGTGACATCAGGTCGTGAGCTCGTGGTGCAGTGTTTGTGTTTTATACTCCTAATGTGAGTACCTTATAGCTGTTTTTATAATGGACACATTTTAGTCCTTACATACTTCACGATTGGGGACTTCCTTTCTTCCTTCTCCTTTATATACTAGAACTGGAGCGCCCTCTAAATTTTTTCCATTGGGAGCAGCACTTCATGTCTCCAGCTCACCGTTATATAGACATTGTTTTATTAGCACTTTAGATTTATTTGCAATAGTATTTATGTGTTTTTTAGCACTAGCACTTTATAACTACCTACTTGAAGATTCAATTTCACTACTGTAACTGTTATCACTTGCACTTTATATATCTTAATCTACCTACAGTGGTTGTGGTTATATATATTTATATTTATTTGAGCACTGAGCTATTAGCATTTAGGATTGATTCTATATGTGTGTAGCTGTGTACATACTATTGATTACTACCTAGAACGCAGCACCACTCATTGATTTTTTTATTTTGATATACGACTAGCATGCAAAAAAAAAAACAGACGATCTGTCATCCGATTTTTGGATCGTGTGTATGGGCATTAGTTTCAGCCTGACTTAGAGATTGCTTTTTTTTTAAATAATCATAGAAGATTCAATAATTTAGGAGTGAGGATTGATAAACAGTGATATTGTGTTTCAAATTAAAAAGAAATAAAAATGTAAAGTAAAAAAAAAAGCATACATTTGAATGTCAAACTTCTAGAAAAGGGCAGCCTCGTTGGGTTCCATAGTAATGTAGGTGATGGTAAGCAATGGCAAAGGTACTAGCAGGCAGAAAGGTGCAGCATCTGGGTGTTAAGAGGCAGGAAGGTTCAAAGTCAGGGGTGCAGTGATAGGAGCGCTGCATGACAGGGAGATGCAATATCAGGGTAACGGTTGTCAGGGGTACTGGGTTCTTCATAGGCTCTAATTAAAAGGTCTGCTTGCAGGGATGCTTCTTTGACTAAGGTAGGTGCAAGTTGTTGATCTAAGGTAGGTGCAAGAGGTTTTAGCATGGGAAGGGGGGAGTCTGGCTTTTCATTTATGAGCCTACAGCCTCATAGCAGTATATGCACAGTGTGAGATCTAAGGCACTGCTGCCCCTTGACTGTCAATCCCAGGAGATTTGGAGTAAGATTTGGCAGTGTCCCTACTGTGATGCTCAGTATTCTCTTTGCTGGAGGCTTTGATGAGTTCTCAAAGCCCTGTCTCTACCAAAAGGTACGCATCCACACAGATAGGGGGATGTATTCAGACTGAAGCAATCAGAATCTGTGCATGGCAAATAATCAGATGTTACCATTTATTTTGAATGCTTAACTGAACAAGCTGATGTTAGAAGCTGATCCAGACACATTATTAAGACTGGACTGTGGCTCCCCAAGTAACTAAGATATTCACATACAAATCTGTTGCTGTCTGGGAGCTGCGGCCAGCTGTCTGGGGGCAGGTTCGACTTTACTGGAGGACAGGGCGATGATGTCAGCAAGAGTAATTTGGCCACACCCACTGTTCGCTGTGACAAGCTATGCGCACAGCACTACTACTCTCCTTGGGGCACCCAAAGGTGTCCCATGTGGCTAAAGTGTTGGGGCTTGGCTTGACGAAAAGGTGGCAACTCTACTTACAACAATCTAAACAAAGTAAATAATTAAAATATCACTTAATTCTCAAGTCAGCTAAATATCACATGTGTGAGTATATGCTATTTCTTAAGAGCAATCCATATATATATATATATATATATATATATATATATATATATATATATATATATATATATATATATATATAAAGGATACATATATAACATAACAGAGAAAGTTTTTGTAGATTTTCCGGCAGCTACCAGGCAATCATAACCCACTGAACATTCAGTTTTTTATATACTACCGTGTTGTCAAGATGTTAATCATATTATCTGCTTTGTCACATTTGAAGTCACTGAAGGAGGCAGTAATGTAATCCTTGATGCATTTCTTAGATCAAAGGTCTAAGAAACCAAAGGTCCTCAGGAAGAGCGAGGGAACTAAACATTACAATAGCATAGCATCTTTATTTAGTTATAAAACACATTGAAAGCATTTGTGGGTTTGACCATCCAAAAATTCCCAAAAAGGGGAACATCACAGAGGAAGTCCCCAGCTGAGGATCCTTACCCTATGTCCCTTTGAAGTGTGAATATTGTTCACTTAAAGGCCAAGTTCACCTTTCTTTTTCTAAATTCCAGCTCTCCTATGTACCAATATACCATTTATGTACTTCTTTTGTGGAAAAGTAAACGTTTTCTATTTATCCTACATAACCCTTACCTCAGTGTCAGTGCTTGTTGTATAAAAAAAACTTCTCCATTGTTTCCTGGACAGACCTTGAGACATAAAAACTGTATGAGTGCTTTCATACTGCCGGCGCCTGGGCATCGTCAGGAAAGCTGCTCTATTTGTTAGGGTTAAAACCGTCAGCAAAACACTGCTGCAGCGGCGGTTTGCCGGCGGTATGGCGGCACTGCCCATTGATTTCAACTGGGCAGGAGCAATATAGGAGCGGTGTATTCACCGCTGCAAAGAAGCTGCTTGCAGGACTTTTTGTGATGCCCTGCACTCGGGCTTTGATACTGGGTTTGCAGCTCAGGCTTTTTTCAGGCGCTATTTTTAGCGCTAAAGTGCCTGAAAACCACCTCCAGTGTGAAAGGGGTCTTAAGACACAGGAAGGAGTTCACCCGCTGCCTTGATTAGCACACACCCTGCTGCTGCCTTCCCCTTTCAGAAGATCACTCTCACCCACCTCCTCAGGTGCATGGTTTTCCTATGCAATCAGTTCTCAATAAACCTAAAGGAGATCGTACGGAGATTGTACAATTAGAATGTATAGTGTATGGCCACCTTTATACGCTTAAAATGAGCTAGTTCCTCTTTCGGTGTCAATAATTAATGGCGCACCAAACACAGAAGCAAACACACATTTTTGCCACCTGAAAAACATTAGTGGTAAATGTAGCAAAATGCACAGTAAAAAGGTGCAAACTGCAACACGCCAAAATGTACCATGAGCTACTTTTCCACATGTAGGGCATTCCATTGACATCAAAGGGCTGCCATATGCGTGTCACAGGAAAAACAAGCCAAAAGACGTGCGCTCCCACTACTCTAGGTGTGAATGGGGCATAAAAGTGAAATTGGTGTGTTTACACAAGAAAAAGGATGCTCCATTCACATCTGTGAATTTTTGAACACACGGCAAGCTGCGCAGAAAACGCACTCTTTGCCATGCGTTACAGGCATCCCAAGTGCAGGTTGCAGGCATGTGTTTGCCCTGTGAAAAACACACGGCAAATGCACCAAAAAGTGTGGTAAAAATGCACCACGCTCTGTTCCAAAAAAAATAAAAAAATGAAGCTTCTTTAGGGCAAATGTTGCACATAGGGCAGACCATTCAAGTGAGTGGGCTACCGTATGCGCAATAAGCGAAAACGCTCCAAAACACCCCCCAAAAAAACACATGTGGTGGACGTGAGTTTCTGCGACACAGAGTTGTGTAGCGTGACAGCTGCTGAGTGTCTCTCTCCACTCTGTCCTCCTATGTATTAAGACAGCCATAAACTATGGATGCAATATGATTATATAAACACTGTACAATTTACTTTAGATCTACCCGAACTAAGAAATGGGATGATCCACCTGAACAATCCATTCAATTTGTATTTAATCAGGTAGGCCCTTGCACTACATAGCTGATGGGATATCTAAAGCAGATTGTACAATCAGATGGTACAGACAGTGGGTGGAAAATAAAAGAGGTGTTATAGTAATGAGGGGCCCTCTTCTATAATGCAGCATGGGAGTGCAGGCCCAGGGTGGGCTATGTTCTACAGGAAGTGACAGAATCAAAAAGCATTTTTACACATCCAAAAGATAGATGAAAATTCTATAAATGATAGTGCAGTGCTCAAAACAGTACAATACAAATATACTGTAAATGACTGATACATTGCTAAATAAATTACTAAATAAATTACAAATAAATATGTGAAAAGTGTGGCATGCATTTGTATTTATCTCCCTTTACTCTGATACCCCTAACTAAAATCTAGTGGAACCAATTGCCTTCAGAAGTCACCTAATTAGTAAATTGAGTCTACCTGTGTGTAATTTAATCTCAGTATAAATACAGGTGTTCTGTGAAGCCCTCAGAGGTTTGCTAGAGAACATTGGTGAACTAACTGCAGCATGAAGGCCAAGAAACACACCAGACAGGTCAGGGGTAAAGTCATGGAGAAGTTTAAAGCAGGGTTAGGTTATAAAAAAAATATCCCAAGCTTTGAACATCTCACGGAGCACTGTTCAATCCATCATCCAAAAATGGAAAGAGTATGGTACAACTGAAAACCTACCAAGATATGGCCATCCACCTAAGCTGACAGACCGGGCAAGGAGAGCATTAATCATAGAAGCAGCCATGGTAACTCTGGAGCAGCTGCAGAGATCCACAACTCAGATGGGAGAATCTGTCCACAGGACAACTACAGTGCCTTGCAAAAGTATTCAGCCCCATTGGCTTTTTACCTATTTTGTTACATTACAGCCTTTAGATCAATGTTTTTTTTTAATATGAATTATATGTGATGGATCAAAACACAATAGTCTAAGTTGGTAAAGTAAAATGATATTATATATATATATATATATATATATATATATATATATATATATATATATATATATATATATATATATATATATATATATATATATATATATATATATATATATAAACAAATTTTTTAGAAATAAAAAACTGATAATTGGCATGTGTGCAATCTAAGTGTCACATGATCTGTCATTACATATACACACCTTTTTGAAAGGCCACAAAGGCTGCAAAACCTAAGCAAGAGGCACCACTAACCAAACAATGCAGTGAAGACCAAGGAAGTCTCAAAACAAATAAGGGACAATGTTGTTGAGAAGTACAAGTCAGGGTTAGGTTATAAAATAATACCCAAATCTTTGATGATCCCTAGGAGCACCATCAAATCTATCATAACCAAATGGAAAGAACATGGCACAACAGCAAACCTGCCAAGAAGCAGCCGCCCACCAAAATTTCATGGACCGGGCAAGGAGGGCATTAACCGGAGAGGCAGCACAGAGACCTAAGGTAACCCTGGAGGAGCTGCAGAGTTCCACAGCAGAGACTGGAGTATCTGTACATAGGACCACAATAAGCCATTCACTCCATAGAGTTGGACTTTATGGCAGAGTGGCCAGAAGAAAGCCATTACTTTCATCAAAAAACAAAATGGCACATTTTGAGTTTGCAAAAAGGCAAGTCGGAGACTCCCAAATTGTATGGAGGAAGGAGCTCTGGTCTGATGAGTCTAAAATGTAACTTTTTGGCCAGCAAAGAAAACTCTATGTCTGGCACATACCCAAGACATCACATTACCCCAAGAAAACCATCCCCACAGTGAAACATGGTGGTGGCAGTATCCTGCTGTGGGGATGTTTTTCAGCAGTTAGGACTGGGAAACTGGTCAGAGTTGAGAGAAAGATGGATGGCGCTAAATACAGGGATATTCTTGAGCAAAACCTGTACCACTCTGTGTGATTTGAGGCTAGAACAGAAGTTCACCTTCCAACAGGACAATGATCACAAACACACTGCTAAAGCAAGAATTAAAGCGGTAGTAAACCAGTTGAATTTTTTATTTTTTTTGATACCTGTAAGGGAAAAGGCATAATGAGCTAGTATGCACAGCAAATGGAAGGTGGAGGAGCGTAAGGTCTCTAACATCCACCAACTGTGATGTCATCATGGAGGAGTGGAAGAGGACTCCAGTGTCAACCCGTGAAGCTCTGGTGAACTCCATGCCCAAGAGGGTTAAGGCAGTGCTGGAAAATAATGAAGACCACACAAAATATTGACACTTTGGGCCTAATTTGGACATTTTCACTTAGTGGTATACTTACTTTTGTTAGATACTGTATTTATATATATATATATATATATATATATATATATATACAGTATCTCACAAAAGTGAGTACACCCCTCACGTTTTTGTAAATATTTTATTATATCTTTTCATGTGACAACACTGAAGAAATTACACTTTGCTACAATGTAAAGTAGTGAGTGTACAGCTTGTATAACAGTGTAAATTTGCTGTCCCCTCAAAATAACACACAGCCATTAATGTCGAAACCGCTGGCAGCAAAAGTGAGTACACCCCTGAGTGAAAATGTCCAAATATATATATGGATATATATGTATATGTATATATATGCATGACGCTTAAGGAATAGCATATGCACGCGTGTTAGAATAGTGATATTTTTGTTAATTACTTTCTTTAGATTTTTGTATATCCTAAAATTCCCACTTTCTTCTTATATTTTGTTGTTGAATATTTCAGTATTGAAACTTTGTTCATAAGATAATACAGTATAGATTATACAGTATAAATTATACAGTATACATTAGTATATTAAAATGTAATAATATAAATTGATACAACTGATACAATTGAAAATGTTTATAATAACAGAGACCACTGTACACCTTTATGTTTTATTTTCTCGTGCATTTATTGTATTTATCTTAAAAAGGTTTGACTGTAAAAGGAAGTTATAAACTGTTAAATGCACTGTCACTTTTGTAATGCTGTCTGTATCCCCACTAGAGAGATTCAACCTGTCTGTTTGCTCCATGGTCAATGGAGCTAAAATGTGGGTAAACATCTAAGATTTTGATTTGTAACCAGAACAGGAAGAGAAGAGAATTCTTCCATTGGCGTAATTTGTTGCAGTGCCAACTGTATCAGCCTAGGTTTACACTAATGCGGTGTGGGAAACGCCACAATCCGTGTGCATTACCCACGCCGCATTCCAATCTCACTACTCTTGCAATCTGCTGTGGGTGTCAACACAAAGTTAACGACACCCAAAATGCAGGTCACAAACGCAGTGTGTTTGCCTGCAGTGGATCACACCGAATCGCATGGTATAAAACGACCAATGCGATCCGGTTGCAATGCAGCTCCAAAAAAGGTGCATGCATGTCTTTGGTGCCATGCTGTGTAATTTGAGCCTGATTGTTGTGCTATTCCTGTGTGACTCAGTGCAGTGTGATTTTCAGCCCATTTATTTGAATTTCAAGTGCACTGCAGTACCACACTCACTGTATTCTCCCGGCAGAGGTGGCTTCCCTCATCCCCCCTGCCAAAAGAACGTAATGACTCCGTGGGGGGGGGGGGGGGGGCAATCAGTCAGTCAGTGTTGATTGGGGAATCGAGTGATTTGTTTTCCTGCAACCAAATCTTTTCCTGCAAGAAAATCTTTGTGTCTTAGGCTGGCTTTAGCGAGATTAGAACACACACATTGTACATTTCTTCAGAAGCAAGGCTTCTGTAAATGGTTGAAGTCGGCGACAGACAGAATGAAATTCGTCCGGTTCCTGCTGAATATCAGTCCATTTGTGGACAAGCTGGTTGTACTAAAGTCGATCTATCGATCAATTTCAGTACAACCAGCTGGCTGGGCTTGTTTGTACATTCAATAATGACAGAATGTCTCTTGCACATAAATATGATAGCCTGGTACAGGTGTAAAAGATGACACCACGTCGCTGGGGAATGTTTCAAGCTTTGCTGCCCTCTAGGACTGGGGATGTCCTGCAGCCACAAAAAAAACAGCAAAAGAGGGCGCACCAGCCTAGTGCATTATACCACAGCATTTATTTAAGATCAACAAGCATAATACTCAAAAAACATGTGAATTAAAATCGCTCATTGAGTATTATTCTTGTTGATCCTAAATAAATGCTGTGGGATAAGGTGCTAGGCTGGTGCGCCCTCTTTTGTTTGTTTTTTGTTCGTACAATCACTGCTGCTGGCTGTAGCTGGCAGCAGTGATCATTGTATTGCCATGGAGGGGAAACCTCCCGCTGTCAGAATACAATAGCGCAGTGGGAGAGATTCCCCCCATCAACACTGACTGATCAGCTGGGTGAACAAAAAAAAATTACATAATGTACGGCTAGCCTAAGTGTTTTCCATACAGTGCTTCAGAAATTTTTAAGGTTTATAATTGTTAAAAAAAATTAAAGCTAAGTCTGCGCACACAACAATTAGCTTCCAATCTTCTGTCACTTCTGCCGTTTATTAAAACCTTAAGCCTACAGTAGTACACACTGCTAGTTTTTTCCATTCAACCCAGCAGGCTAAAGTAAAAAAACTGACAGCTCAGGTCGGAGCTGCCGTACTAACTATCCACTGTTAGTACAGTGATCTCCCCTGCTGTTCTATTCTGTTTGGAACAGGGGAACGGCCAGAACACTCCGGACAGGTCTTCCAGCCACTGGCTGAGAGCGCTGAATGGGAGCCGGTCCTTTTTCTATCATGGCCCTTTGACAGAAGCCAGCCGAACTGTTGGACCGGTCGCAGTACACATGGGCCGTATGTCAGCCAACTAGCCGATGTCACTCAACATTCAGCCACTGTGTATGGGGCTTTTGACTAGAACGTAATCAAGCAGAGCACTGACTCCCATTGTATCATGTTCAAAGCTGATGTTAGAAATCAGGGGGCCCCATATAGCCTAGCTGGCAGGGCCCCCACCCCCCCCCCCCAAGAAAAAAAATATCAATACAACATTTTAACTAAAAAAAAGCACAAAGCTCATTATTAGCGGAAACAAACTCAACAAAACTTACACAATTTCAGGGAGTGCAGAAGGGTACACTACACTGGGACACAGAGGAGAGGGGGGGTTAGGAGAGCATAGTACAGTGGTTAGGAAGGTACAGTACAGGGGGCAGCTGGAGGGCACAATACAAGGGGGGGGGGCAATAGTAATGTAAAATACAGATATGGTCTCCTCAAGCAGAGCTGCACAGTGAAGCTGCTGTCACAGATCCTATCTATTCTGTCCGGCTGTCACTGGGTTAAATCTACACTGGAATTACAACTGCCCCTCTACCTTCTCCTCCAGAGTTTCTGGCTCTCTTTTGGCACTTTGCACCCTGAGGCGGAACATCTTACTGCAGCTGCTGCTTGTGTGGGCGGGATGTGCACTGCGCCAATCACTTGGGATGAATAGGAAAGGAGGGTCAGCAAGGATTGGCACAGTACACATCCCACCCAAGCAACAGCAGTAATAAGATGCTTTGCCTTGGGGTTCTTCCTTAGCCCCTGACAAAAAAGGGGGTGGGGTGGGGTTGGGAACAAGAGCTGGGCTGGGTAAGGGAGAACGAAGAGGGGGTTAAAAGGGAGAAATGGGTAGGAGATGGGGTGTGGGTAGAGGAGAACTGGAGTAAAACTGGGGGATACTGGTCTGTATAGAGATACAAAAGGAGGAGGATTTGTGCTGGTATGAAGAAAGGAGGAGAGGAAAATATATGGATGTCAAGGGGACTGGAGAAGGATGGGCATAGAGAATATTGTTGGCTGGTAAGGAATAGTCACAGCAGTGGCAGCCCACCCATAGGGGGCGCATGGGTGCCGCCCTCCGTCCAGGCAGTCACAATTTTTTTTTAAACTGGCCCATAAAAAAAATACAAAAAAAGGTCCTTAAGTGCACTGTGTTCGGATGCCGGACATAGTGCTCTATGGGAAGCACCACGTCTATGCAATCAAGAGATTGCAGACGCGCTTCATTTGCAGGCTTTTGTCCTGCCTTGCGGTGCTTTCCCAAGTGTCGAGTAGCTTCCGCCCGGTGCTTGTAGTATCTATTACTACGGCCGGGCGGTTTGATTGACATCTGAGTTTGATGTCACTTCCTGTTTTCTCTCTCCCATTGCGCCCGAGAGAGAGAAAACCAAAGTATGAGGAGTGAACTCTTCCATCACCACTGCCAGTGGAAGGAGACACAGCAGGAGAGGAGAGGACAACACAGCAAGGTAAGTGCCGCTCTGCTCCTGTGGAGAAGGGGGGGGTTTATGTGACACAGGCTGCATTTGATGTGACACAGGCTGCATTTTATGTGACACAAGCTGCATTTGATGGGACACAGGCTGCATTTGATGGGACACTGGCTGCATTTGATGGGACACTGGCTGTATGTAAGGAGGGACTCCGCTGGGGGCACCTGATGTAAGGACAGACTCCACTGGGGGCACCTGGTGTAAGGACGGACTCAGCTTGGGGCACCTGATGCATGGACAGAGGGACTCCGCTGGGGGCACCTAATGTATGGCGGGACTCCGCTGGGGGCACCTGATGTAAGGAGGGACTCTGGTGGGGGCACCTGATGTAAGGAGGGACTCTGCTGGGGGCACCTGATGTATGGAGGGATTCTGCTGGGGGCACCTGATGTATGGAGGGACTCTGCTGGGGGCACCTGATGTAAGGAGGGACACTGCTGGGGACACCTGATGTAAGGAGGGACTCCACTGGGGCACCTAATGTATGGAGGGACTCTGCTGGGGGCACCTGATGTATGAAGGGACTCTGCTGGGGGCACCTGATGTAAGGAAGGTCTCTGCTGGGTTCACCTGATGTAAGGAGGGTCTCTGCTGGGGGCACCTGATGTAAGGAAGGACTCTGCTGGGGGCACCTGATGTATGGAGGGACTCTGCAGTGGGGCACCTGATGTAAGGAGGGACTCTGCTAGGGGCACCTGATATATGAAGCGACTCCGCTGGGGGCACCTAATGTATAGAGGGACTCTGCCGGGGGCACCTGATGTAAGCAGGGACTCTGCTGGGTGCACCTGATGTAAGGATGGACTTTGCTAGGGGCAACTGATGGAATCTGGTGGCAGGTGACATGCTTAGAGCTCCCACCAATTCTGCATTATGGTGAGTTGAATGATTTCATTTTATATTACAATGTAGAATAATGAGTAATGTAGATTACAATAATAGAAATAATGCGTTTCAATCATCCTGACACCATAACAACCATGGTTCTGGGCTAACACCAGGTGTTTGGAGTGTTTGGAGTAACTTTATCTGCTGATTGTTAAACTTTCTAGAATAGACATATTTCTATTGTTGTGTAGGATCTGGGCCTGCTGTCCATCCACCCCTCTCTCCCTCTCCCTTCATCCCTCATTCATCTCAGACACTAAACCACACCACCTTAGAGCCACACCCACTGTTTTGCTGAAACCACGCACATTTTAACCAAGTGGGAGGGGTCAAAAAGGAAGGGCGGTGTCTGGCACCCCCCCATCCTAAAACTTCACCAGCCGACACTGAGTCACATTGTAATAAAAAGCAAATGGGCTGTCTGGCAGGGAGGGGGAGAGGGAGAAATCTCCATTGAGTAGTAAAGATTCAGTGTTGGGGGGGTGTGCAGGGTGGGGGATTATAGGCATTTGCAATGTTTGTGTATGGGACACACACACACCTGTGTGAAAGTGAAGTGCCTCCAGAGAAGAAAAGTGGGGGGGGGGGTGAAAGAAAGTGAACTGGGGGGACTATTGTTTGGAAAGTGTCAGGAAGAGAATTACAACCAAAAAAATTAGCAGAACTGCTAGATGCTGGCAAACCGGCTGGCTGGGAGAAGGTAGTGAGGGTTAACAATGATCTGAGAAGGAAGCAGTGTGACTGGCAAAGAGAGATAGATGGATCTGTGTGAGAATGAAAGAATGCCTGAGGCGGGGAAGAAGATGCCAGGGTGGGAGAGAGCCATGAAGACTTCTGGAGTCTGGAGATGTGACCTCACCTGTAGGAGATGCAAAAGAGCCGACCAAAGAGAGGGGAACTGTTGGTAGGACACTGTTGGGAGGAAACTCCATGTACCTAGGACCCCTGAGCAGTTCCTAGATGTGCCTGTTCACTATGACAGCCCTAGCTCTCAGTCCAGACACATCCACCTGTTTTCTCTGCAGGACAGGAAAGCACTGGGGCACCCAGGCACACACAGGGGGAGATTATATCTGACCCAGACAGGAAAATAAATTAGTGTGGTGTGGCAAGTACAGGAACGGGGCCCTGTGTGTCTCACCCTCCGGGATTCAGCTGCTGGAGGGAAAGACACACAGGGTATCATTCCTGTACTTGCCACACCACACTGATCGGCTCCCCTGTCTGGGCCCCCCATGTGCCCGGGTGGCGGGCCCCCTACAGGAGGATGGTGGTTTCACCATTAGTCGCCCTGATCATGTTTCTGTATAGCGTATCTTGTATTATGCAATTGAATGTACTTATGATTTAAATGTCTGTTATCAGTTTATATGATCTGGAAGGCTTTGTATAATTAAATCAATATTATTAAGATCCCTAACTTAAGCATTCTTCATGATAATAAACCCAAAAGTCTTACAATTGCTTACATTTGCGAAACTCTCTGGAAGCCACACTTCCCTTTTAGGGAATTTGTCATGTGCTAAACAGTGTTCTAATTTTTTTAAATATAGTGAATTGCTTGTCCCCATCTGCTGGTTATAAAGTAGCTTGCCCATTTCCTAACCATACCCGTGAGTGTGACAAGATTCCAGAACATGTCTTGTTTTTCTTCTGTGAACTTGAAACTATGGGGTTGATTTACTAGAACTGGAGAGTGCAACATTTAGTGCACTTGTGCATGGTAGCCAATCAGCTTCCAAAGCCACATACACACAATGAGATTATCATATTTTTAAGGAAATTTTAAATTCTGTATAAAATGTCATTCTATTTTGTATAGTTTGCCTATGTATTACACACTGCACTCATGCACACGACACAATGTTTTCATTACATGTTTGCATTCTTTCGAGTCCTGATTAGAATTAGTCTGCCCCTTGTTACCATACAAGTACAATTGTAATATTAATGTGATAACTATGTAATAATGTGTATAAAAACCTTTAAATGTGTCAAATAAAACAGAACAGTAATTTGGAAAGATGCTGAGTGTATCTTTTGTGTCTGTTCCCTAATGCAGTAGTTAATATTAATTTGGAACCACTAATCACTATGAGGATAAGAGTTACCTATCTATAAAAGTTCCAGAACAGTTAGTGAGCCAGCCAGGAGGGAATTTACAGGTGACCCTGAGAATCTGAAAGAGGAGCTTGAGACAATCCCTGAATTTCTAATAATTAGCTGGCTGAGGAAATCCCTTTGCTTAAATTTGAGTTATCAGACTTCCTTGATCAGTAAAGCATTTCTGGAACAAAGGGTACCTATTTTACTCCCCTTAATAGAACTGTATTGATTGGTGGTTATATGTTATGTCATCACTGTCCGCTGTCCATCGAAATGTTATAGATAAGAAAGGGAAGAATAGTGCTGTCAACAGGTTATATGAAGAAAACATCTGCTGTAATAGTAGTTAAGAGGCAAGAGGGTATAGGCACAAATAAAGAAGAGAAAAAGACTGGCCAGTCATTATGGCCATTAAATTAAGCAAGGGAATGAAGGGTATGAGAGGCTCAAAAAGCCAAGCGCAAGAGGAGAGCTAGAAAATATATGACGAGAGATGTGGTTCCGCCTATACTGAGCCCCTGTAGGTTACCAACTAAATGAGGAGGGTGCAGATCTGCTGGGAGTGAAGATGGCCGAAAAGTTATATGCGTTTTTAAACTAGGCAAAGGGGGGGGAGGTTCGGAGGTAGAGATAGTCAGCAATGAACATATTCCAGAGGGTAGTATTGGTAGTATTAGTGGTAGGTTGACTAAAGCACATAAAACCGAGGTAAGTATAGTAAAAAGTCCTATGTAAGGTAAACCGGACTTCCACCATTAAAAGGCCAGTGTGGATACCTGCTCATGCTCGTATTCATTGCACACGTGCTAATATTCATAAGCAAAGGACCACCAAATGCCTGCATTGCCAGTTATGTGCACGTGCGCACATTGGTGCGCAAACGAATTTGTATGTGCACGTGCGTGTGCCACTGGAGCTCAGTGGACTATTTAAACTGCTCTGTCACTGCAAACAAGTGCTGGATGATCTTCAGCTCCTTCCTGACCCACCAATTCCTGATCCGTTGCTCCTGTTTGTTCGTGTATAACCCGGCTCGCCTTTGGACTTTCCCTCTGCTTGCGCCTTTACTCTATTACCTGGTATCCTGACTTCGGCCTGTTTATTGGACTTGATCTGCCTGCTGACTTGGTACCACAGTGCCCGGCTGTTACCCGACCTTGGCCTACCTTCTGGACTTGCTTTTGTCTGCTGATTCTGTACCCTGCTGCCCGGTTGCTGCTGACTGCTGCTCTTCTTCTGGTTTCGCTTCTGTCCACACTCTAGTGCCCAGCTGCTTCTACTTCTTTCTCCAAGGACCGTGACTGCCAGCTCTACCTACCTTCAGTGGGAACATCACCAGCCAGTTACCCGGCACTCGTGCCACTCCTTGCCTTTACACTTTCTGTTCCCACCTTCAGGAGTGTAGGCGGGAGGTGCAAGGGAGGCCTCTATCACATTCCAGTCTCCACCAGGACGTGATATCCTATTTGTAATCTCAGAACACCCAATAAGAGGACAGTATGAGACCGATCTAAACTACGTATCATGTTCACCAATGCCAGGAGCCTTGCAGACAAGATGGGTGAACTGGATTTTGTGGGAATTTCAGAGACCTGGTTAAACAGCTCTTATGATTGTCTGGCAACCATTCAAGGGTATTCCCTTTATCGCAGGGCTATAAGGGGTAAAAAAAGGGGGTATGTCTATATATCAAGAATAATGTACAAGTGAATGTGAGAGATGACATCAACAAGGGAGCTAGGGAGGAGGTGGAATCCTTATGTGTAGAGCTCCAAAGGGATGAAGCTAAGGGGAAAATAATACGGGGATTATGCTCTAGGCCACCTGACCTGAGGGAGGAGGGAGATACGGACCTCCTATCACAATTTAGATTAGCAGAAAGAAAGGGAAGTGTTATCATAATGGGGGATTTTAATTATCCAGACATAGACTGGCTGGAGGGAATCACGCATTCATCTAAGGCTCGACAGTTCCTAAATGTCTTGCAGGATAATTTCATGGGTCAGATGGTAGATGCACCAACTAGAAACAGGGTATTATAAGATCTACTGATTACCAACAATACAGACCTGATCATGAATGTGGAAATATGGGGCAATTTAAAAAAAAACAGCGATCACAGGTCAATTGGCTTCAGTATAAATCACACAAATAGGAAACAGAAGGGGAACACAAAGACACTGAATTTCAAAAGAGCCAACTTCCCTAAACTGTGAAACTTTCTAGAAGATATAAATTGGGATAAAATCTTAGACACAAAGAACACAGAGGAGAGATGAGTTTGCTTTAAGAGCGTATTAAATAAGGGCATTAGTCAGTGCATCCCATTGGGAAATAAATTTAAAAGAGCGAACAAAAGTCCTGGATAGCTTAACTCCAATGTAAAAATGCATATAAAAGCAAAGGAGAAGGCCTTCAAAAATACAAGGCTGAGGGATCATCAGCATTCAAACTTTACAAAGAATGCAACAAGACATGTAAGGGCGCAATTAGGGCAGCTAAGATAGAACAAGAAAGACACATAGCAAAAAAATACCAAGAAATTCTTTAAATATATAAACAATAAAAAAGGGAGGACAGACCATATTGGTCCCATAAAGAATGTGGAAGGACATCTGGTTACAAAGAATGGGAAGATGGCGAAGGTTGATTTTATTCTTCTCCTTGGTCTTCACGAGGGAATTGGGGGCCTTCAGTAACCAAAACTGTAGTGTTGGTCCTCATGACACATCACAGGAAGCACGCTCATGGCTAATAGACGACAGAATTAGAAATAGACTTGGAAAACCTAACATTAATACATCACCGGGACCAGTCGGCTTGCACCCAAAGGGTACTTAGGGACCTCAGTCAAGTAATTGACAGACCATTGTTCCTAATTTTTACTGACAGTCTACTGACTGAAATTGTACCAGCTGATTGGAGAATAGCCAATGTAGCACCAACATTTAAAAAAGGGCCAAAATACATCCCTGGGAAATACAGACCAGTTAGCCTAACATCAATAGTATGCAAGCCCTTGGAAGGGATGATAAGGGATTATATACAAGATTTTAGTAATGAAAACTGTATCATTAGCAGTAATCAGCATGGATTCATGAAGAATCGTTCTTGCCAAACCAATCTATTAACTTTCTAAGAGGAGGTGAGCTGCCATCTAGATAAAGGAGGGCCCGTAGATGTGGTGTATCTGGACTTTGCAAAAGCATTTGACATAGTTCCCCATAAACGTTTACTGTACAAAGTGAGGTCCGTTGGCATGGACCATAGGGTGAGTACATGGTTTGAAAACTGGCTACAAGGGAGAGTTCAGAGGGTGGTGATAAATGGGAAATACTCTGCATGGTCAGGGGTGGAAAGTGGGGTCCCCCAGGGCTCTGTGCTGGGACCATTTCTGTTTTTTTTTTTGTTCATAAACGACCTGGAGGACTGGGTAAACAGTTCAATCTCTGTATTTGCGGACAACACTAAGCTAAGCAGGGCAATAACTTCTCTGCAAGAAGATCTGAACAAATTAATGGGGTGGGCAACTACATGGCAAATGAGATTTAATGTGGAAAAATTTAAAATAATGCATTTGAGTGGCAAAAATATGAATGCAACCTACTCACTAAGGGGTGAACCTCTAGGGGAATCTATGATGTCAAAAGACCTGGGGATCCTAGTAGATGTTAGGCACAGCAATGGCATGCCAAGCTGCTGCTAACAAAGCAAACAGAATATTGGCATGCATTAAAAAGGACATTAACTCCAGGGATAAAGCGATAATTCTCCTACTCTACAAGAGTTTGGTCCGGCCTCACCTGGAGTATGCTGTCCAGTTCTGGGGGCCAGTCCTCAGGAAGGATGTGCTGGAAATGGAACGGGTACAAAGAAAGGCAACAAAGCTAATAAAGGGTCTGGAGGATAGTAGTTATGAAGAAAGGTTGCGAGCACTGAACTTATTCACTCTAGAGAAGAGACGATTGAGAGGGGATATGATTTCAATTTACAAATACCATACCGTTGCCCCCATAATAGGGATAAAACTTTTTTGCGGAAGGAAGTTTAATAAGATACATGACCACATATTAAAAATTAGAAGAAAAGAGGTTTAACCTTAAACTGCATAGAGGGCTCTTTACTGTTAGCCCTTGTACACATGGTCGGACATTCCGACGGAAATGCAGGAATACGACAGGTCCGTCTCTGCACATGGCGCAGGAACGGACCTGTCAGAGTGCCACTCTCCCCTATGGGAGATCAGATGACGACGGACCACAGAGTCCATCGTCACCGATCCGATGACGGATGGAAAAGTAGGTTTTTCCTCCCTCACACTTTTTCGGATCGGAGCGGGTCAGATGTCAGTGCACATGTCACCTCAGACATCCGTCGCTCCATAGACCTCTATGGAGCATCCATTCAGGTCGGCCTGAAAAACTGACAGGTGGACCTGAACGGAGCAGTAGTGTGAAAGAGCCCTTAGGGTGTAATATTGAGATTATCACTTGAGTAATCATTTCTAAAATGATGTTAACAATTTTATTACTGATATACAGTGCCTTGCGAAAGTATTCGGCCCCCTTGAACTTTTCAACCTTTTGCCACATTTCAGGCTTCAAACATAAAGATATAAAATTTTAATTTTTTGTGAAGAATCACCAACAAGTGGGACACAATTGTGAAGTGGAACGAAATCTATTGGATATTTTAAACTTTTTTAGCAAATAAAAAACTGAAAAGTGGTGCGTGCAAAATTATTCGGCCCCTTTACTTTCAGTGCAGCAAACTCACTCCAGAAGTTCAGCGAGGATCTCTGAATGATCCAATGTTGCCTAAATGACTGATGGTGATAAATAGAATCCACCTGTGTGTAATCAAGTCTCTGTATAAATGCACCTGCTCTGTGATAGTCTCAGGGTTCTGTTGAAAGCACAGAGAGCATCATGAAGACCAAGGAACACACCAGGCAGGTCCGTAATACTGTTGTGGATACGTTTAAAGCCGGATTTGGATACAAAAAGATTTCCCAAGCTTTAAACATCCCAAGGAGCACTGTGCAAGCGATCATTTTGAAATGGAAGGAGTATCAGACCACTGCAAATCTACCAAGACCTGGCCGTCCCTCTAAACTTTCAGCTCAGACAAGGAGAAGACTGATCAGAGATGCAGCCAAGAGGCCCATGATCATTCTGGATGAACTGCAGAGCACTACAGCTGAGGTGGGAGAGTCTGTCCATAGGACAACAATCAGTCATACACTGCACAAATCTGGCCTTTATGGAAGAGTAGCAAGAAGAAAGCCATTTCTCAAAGATATCCATAAAAAGTCTTGTCTAAAGTTTGCCACAAGCCACCTGGGAGACACACCAAACATGTGGAAGAAGGTGCTCTGGTCAGATGAAACCAAAATCGAACTTTTTGCCCACAATGCAAAACGATATGTTTGGCGTAAAAGCAACACAGCTCATCACCCTCAACACACCATCCCCACTGTCACACATGGTGGTGGCAGCATCATGGTTTGGGACTGCTTTTCTTCAGCAGGGACAGGGAAGATGGTTAAAATTGAGGGGAAGATGAATGCAGCCAAATACAGGACCATTCTGGATGAAAACCTGTTGGAGTCTGCAAAAGACCTGAAACTGAGACGGAGATTTATCTTCCAACAAGACAATGATCCCAAACATACAGCAAAATCTACAAAGGAATGGTTCACAAATAAACGTATACCAGGTGTTAGAATGGCCAAGTCAAAGTCCAGACCTGAATCCAATCAAGAATCTATGGAAAGAGCTGAAAACTGCTGTTCACAAACGCTCTCCATCCAACCTCACTGAGCTTGAGCTGTTTTGCAAGGAAGAATGGGCAAGAATTTCAGTCTCTCGATGTGCAAAACTGATAGAGACATACCCCAAGCGACTTGCAGCTGTAATCGCAGCAAAAGGTGGCTCTACAAAGTATTAACGCAAGGGGGCCAAATAATTTTGCACGCCCCACTTTTCATTTTTTTATTAGTTAAAAAAGTTTCAAAAATCCAATAGATTTCATTCCACTTCACAATTGTGTCCCACTTGTTGGTGATTCTTCACAAAAAATAAAAATGTTATATCTTTATGTTTGAAGCCTGAAATGTGGCAAAATGTTGAAAAGTTCAAGGGGGCCGAATACTTTTGCAAGGCACTGTAGATATATTTTAATTGGTTTACACAACCTATGGTTGGAAACTAAATACAAGAGTTTGGGAAAACTTGTAATATGGGGTTACTTTAGAGTAAGATGAGGCTGTTAATTATAATACAACTGTCTAGAGGGATGGAATGCATAAGAACCTTTTCTATAGAGATGAAATCTAAGGCTTGGTTCACACTGGAACCAGCTGTGGATCGCATAGGAGCGCTATGCGTCCCTGTTCCCCATTTCAGTGACGAATCAAGGCCGAATCTATGCCTGAATTCAGCCCTGAAACAGAACCAAAGACACACAGCGTTTCTGTGCCGTGCGCTCCTCAGCCGCAACGGAGATATGTGAACCAGCTCCATAGAGAGCCAGTCACATTCTCCTGCTATGCAAATTGGATGCAGAGAAACCCACATCTAATTCGCATAGGGGTGAACCCGGCCTAAAGGTCTGATAATAATTGGATGTCCACAATGTGAGAGTAATAAATAAATTTAAAATCTAACAGACCCATCACGCCAAGTTGACACACCCTGTTAGGATAGATGCCATCTGCAGCCAGCTGTTTTTTAGTTTTCGAACTGGCTAATGACTTTACTGTTCTGTCATATACAGATTGTTGGTACTTTTGTTTTCATTAATTTTTGTTTTTGAAATCCAAAGCAGAATGCGTGGATTGTGAAATGCTGTGTCCATTTTCCTTGTAAGTGCAGTGGTAAGCTGAAGAAACCTTGGATTTACGGACATCGCCGCAGGGCCGCACAGTACTGTTATCATATATTATGTTGTGACATCAAAAAAATATGTAAAATGGAAACTAAGGACTTGTATTATCTTGCTAAAATTAACAACAGCGCAAGCAAAGAGAAATTATAATATTGTCAAATGTCAGGAAAATGTTGTCTTTTTGAAACATGAAACTGGAGTTACAAAAATAAGCCATTGTAATATATTTCATGCAAGCTGGACCTGGTAATGAAGAGTTCCCCCAGCTATATCAGATCAGTAGCTGTATGTAAGGTGCTACTAGATGAAGTTACAGACATTATTTTGGTCAATTGTTTAACTTTTATTTGTTCCACAGTCGGTGCTGCATATATTGCAAACAGCTAAACAAAATATTTGTTAACCACTTAACAACCGCCCATTGCCGATTAACGGCTTCAGGGCGGTTGTTTAACGGCCTCCCAGAATTCTGCTCTCGCACGCCCCCTGGGGCGCGCACACGAGAGCATCCATGACCGCTGGGTCCAGTGGACCCGGCGCATCACGAATCACGGTAAACGCCCGCTCATCGCGGCCGTTTACCACGTGATCGCTCCGTCAAATGACAGAGTGATCACTTGTAAACAAACCGGCGTCATGTTATGACGCCGGTTCCTCCCTCTCCCTCTCTGTACCGATCGGTACAGCGGAGGGGGAAGAGATCAGTGTCAGCAGCGATGTGGGCTGCATCTGCAGTGCCCACATCGCTGCTCACGGAAAATTAACCCCTCAATTCCCTGCCAACACTCTGCAATACCCTGCAACACTCTGCAATACTCTGCAATACCCTGCAACACTCTGCAATACCCTGCAACACTCTGCAATACCCTGCAACACTCTGAAATACCCTGCAACGCTCTGCAATACCCTACAATGCCCTGCAACACTCCGCAATGCCCTGCAACACTCCGCAATGCCTTGCAACACTCCGCAATACCCTGCAACACTCTGCAACACTCTGCAATACCCTGCAACACTCTGCAATACCCTGCAACACTCTGCAACACTCCGCAACACTCTGCAACACTCTGCAACACTCCGCAACACTCCGCAATACCCTGCAACACTCCGCAATACTCTGCAATACCCTGCAACACTCTGCAACACTCTGCAATACCCTGCAACACTCTGCAATACCCTGCAACACTCTGCAACACTCCGCAACACTCTGCAACACTCTGCAACACTCTGCAACACTCCGCAACACTCCGCAATACCCTGCAACACTCCGCAATACTCTGCAATACCCTGCAACACTCTGCAACACCCTGCAACACCCTGCAACACTCTGCAATACCCTGCAACACTCTGCAACACCCTGCAACACTCTGCAACACTCTGCAACACTCTGCAACACTCTGCAATACCCTGCAACACTCTGCAACACTCTGCAACACTCTGCAATACCCTGCAACACTCTGCAATACCCTGCAACACTCTGCAACACTCCGCAACACTCTGCAACACTCTGCAACACTCCGCAACACTCCGCAATACCCTGCAACACTCCGCAATACTCTGCAATACCCTGCAACACTCTGCAACACCCTGCAACACCCTGCAACACTCTGCAATACCCTGCAACACTCTGCAACACCCTGCAACACTCTGCAACACTCCGCAACACTCCGCAACACTCCGCAATACCCTGCAACACTCTGCAACACTCCGCAATACCCTGCAACACTCTGCAACACTCTGCAATACCCTGCAACACTCTGCAACACCCTGCAACACTCTGCAACACTCTGCAATACTCTGCAATACTCTGCAACACTCTGCAACACTCTGCAACACTCTGCAACACTCTGCAACACTCTGCAATACCCTGCAACACTCTGCAATACCCTGCAACACTCTGCAACACTCTGCAATACCCTGCAATACTCTGCAACACTCCGCAACACTCTGCAATACCCTGCAACACTCTGCAATGCTCTGCAACACTCTGCAATGCTCTGCAACACTCTGCAATGCCCTGCAACACTCTGCAATGCTCTGCAACACCCGCCAATACCCTGCAACACTCTGCAATGCTCTGCAACACCCGCCAATACCCTGCAATGCTCTGCAACGCAATACTCTGCAACGCCATACTCTGAGATACCCAGCCATAGTCGGTGATACCCTGCAATACCCAGCCATAGACATCCCCCCTCCCGCCGCCCTCCGGTGCTTCTACCGAATCGCTAATACGATCAAAGCCAGAATCTTTTTTTTTTTTCAGGCTTCCCAGCTTAGAGGTGAGATGTGGGGTTATTGACCCCACATCTTACTGTAAAGAGGACCTGTCATGCCATATTCCTATTACAAGGGATGTTTACATTCCTTGTAATAGGAATAAAAGTGATCAAAAAAATTATTTTTGGGGAAAAAAATGTCAAACTAAAATAAATAAAGTAAAATGAACAATAAAAAAAAAAAAAGTTTTTTTAAAGCGCCCCTGTCCCCATGTGCTCGCATGCAGAAGCGAACGCATACGTAAGTCCCGCCCACATATGAAACGGTGTTCAAACCACACATGTGAGGTATCGCTGTGAACGTTAGAGCGAGAGCAATAATTCTAGCCCTAGACTTCCTCTGTAACTCAAAACATATAACCAGTAAAAAAAAATTAAATCGTCGCCTATGGGGATTTTTAAGTAGCCACGTTTGGCGCCATTCCACGAGCGTGTGCAATTTTGAAGAGTGACATGTTAGGTATCTATTTACTCAGCGTAACTTCATCTTTCACATTATGCAAAAATTGGGCTAACTTTACTGTGTGTTTTTTTTTTTTTAAGCACAAAACAGTTTTTTTTCCAAAAAAAAGCATTCGAAAAATTACTACGCAAATACCGTGCGAGATAAAAAGTTGCAAAGACCACCATTGTATTCTCCAGGGTGTTTGCTAAAAAAACATATATAATGTTTTGGAGTTCTATGTAATTTTCTAGCAAATAAATGATGATTTTTACATGTAGGAGAGAAATGTCAGAATTGTCCTGGGTGCTCCAGAACACCTGATGGCGCTCCCTGCATGTTAGGCCTCTGTATGTGGCCACACTGTGTAAAAGTCTCACACATGTGGTATCGCCATACTCGGGAGTAATAGCAGAATGTGTTTTGGGGTGTAATTTGTGGTATGCATATGCTGTGTGTGAGAAATAACCTGATAATATGACAATTTTGTGAAAAAAAAAAAAAAGTAAAAAAAATCTTGATTTTGCAAAGAATTGTGGGAAAAAATGACAACTTCAAAAAACTCATCATGCCTCTTACTAAATACCTTGGAATGTCTTCTTTTCAAAAAGGGGTCATTTGGGGGGTATTTGTACTTTTCTGGCATGTTAGGGTCTCAAGAATTGAAATAGGTCGTCAGTACTTCAGGTGTGATCAATTTTCAGATATTGGCACCATAGCTTGTGGACTCTATAACTTTCACAAAGACCAAATAATATCCACAAATTTGTACTTATTTTTACCAAAGATATGTAGTAGTATAAATTTTGGCCAAAATTTATGAAGAAAAAATTACTAATCTGCTAAATTTTCTAACAGAAACAAAGAAAAATTCATTTTTTTTACAGAATTTTCGGTATTTTTTCTTTTATAGCACAAAAAATAAAAAACCCAGCGGTGATTAAATACCACCAAAAGAAAGCTCTATTTGTGTGAAAAAAAGGACAAAAATTTCATATAGGTCCAGTGTTGCATGACTGAGTAATTGTCATTCAAAATGCGAGAGCACCGAAAGCTGAAAATTGGTCTGGTTATTAAGGGTGTTTAAGTGCCCAGTGGTCAAGTGGTTAAATATTGATTGATTGTTTGTCTTTTTTTTTGTGTTTTTTTTTGCATAGTAGTCTCATATTGAAAGTAAAAGAAAATTCTCATACAACAGAATAAACATTTGTAAGTGATTTAATATCAGGTAATACCACAGTAGTAGAGTACATCAACCATTAGGAAGGAACCAGAAATCATCGTTCAGAAATAGAAGTAGAAAGGATTCTGTCTTCAGCAAAAATTCATGTTGTTTGCAGTTTACATAGCAGTGTGAAAAAAATGGCAGGTGGAGTTCCCAAACTAGAAGTGCCTGGACCCAGAGAAGTGGTCTCCACACCAAGATATATTGCAGGACCTGTGCCACAAGAAGCAGTGGATGCTTTGGTGCAGAGGTCAAGTCCTTTGGAAAAAAGTGTGGGAACTCCCACCCAAGATCCACTCCCCCACCAAATAAAAAAATAAAAAAATGATACGCTCATATGCACGAACGTTTCAAAAGTGGTATTTTTCATCCAATTTTCGTATTGTGTGTATGAAGCTTAACTGTTAGTACATAAAAAAAAACAATCCTCAATAAACATAGATACGGTAATTCTCTGAATAATCAGCATTCATTCAATTGTGTTTCCATGCAAATGTGAACATCATGTTCTGATCTTTATTGGGGAATGTTATTTTGTATAGAGTATTTATGTGGTGAGTTTACACTTTTCATTGAACAGAGTTTGCATAACACAAGGTTAAACGGAAAGGTCATAAATTAAAATGAACTGCAAATTATCTGGACAGGGGAGATTATCTGCTTGGGGAGATAGTGATGTGTTCCTGCTTAGGAGATGTATGTTAGCTTGGGAGGCTGAAAACTCTGGAGGGCTCCAACACACATTCGCTGCTATTCCAACCCTTCACATATTTCCACATAAACTTCCATCCTGGCATTAAACTTTGCCAGGTATTGTGCTCAGCTTACCACCCAAACTGATGTTCTTCCCTCAGCTCACCTCTCTCCCTGCATGTCCTGTGAGCAGAATAACTGTGCTCCTCCTCTGGGTTCTCTCATCATATGGCACTGAAGATAGAGGAGGGGGGATTCAGCAGGACACACATAGCAAGTATGCAGGAGACTGGGGGGGGGGGGGGGGGGGTGAGGAGACAGAAAATCAGGAGGGGCCGGCGGGGAGGAGCACATCAAGAGAGGTCTGACTAAATACACCAGGGACCTGATCTACCCGTCAGCTAGCTGTGATTGATAGGTAGATTGAAGAGGAAGCTGTCATGGGGCCCCCTACTGGCAATGCCTGAATGGTCAGTCCACCTCTGGTGTGCGGCACTTATTATTGAGAGCTGTGTCAGCAGCTGCTGGTGTAGCACCTGCCACACAGCCCGCATACTTCAAAGTCTTGCAGGACACGGATGCTAATGGGAACTGAGTTCCTGTTATGGAAAAAGTACAGGAACTCCGTTCCCATGTGTTCCCGCAGGACTTGAGCCCTGCTTTGGTGGCTCCAAGAGATTGGTACCCTTTAGCTACATGATCTTTCCTCTCCCTGAAAACGATTTCCCTGTTTGCTCTGCAGCATTGGTATGAAGTCTGGTAATGCTCATAGTTCTGGATTGTCCCAGGCAGATGTGGTACTCATCAGACTCCGGCAGTTGCTTTGTGGGCTGAACTAGATTTTAAGGAACTGTTTCATCCTGTTTTACAGTCGCTGATTTTAGCAGCATAGCTAATGAAAGTCTTGAGAAGTCTTCAGAGACAGGGTATCTCCAAATCAGTGATTCCCACAATGTTAAAAGCAAGAAAATCTGCTTCCTGCAAAGTCTACCCCCATAGACAGAAAGCATACTTTGCCTGGTGCAAGGAAAGAAGCTTCCCCCCTCCCCCAGAAAATGCTCAGTGAAACAAATCCTCACCTTTATATACAGCCCTGAGCAGCAGCATGGCAATAGTAAGGCCTGGTGCAATACTAAATGACTTTTTCATCCTTACAAATTTTCCTACTGAAATTGTCAGAGGTTCATTTTGGAACTGTAATGCCCTGTACACACGACCTGTTTTCCCGACGGAATAAACTCTGAATGTTTTTCCAACAGAGTTCCCGATGGAATTCTGCTCAAGCTGTCTTTCATACATACGGTCACACAAAAGTCCGACCGTCAAGAACGCGGTGACGTACAACGCTTACAACGGGACTAGAAAACAGAAGTTCAATAGCCAGTAGCCAATAGCTTCCGTCCCGTACTTGCTTCAGAGAATGCGTCGTTTTTGGTACGTCGGAACAGCATACAAACGTGTGGTTTTCCCGACAGGAATTGGTTCCGTCAGAAAAATATAGAACATGTTCTCTTTCTAGGTCCATCAGAATTTTCGACGTAAAAAGTCCGATGGGGCATACACACGGTCGGAATATACGATCCCGTCTGACTTTTTCTGTTGGAAATTCCGCTTGTGTGTATGGGGCATTAGAAAAAACATTCATGTTTCTAAATTGAGATAATTTATTTTACCACAATGTTGTTAGATGCTTAAAAAAGCTAATGAAATCAAAGATGGAAAGACAGAATGCTGTTCTAATCTCTTGTGGAGATGGTGTTTTACTGTAACAAAGAGATCAGAAAGTACGGTTTCGAAACTTTTACACCAAAACTGCTGAACAGCTTTTTTTTTCGGAGACATAGTTTATCTGTCTGCTGCAGTCAATCCTGTTAACAGTGTTATGGCTGTCACTAAGAAGCATGCTGTTCTGTCACTTGCCAGTCTTTGGAGTGAGATTATGAGGTCTGCCGTGTTATGTTTGGCACATGGAATGTCTGCTGAGTGTAGGTTTAACACTGCCTTAACATAACATTATATTCATGTCATTAAAAAACACATTTCTCTATGATCAATACTATCAAAGGGTGGAATGCAAACAGTTCAGTTTCATAGATATTGTTGGGGAAGTGTAGGGAGATTTACAGATTAGGAAAGGACAGACACTGCTGTACAATACCATCAGCATATTGCTTTGGGATACCAGCTGCTGCTGTACATTTTGATTTATGGCACTCACATTGGTTTTTCTAAAAGCAAATGTTGCCGCATAGCTATTGTGACAATTCTAGCAAAAATGTATTTATTAAGCATGGAGATCAATGTCTGTTGTGTAATAAGACATGGCTTCCAATACACTAGTAGAATTTTGTTTCAAAATGTTTTAGGAACATTCATTTGATTTTCTAATCATAAATGGGATCAAACCAAGGTTTATTTTTAACAACAGAGAAAATTTGAAAGGGTAGGATGTTTTATTTTTTATTTTTTGCATGAATTTGTAGCGTAAATGTGTTTTTTGTTTGGGAAAGTCTATTCACTCCAAAATCAAATGTTAAAAGCAAATATTTTTATAGTACCTTTGAACAACATTAGTCATCTGAATGTACCGATGACAATTCTTGTACAAATTTTTGTAAGAATGTCTGTTTAAAAATCTACTAGTGCATGCTCAGTTTTAATAACATTGTGGCACAAGTATGAATCTTCAAGCTCTGCCTCATCTGAAAATGTTTTATCTGTCCCTCCACAAGTATGTGTCAGCTCAGCCACATCTTCCACCTTTAAATTACATCGGGATCTGCTTGCTATTTCTGTGTATGTGCTTGTTATGTGCCCTGTGTGCAAAACCATGATGTTGTTTTTGGTTGCTCTGGACTATCTTACCTAAGTTTTATGTGTTGATCTTATCTTTACCTCTGGCCCCTGGCCAGTGGCGTTGCTAGGGGGTGGCTTCTGTGGCTTTAGGGCCAAATTTTTGTCTCTGCAGGGGTCCCCAACCACCGTGCCGCGGCCTCTCTGCATCTGGGCCTCATGTCAGAACCGGAGAGCGGAGGGGCAGCACAGGAGAGCCGGAGAACAGACGGGAAGCATGACAGAGCTGGAGAGCCAGAGAACCGGAGAGCTGGTGGGTAGAATGATAGAGCCGGAGAGCAAGCCAGCAGGAAGCACTGGAAAGCCAGAGAGCGGGCAGGCAAGAGAGCAGAGAGATGACATCATCTCTCACTGGAAAATGTAAAAACTCTGGACAGCCGCACTCCGAATTGAATAAAGTAAACCGTGCATTTATTTTCTCAAATGAAAAACCTCACATCACACAAATCACAGCAGCAAAGGGGAAAATATAGAACAAAATTTCTAATGCGTTTCGCGCTGAAATTAGCGCTTACTCATAGCTCACATCCATTTGGTTTGTGCAATCAGCCTGCACCTGGGACCCCTATTTGTCTGGAGGACAAGCAAAGCTTTTTTGGTGGACTGGCCTGGAGCGGTGGATCTCTATCATCTCTCACTGATCGCCCTGCATCACGCTGTTCCACCCTCAATATGCAGCTGTGGGCAGCAGAGAAATTACATCATCTCTCACTGCCCGACCTCTCTTTGGGGACTCGAATGCAAGGGGAGGCTCTCTGGGGACCCTGATGTAAGTAGGGGCTCTCTGGGGACCCTGATGTGAGGGGGGCTCTCTGGGGACCCTGATGTGAGGGGAGGCTCTCTGGGGACCCTGATGGGAGGGGAGGCTCTCTGGGGACCCTGATGTAAGGGGGCTCTCTGGGGATCCTGATGTAAGGGGGGCTCTATGGGGACCGTGATGTAAGTAGGGGCTCTCTGGAAACCCTGGTGTAAGTAGGGGCTCTCTTGGGACCATTATGTAAGGGGGGTCTTCTGGAGGCCCTGATGTAAGGGGAGGCTCTCTGGGGACCCTGATGTAAGGCAGGGCTCTCTGGGGACCCTGATGTAAGTAGGGGCTCTCTGGAAACCCTGGTGTAAGTAGGGGCTCTCTTGGGACCATTATGTAAGGGGGGCTCTCTGGAGACCCTGATGTAAGGGGAGGCTCTCTGGGGACCCTGATGGAGTCTAAACAGCCCTCTCTTCTGGAGCCTGAACGGCCCACCCTGCTGGAGCATGAACAGCCCACACTTCTGTAGTCTGAACGTGAGGGTCACACTCTTTTGAAGTCTAAATAGTCCTCTCTTCTGGAGCCTGAATGGCCCACCCTGCTGGAGCCTAAAAGACCCACACTTCTGGAGCCTGAACAGCCCACCCTTCTGAAGCCTGAATGCCCCACTCATCTGGAGCCTAAACGGGAGTGTCACACTCTGCTGGAGCCTGAAAGAACCACTCTTCTGAAGCCTGAATGGCCCACACTGCTGGAGCCTGAACGGCCCACCCTTCTGGAGCCTGAACTGCCCATCCTTCTGGAGCCTGAATGGCCCACCCTTCAGGAGCCTGAATGGGAGTGTCACACCCTGCTGGAGCCTGAACGGCCCACTCTTCTGGAGCCTGATCGGCCCCTTCTTGTGGAGCCTGAATGGCCCACCCTGTTTGAGCCTGAATGGCCCACTCTTCTGGAGCCTGAATGGCCCACCCTTCTGAAGCCCGAATGCCCCACTCTTCTGGAGCCTGAACAGGAGTGTCACACTCTGCTGGAGCCTAAATGGCCTACTCTTCTAAAGCCTGACTGGCCCACGCTGCTGGACCCTGAACAGCCCATGCTGCTCGAGTCTGAATGGCCCACTCTTCTGAAGCCTGAATGGCCCACCCTTCTGGACCCTGATTAGCCCACTCTTCTGTAGCCTGAATGGCCCACCCTTCTGTAGCCTAATCAGACCACCCTTCTGGAGCATGAATGGCCCACCGTGCTGGAGCCTGAATGGCCCATCCCGCTGGAGCCTGAACAACCCACTCTTCTGGAGCCTGAGCGGCCCACCCTTCTGGAGCCTGGTTGGCCCACCCTGCTGGAGCCTGAACAGCCCACTCTTCTAGAGCCTGAAAGACCCACTCTACTGGAGCACTGAAGGGCCCACCCTTCTGTAGCTTGAACTGCCTACTCTTCTGGAGCCTGAATGGCCCACCCTTCTGGAGCCTAATTGGACCACCCTGCTGGAGCCTGGTCGGCCCACCCTGCTGGAGCCTGAATGGCCAACCCTTTTGGAGCCTGAACGGCAGTGTCACACCCTGCTGGGTCCTGAACTTCCCAATCTTCTGGAGCCTGAACAGGAGTGTCACACATTACTTACACAGGTTCTGTGGCTGATTAAGGTGGTAATCAAATTCACTTTGTGCTTTGTCTGCATTAAAGTGTTACTAAACTCAGTAATATGAAAATAGTTCATCTGCCCCCCCCCCCCCCCCCCCACAGTACCCACAGCCTTTAAATCTTCTTTTTACATTAAAATATTACCACTACATACCTCCAGGGACACCAGTCTTGCGCTCAGTCCTCCACTGGAAAAGTCCTCCCCCGGATCCTCCAGCTTTTCTTGGCTTCTCCCCGCAGGCGAGACAGCACAGGAACACTTCTGGATCAGTAGGCCCCAAGACATTCCTGGGCCTACACTCTCAGTTGTGAAGCCTCGGGCCAGCCAGCCCTGAGGCGCAAAACCATGAGACACAGACCCCAGGCCAGGAGGGCCCTGGGTTTGTGATCACAGACCCCGGAAAAGAAATGAAAAAAAATGGCATCAGTACCTTAAATACCCTCTCCCAGAATGCACAGCAGGGACACACCCACTGAACCATTTCTGAGCAAGAGGTGGCATTCAATGCATCCAGCCTGCTGCTGTTCCACACCCACCGACGGTGACAGTGACACCTACTGTCAGGTGGGAATCAGTGCAACCCAACTGGACTGGTACAGAAACCCAAACTTTTAGAGAAAAGTTGTTGTTACAGGTATCCTGCCTATAATCGGTGTAAGCCGATAGGCCATATAGAAATGAATGAGCAACGTGTAGTGTAAAAACGAGCAGCGAGCACGATGGAGTCACTTCCGGTATCACAGTGCCTGACGCATGTTCGTCACGATCACGTGACTTCATCGGGGGAGCAACAGATTACCTTGGAGCTTTAGCTACAAATGGAGGGGGGAGCTTAAAAATGTGGAAACTTTCATCATTTTTTGTAATTTCTCTCTACATTTTATAAATAAATGTAAAAAATGTAAACTTTCATATTTTTATGTGTTTATTTACACTAGGGTTACACACAGATTTAATGATGGAGCACTTGCGCACAGAATGTAATGCATGTGATTTGTGCCAATGCTGTATTATGTCAGTTATGAACTTATTATATAATCATGTATTCTTCATTGGCATTACTTTTGCATTTATTGTTCTTAATATATGAAAAAAAACTTGCAATTTATGTGTTAATGTGACTTGAATGTCTGAGTGCTGTCTTACAACCTGCTCTGAATAGGAAAGACAAATGCAACACCAAGATGCATGTCTGCATTAAGTAGATTGTTTGATGTACACCTATATATTGTTGAATAAAAGTGCTTGAAATGGTACCAAAGTGGTGCTGTCATTAAAATAATCATTGTACTGTATGTCAGTAACTTGGGTATGGTATTTTCTTAACATTAGCGTGCACCTTCATGAAGCAAACAATAAGGATTGTTCTAAGGATTTCGATTATTACTCTAATGAAAAATAAGTCACTTCACATAAGTAAGCTTTGCAAGTAATGGCATTCCTAAAGGTTTTTAGCCCTACTCAGGAACCTAAAGTTGTCCAATGTGTTTTATATGGTTGTATGCACATTGAGAGGGAAACAGTTATTTTAGGGGTCAGCAAATCCCCGAAGGAAATATTAGACAACGTTTTTGTTTCTGGAGAAAACTATTACTATTATACATAATACATTACACAAACCATCACACTTACTAATGCTGGGTTTTATGGCTTCCTTTGGGCAGTCACCTAGAATGACAGCTCCTAATTTGGAACAATAAACTTTTACCATGAGTAAAAAGACTCTTTATCTGTATGACCATCCAACCTTTCAATATTTGTTAGGTCATTTCATTGTTTTATACATTTCAAAGGCAACTTACAAAAATGCTGAAACATTTCAAGCTAATGTCATATTTGTTAAATAGGGTCAGCAATATATCTCTGGTGAGATAAAGCAGATATGACCCCTGCTTTCCTAGTATTCTGTAATGTTGGAATTCAGATAATGTTATATTTTATATGAAGATAAGATGGAATGAACCCAAGCCAAGCAATGGGTTGAAATGTGAATACGCAGAAATGATGTGAGCAAAATGTAAACATGTTTCTGTATAGATTATAGTGTACCTAGACAATAAAACAAACATTATTTTTTTACATTTTTTTTTATACTATAGATAATGGCACATTTGCACTTTATAGATAACAGTACTTTTTTTTACTGTTTATTGGGATGAGCGCTCCACACAGCTTGTGTTTTATAGTATTTTTGAGGTTTGTCATCCCTTTATGCTAGCTGCTTACTTTGCTAGCACTCACTGTTTTGCACATATCAATAAAACAAGCATGTAATATATTGCTGCTTACCATTCTTTAAATGTGTTGGCTGAATTAGTGTTCACTGTTTATCAGGCTAAGAACATTTTCAGCAAATAGAAAAAATACCTGTTGATCTTCCTTAACCACTTGCCGACCGGGCCATAGCCAAAAGACGGCTACAGCACGGTCGGCTTATTCTGGGTGAACGTCCGTGGGACGTCCTCCCAGAATCTTGCTCCCACGCCCCCCCCTGGGGCGCGCACCCAGGAATATCCGTGACTGCCGTAAAAGGTAAATGGAAGCTGATAGGGGCCGTTTACCATGTGATCGCTTCATCAAATGATGGAGCGATCACTTGTATCCAAACCGGCGTCATGTCATGACGCCGGTTCCTCCCTCCCTTCTCTTGGAACAGTGAGAGGGGTGAGGGGGAGAGATTGCAGCAGCGCTGTGGGCTGGATGTGTAGTGGTCAAAGCGCTGCTCAGTGTCAATACTCTGCAGTATTCTGCCCATACGCTGCAACACTCTGCTACACTGTGCAATACTCTGCAACACTGTGCAATACTCTGCCAGTACTCTGCAACACTGTGCAATACTCTGCAACACTGCAATACTCTGAAATACGCTGCCAATACTCGCCAATACTCTGCAATAAATTTTAACAGAAACAAAGAATTCACCACTTTTGTTACAGTTAACCTCCGCCCCATTAACTGAACAATTACAGGCGCTTACACTCAATTTGCGTGCTTGTTACCTGGGGGCTGTGGAATTTTTTAGTCTATTTCTAATTAGCAGCTGTTTTAAAAGGGATTTTAAGCCCGCACAAATATAAAAACAATCTATAAAATGAATAAATATATCAAACGATAAATCAATCCATCAATAGAAAACAGCGCGTATCACTACGTTTGCAATAATGGTCAGGTGCAATCCTCTGTATCAAATCCTACATATACATATATATATATATATATATATATATATATATATAATAGTCCTCTGTAAGTCCTTAGTGTGCACTCATTTCATAAAAGCGGCACATGTATCCGACTTGTGATTCCACTTCAATATTCATCAATTATATAGCCCTTCCACCAAGAATACACCTCCACACGTGCACAAGTATACACGGAAGCCACACTGAGAGATATGTGAAAATGAAGGGATCCCTCTTTGGTGTTGCTCTTACCAGACTCAGCTGGTTTCACAGGCCTTTCCAGGCTGGTTCCACCCTGGAACCAGATTCCTGTGTAGGACTGGGGAGCAGCTTCTTCTGAGTGATTCCGAACACCTGCGGTCTATGATGTTGACGGAACCCAGCATTTGGAACCAGCAAAAGTGATCTGTAAAGGCCTGTGAAACCAGCTGAGTCTGGTAAGAGCAACACCAAAGAGGGTACACCCCCCGATCACCCCCCCAATCACCCCTGCACCCCCAGTCACAGTGACACCAATCCCAACCCAAACCGCTGGAACCGTTACAACAGAACTGTTAAAGTTACATAAAAAAGTGTTTAAAAAAAAAAAAAAAAGTAAAAAAAAAAAAAAAAATATGAAATAAAAAAAACAAAAATAGTTGTCGTTTTATTGTTCTCTCTCTCTATATTCTCTCTCTATTGTTCTGCTCCTTTGTACTGTATTTTATTCTGCAATGTTTTATTGTTAACCATTTTTTGTTTTCAGGTACGCCATTCAGCTGTAGCGTGGATTTATTTATCTTGACAGCAACAGCGTTTGCTCCCACGATACGTAAAGCCGCGACTCCAGCACTGTCAGAGGTGATTTCACCACCACAGTTAAAAAAGAGCATATATGCCGAAGCATGGGGGCATAAGGGGTGGAGGAGCGATCTGCTCCTACCTTTTGCGGGAGGATGCCCCCATGCTTCCGCATATATATATTTTAGGCACAGATTGTGTTAAATGTGTTATTTTTTGCTATTTTTTTTTGTATTTGCTTTGCAGGTATGGTAAGTCCTACTGTTATACTGTAATGTTACTTTGTTTTATTGTTAACCATCATTTGCTTAGCAGGTACGCCATTCTGCTGCAGCGCGGATTTATTTATCTTGACAGCAACAGCGTTTTGCTCCCACGATACATAAAGCTGCGACTCCAGCACTGTCGGGGGTGATTTCACCACCACAGTTAAAAAAGAGCATATATTCCGAAGCATGGGGGCATAAGGGGTGGAGGAGCGATCTGCTCCTACCTTTTGCGGGAGGATGCCCCCATGCTTCGGCATATATAAATGGTGCATGTATGCCCACCATTAGAAGTGGGTGGATGAAGGGAGGTATTCTAATGGTGGGCATACCCACCGATCAATATTTTTTTTTCGTTCAGCCCACAGGCTGCATGAAAAAAAAATTACAATATATGCCCAACCAGTTTCAGCAACATACTGGTATGTTGCTGGACTTTGAGTGCTTATACCAGAATGATGCCTGCAGGTTTAGGTATCATCTTGGTATCATTCTTTTCAGCCAGCGGTCTGCTTTTATGTAAAAGCAATCCTAGGACTTGACCACACACACCACTTTTTGAGCGGACTAATACGGCGTACTAAGTCCGCCATACTATCCGCCCTACTTTTGAAATGAACGGACTCGCCCACACACGCGGAGGAAAGTCCGCTCATTTCGAGCGCGTCTCCAGGTAGGCCGGGCCCGCGAAGGAGACGTTGCTGACCCCGCCGCCTGGTATGGACTTAAAGGGGAACCCCAACGCCGAAAAAAATCGGCGTGGGGGTCCCCCCAAGCCCACAACAGACCCTTGTCCGAGCACGCTACCCGGCCGGCCAGGAAAGGGGGCGAGCGAGCGCCCCCCTCCTAAACCGTACCAGGCCGCGTGCCCTCAACATGGGGGGGTGCCTTGGGGAAGGGGGGCCGCGAGGCCCCCCCACCCCAAAGCACCTTGTCCCCATGTTCATGAGGACAAGGGCCTCTTCCCGACAACCCTGGCCGTTGGTTGTCGGGGTCTGCGGGCGGGGGGCTTATCGGAATCTGGGAGCCCCCTTTAATAAGGGGGCCCCCGGATACCGGCCCCCCACCCTATGTGAATGAGTATGGGGTACAATGTACCCCTACCCATTCACCTGTAAAATAAAAGTACAAAAAAAACACAACACACGAGATAAAATACTTTATTGCACAGCTCCGGGGGTCTTCCGTCTTTGGGGGTCTTCTCGCCCGGACTCCTCCGCTATCTTCTTGTAGCTCTTTTGCTAGCAGAGGAGTCCGGCTTTCTTCCTCGCCGCCGGCCTCTTCTCCCGACTTCGGGGGGTCTTGTCCCCCTCTTCGGTTCTTCTGCCGGGCCACCGCGCCTTCTTATAGCTCTTTTACAGGCGGTGGCCCGGTCTTCTGTCGCCGCTGCCGCCGCCTTCCGTTCTTCTTCTTCTTCTTCTTCGTCTTCTTCTCCAGGAGATGTTGCCTCGACGATATTTCCGGCCGGAATGCCAGGGACGCACTGCGCGGCCACTTATATAGGGACAAGGGGCGGTGTCACATGGCTTTATGTCACATGGGTTGGTCACATGGGTTGATGTCACATGGGGACTATGACATCAAAAGGGGGCGGGGTCACCATGTGACACCAACCCATGTGACATAAAGCCATGTGACACCGCCCCTTGTCCCTATATAAGTGGCCGCGCAGTGCGTCCCTGGCATTCCGGCCAGAGAGATCGTCGAGGCAACATCTCCTGGAGAAGAAGAAGAAGAAGAAAAAGAAGAACGGAAGGCGGCGGCGGCGGCGACAGAAGACCGGGCCACCGTCTGTAAAAGAGCTATAAGAAGGCGCAGTGGCCCGGCAGAAGAACCGAAGAGGGGTACAAGACCCCCGAAGTCGGGAGAAGAGGCCGGCGGCGAGGAAGAAAGCCGGACTCCTCTGCTAGCAAAAGAGCTACAAGAAGATAGCGGAGGAGTCCGGCGAGAAGACCCCCGAAGACGGAAGACCCCCAGAGCTGTGCAATAAAGTATTTTATCTTGTGTGTTGTGTTTTTTTTTGTACTTTTATTTTACAGGTGAATGGGTAGGGGTACATTGTACCTCATATTCATTCACATAGGGTGGGGGGCCGGTATCCGGGGGCCCCCTTATTAAAGGGGGCTCCCGGATTCCGATAAGCCCCCCGCCCGCAGACCCCGACAACCAACGGCCAGGGTTGTCGGAAAGAGGCCCTTGTCCTCATAAACATGGGGACAAGGTGCTTTGGGGTGGGGGGGCCGCGCGGCCCCCCCTACCCCAAGGCACCCCCCCATGTTGAGGGCACGCGGCCTGGTACGGCTCAGGAGGGGGGGCGCTCGCTCGCCCCCCTTTCCTGGCCGGCCGGGTAGCGTGCTCGGACAAGGGTCTGTTGTGGACTTGGGGGGGACCCCCACGCCGATTTTTTTCGGCGTTGGGGTTCCCCTTTAAGTCCATACCAGGCGGCGGGGCCAGTGACGTCTCCTTCGCGGGCCCCGCCTACCTGGATACCCGCTCGAAATGAGCGGACTTTTCTCCGGGCGGGAAAAGTCCGCTCATTTCAAAAGTACGGTGGACTGGCATACACACGGCCGGATTGTCCGCCGAAATGCGAGTACGACGGACAGTATTTCGAAAAATCCGAAATACTTAGTACGCCGGACTGCATGCTGAAAAAGTCAGCTGAAGCCCACACACGAGCGGACTGTCCGCTGAAATGTGTTTCGGCGCACTAAGTAGGCCATACAGTCCGCCCGTGTGTACGCGGCACTAGCGGCTAATTAGCCTCTAGACTACTTTTACAAGCAGTGGGAGGGAATGTCCCCCCCCCCCCCCGCACCATCTTCCATGGTTTTCTCAGGCTCTCCTGTCCCAACAGGGAACCTGAGAATGCAGCCGGTGGTTCCGCCAGCTGACCATAGAGCTGATCAGAGACCAGAATGGCTCCAATCATCTCTATGGCCTAAGACACCGGAAGCTACGAGCATTTCATGACTTAGATTTTGCGGGATGTAAACAGCGCCATTGGGAAATTGGGAAAGCATTTTATCACACCGATCTTGGTGTGGTCAGATGCTTTGAGGACAGAGGAGAGATCTAGGGTCTGATAGACCCTAATTTTTTCAAAAAAGAGTACCTGTCACTACCTATTGCAATCATAGGGGATATTTACATTCCCTGAGATAACAATAAAAATCATTAAAAAAAATATATAAATGAAAGGAACAGTTTAAAAATAAAATAAAAAAGCAAAATAAATAATAAAAACAAAAAACAAAAAAAAAACACCTCTGTCCCCCCCTGCTAAGGCGCAACGTCGAACGCAAGCGTTGGTCTGGTGTCATATGTAAACAGCAATTGCACCATGCATGTGAGGTATCACCACGAAGGTCAGATCGAGGGTACTAATTTTAGCAGTAGACCTCCTCCGTAAATCTAAAGTGGTCACCTGTAAAGGCATTTAAAGGCTTTTAAAAATGTACGTAGTTTGTCGCCGCTGCACGTTTCTGCGCAATTTTAAAGCATGTCGTGTTTGGTATCCATGTACTCGGCCTAAGATCATATTTTTTATTTCATCAAACATTTGGGCAATATAGTGATTTTTAGTGCATTAAAATAAAAAAAGTGTGTTTTTTCCCCAAAAAATGCGTTTGAAAAATCGCTGCGCAAATACCGTGTGAAAAAAAAATGAAACACCCACGCAACTTGTGGCAAAATATAAAATATTCCATGGACTCAACATGCCTCTCAGCAAATAGCTTGGGGTGTCTACTTTCTAAAATGGGGTCATTTGTGGGGGTTTTGTGCCATCTTGGCATTTTATGGCCTTCAAAACTGTGATAGGTAGTGAGGAGTGAAATTACAAATGTATGCCCTTAGAAATCCTGAAGGCGGTGCTTGGCTTTCGGGGCCCCGTACGCGGCTAGGCTTCCAAAAAGTCGACCACATGTGGTATCCCCGTACTCAGGAGAAGCAGCAGAATGTATTTTGGGGTACAATTCCACATATAACCATGGCATGTGTGAGCAATATATCATTTAGTGACAACTTTGTGTAAAAAAAAATTTTTTTTGTCATTATTCAATCGCTTGAGGCAAAAAAATAAAATATTCAATGGGCTCAACATGCCTCTTATCAATTTCCTTAGGGTGTCTACTTTCCAAAATGGGGTCATTTGGGGGGGTTTTGTACTGCCCTGCCATTTTAGCACCTCAAGAAATGAGATAGGCAGTCATAAACTAAAAGCTGTGTAAATTCCAGAAAATGTACCTTAGTTTGTAGATGTGACAACTTTTGCGCAAACCGATAAATATACAGTTATTGACTTTTTTTTACCAAAGACATGTGGCTGAATACATTTTGGCCTAAATGTATGACTAAAATTGAGTTTATTGTATTTTTCTAATAACAAAAATTAGAAAATATCATTTTTTTTCAAAATTTGCGGTCTTTTTACGTTTATATCGCAAAAAATAAAAATCACAGAGTCAGTCAAATACCTTTAAAAGAAAGCTCTATTTGTGGGAAAAAAAAGGACACAAATTTCGTTTGGGTACAACATTGCATGACCGCGCAATTACCAGTTAAAGCAGTGCAGTGCCAAATTGTAAAAAGACCTCTGGTCATTGACTAGCAAAATGGTCCGGTCTGAAAGTGGTTAAAAGAAAGAAAAATTAATCTGTATCTTTATTGTATTGATTGCTATTCCTATCAATATAATATGTAATGTAGATGAACAAACAAAGACATGTTTGAAAGCTTATTTAGCCCTATGTGACAACAATGGTTGTCCCAATAGATAAAGTAGTGAAAAAAAAGCATATACATGAAGATACAGAATGTGTTAAGCAGGCCGCAGATAGAGTGATTTTCTTTCCTGCAAGAAAATCGCTTGATTCCCCCATCAACACCGAATGTATTGATAGGGGGAATCCTTCCCGCTGCGCTAGCAATAATCAAATGGAAATTCTAACAGGCTGGCCGTGCCCAAGTTGATCGCGCAACAAGCTTGGGTACATTCAGCCTGTCCATACATGTTTAAATCTTGGACGGTCAATGCTGAACCGGCTGGGATTCTAACCGTCTGTGGTTGGCTTTATTCGCAGGATTCCCACTTAGAAAAAGAGGGAAGAAGCCTGAAAAAAGAAAAGTAGTAAAGTCAATACATCCAGTTACTAAAGACTGTAAGCTACAGTTTTGGGGAGTTTATTGCATTTATATACAAGATGAAAATGAAATGGAAAGGATGAAGATGGACATTCCATGTACAGACAGTTCTGGGACAAGGTCCACTAGTACTCAAGGTAGTATGCATAACTGGTCAAAATGCCATCTCCCTGCACTTCAGCCAGTCGGCCAAGCCACCTACAATCCTTGCAAACAGGTTCTAGCCCCTGATCAAAGCACATAGAGCCTGATAAGATGTAATTATCATAGCAATGAGCACTGTGCAACCTCAAAGATTTGTGGCCATAGGAAAGACACTTCTAAATTATTATAGGCATCCTGGTTGTTAGTAACAGGGCCGGATTAACATAGGGGCTATTGGAGCTGCAGCTCCAGGCCCCTTTCTCAAGATAGGCCCATTTGCCCACAAAAAAAAAAAGATCGACTTTGAGGATTGTAGCTCGGCGATCAGGAGTCACAGAGACCCCACATTTGGGGGGGTATGTAGCTAAAGCCCCACTCCAGCACTGGTTAAAATATGGAGCTGCTATCATCTATGGTTCCGGAGATACAGGGATCCTTGCACAGCCTGTCAGAAGCTACATACAGAGCGGCCAGTTTAAATACAATCTGGAACACTCTGCAGCAGACTGAGAGGATGAACTCTCAGTGCTTATAATAATTATTTGTATATTACTCATGATGATTAACCCCTTGCCACCCAGGCCCATTCTGAGACTTCTCTCCTACATGTAAAAATCATCATTTTTTTATGCTAGAAAATTACTCAGAACCCTCAAGCATTATATATTGTTTTAGCAGACACCCTATGGAATAAAATGGTGGTCTTTGCAACTTTTTATGTTACATGATATTTGCGCAGCAATTTTTCAAATGTTTTTTTTGGAAAGAAACTGTTTCATTCATAAAAAAAAAATCACTGAAGTTAGCACAATTTTTTGTTGTGTACTAAGCGATGCTTTAAATTTTTTTTACAGGTTACACGTTTAGAGTTACAGAGGAGGTCTAGTGCTAGAATTATTGCTCTCACTCTAACGATCGTGGCGTATGTAACCCGTGTGTATCTGGCTCTGATACTAACCAGTGCCTACCCAGGGGCTGACTAGTATCTCTCCCCAGCTTGTCCCCACACACCCTCTCACCTGCTGACCTGTGAATGGGGCAATGACTCCCGCAGTGTTATTGTGTTCTGCCAGTGAATACAATGATTAGTGTTGCTAACTATAGCTGGCAGCACTGATTGTTTTGGGGAAAACCTGACAGGCTGGTTGTACTCAAGTCGGTTAATAGGGTGACTTGTGTAAAACCAGCTAGCCCATACATAGATCGACTATGGCTGGTCTCTGCTTAATTGGTGTAATTTCAATCCATGTATGGCCCGCTTAACCACTACGCAGTCCCTAAACATCCTTCCACAAACCTTTACATTTTTCCTTCCCAGATTACTTCATCCTCCTCTCCCATACATAGTGCCCACTGTCATACTCTCCACACTTCTCTCCTGTACATACTACTCACTGTCATACCCTCCACACTCCTCTCCTATACATGGTGCCCACTGTCATACCCCCAACACTTCTCTCCTATACATAGTGCCCACTGTCATAACCTCCACACTCCTCTCCTGTACATACTACTCACTGTCATACCCTCCATACTCCTCTCCTATACATAGTGCCCACTGTCATACCCTCCACACTTTTCTCCTATACATGGTGCCCACTGTCATACCTCCAACACTTCTCTCCTATACATAGTGCCCACTGTCATACCCTCCACACTCCTCTCCTGTACATACTACTCACTGTCATACCCTCCATACTCCTCTCCTATACATAGTGCCCACTGTCATACCCTCCACACTTTTCTCCTATACATAGTGCCCACTGTCATACCCTCCACACTTCTCTCCTATACATAGTGCCCACTGTCATACCCCCCACACTCCTCTCCTGTACATACTACTCACTGTCATACCCTCCACACTTTTCTCCTATACATAGTGGCCACTGTCATACCCTCCACACTTCTCTCCTATACATAGTGCCCACTGTCATACCCCCCACACTCCTGTCCTGTACATACTACTCACTGTCATTCCCTCTATACTCCTCTCCTATACATAGTGCCCAGCGTCATACCCTCCCTCCACACTCCTCTCCTGTAATTACTGCTTACTGTCCTACTCTCCACACTTTTCTCCTGTACATAGTGCCCACTGTCATACCCTCCACACTCCTGTACATATTGCTCACTGTCATACCCTCCATGGTCTTCTCTTATACATAGTGCCCAATGTCATACCCTCTACACTCCTCTGCTGTGCATACTGCCCACTGTCATACCCTTCATACTCCTCTCCTGTACATAGTGCCTTCTGCCATACCCTCTGCACTCCTCTCAAGTACATAGTGCCCACTGTTAGACCCTCCACATTCCTCTCCCTCACCTGCACATACTTCCCACTTTTATACTATCCATACTCCTCCCCTATGCCTCTTACCCACAAAAACTGTTCTTTAAAATTATACTGAATATCCTCAATGTTACCAGCTCTAGAATGGGCACACTTTTGTCAGTTCAACTAAAGGAAATCTCACAGTCCTCATATTTGTTCTGCCCCATTATTAGTACTTATTTAATTTTGTAATTACTATTGTGATGTATAGAGGAACATAGGGGATGTCAGCTACTCTAAACATAGCACTTGTATAAAAAGCGTTCCTGAAAATATTTTTGAAATGTTGACACTATTCACTTAGGCACTGCCCAAGGGCCACAGGTTCAGTAAGGGGCCCCATGAGAGGCTCGTAATATTAAAGCAGTAGTAAACTTTTCTAACATTACTACTTTTTAGAGGCCCTGAGGTAGGTTATGCCATAATGTACAAGTATGCCCAGCATATTAGCACATTAGGGTACACTTAAATTGTCAGAGTGAGCCCTCCAGGGCTGTGCTGTGATCAATCCAGGGGGGCCCCGGGCACTTCCATCTTCACCCGGTCTTCCTTCTGGGTTCTGTGCCTTCGGTCACTTGCCTTGGCCAGGCTGCATTGATGTCATTCCCACGCATGCTCATGTGCATCATCTTTCTCTCATCCCCCCCCCCTCCTTTCTCTCTCATTCTCCCTTCCTTACCCCTCACACCTCTTTCATTCCCTTTCTCTCTCTCATCCTCCCTCTCTCTCTTTAATTGAATTTGTTATAACAAAAAATATTTTGCATTTTTATTTATTTATTGTTTATAAAAGGCCCTACCGAAATCCTCAGCACCAGGCCCATGATGTTCTTAATCTGGCCCTGGTTAGCAAAAGCCACTGAAAGTTTCCCCATGTGAGTGAATATCCTCCCATTTCAAATTAGGAAAGAAGTCATTGCTCTGCAATAGTACTGAGTTGATACAGTCATCAAATGGGAAACTACAGCAGTTTACTCACTTCAAAATGCAATATATCTGTTTAGAAAACATCAGTAATGTACTCTGTTGCAAGGACCATATAAAACAGCATACACCAAATTTACTCCTCTGGCTTGGGACAGTGAGCAGACAGGTCAACATAGATAATACTAGGGGACTGACACTGATCTAAATTGAAGTAATGCAAATCCTTATTAATCCCCATTTAATCTGTAGTCTTGGAGAGCCTGCAAATAATACTGCTATTGTATATTCATTAAAGAGCATCAAGGATTATAGTCTAGTTTTTTGTGCCCTTAAAACGGGGGCGAGAAAAGTATAGATGTAACTTTTTTTTTTACAGGTACACCTTGGAAATAATAAAAGTTGGGGGAAAGAGGGGATGGGTCCAGACATTAGAAAGGGACCTTGAATTTTAGTCCAAGGTTCAGTTTAAACAGCACAGTAAAGTCTCCTGTCTGCTCCTAGACTGTTATTAGACAGTGAAGGAACAAAAAGGAGAAGACTGATAAGGCCATCTCTCTGCTCCTTCCACCTGTCAGCATACACCTAGTAGAGTGTTACTGTACAGGATATTGCAAGCAAAATTAAGTCTGGTAAAAGTAAATGTAATTTAAAGACATTTTCTGATTTGTTTCTAAAAGAACATTACGCTGCACTCATTGTCTTTTTTATCTATCTATATCTGCCTGCAGTTCAGGTTTACTGTACCAATACTGTACCAATGGGCTTTATTGAATGATTTTGGAATAGGAACCCCTAAGAACATTACTGTAGACCCTCTTGATTATAATTCCCAATTCTTCACTTCTTTTCTTATTCTTAAGATCATGCTGCCCTATTCCAAAGTATTTGTGATTACCATTACCAGTACAATATTTTATACCATACAACATCTTTTTGTACACCTGTGATTTTGATAACCGTAGCTATACGATAGCTATTTTCAGCTGGATTGGGCAGTGATCTAATGTCTGTGGCTGTTTGCTGATGCGCTTGACCATATTTGACAAGTAATTGCTCAGGTTAGAAAACTTCGCCCATTCTCTGCATTCCCCTAAAAATAATGTAGCTAAAGAGTGATAGGATAGCGTGTGTACACAGGGCAGCCATCATAAATGTTGAGGCCTCTTATACAGCTAAAGCAGGGAATAGTCCTGGGCTCACCCAGACCCGACCACCAACATTCCCCAGTGCCAGCCCACTGGTAATCCCACTGAATCCATCCACTGGCCATCCCATGGGTCCTTCAGTACACCCACCTTTATTTTAATACTCTTACAACTTAAAGCGGTTCTGCACTCATAATAAAACATTTGCCCATTCTGTTGCCTCTAGACCATATATTTGATAATGCCACCTGTTTTTTTTTTTTGATTCATCTACCTTTTGTAATCCGTAGTAGTTTATTTTCATCCCCTGCGGCGATGGGCGGTCTCTTGCGGGGATCAGCATCATTTCCTGCTGAACCCCGCACTGTCTCCTGGGATCTCGTTCAAGTAATCCCAGGAGACATTGCGGCTAATGCACCCGACATCTCGCGTGATTTCGGCTATTACAGCTGTATTAGCCGAAATCTCGCGAGATGTCGGGTGCATTAGCCGCAATGTCTCCTGGGATTACTTGAACGAGATCCCAGGAGACAGTGCGGGCTTCAGCAGGAAATGATGCTGATCCCCGCAAGAGACCGCCCATCGCCGCAGGGGATGAAAATAAACTACTACGGATTACAAAAGGTAGATGAATCAAAAAAAAAAACAGGTGGCATTATCAAATATATGGTCTAGAGGCAACAGAATGGGCAAATGTTTTATTATGAGTGCAGAACCACTTTAATATATGAAAATGAATCCAATCGCAAAGAGACAGCCCAGTATATTCAGCAAAGAGACAGCCCAATCCAACAAAGAGACATCCCATATAATCAGCAAAGAGACAGCCCAATTCAGCACACCCTTAGATTTTCAGCAAAGAGACATTCCAACCCAGCAAAGAAACATCCCCAAATATTCAACCAAGAGACAGCCCCATGTTTTCAGCAAAGATCCATCCTCATATATTCAGCAAAGAGACACCCAAATACAGCAAAGAGACAGCCCAATCCAAAAGGGGACAGTCACAATCAGCCCAATCCAATAAACAGAAATTCGCAACACAGACCCACATCCAGCAACATTGTCAAACAAAATAACCATTATGATGTCTAACGACTTGTCTTCACAGTGAGCACTGAGCAGTCCTGCAGACTACACATAGCACAGCTCTTCCACACACCTGAGCTGTGACTGGCATGACACCCAAACCAGCATCTGGTCTACAGTGAAAGGCGGGAAACAGATAATATCACTCCGCCTTCCCCCTGTAGCCAGAACTAAGTGAGCAACAACTGGGTCTTTGGAAAGGTTTCTGAGTTACAAGGTTCTCTGCAGCTCAGGTAAGGATCTGCAGACTCTTGATAGACTATTAAGTCAAATAATCTTGCTGCATATAAAGTAGAATTTTAGATTCTTTCCCACTTCTATAAATCAAATATACTATTTTGAATTGGACATAAAATGGAAAACCAAAGCTGATGTAAAATATCTCCCAGGTGTAATCCCTGAAAAGTTCAGTGACTGTGTTTTTTTAACTTCAGGGTGTGCTTCAATAACTTATACGGTTGTACTATTGTTTTGAGAAGGGCTCAATAGACTATCAATTGTTAGACTCAAGATAATACTAAATATTTATCCTATACATACCAATATTTAAAATAATGTCAAAATTTTGAGTATTTTTGGTTATGAAGATCACTTGTGTCTAGTATGGGAACATTTACTGTGTACTTTTATCTTCCTTTAAATTCTATTGTCATTTTACAAATGACCATTGACTTTGAACCTCTGATTGAGGTCCACTTAGGCCCATTAGTCAGAGCAGACATTCTCATTGTGGTAGATTACTGTGTGAAAATAAATGAAGTCCCCTCACTATCTTATCTTAATGGGAAAAGGCAATACAGGCAAAGAATTTCCTTCTATTGTGTAGTCAAATCTGTCTATTGTCTAGTTTTCCAGATTTCAAGTTGATGTAGGCAATTCATCTTGTGCTTGTAGAGAATCATTGAAATGTCTGTGAGTGGGGTTTCCTAAACATGAATGTATAGCTGTTTAAAGGAAATACCATTACCTTAATAAACCCTTTTTAGCAACTTAATGCACTAATAAAATAAATGTAGGTCTTTTAATTAAAGGAAACCTGTTGTGCGAAAATTATGGTGATCACCATTACTGACCTTGTTTTAAGAATACCAGTCACCTAGCTGCCTTTGTCTATATTCATTTTGAAAATTATATACATTTTTAACTGCTGTATTATATATTTATATGCTCTATATACAATTGTTGCTCTGCAAATATTAAAGTGTTTGTTACCCCAACATTTCATATTTCTGATATGTCTCTGTTGTACTATGTACATGTGTTAAAAGGTACCTTGTTCTCTTTGCAGTGCTTCTTTTGTGTAAAATACCTGGTGACCCTTCCAGCTTCCAGTCCCCCTGATATCCTATATCAAACTCATCATGCTAAGCAGGAAGCATATCCATCCCAGCATGGTCAGTTTTCTGAAGGATACCCAACTAGCAGGGTCGGGCAACTGGCTGGGTCCCCCGTTGCTAGGGTCTGGCAACTGGCTAGGTGCCCTGTTGACTGGATCTTCAGAGATATATGAACCTTGATACCTCAAGCCCCTCAAGGCAGTAGGCATCCCAATGCTGGTGATACTTTGAATCAGTACTGAGGTAATTTGACAGCACTGGAACCCTAACAATAGGGTGTCTTGTTGAAAACCAAATAGCTTGCCTGGTTTCCATGACTTGTTCTGCACACCAACAGCCACCTAGATCTTTCCAGGGCACTGGTTACCCAACCAGGGTTCCCTAGTGCACCTGAAGACACAGCAGTGACATCTGGGTCATGAAAAGATACAGATGCCACTCTCCATAAGATCACTACTACAAGGGCTGTTATGGTTACTGCAGCTGCTGGCTACAGAGGTAATGTCTGGACTGTCAGGTTCTTGTGAAACACAAGCAATACACTGCAAACGGGACAAAGGTAAGGTGGCTGTAGGAATCTCAGACCAGATGGGTGACCTATGCTAGATAGGCAATAAATGTGGAGACCCAGAGGTATCAGACCCAACAATGGAAATGGGAATAGAGAAATGGAGCAGAAAAGGTGGAAGTAGTAGAGGAAGATGTCTGAGAGGTTGCCATGGGTAACTGTGCTGTAGAGAGAGCCCTTCGCTGCCCTGGCTGATCGTCGCTGCCATCTTTAGTCTTTATAATGACGATGCTAATAAATAGCAGTGTTGGAGCACATTTGCGAAGTGGATAGTATAGGGCAGTGGTCATCAAGCCTGTCCTCAGGGCCCACTAACAGGCCAGGTTTGCAAGATGACTGAAATACATCACAGGTGATATCATTTGCTGCTCAGTGATTGCAGTATTCTAGTCTGCATCTCCCCAAGGTAATACATAGAACCTGGCCTGTTAGCGGGCCCTGAGGACAGGGTTGATGACCACTGGTGTAGGGACAGTGCACTTAGTGCTAGAGAGGTTCCAGTCAAGAAGGGACAGTACAGGGACACTACACCTGACTCTGCCATCTAGGAACTCAAGAGAGTTGGGATGAAGACCTGCCTACTTGGTTACTAAGGCGCCTACACTGCTGTACTGCCTGTCCGCCACCCCCTTCATCAGATGATGTTCTGGTAATGCAACCTAACAAAGTGTCCTCTCAAGTACAAAGACTGTGTTAAAGAACCATCAACATTGTTAGGAGCATACGTGGGTTGCCTGTATTATTGAGGCTTCGTAGCCATAATATTTGGAACTGTAAGTGAGCTCCTTGCCATTGTCCTCCACATGTTAACCTCCTCCCGCCCGCCCTATAGCCGAATGACGGCCTTAGAGCGGGCGGCTTCCTTCGCCTGGCCGTCCCTGGACGGCCTGGTGTTTACTTCCGCAATGCGCGCCGCCGGGGGCGCGCATCGCGGAAGTATTGTATTTGCCGTGTCTCCCGGAGACAGGCAAATACAGATCGCCGTGAACGGCCAATCAAAGCGGCCGTTCACAGCGCGATCGCAGCTGCCAATGGGAGATGATCTCAGATGTAAACATATGAGATCATCTCCCATTGCCGTGTCTCTCCCTCCTCACACAGAGACAGCGTGTGAGGAGGGAGAGCGATCTATGTGTCAGCCCCAGTGCCAGTGTCAGCCCCAGTGCCTGTGTCAGCCCCAGTGCCAGTGTCAGCCCCAGTGCCTGTGTCAGCCCCAGTGCCAGTGTCAGCCCCAGTGCCATCTGTCAGCCCCAGTGCCAGTGCCATCTGTCAGCCCAGTGCCATCTGTCAGCCCAGTGCCATCTGCCAGTAGTGCCAGTGCCGCCAGTGCCACCTGCCAGCGCCTGCCGTCAGCCCCAGTGCCGTCAGCCCCAGTGCCGCCAGTGCCATCTGCCAGCGCCACCTGCCAGCGCCAGTGCCGCCCGTCAGCCCCAGTGCCGCCCATCAGCCCCAGTGCCGTCCGTCAGCCCCAGTGCCGTCAGTGCCGTCAGCCCCAGTGCCGCCAGTGCCGTCAGCCCCAGTGCCACCTGCCAGTGCCACCTGCCAGCACCAGTGCCACCTGCCAGTGCCATCCATCAGCCCCAGTGCCGTCAGCCCCAGTGCCGTCAGTGCCGCCAGTGCCAGTGCCAGTGCCACCTGCCAGTGCCACCTGCCAGCGCCAGTGCCACCTGCCAGCGCCAGTGCCACCTGCCAGCGCCAGTGCCATCCGTCAGCCCCAGTGCCAGTGCCGCCAGTGCCACTTGCTAGTGCCACCTGCCACCTGCCAGTGCCACCTGCCAGCGCCAGTGCCACCTGCCAGCGCCAGTGCCATCCGTCAGCCCCAGTGCCGTCAGCCCCAGTGCCGCCAGCCCCAGTGCTGCCAGCCCCAGTGCCAGTGCCACGTGCCAGTGCCACCTGCCAGTGCCACCTGCCAGCGCCAGTGCCATCTGTCAGCCCCAGTGCCGCCAGCCCCAGTGCCACCTGCCAGTGCCACCTGCCAGCGCCACCTGCCAGCGCCAGTGCCATCTGCCAGCCGCAGTGCCATCTGCCAGCCCCATTTGCCAGAGCAATTAGCCAGAGCAAATAGCCAGCACCATCTGCCAGTGCCATCTGCCAGTGCCAGCCCCAGTGCCAGCCCCAGCCCCATCTGCCAGCCCCATCTGTCAGCCCCATCTGTCAGCCCCATCTGCCAGCCCCATCTGTCAGCCCCATCTGTCAGCCCCATCTGCCAGCCCCATCTGTCAGCCCCATCTGCCTCCAGTGCCATCTGCCTCCAGTGCCATCTGCCTCCAGTGCCATCTGTCAGTGCCACGTGTCGTCAGTGCCACGTGGGGTCACTTTGTGGGCATTTCCATTGTCCTGGTGCTCCAGGGCCTTCAAAACTGTAATAGGTGGTTGAGAAATAAGATGTGTAATTTATGCTCCTAGAACGCCTGATGGTGCTATTTCAATATTGGGCCTCTGTATGTGGTCAGGCTGTGTAAAAGTCTCACACATTTGGTATCGTTATACTCAGGAGGAGTAGTAGAACGTATTTTGGGGTGTCATTTTTGCTATGTACATGCTGTGTGTTGGAAATATCTTATAAATGGACAACTTTGCGTAAAAAAAATGCGTTTTCATTTTTTTTCCACATTTTCCCAAAACTTCTGGAAAAAAAATGAACCATTCAAATGACTCATTATGCCTCATAGATTATACGTTGGGGTGTTAGCTTTCCAAAATGGGGTCACTTTGTGGGCATTTCCATTGTCCTGGTGCTCCAGGGCCTTCAAAACTGTAATAGGTGGTTGAGAAATGAAATGTGTAATTTATGCTCCTAGAACGCCTGATGGTGCTATTTCAATATTGGGCCTCTGTATGTGGCCAGGCTGTGTAAAAGTCTCACACATTTGGTATCGTAATACTCAGAAGGAGTAGCAGAACGTATTTTGGGGTGTCATTTGTGGTGTACACATGCCATGTGAGAGAAATAACCTATTACATTGAAAATTTTGTGAGAAAAAAAAAAAAAAAATCTTCATTTTGCAAAGAATTGTGGGAAAACCTCACCATGCATCTTAGTAAATACCTTGGAATGTCTACTTTCAAAAAAGGGGTCATTTGGGGGGTATTTGTACTTTCCTGACTTGTTCGGGTCGCAAGAAATGAGATAGGCCACCAGTACATCAGGTGTGATCAATTTTGTGCGATTCGCACCACAGATTGTAGACTCTCTAACTTTAACAAAGACCAAATAATATCCACTAATTTGGGTTATTTTTACCAAAGATATGTAGCAGTATAAATTGTGGCCAAAATTTATGAAAAAAAAATTATAATTTGCAAAATTTTATCACAGAAACAAAGAAATATGCGTTTTTTTTCAAAATTTTCGGTCTTTTTTCATTTATAGCGCAAAAAATAAAAACCCCAGAGGTGATCAAATACCACCAAAAGAAAGCTCTATTTGTGGGAAAAAAAGGACACAAAATTCATTTGGGTACAGTGTTGCATGACTGAGTAATTGTCATTCAAAGTGTGAGAGCACCAAAAGCTGAAAATTGGTCTGGTCAGGAAGGGTGTTTAAGTGCCCAGTAAGCAAGTGGTTAATTGTTACTTCGGCTTTACCAAATAACTGTGCCATCTTCCCTGGTCTCTGTGTATCTTTACTCCATCTTGGGTAACAATTAACTGGCCTGCCTACAAAATGGCTACTGGGAGAAACCTGCTGCTGGCCACTGAAACTAGACTGTTTTGGAAACCGCAGTGCTACCAGCAGGTGATCCAGAACCTGACAAGGAGAAACTGCAACCATGGTAACCACACAAGTTCAGTTAAAAACCAAGCTGTCCAACAAAAGTAGCAGTTAAAGCAGAAGTAAACCCATCGATCTAACAGTTTGAAAAAAACAGTTACATTCCCGGCATGCCGGAAATGTTAACTGTCACATTGGATGTGCTCTCAACCAAACTGTCAAACCATCCAATGGCTGGTGTCATAACTGCAGCACCGTGGCAGTTAAAGATTGAGACTTGGAGAGAATATGCAGGGATAGAGGTGAGAAGACAGCTATGAGCTTTGTATGCAATCAACCTATGCACTGCTAACTGAATATGAAACTTTGTTGAAAGAGTGAAATTCTGCATTTGCATTTGAAAACCTAATCGAATGAGAAATCTGGCATGTGTATCTTCCTGTCTGCACCTATGTGACCCTCTAATAAGGAATACATATAAGGGAGCAAATGGATTAATGGACTGTGTGCAGTAAGCATTATCCTAATTTATGATATACATGTAATCTAATCATGTTATGGTAATGGACTAGGAAACCTTGGTGAAACCCTGTTGAATGTGAAAAATCTGCATCTTTTACTGCAATACCCTGCTAGCTGTGAAAACCTAATTTGTGGCAAGCATATTGTGAAAGTCTGTTGAATGTGAAATCTAAGTACTTGCACTTTGTAAACCTTTAAATGTGAAAATCCGGTATATGTATCCATGTATACAAAAAAAGGATCTGCGCTAAAAGTATCACTGCACACTAATTCAACAAAAAATGTAAATGTGCTGCAAAGATTCAAAGAAATTTAAAACATGACAGTATAGTATAAAGTGAATTATCAATATTTAATAGTGAAATATATGCACTTAGTAATATAGGTATTAAAACAACAATATTGCAAACTTATATTGTGTAACTACAAAAAAAGTCCACACATAATAGTGATCATGTGCAATAGTGTAAAAAACATATAAAGGAAATGTCCATATAAAGATCTATGATTTTTTCAATGATGGTGTAGCACCCAATCTTCCACACAAAGTTACACGTGAGAAACCGCCACCACAAAAACACACTGCCAGAACAAGGTGGTCCCTTACTAGAGGGGGCCACACCAAGCAGATGGCTATAACCCCAGCCTGGGATACTTCTGGCACACAGGAGACTCTTCCGCCTCAATGAGGATGGTTCACAGATGGGAAAACTCGAATGCGCGGCTTACTGACACGCAAAGGACTCCTCAGCTTCAATAAGGATAGTCCGCAGACTCAAATACACGGCAAATTCCCCATAGAATAAATAAAAAGCTTGCGTAGCATAAAAACCCTTTAAATTTATTTACCATAAAAGACAAATGAACACTTACAAAAATGTGAAGAAACTTCAGCATAAAACACGAGCCAGCCAGCCTCGCTAACAGCCGAACAGGCTACAGAGGTTAATGCAGATATGGACACCACACCTCAGGTGAACAATCAACCTGGGGTGAGGCCACGAATACCACCTAATGGCTACATCCTTCCAACAATAGGGCGGGCTCGATCTCCTGCTGGGAGGGCTCAGGCCCAGTTCCATGCAAGTGCCGTGAAGCGCCCTTTTTATCCAAATTTTGGAAACCCAGATAGGGATGTTGTTAACCATTAAGCAGGATTTTCTCCATCCCAACCGTATGAGGGGAGTCAACAATATTACAATAATCAAGGACCCCTGCGAGCCCAAGGATGTGGACGTGCTCGGGATCCACTGTCCCCACATGGGCGGGGTTCGAATTCGAACTTTCAATATGGTCAATTCGATAATCGTGTTCCTGTCCAAATTTGCCCCTACAATTCAGGATATAGCCAGCCTAATCTACACAATGACCATCCGATAGTACACTACAATGGTGATTACGATTATGATTATAATATTCAAATTCAGAATAGTTTTTTTTACCTCTAAGGCCGCGTACACACGCGGGGACTGTTCGGCCAACTTTGTCCGCTGAACAGTGTTTCGGCGGACATTCCGCCCGTGTGTGGGCTTTCAGCGGACAGTTTCAGCGAACAGTCCGCTGAACAAGGTTTTTCGGAAATTCCGAAAAACTGTCCGCTGAAACTTTGTTTCAGCGAACAGTCCCCTCGTGTGTAGGCTTGTTCGTCAAACTAAGTTCCGCGCATGCTCAGAAAGGATTTACACGCCGAAAGTTATAATGCAGTGTATAGGACGTCATATTTTTCATCCCGTCGTACGTGCCGTTCACGTCATCGTGCACGGTTTCAGCAAACTGTTCGTTCATCGTGTGTGGCCATGTCCGTCCATGCTAATTTTGAGCGGACTGTTTGCTGAAACTGTTTGACGGACAAAGTTGGGCGAACAGTCCCCGCGTGTGTACGCGGCCTAAGAGATATGGGGTTCCTAATGAAGAGGTTTACCAATCCACTTCTAAAGGAGGTGGTGGCGGGGGCATTTCCGGTGGCCATTATGGTTTTAATCATGCTGACCGCTGGGATGCCATCACGTTGAGAAATTTGAACAGCAAAACTGGGGTTTTCCCAGGCCAAGCCAAGGAACAAAATGGGTGGTAGAACTAAGAGAGGAACTTGAGGGGGGAGGCATGCTCAGTCCAAAAAGACCCAGGTCATAGTTGGTACTGATATCTTCAATCTGAGTTCCCACATCCTTACAGACTCTAAAATGAAAGTTCTCGATAAAGGCTTGAAATTTGCACCACCCCACAATATTAGTAAATTTCAAACCTATATGGACATTCACAAGTCCGGAAATTGAATGTGCAGAGGTATTTAGCTTCAAACCCCTATAATCCCTCTAGGACAGTCATTCAAGGTTATTCTCATTTGGGGTTGTTGAACGCCTCTTTGTTTAACCCTCCAGGGCATTTGCTGCCTTCACTGAGAGTTTTTAGGGATTTGGCCCTGAAGGATTTAGATGATATGCAAGTTAAATTTGTAAGAAACAAAAAGGAAATTGATTCAGGGATTAATTCTCTTTGTGCCAATAATAATTTGGTTATCCACCCTGCGGATAAAGGAGGCGGTATAGTCATCTTGAATAAAGATGACTATATGCAAGAGATGTACCGCATATTGGGCGATGAGGCCACTTACACTCTTTTACCATCTAATCCTAATGAAAAATATAAAGGTATTTTAGAAACAATTGTCACTAGGGGTTTCAAATTGAATATTTTAAATAAAAAAGAAAGTGCCTTTTTGGTACCTAAAGCACCCAGGATTGCAATCATTTATTACTTATCAAAGGTGCATAAAAGTCTGACTCGCCTCCCGTGACGTCCTATAGTGAGTGGGATTGATTCTATCACTTCCAGGGTGGGCAAGTACATTGATTTCTTTTTGCAACCTTTGGTACAAGTGATGCCCTCATATGTGAAGGACACTCGGCATGTCATCCACCTTCTTTCTAATTATAAACCCCGGATGAGGATGTGGTTGGTGAAGGCCAATGTCACTTCGCTATACACTGTAATCCCACATCAGTTTTTTTGTTTTTTTTTAGGGGTGCTCCCTCTTTGAAGTACAAATTGGCTCCGAACATTTTGAATCCTCCTAATGTAAGATCAAATTTTCTTTCGGAGCTCACTGGCTACTACCAATGTAGAAGATGCTAGGTTTGTTCACTTAATGGATACAGGACAAGAAGGACTCAGACTTTTGTTTTTTTACTAGCACCTCACAGAGCATTACTTTTGAGCCCTTTATTACAAGTTCAACTACTGGAGTGGTCTATATGCTCCAATGTCCTTGCAGCCTGCAATATGTGGGTCGGACTTAGCGACCATTGCAGGTGCGCTTAAATTAGCATATTAACAATATACCTAAAGGTTTCACAAAACATTCGGAGTCAAAACATTACCTTACAGTTCATAATAGGGACCCTACCAATACTATCTTCTTAGGCATCAATACATTTTGGCCACACTGGAGGGGCAGCAGCCTGGTTAGGAGTATTTCTAAATTAGAGATGTCTTGGGCTTGGGTGCATAGAATTAAAAGTTACACCCCATTTGGTCTTAATATAGATGTCAATGTTAATTCATTTATTGATAACTCCTAGTGACAATATGCTGTATTTGTACTATCTAATATTTATTATTATATTATTTATTATTATATATTCATATATATTTATTAGAACAACTTAATTTTTATTTACTATTTTAACTTATCAATTACTACTCATGTAATATATTGGTACACTTGATCTGAGTCCCTGGTAACAGGATGATCTTGTACATGTTATAGAGGGTGAAGTGTTGTCTCTACAAAAATATACATTGTTATAAGTATTGAATCTGGCCCCCTTATATATATTTTTGATAATCTTAATTAGGCAACTATGTATATGTGGTGCTCTTTATAGCCCCTATATATGCTTTTTATTGATTGTAATTTTTATATTGGTGTTGCTTTGGTATTTTAAACGTTCGGTGGCATGATATCTATACATGTAATTCTCAGCCTTTATATATTGCAATCACCAGTTGTAGCTATCTGTGTTTGAATTTAAACATGGAGTTTCAATTTTACGTTTGCCCTTAATGTACATACTGGGTGGGTATGTCTTTTTCCCTTAACCAAGATGGCGCTTGCTATCTGTAGCCCGGGACTCAGACTGAGGCTTGGTTCCTTCCATGTATTTATTGTGGTGCGTCAGGACACCGCCTGTGCCCCGTGATGACGTCCTATTGATGACGAAACTCTTAGAGAGGAGGAGCGACGTACTGACATCATCACTATACGCATAGTCCCGGAAGCCACGGGCTGTTAGCGAGGCCGACCGGCTCATGTTTTATGCTGAAGTTTCTTCACATTTTTGTAAGTGTTCATTTGTCTTTCATGGTAAATACATTTAAAGGGTTTTTATGCTATGCAAGCTTTTTATTTATTCTATGGGGAATTTGCCACGTATTTGAGTCTACGGACTATCCTTATTGAAGCCGAGGAGTCCTTTGCGTGTCAGTAAGCCGTGCATTCGAGTTTGCCCATCTGTGAACCATCCTCATTGAGGCTGAAGAGTCGTCTGTGTGCCAGAAGTATCCCAGGCTGGGGTTATAGCCATCTACGTGGTGTGGCCCCCTCTAGTAAGGGACCAGCTTGTTCTGTTAGCAGCAGTGTGTTTTTGTGGTGGCGGTTTCTCATATGTCATATTGGGTGCTATACCCTCATTGAAAAAATCACAGATCTTTATATGGACATTTCTTTTATGCTTTTTACACTATTGCACGTGATCACTATTATGTGCAGACTTTTTCCATAGTAACACAATATAAGTTTTCGATATTGTTGTTTTGATACCTATTACTAAGTGCATATATTTCACTATTAAGTATTGATAATTCACCTTATACTATACTGTCAAGTTTTACATTTCTTTGAATCTTTGCAGCACATTTACATTTTTGGTTGAATTAGTGTGCAGTGATACTTTTAGCGCAGCTCCTTTTTTGTATATTTGTGTTGGTGTCATATAACATCTTGAGCCGCAGCTTGTAATTTCATCAATTAGCGCAGTATATTTTTTTAACATATGTATCCATTTGCCTGCCCCAGCGTGACCCCCCCCCCCCACTGGAAGTACTTATAGGGGAACAGGCAAACAGACTGTGAATAGCAAGAAATATATATATATATTTTTATATAAGCTATGCTCGCAATTTGCTGATGAGCTGGTAATCGATGGAGAAATTCTGTTGAATGTGAAAATCTTGCACCCTGAACTTGCTTTCGCAAACCCTGCAAACGGTAAAAAACTTGCATATACACCTTGTCATTTGTTACAGTGCGGCCCTTAGATAGGAACTACCTACAAGGGAGAGATGAGCAAACGCTCTGTAAGCAGCAAGTAAAAACCCTTAAACATATCTTGTATGTAATCTGCTTATGCACGGGTGATTGAATGTGAAACCTTGCTAAATGGGAAAATCCTGCATCTGCCTATGGGCCGGTAATTGATGGTGAAAACCCGTTAAATGTGAAAATCTTGCATTTGCCTGCACAAACTTTACTGACTGTGCAAAATTTGCATGCGCATCCGTGTGTCTGCCCCAGTGTACCCCCTGAAATCTGTTGATGCATGGCGAATTGACTGTGAAATCCTGTTAATTCTTCTTTCTTATCTATATAAACACTAGAATGAGAAGCAGAACTACAAAAGGAACCGTGCCTAAAACCCCAAGAGAAAGCTTGAACACAAGTATGATCCAAAAATATTTAACAAAAGAGGAAAATCCAAAACGCCGTGTCCTTGAAAAATAAGCAACGAAAAAAAAAGAAAAAAGAGCCTGCGAAAAAGAAAGACAGGAAAAAACTAAAGCAGACGTCAGGGTGGACAACGAAGCAGGTGCAGGAGAGCAAAGTAATTATGCCCAATTGCCAACTAAATCAGAAATAATAGAGGTGTTTGAAAAATTTGAGAAAAGATTAGAAAATTCTTTTATGACAGAAATCGCAACAATGAGAGCTGACTTGGGCCATCTGCTAAAAAGGGTAGAGGAAATGGAGGACAAGAACAAAAATCAAGCCTCAGAAATACAAGATCCAAAAACACAAGTTAAAACTTTGCAATCCAGTCAGAGGGAAATATTATACAGAATAGAAAAATCAAGAAAACCAAAGCAGACGCCAGAATCTAAGGATAAGAGCGCTTCCAGAAGAGAGAGGCGAAGAGCTGAAAAAAAAACTATGAAGGAAATACTTAACCCTCTACTGGACAGAAGAGAAGAGCAAGAACTCAAAATAGACTTAGTGCATATCGTTAAGAAACCTCCGTATCTAAACGCAGAAATACCCTGGGATATCATAGATAGTACGATTTCAGCTATATGAAGATAAGGCAGAGATATGGAAGAGATTGAGGGATAGACACCACTAAAATACAAGGGTGCAGAACTTCAAATCTTCACAGATCTATCAGCAGAAACATTGGAAAGAAGACTTCTTAGGCCATTATTGGTTCAAATGAGAACGGCTAATATTAAATATAGTTGGAGGTTCCTGGCATCCTTAGTAGCCCAGAAAGAAGGTAGATCTGTGAGGCTCAAATATCCAGAGGACTTAGAAGATTTCTGTAAGGAAATAGGTGTTCCAAAGTTGGATAAACCGGGATAGACAGAAGGATCAAGTCATGAAAGAGGGAAAAGATATTAGCAAAAATTGTAGAAATCACAGAAAATTGCAAGAAGCACCTAAAAAAGGAGAAGAGACTATCCAAGTGGACTTGGGGGGGAGGGGGGTTCAGGGAGAAGGGAGATGGGGTGAGGTGGGAGTGGAGAAGCGGACAGAGCAGTTGGGAAACCTTTAGCGCTCCAGGGGAAAAGTGAGCCGCCCCCGTGAGAGGGGGTGAGGCAGCGGGAAAACGGCTGCCACGGTTGGAGTAACACCCTGAGGGTGGGAGACTTGTAGGAGGGAACTGGAGAGGGACTCCATTTGCGAGTCAAGAGCCAGAGAGAGAGGCGGGGGAGGACAAAACCTAGACCCTATCAAGAATAATTGTAAACTCAGAAATATATTACATCTATATGAAAATAGGATACAAATAACCCATCTCTATGAAAACAGGCTGGGCATAACTATTTGCTGAATACACCAACAAAAAGGCATAAAATAAAAGGCAAAAAGGCATAAAATCTTGAAAGAGATCAAGCATTATGGGTCCGGGGTGGTCTTCTTACAGGAGACACACCTGTCTCATGAAACTAATGTGAGGTTGTATTCCCATCAGCTCCCAACTTGGTACTATGGCGACTCAATGACAAATAATGCAAAAGGGGTTGCAATTGGAACAGGTAGGGAAGTTAGTTTCTCCCTGGAGGACAGATTAACTGACCCGGAGGGAAAATTTCTCTTCTTAAGGGGGAAGCTGTTGTGAATGGAATGCACATTGGCTAATATTTATTGCCCTAATAAAGGCTCATACTATATTAGAGCAAAGACACAAAAAAGGAAGAAGGGGAAAATCGGGAACTGTCACAAGAACTAGTAATAAAAGGAGAACTAAAGGAACTATTAGAACAGGAAATAAGGAAAACCTTCAATAAAATCTCAAAGGAAAGATATCAATGGGGGAATAAAAATAGCAAGTGCCTAGCAAGGATGTTAAGAAAAAAAATCAATGAACTCCATAGAAAGAATTCAAAATAAAAAAGGGGAAATTATCTATAATACAAAGGACATAGCGATGGTCTTCTAAGACTTTTATGAACAACTATACTCAGTAAATCAGAAAGGACAATTGGATGAGGAGAAAAAAGAAAGAATAAAATAATATTTAAAAAAAGCTAGGATCCCCTGGATAACAGAGGAAAGAGCAATATTTCTAGAAACACCAATAAAGGTAGAGGAGATTAATTGGAGTTAAAAGAATCAGCGCCAGGAAAAAGTCCAGGGCCAGATGGATACACAATGTTATACGTAAAAGGGTTCAAAGAAATCCTGACCCAAAAACTGTGCACATATATGAATGGATTGGGAAGAAGGTATGAGATAAGCAAAGAGGCCTTATTGGAATCAATTTCCATTATAGCAAAAGAAGGCAAAGATAGTATTCAAACTATAGACCTATATCATTGTTAAAACGTGGACACAAAATTGTTCACAAAAATACTACCAACAAGGATGAAAGATTTAATGACGGAGTTGGTCCATCCTGATCATGTGGGCTTTGTAACAAGGAGAGAGGGGAGGGATAATGGGGTAAGAACACTTCTCTTACTTCAAAAAATAAAAGAAGGGAAAGTCCCCGGTCTACTCCTGTTGATAGATGCCAAAAAGGCTGATTCAAACATTATATAAAGGTCCTACAGCCATGGTTGAAAGTAAATGGAACATTGTCACCCCCTTTAGAATGAATAACGGGACGAGACAGGGATGTCCCCTGTCTCCACTTCTGTCCACGCTGGCGCTGGAACTTCTCCTTGCGACAGTGCGGAGGGATGCAGACATAGGGGGCTTCAAAGTTGGAGAAGAGGAGCATAAATTAGCTGCATTCACAGATGATATATTATTCTATATATCAAACCCCCCGAATTGCAATGCCCAAGCTTACAAAAGCATTAAAGGAATATGGAGATCTATCTAATTTTAAGATCAACCCGAGTAAATCTGAAATATTAAATATAAATACAGTATGAAATTGAAAGAGGAACAGAGTCTACAACAAGAGTTTCCATTCCCTTGGAGGAGGACGGAAATAAAATATCTTGGGATTAAATTAACGGCATCGCCAGAGGAAATATATCAAGCAAACTATATCCCATTATTAGAGGAGATAAAAATAGAAATAAAAAGGATAGCAGCACGCCCCTTATCATGGATGGGCCAGATTAACTCCCTAAAGATAATACTTCCGAAGATCATGTACAAGTTTCAGATGCTCCCCATATATATATATATATATATATATATATATACCCCCAGCATATTTTAGAACATTAAGAACTTTAATCACTAAATTAATATGGCACAATAAGAAACCTGGAATCTCTCTGGCAACTCTGAAGAAAGGGGGATTAAATGTATCTGACTTTCAAAAATACTACGAGGTGGTTCTGTAAACACGCGTGGTGGAATGGGCTAAAACAAATAATGAGAAAAGGTGGGTAAATCTAGAACACATAATGGCTAATACACAATTAGGGAGGAATATATGGATACCACCACACTATAGGACATTGGGAGAAAATACACACACACACTGCACGGATAGTTTTGAAAATTTGGGATGCACTACACAAGAAAAATAAATGTAAATATAATTCACCATTAATGGCACTAAAGGAAAATAATTTATTTGCTCCGGGGAAAAGTTTGATAGGGGGGAATTGGATTAAAAAAAGTAAATGCACAACTACATGATATAATATAAGGGGGGAAAATTTGCACTTTACAAGCATACAAAAAAAAAAAAAAAAAAGATGTGCTGCAGATTAATGAATGGAGGTATTTTCAGCTCAAACACTTCATAGCAGCACTTCCTCATCCAATAGAGAAAGAGAAGCACTTACATTGATAGAACGACTATGTACCATAAAAAAAACAAGTATGAATATTTCTAGGATATATAAAACCTTGATAGAAGTAGAAGAGTTGGAATTTCCGACATTTATAAAAAAATAAAAATGGGAGAGGGAATTGGGGAAACGAGGAAGGAACCAAGAAGTAGGAAAAATCCTGAAACTAGTACATGGATCATCAGTAAATAATGGGATGGTGGAAATGAACTATAAGTGCGGTAGTACAGTACCCCAGAAACACTAGGGAAATATCAAATAGGACAAACAACAGAGTGTTGGCAGGGCTGTAGACAAATGGGAACCATGACCCATATTTGGTGGGGGTGCCCCAAAATTAGAATGTACTGGGAGGAAATACTGAGTTATATCAAGGAAATTACTAATATAGATACGGCTTAGGAACCACGGACATGTCTTTTTCATGGGGTAGATTTTCTGACAAAAGAATATAGAAACTCAATGATTCTACATATGATGAACGCTGCAAAAAGCGTGATACCGAGGAAATGGAAGGAAACAGAGAGCCCAAAAATTAGAGAGTGGTTTGATAAAATAGAAGAGATATATATCATGGAACATCCAAGATATAGCCATGAGGATACTAGAAAGGGATTCATTAACCCTTTCCCGCCGAGCGTACGCAGATATGCGTACTCGGCTTCCGGGGGTTATACCGGGATGATGCCCGCACCTGCAGGCATCATCCCGGTACCGTTTTTTGCAGCAGGCGATTGGCTATCCAGGCATAACAACCGATGCGGCTAAAAGCCGCTCGGCTGTTATGCCGGAGGAGCGGGAGGGGACGTCCCCCCCTCCCGCCGCCTCTCGCCGCTGTTACCGGTGCTCCCGCTCGATCGGGAGCACCGATCAGAGATCCGACTCCTCCGGCTGCTGCGGAGGAACTGGAACGAAGCCGTAATCGGCTTCGTTCCAGTCTCCTCATCGTAAACACGGAAGCGACGTCATGACGTCACTTCCCGTTTACTCGGCTGCCAATGGCGCCGGTTTAAAAAAAATATCCGGTATTCAGAATCGCCGTTTTCGGCGATCTGAATACATTGAAGTGTAAAGGAGGGGTGGGGGGTCTTTTAGACCCCCGATCCCTCCATAAAGAGGACCTGTCACCACCTATTACTGTCACAAGGGATGTTTATATTCCTTGGGACAGCAATAAAAGTGATAAATTTTTTTTTTAAACAATTTAGTAATTTTAAAATAAATAAAATAAATAAAAAAATAAAAAAAAATTTTTTTAAAGCGCCCGCCGTCCCCGCGAGCTCGCGAAGCAAAGAAAACGCATACGGAAGTCGCGCCCGCGTATGTAAACGGTGTTTAAATTACACATGTGAGGTATCGCCGCGATCGTCAGAGCGAGAGCAATAATTCTAGCACTAGACCTCCTCTGTAACGCTAACCTGGTAACCGTAAATTTTTTTTAAAGCATCGCCTATTGAGATTTTTAGGTACCGTATTTTGTCATCAATCTACAAGTGCGCGCAATTATAAAGTGTGACATGTTTGGTATCTATTTACTCGGCGTAACATTATCTTTCACATTACGCAAAAAAATTTGGCTAATTTTACTGTTTTTTTTTTTTTTTATTCATGAAAGTGTCCCTTTTCCCAAAAAGTTGCGTTTAAAACACCACTGCGCAAATACCGTGTGACATAAAATATTGCAACAATCGCCGTTTTATTTTCTAGAGTCTCTGCTAAAAAAATATATATAATGTTTGGGGGTTCCAAGTAATTTTCTAGAAAAAAATATGGATTTTAACTTGTAAACACCAAATTCCAAAAATAGGCTTAGTCATGAAAGGGTTAAGAGAGGGGAAAAGTAGAAAAAGTTTAAATTAACAAAGAAATATAGTGAGATTAAGATTACTTGGAGAAAAGGAGAAAAAAGGGTCTAGGAGTGGGGTGGAGGGGGGGGGGGAGCAAGGAGGGTAAGGGCAGATAAAGGTTTGGAAATACAATTTGTTAATGTATATCCCTATTGAGTAGGGGAAATGTTTTTACTTCTCTGTGTATGACAAATTTTGATAAAATAAAGAATAAAAAAAAAAAGAAATGACTTAATAAGTGTTAGCTGGAGTTTAGCTTTAAATTTGTTAGTCACTTATGCAAAGTTTTTTCTAAATATGCTAGTCCATCTAACCTCTCCATTAATTTACAATACTGCTGTTCAATGGTGGCTAGGTTGCTTCTCCATAAATACAGTGGAGGAGTGAATGTTGCCTCCCTAAGACAGGAGATGTGTTACTGGCCAATCACCAGATAAAATGAAAGTAATAAAATTAAGTCATCACATCCAATGATCGGTAGACTACAATATATACATTTAATTACACTTTAATGCTGCCAATATTTTTGAGACTAGGTTTCTACTGGTAGCAGTTAGGCAGTGAAAAAAATATTTTAAACATCATTGGTGTTCACTAGAATGGTATCTTCTACAGTGTATACAGCTGATCAGAGAATTTGCTTAAACAGAAAACAAAAAACTATAATAGACTAATGCAGTACAGTATTAAATGGAGGTGGGTAAATCATTGGACAATTTTATGAGTGCACTTTCTGAAGACTACCTTGGACACAAGCCAGATTGGAAAGGATGTACTAGATCATTGTCAGAGAGATAATGAGAAAGTTTGCTGTAAACAAGCTGTTAAAGTCTGAAGAGGTAAAACACATCAGTGTTCAGGGAAAGATTCTTGGCTGAGCTGAATGGAAAGTAAAGCGTGCACATCTTGAGGTAAAGTTCAGTCCATGTTGTAAAGCTTTGACTGGTGAAGTAGGTTTGGCTAGCAACATCGTTTTAAAAATACTAAAAGAACAAGATAGACCACTGTTTGGGGCAATTCAATAACCTTTCTTTATTTTTGTATGCATAAAAGATTATGTTTAACAGAAGATTATAAAATGACACTTAATGCATATTTTTATAACTTGGTTTATGTAAAAAGTTTTAAATTGCAATTTTATCCATAACTGACTTTGAATCCTCAGTGTCATTGACCAACCGTAACACATGCTGGCTATATTATTAGGTACCAAAAGGGTAACTTCCCTTTCATGGAAACATAATATAGCATATAGAATTGCTATACCAACACAGTTGTAATTTAATGTGCATCTTTTGGAATTTTCTATAAAATTCAATGTGATATGTCAACCTGGAGGTGTTCTGTACACCAGCAGTATACAGAAATGTCATTTTCTTTTTTTTTTTTTTTGCCACCTCAGTGAGTTTATGCAGGAGACTTAATTCACCTTGCAGCTCATTTATATCTCCTCCCAATTCCACATCATCGTGGCGTATTTCCTTACTTTTTTCTTCTTTTTTTTTTTTATTAGTTCCTTCATCTCAGTTAAAAAAGATTTTTTGTACAAAGAGCATAGTGCTTTCCACAATTAACAAATATCCACCTTACGTACATAAGTAGTACAATACGGAGGGACGCCCCCGACCCGCACTTCGCGCCGGGCGCGCCCTCCGCCCCAACCTCCCCATCCCTCCCACCCACCCCCTCTTCGAGCACACACTGCTAGCACGAGCCCCGCTAATAATGGTCAGTTAATTAAAGAGCAATAGCAACAAGTTGGTATGGAGAGGGAGATAAAGGAAAAAAAAAAAAAAAGGGACAAAGGGGAGCCAAGGAGGAAGAGCCATCGCCGCCAGCGCTTCAGAAAGTGCTAAGTCGCCCTCACATTAGCCTCCTCAGGGGGATAACCCATATCGATCAGCCACGGGTTCCATATTGCTCCAAATTTTTTTAGGTTGTTTTGCTTTATAAACATAGCTCTCTCGCACCAGATGGTAGAATTGATTGCATTTGACCAATGTTCAATTGTCGGGGGGTTTTTGGCTTGCCAATTTACAGCTATCAGCCGTCTGGCCTGATATAAACATCTCAAAACCGACAGCTTGATTAAGGGGGAGATTCTATCCTCCTCAAAAATCCCTAATAAGCAAATCCTGGCCTCTGGTTTCAGGGAGATCTTAAAGATCCTGTTTATACTAAGTACAATTTTTAACCAGTATCCATACAATTTTGGACATTTCCAAACCATATGAAAAAGGTCCCCCAGTGCCCCGCATCTGGGACAGCTGTCGCTGGCTTTCCTGCCAATTTTCCACAATTTATAGGGGGTATAATATACCCTGTATATAAGAAACAAATGTGACACACACTGCGATGGGGATATAGAGACCAATCTCCCCTGTTCGAGGATCTTATCCCATTGTTCCTTGGTTATCGGGCCCACATCTCCTATCCACCCCAACCTGCTCTTCTCCGGGCCCTCTCCCTTCAAGGTCCTTCCCCTGATCTTGGTATATAATCTGGAGATCTGGCCTTTTGCTTGCCGGCGGTCCATGAGTCCCTGGAGTAGAGGAATTTCGGTCCGTTCAATCTCAAATGACCCGTATTGAGCTTGAATACCATGTCTAAACTGTAAATATTTGTAAAATGTCTTGTTAGAGACATCAAATTCCTGTCTGAGGGCTTCAAAAGATTTCATTACATTCCCGTCGTACAATTGCACCAACCTATTGATTCCCTGTCTGTCCCATTCTAGAGATCTATCTATATTGTTTAGTTCATGTAAGTGTCGATTGTGCCATAGGGGCATGTAGCCGGTTACCCCCACGTATCCCAAGGTTTGCTTTGCATTGTGCCATACCTTCCTCATTAGTGTATTGGTGGGGCATCTATGGGCAAATGAGTTAGCCTCTAGGGCTTCAGCGAGTAGCTTGTGGGGTGCCCCGACCATCATCAGTTTATGGTTTGGGGACCCTCCCTCTTGGAGCCCTGCCCCTTCTAAATGCTGGAGTTGGGCAGCCAAGAAGTATGAACTCAAGTGGGGTATGGCCAATCCTCCCTCCGCTACAGGAAGCTGCATCGTCTGTAGCCCAATCCGGGCATGCCCCTTTTTCCAGATTAAATCTCGGATAAGAGAATCCATTTTTTTAAACCACTTCTGATTAATCCAGATTGGGGAATTGTGTAGAATATACAATATTTGTGGCTGCCAGATCATTTTTATTAAGTTACACCGTCCTGCCACAGAGAGAGGAAGGCCACACCACCTGTTAAGTTTCTGCTTCAGTTTAGTTAATAATGGTAATAGGTTTTCCTTGATATACTGATTCACTTCCCCGGAGATCCAGATACCCAGGTACTTCAGGCTAGATACTGTCTCCAGACCCTGGATCACCGGTGGCGTCCATTGGACCCCAGGTCTAAGCAGTGGTAGGAGAGCTGATTTACTCCAGTTGATTACAAGGCCAGATTGTTGGCCAAACTCCCCCATCATCTGCACTACCCTGTTCAGGGTTGAATCCATGTCCCCAATAAAGAACAGGACATCGTCCGCGAACAGGGCGATTTTATCCTCCCTTACTCCGCGCCGGAATCCCTGGATGTCCAGGCGTGATCTTGCCATGACAGCCAGGGGTTCCATGGCTAATACGAACAAGAGGGGTGACAATGGGCACCCCTGTCTTGTGCCTCTCTCCAGCTGAAAAGCCTCCGAAAATTCAGACCCCAGCTTGACTTTTGCCCTGGGCCGATTATAGAGTAGTTTTATCCATTGGATAAATTGAGTACCAAGGCCAAACCTCTCCAACACTCCCCACAAGTAGCCCCAGTCCAGGCTATCGAAGGCCTTAGTCGCATCTAAGGCCAAAATGGCTCCCGGCCCATCGTTATCCCTGGGTGTTTGAATATTAAGGAAAACTCTTCTGATATTGGTGCTGGTTGTCCTGCCCGGGATAAAACCCGACTGGTCTGGATGTATTAGTTTATGGATATGTTTATTTAAACGGGTTGCTAGGGCCTTAGCTAGAATTTTAATATCCGAGCACAGCAAGGATATTGGCCGATATGATGAGACTTCCTGTTGGTCTTTCCCCTCCTTAAGTATTAGAGTTATATTGGCTTCCAGCATTGAGGCGGGGAGTTCACCCACCTCAAGTGCATGGTTCAATGTCTCCAAGAGCTCCGGCAGTAGCACTTCACCATAACGCTTGTAAATTTCCGTTGGCAACCCATCTGGGCCTGGGGATTTATAATTAGGCATTGCAGCTACTGCGTTTTTCAACTCATCCAGCGTAAGTGGGGCCTCAAGAGATATTTTATCCTGTTCTGGTAATGTTGGAATTGTTGCTTGAAGTAGGAAATCTGTAGCAAGGCTACCTTGACCTCGCGGTGGTGATTTATATAAGTTATTATAGTAATCATAGATTACTCTCATGATCGCGGGGGGGCTAAAGACAAGGTCGCCGTTTGGCGACTTAATCACCTGGGCTGCTGTAGGGGAGCTGTTAGTTTGGACCAGGAGGGAGAGGGCTCGGCCCACCCTCTCCCCTTCACCGAAATAGTGCTGCCGTTGGAATATTCGCCGGTTCTCTGCCTTCTTTAAAAGAGCCATTTTATAAGCTTGTTGGCTGTCTAGCCATACCTTCTGACTTTCAGGTGATGGGGCATCTAAATATGCGCTTTCCGCCATGGTAACCCTATTTCTTATTGCTGACTCCTGTTCTCGAGCTTTCTTTTTAGTTATTGTAATTTGTTGGATTAATATACCTCTAATATAGGCTTTAAGAGAATCCCACACTATTCCGGGTGAGGCTGTACCCTTGTTTATTAGAAGGAATTCCTTTATCTTATCCAGAAAAGGACTAGAACTATCCATTAGCTCCAGCCAGCCGGGGTTTATCTTCCACTCCCCTGGGCCTGTTCTAGCTCCCAAGGACACCATAATGGACAAGGGGGAATGGTCTGAAATCCCCCTTGCCCCATATTCGATGTCCTGTACCACTTCTGCTGCCTCTTTATTTCCAAAAATCATATCAATTCTTGACAACGTGTAGTAGGTCCTAGAAAAACAGGAATACTGTCTCTCCTGGGGATGTCGCATTCGCCATAGGTCGCTCAATCCTGTTTCGGATAAAAATCCCTGCAGTCGCCCTGTTCTAGCCCCGTCAGGTTTAGGAAACCTATCCAGGTTCCCGTCAAGTGTTTCGTTAAAATCACCTAGTACTATCCACGGAACTCCCGGCTTATCCAAACAGAATGTCAGTAGTTTGTACATAACCTCCAGCTTAAAGGGAGGAGGTATATAGATATTGGCAAAGATGTAGTATTGCCCTCTCATCAGACCATATAGAAAAACAAATCTCCCCACCTCGTCGATAGAGGCCTCCTTACATAGAAAATCCGTGCCCCTCCTAACTAAAACACTCACTCCTCTTGAATATGGCGTATGAAAGGAGTGGTAGTGTGCTTGGAATTTCCGATTATTTAGCTGTGAAGCTGTGCTAGGCGTTAGGTGCGTTTCTTGCAGAAAAAGTAAGCCTGGGCCCCCCCTCTCTGTTTCCAGCATAACCGCTGCTCGCTTCTTGGGATCTCCCAACCCCCTCACGTTCCACGATATAATGCTTACTCTACTCATAGCCACTGGCAGTCGCTATGTTGGCCGGGGGCAGGGGGAGAGGGGGGAGGGAAACCCACCCTCTCACGGCAGGCCCCCTCCCCCCTCCCCCCCCACTCCATCCCAGCCCCCCGTACCCACAGTGTGCGCTCGAAGATCCCCCCTCCCTCCTGCCCTCCCACCCACCCCTACCTACCCATAGCCCTCCGCCCCACCCATCCCTACTCCTCAAAGTGTCCCTTAGCCCCCCCACCACCCCACCCCCACTCCTCTGCCCATCAGGGCATCCCCTAGGGGTCGCTATGGTGGCCCTCTTATGCATTCACTCAAAAAGACCCAAGGCGCCCCGCCCCATCCCCCCCCCCCCGCCCCTCAATTTACCTGGAGGTCCGCCCCAGCTAGTTCCAAACATAATGTTCATATAACACCATCTTAATCCAGCATTCAATTGAGCTCATCCCCTCATATAGAGAGAAAAAGAAAAAAAATAAAAAAATAAAAAATAAAAAATAAAATTCACATATATATATTATATGTTTGTGCTATTTTCACCCTATACAGGTGGCCTTGCTTGGTGCGACTTATCCCCTCAATCATATATAAATGCTAATCCAATCACTCTATTATTCTATAGTTGCTATACTGTTATTATTCAATTCCCCCCGATATAGTGAGAGAGAGAAAAAAAAAAAAAAAAAAAAGGGGGGGGGGGTACTAGCTTGACCCCCACCTGCGTAATAAAAAGTGTCCCTAATATCCCATTTATTGCATAGCATTCCATCTCTGGACAATAAGTGCATTTGTGCCTAATATGTGCATACGATATGCTAAATGATTAAATTTTTTTTTTCTTTTTTTTTTTCCCCCTCTTCCCCCCCCCGTGCCAAGCTCGTATTACCTATAAATGTTACAATATCTCAAATTACATAACATACCATTCCTAGACGGTAATAATTCTGCGTGTATAATTGACATAGCTGATTGGTGATTAAGAATTTCTTCGTGTAGATCTCAAATTAACTTAAGAGGAAAAACAAAAAAAAAAGAAAGAAAAAAAAAAAAAGGGGGAAAAAAAAAAAAAAAAAAAAAAATTTTTTTGAGAAGAGGAGGGAGGAGGATACCAAGAGGGATCCCCAGCTCCCCAGACACAATAGCGCTGGAGAGCACTAAAGATCCCCCCCATGTTCCTCCAGCCACCTCCTAACCTCATTTGGGGTGCTAAAGAAGAGGGTTGAGCCCAGGGCAGTCATGCGTAGTCGAGCCGGGTATAACAGTGCATAGGCTATATGATGTTCTTGCAGAATACGCTTGATGGGGATGAATTCCGCCCTCTGCTTCTGTAAATCTGGTGAAAAATCCGGGTAAAATGACACTCTAGTCCCTTTATAGAAGATGTCCCTTAATTCTCTGACCCTTTGCATCAGAATAACTCGGTCGTTGTAGTTCATAAATTTCAGTATCAGTGGTCTAGTGCGGCCTTCTGGTAGCCTAGCTCTAATTGGCACTCTATGTGCCCTTTCTATAGCAAAGAGTGCTGTAAAGGAAACGTCCCCCAGGAGTTCTCTAAACCAGTTTTCCAAGAAGGCTATGGGGTTAGAGCCCTCACTCCCCTCTGGTAGACCAATCAAGCGTACATTATTCCTGCGATTTCTGTTCTCAAATTCATCTAATTTTGACGTCTGGATAGTAAGCTGCTTCTGTAGCCCAATTATTTTTTGCTGGAGCGGGTAAAGCTCATCCTCAACCGTGCTTAGTTTTCCCTCAAGTACTGTGGTTCTTTCCACAGTGTTACTCAGCAATTGGCCCATGGAGTGTAGTTCAACTTTAATGCTAGTTAGCTGGTTATCAAGGCCGCGGATAGAGTCTTTACAATCATTAACTGCAACCAATATGTCTCGTAGCGTGGGTTCACCTTCCCCTGCTAGTGGACGTATTACGGGTTCTACTGGTGCTGGTACATTGCATGTTACCGTGCCCTCTACTAGCCCCGGGTTATTTGCTTTGTTGCCAATTAGTGAGGCATTAGGGTTTAATGCTGGGTGACCAGTGCTTCTCCTTTCTGATGTCATCCCTTGTGACCTTGACTGCCCGACTATCTGGTGATGACCTTTCCTAGTTGGTGAAGTTGCATGTGCATAGCGTTCGAGTTTTGCAGCTGCTGCTGCAGAGGCCTGGCTTGCTTTTTCTTTGCCTGCCCGGGTTTTCTGGTTCCCCTCGCTAAGGAGTGTATCCTCCGTGGCCTTTTTACTGAGCATGGTCTGGGGCTAGGGGCAGCTTAACTAGGAATGAAAAAGTGGTACGGCAGGAATGTAGCAATGGTGGGCAAAGCCCTCTATTCCTCCCTTTGTACTATATTATTACAACACAGAGCAATGTAGCTAGTACAGCGACCTTAATCCAAATGCTTGGTAATCTTGCTAACCCCACACCAGGATCAATGCGATTGCGTATTTAAATACAGTTTAAGTAGTATTATAAAGCAGGTGAGTTTATGTTGCATTGTGTAGTGCTTTTCGGCTCTTAAACCCTTAGGGAGCAGTTCAACAGTCAGGCCGGATGGTTTCGTATTTTTGCTTATCACAAGAGAAACAGGGGAGAACAGGGAGTTGGATGGAGGGTATCCGCTATATGTAAATCTACTTGTTACCAGTGGTCATACATGGCAGATCTTGTCCCATACATTTTCGCTTGTATTTCTACCTCCTCACCCCCCACTCGTCTCCCCGTGTTACCACTCAACCCAGGCCGATGCCACAGATTGCACAGATGCTCCGCTTGGCAAGTCAAGATTCTGGAATCCCCGTTCCACATGCGGCGTTCAAAGAGCCCTCTTCTGCGCTACAGTTCGTTTGTAATCTCGCGATGCTTTGGCCTATGCGGTGACGTAGCTTCCCCTCGGCTCTCCTCGGCTACCTCCGGGTACGCCGCTCGCTCTACGCTTCTCCGTGGGGACGCTGGGAGGGGATCTCGCGATAGCTGGATCACCCGCGGGATCGCCCTCAGCCGATATGGACACACAGGCTCCGTTTCGCTCGGGCTACCTCCACGGAGTTTACAGGGGAAAGAGGTAGGGCCATCCCAGTGTAGGCTACATGTTCTAAAAGCGCTACATCCAGGCAACTATCGGGGGGGACGAGGGGAGGCGCAGGCAGTGCAACCTCTCACACTCTCACTCACTCATCCGGCCACGCCCCCGAAATGTCATTTTCTGCTTGTGTGATTGGCTCACTGATTTTCCTAGAGGCCTGCGCTAAGATACAAGTCAAATTCTATGTATTAGGCAATAAGAAATTTCAATTTTGGTGAGATACTCCCCTGCAGTTTTTCACATTAGAACCCTGAAATCATACCAGCTAATTATAATGAACCAGTCTCTGGTTTATTATTCCATTCTGTCTGAAAAAGACCTGGTGAAACAAACAGCTATTTCTTAAGAGAAACAAAACGTAGGAATCTGCTACAGTTTATTAAAATCTCTGCAATGTACACTGATCACCCAGAGGGGATTTTTTTTTTCTCAGCAAAAGTGGAGTTACTTTAAGTGTCAGGTTATGTCCAACAGAATTCTCCGGATAGTCCAGTTCTTGCAGACATTCACCAGTCAAGTAATTCATGATGTTGGACAGTAAAATCACCGGGGAATTGCAAGGCAAATTGACTTTTTGTATAACCCTGCATGAGAGCGTGATTGCAACTCACTATAAGGAATCTCACCACTGAAGTCTCAGAGATGTGGTATATACAGCTGTTATATAATGTTCATACCATCAGTGCCAGCTTGATACTGAAATATCAATCTTAAAGTGGTTCTAAAGGCATTCTCTGCATTAAGGTAAAAAACCTGTGATCAGGATTTTTATTAAAGCGGGAGTTCTGCGTTTTTTTTTTTTTACCTTAAAGTGAACAAACAATAATGGGGTACTTTGACGCAGTAGTGGGCTTAAGCACTATGTGGCCATATAGTGTGACCAAATCCCCATATTATTAGCTTTTTTGCTGAACATGTTCAGGTGTTTGCTTGCAGGATTTTAATGTCATTTTGGTATGTGTGCACTGTAACCTTTTCCTTTTAAAGTGAACAACTCTGCACCAAGTTTAAAATAGTAATAGTTTTATCAGAACACGATATTTAAACATCAGGATTATACTGAAAAATAATATTTTGAAGCACACAGCTAACTTTCTTGCCAGTTATTCCTTAGCTATAACCTGAATTGTACTTATTTTGTTAAACATGTCTAGCACAGAAAGAGGCTACATACCAAACTTGCACATGTCAGTTTCTCACTGTCTCTACTTACATAGCTCAATGTTATTCATAGCTCTATTGAAGAGTCAGTCCACTCAAAACTGATATAAGGAGATACAGCTTTAATTTCTTTTGAATTCCAACAGTAATATTACTGCACCTGAGTGGCCAGCTCGACGCAACTATGGCTACCTTTTAGGGTGGTGTTGTACTCTCACTGGTGGGTATTTAGTTTATTTTTCATATGTAGGGATGTTAAATAAGTGTGATTTCATTGCTTGGCTTCATAAGTGCTGAGCTGGGAACTTTGGTGTGGAACTGTTGACCTCAGGGGCTATGAGAGATATAAGAGCCTAGTAGATCTTTGAATCCATCACTCACAACTTTGGACTTAGCACTTTATTTGGACTTAGCACTTAAGATAACTTTCACCTGATCTTGAACATCATTTTTTTTTATCCTGTTTACTTTATATAATACAAAATGACTAGACACATGTTAGTAAGACAATTTTTTATTTGAAGCATTGAGATTTGATAAAATGGGGTGAAAGAAACTGTAACAAAATGACTGAAAATACAACATAAAGTGATGTTAAACCCTCCGTGTTTTGAAGCACTTTCAGCGGCTGATTTAAAGCAGTATTTTTTATTTTTTTTATATTTTAATTGAATTTTTTACAGTACAGTGAATAATGCAGTTAACAGATACAAGGTATATAGACGTATGACTCCAAAACAGAGTGGTCGTGCAGTATATCGAATAATAGAATAAGTGTGTGTGTGGGGGGGGGGGGAAGGTAAGAGGGTGAGGGCGGAAAAAAAAGAGGGGGGGATTTTTACCTGTAAACAAAACATAAGTGAACCGATTTGAATCAGCAATGACAGCATAGTAGAATGTGCACTATATAACCCTCAGGAGTAGAAGCATCCTTAGCAGAATCAAAGAGCGGACCGATATATGTGGTAGGAACATGACTATCTTGAAAATATTAATAAGTGGAGAAATCCGTCTAGAGCTAGTGGTTTGCCAAAGGGGGAACTCGTGGCTGTAAGGGTTAGGAGGTATTGGGTGGGATCCTTAATTTGAGTTTACCCAAAGTGTTGGTAAAATCACGTTTCAAATACCAGTAGTAAATCTGAACAGGTAAATGATAAATTATACTTCAACTGTACTGAACGTATGTTCTATATATTTTCTCCATCTGGTAAAGAAACGGGTGGTAGAACGGAAATGCAAAACTATGGTATCCAGTTTCTCAATATGGAATAGTGAAAGTATGGCTTGTTTTACAGCTTGTATGGAAGGTGGAGAAGGGTTGATCCAGGCATAATTGTCCTGCGAGCTGCCAGTAAACATATATGAGACCATTGAGTAAGAGTGGGTGGCCCCATCTGTTCCGAAGGAGGCACCGGTGGATCACATCCAAACATGAGTGGATCTTTGATCAGCCGTGTCTTGGTAACTTTAAAATTATAATTGAGTACTGAGCCCCAAAACGTAGAAGTCGCAAAGCAGTCCCACAGGCGATGCATCAATGTGGGATGAGTCAAGGAGCACCAGGGGCTTTGAGCTTGGGTGGGTTCCAAGATGTTGGTGCAGAATGGGTAGTAAGCTCTGTGTATAAGTGAGTTTCCCGCCATGTATCTGATATAGTGAGTTTGTGGATTTGGCGATAGCTTTGTAGTATCTTTTCTGGCAGTTCAGTGTCGTCGAGTATTAAGGACCACTTTTGGAAGGGGGTGAGGTGATATTTATCTGCTTCGTGCATAATAAGATGGGAGTAAAGACTGGAGATAGAGTAGTTGTCTTTCTGGAGCACTATATCTAGGTAGGATTTTTGAAAGGGGTCTGTTTGGGGTCCATGGCATGTTTGGAGATAGCTGAGTAGCTAGTGATGATGGAAAGCAGGAGATGGTGGAAGTGAGTATTCTTGGGAGAGGATCTGGTATGGTTTGAATCTTGTCACTATATAGAGGAGCTTCCAGCTCCTTTACAATCTTTGTTATTAAGGGTGGGTAATTGAGAGTGTACAATGCGGATGGCTCTCAACCTATGTGTATTCCCAAGCATGTGATGTAATGTGCGGCTAAGGCGAACGGTGAGAATATTCTCCATTTGATCGATTTTTGGGGGTTTAGTGCTTTTATCATAGTTTATTCTAAAGCCAGAGCTGAGTCAAAAGGCCGAAAACAAGTCACATAAAGTATCAAAGTCTGAAAATGGATTAGATGAGAAGAGTAGAATATCATCTGCAAATAAAGCGGAGCGGACTGTTTGGTCTCTGATAGTGATGCCGCTAATACCAGCAGGCGAGTTAAGGATTCTGGACAAAGGTTCAATTGCTATATTGAAGAGTAGAGGGGAGAGGGGGCAGCCCTTTTTTGTTCCCTTAGTAAGAGGTATAATGTCTGAGATGAAATCTGGAGTGACTAATCGGAAATGCGTACATCTGGTGTAAAAAAACGTGTAATTGAACCCGAGAAACCAAATGCGTTCATTACTCTAAATAGCCAGGAAAAGCTAATATTATCAATATTATCAAAGGCCTTTTCGGCGTCTATTGATATGATGGCAGTGTCTAGATCCAGGTGTAATTTGGCATATTCCAACACCATCAGGACTTTGCGGATGTTGAAAGTCACTGATCGCCCAGATACAAAGCATGATTGGGCTGGATGAAGCAGGGCGGGGAGTATGGTAGCTAGACGTGAAGCAATTATTTTAGAAATAATTTTTACATCAACATTTTATGAAATTGGCCTATATGAACCTGGGTGTAACAGGTCTTTCCCTTTTTTGGAAATAAATTTGATGTGTGCCTGAGTACCCCCTCCCACATAGCAGTGAATACATGTTTCAAAGTATCGGGGATGAAATCACTGGTTAATTTGTAAAACTTGGCAGTGTGTCCATCGGGGCCCGGAGCCTTCGATGAGGCCATGGATTTAACCATTGATTGGATATCTACTGTAATGGGAGCATTAAGGGTCTCTAAGTTTTCGGTTGTAAGTTGGGGCAAACGCATCTTGGATAGCAGACCCTCCACCATTGTTTGATCTATGGGATCCTCAGAATAAAGGGATGTATAGTATTCGGTAAGTAATTTACTCATTTCTGTAGGGGAGGTAACGAGGGAGCCAGCAGTATTCTTCAGAGCAGAAATATAGGTAGACTGTTTAAAACCTGCACACAGGCGGGATAGAAGTTTGCCCGCTTTGGTTCCATATTTATTTAATCGAAGTGTATAGTATGATGCTTTGGCTGTTTCCTGTTGCTTGGCCCATAGATCAAAGTTTTGTTTCGCAATCTGCCAGGCTTTGATGTTATCCAAAGTGCGATTGTGTGTCAAATTAAAGTATGTTGACTGTAGCCACTCACTAGCCTTTAGATATTGCTACCTGGAATGTCTTTTATATTGTGCCATGTACGAGATAATTTTACCTCTAAGGAAGGCTTTGCCCACCTCCCAGAAAAGGTTTGGGTCAGTGACGTGTGCGCCATTGGTGGAGGTATATTCCTCCCAAGTGGTATATAGCATATGACGAAAATCCTCGTTTTCGACTAAGTGTGATGGGAATCGCCAGATGGGCGATGGCAAGGACGGTTTGACATTAGTTAGGCGTATGGTGATTGGACTGTGATCTAAGATCACTGCGTCTACAATCTCCGGGTCACTGATCATTGAGAGAAGAGCCTGGGATACAAAAAAATAATCTATTTGTAAAAAAGACTTGTGGGGGGTGAAAAAAAAGTGAAGTCTTGGTCGGTCGGGTTAGTTAGATGCCAAACATTGACAAAATTCAGTGATGAGACAGCTCGGGCAAGAGGTGCAGTGTCTGTAGTTGGGAGGTCAGGGTTACGTATTGCGTGGGAACTATGGCCTGCCCGGTCTTCTGATGGGGACATGACAGTTAAAGTCCCCTCCAACCAGGTGGAGAGCCTTAGGTATGTCTAGAATCCAAGCCATCATGTCTTGAAAGAATACACTATCAGGGGAATTAGGGGCGTATGTGTTAGTGATAGCAATGTCTTTAGATGCTAATGAAAGATGTAGCGTTATTTTGCGGGCAGTTGAGTCAGCTCAGATATCTTGAATAGTGTGTCTTCGATTTTTTGTTTAGAAGTATAGCTATCTCTGCCTTGCGGCCTACTGCTGGAGAGCCATAAACCTCTCCAACCCATAACTTGTGAAGATGTGGTAAATCGTCATGGGTAGATGGGTCTCTTGAAAGCGCACCACATCAGTTCGGAGACGCTTTACATGTCTAAGAATTTGCATACGTTTGTTGGGAGAACAAAGCCCCTTAACATTCCAGGAAATGATCCTCAAGTGATCCCCGTCATTGTGAGCCATGTCTGTTGTACAGGGGCGTAAGTATGAGATGGCATGTTCTCTAATCCGAAGATAGTCTCTGTATTAGTGATATGAGGAATACACATATATCAGAGAGCTTTTGAGGGTATACAGGTGCAGCTGGTAAACAATTCAAGGAAACATATAAAAAACAGTAGAACAAAAGTAGCAGAGCCAGGTGGAAAATCCACCGAGTGAACAGAACTGACTTGACCTTTTTCCACATGAGGTTCATCACTCATGCAGAGCTCCTGCCCAGTGCTTGCTCCTCTTTCGGAGGTGTAATTAACTCCTCGGGGAGGGGGAGGGAAGGGGGGGGAGGGGGAGAGAGAGGCTAAAGGGTGACTCCCGGGAGGGGAGGGGGGAGAGGGGGGATGGATGAGTGAGACCCGTTGGCAGCAGGCATGAACCACCAGGATATGAGAAATTGTTCAGAGTGGTGTTTTTTTTAACCCACAGGAGAGCAGCTGGAGTTGTAGAAAAAAAAAGGGGGGAGAGAGTCTCCCCAAATGTCGTAATTAATAAACTGAGTGCTACTGAACCATATCTCATCTAACAGTAACTAGGATATTAGTCGTACTGCTTAAATCTTATCAGAAAATAGGAGAGGAGTTAAATAGTAGGTTACCAGTTCCCACCAGGACTCATTAATTCAGGGGATACCAGGAACAAGTCAGCGAATCTCTGAGCAATGAGTTTGGTTGGTGGAGCAACTGTGCTTGTATGGGTGTTTTTCAGGGCTCGGTTGGCTCTTGGTTGTAGTACGGGATTCTTTAACAGATCTTGAGGAGGAGCCCCCCGCAGAATGATTGTGCTCCGTATCCATGTCCGTGGGATGATTAAGGTAGTGCTCCGCTTCCGCTGGGGATGTGAAGGTATGATGTACTCCTGTTGGAGATGTGATATGGAGGACAGCTGGATATGCCAAGGTGAATTTGACATGATTGTTGAATAAGATCGAACAGAGTGATGAAAATGCTTTGTGTTGTTTCATAACCTCTATAGAGTAGTCAGCGAGCAGCAGCAGGTCTACGCCATCGATGAAGAGGGTTTGTTTGCTGCGGAACTTTTGCAGGATGGCATGTTTGTCAACATAATTGAGGTATCTGACAATGACTGCTCTGGGTTTAGCACGTTGCTCAGTGCGTTGGCCTATGCGGTGAGCACGTTCAATGAAACATGGTGTGCGGAGGCTCAGTTGGTCAGGAATGGTTACAGCACAAATATCTACAAGCTGTGCGTTGGAAAATGATTCTGGTAGTCCGATAATACTCAGATTATTTCTTTTCAAATGATTCTCTAAATTGTCTAGTTTTTCCCACAGTTCTTTATTTGAGTGAGTGAAGCGTGCAGGAGCGGCAGCATAAGCTGTGGTGTCATCTTCCATTAGGGAAATCCTCTCCTCTGCTTGAGAGATACGCTGAGCCTGAGTCTGGAGTTCAGTATGGAATTGTTCCAGTACTTTCTGAACTGCTGTATCCACTGTGGCTGCCAGAGTGGGCATCAGGAGGGTCACTACTGCCTGGGCTATGCCTGCAGGGGAGGTAGGATCGATGGCTGTTGTGACTGAGGGGGTCTGTGTCATGTCTATGAGGCTGGGTGCGGGCGCCCTCTTCACGCGGCCACGGCCGCATCTGCTGAGGAGTGCATACTGGCAGAGAGTGATCGGTTATGGGAATGCTCCACAAACCCGTCCATGTGTGTCTCGCCCGTCTCCGGAGTACAGTGGGGTGCCCCTGAGGTGTCAGCCGGCTCTAATAGCTGTTTTAGAGGGAGCTGTCTCTGCTTACCTCCTCGTCATGTGGCCAGAAGCCTTAAAGCAGTATTAAGCCCAAAAGCAAACATTTATTATATTGCAGCTTACTAATTCTTAGTAGGGATGAGCCGAACACCCCCCCGGTTCGGTTCGTACCAGAACCTTCGAACGGACCTAAAATTCGTACGAACTTTAGAACCCTATTAAAGTCTATGGGACTCGAATGTTCAAAATCAAAAGTGCTAATTTAAAAGGCTAATATGCAATCTATGCAACAGACAACACCAGCAATAAGGAGTATCTTCAGGTGTATACTGTGCTGGAGGAACACAACACCCACTTTAACTCCTGCAGATGCCTGTATTAGAGAACACCAGCAATAAAGGGTAGATACAGGTGTATACTGCGCTGTGCTGGAGGCACACAACACCCACTAACTCCTGCAGATGGCTGTATTAGAGAACAACAGCAATAAAGGGTAGATACAGGTGTATACTGCGCTGGAAGCACACAACACCCACTAACTCCTGCAGATGGCTGTATTAGGCCCCTTTCACACTGGGGCGGTGCGGGCGTCGGCGGTAAAGCGCTGGCGGTATGCAGCTGCTATCGGGACGGTTTTAACCCCCGCTAGAGGCCAAAAAAGGTGCTTTGCCACGGGATAGCCGCGCTTCCCCATTGATTTCAATGGGTAGGAGCGGTAAATACACTGCTCCTTCACCGCTCCAAATATGTGGCTAGCAGGACTTTTTTCACCGTCCTGCTGGCGCACCGCACTGGAGTGAAAGGGGCCGTTTTTTTTAGGCGTTACACAGGCGCTATTTTTAGCGCTGTGGCGCCTGAAAACTGCCCCAGTGTGAAAGGGGCCTTAGGGAGCAACAGCAATAAAGGGTAGATACAGGTGTATACTGCACTGGAGGCACACAACACCCACTAACTCCTGCAGAGGGCTGTATTAGAGAGCAACAGCAATAAAGGGTAGATACAGGTGTATACTGCGCTGGAGGCACACAACACCCACTAACTCCTGCAGATGGCTGAGAAAAGAACACACTGTCCCTGCCTATCTAGCTCTTTCCCTGCACGCCAGCACACTACACAAGGCCACCACGCTGGCGGCCTTATATTGTGTGGGGCGTGTACTAAACCACCTGAGCTATAATTGGTCACAGGCATCCTGCCTGTGGCCAATTATGGCTCTCCTCGCTGCCGGCGCTGTGATTGGCCAAGCATGCAGGGTCACAGTGCATGCTTGGCCAATCATGAGCCAGCAATGCACTGCAATGGTGTAGTACATTGTGGACCGTTCGTGCCACACGAATTTGGTGCGAACGGTCCACAAAGTTCTGAATTCGCCGATGAGACCAGGTGACAAATGCACTCCGTAGGAGTTGGAAGCGCACCGCTAGGTAGTGGACCTTAGGACTGACTGCTGCGGATTGTACCCAGGGAGATTCAGGACACAGGTCTACTGGATCACTAACACAGATCCCAGTAGGAGCTAGAGCATAGATTCCCCAGGGCCCAGAGTCTAAGAGCCAGCGGGTGTTCGCCAGAGCCTCCAGTGGTGAGGATGGACTTTGCTGCAGTCTGGCTCCAGGTCGTGGCCCCCAGGGTCTCACAGCTCACACTCACAGTAGACTACAGGAGAAGGAAGCAGCAGGCTGGATCAACAAGGATAGTAAGGGGATAAAGCAGAAGTCAGGGCAACTAGCAGACGGGAACAACAGAGTACACGCCAAAGGTTCAGGGTCACAGGCAGAAAGGGATGGTCGAGGACATGCCAAAAGGTCAAGGTCACAAGCAGACAGGAATCGTTGAGAACACGCCAAGGTCAGTAACAGAGACAAAACGTAGAGCACACGGCAAGCAGGAAACAGAAAGCCAAACACACAGTGAATACACAATGGTTTATCAGCACCGCTGGCTTGCAGTGCACAGGTTAATATAGGGTTCCCTGATAGGGCCTGGGGTGGAGCCACGCTTAGAGGAGAGGTTATAAAAACCACCAGGTGGAAGTGGCTGGCCTCTTAGTCAGAACACATGAGGAGAGGTAAGCAAACAGAGGAGGATTACTGCATAACCATGACAGCCGAACAGACGAACGGCCGATGTTTGAGTCGAACATGTGCTCGAAACGAACACCGAGCTCATCCCTAATTCTTAGATGTAATGGCTATATTGTTACCTTTTTTTTTTAGACTTTCTTTCTTCTTTCTTCTATTTTCATCTGGTGAACTAGCCATCAAGTTTGTTGTATGCCCCTGCCAGTGTCCCACATAGGACACTGGCAGGGGTGATTTATGATGAAACCCTTCCATTCTATATACAGGCAGTCCCCTAGTTACAAACATTCAACTTACAAACAACTCCTACTTACAAAAGGAGGGAGACAACAGGAAGTGAGAGGAAATCTACCCCTAAGAAGGAAAATTCACTTCTGTAAAAGTTATTATGGGAAAAAATGTACCTCCACTGATGCTTTATCACCAAAGCGTTTTCTACAACAACTCAAAATTTTCAAAATCCAATTGTCATTGACAGAAAGTGAGGTGGAATCTTCTGAACATGGACACAGACAGCAAAATGTTACAGGGGTGTTAACTCTTCCCTATGCTATCCAAAAAGCTTAAAAATGTTTTTTTTTGGCTGGAGCTACACTTAAAAATGTACCTGTTCTGACTTACAGATTCAACTTAAGAACAAACCTAAAGTCCCTATCTTGTTTGTAACCCAGGGACCCCCTGTAAGCAAGGATGGAGATGCATGCTGTCATGCATCTCATTCAAATTTCCATCCCTCTTCCATGTTTTATGCATTAGGGATGGAGGCAGAGATCAAGCTACCATGCAGTCTAAATCATTCATGCATGTCCTCCATAATATATGGTGTTTTGAGTTGGTTTGCCCTAACTTAGGTCCCCAGGCCACTAAATCTTATATTCCAATATATTTTATTATTAATTCCATGCTCAGGGTTGGTTTGGGCTGTGTGGTCGGGGTGTTTAGGACCCTTGTGCTGTCCTCTATCGGGAGCTGCGATGCTGTGTCCTTCTCCTTCCACCATCCCCCAGCCAGCAGGCCAGAGGTGGGGGCTCAGGCAGGTATTTCTGCTACACATCAGCGCCATGTCACTGCCCTGAGAATGTGACGTCTTACCGGGCATCGCATGGCTGGCGCGTGTTAATTCATCCTTTTGACTGACATATGTGAGGAGAGGTTAAGCCTCAATGGGTGGCCCAGGCCACTCCGGCGAGGACGTCTCCCCTCCACTGTCATGTCAGCATGACGCTGGGCGGGACACTGACTATGCAGGGAGTACTTAACACACTCTTTTGGCAGTACACAGATCTGTGTTGCTTATCGTGCACACACTTGTAATTTTGGTTCTGGATTTCAGCCTTGTGTAATTCAGGGCCCCTACATTGTGAGTTTATTTAATTTTTTACGCTTAACACTACTTCAAATGAATTGCTTTATTTTAAATTTCCCTTTTATTTTTTGTTTTTACATCTGAAAGTGGCTTACAACACTACTATACCATACACTTGATACTTTTTTACTTAAAAGATTACGACTTTGGTTCCCAATGTAATCCTTTATAATTTGGTGATTTTGATTCCTCTCCATTTGGTCACGGATCTGCTCTACCTCTCTAACTACATACACTATTATAGATTCTCACATACCACTTATTTATATTCACAGAAGTGGAGCCCATTTTTCACCACCATTTAGACATTTATTTTTTGAGGATTCTATAAGTGCTCCTTGTTACCTTCCTGTGTTCCAATACCTCAGCTCCCACGGGGGACTTTTCTAGTGGTCCTCCCCTTCTGGCCGCACATACCAGGCCAACGTGAGTATACAAAGGGATGTTATTTGTCCTCTGTAACCATCAATCCCCTTTCCCTGGGTCAACTACAAGACTATGGTCACATTACTTGTATGTTTCATTATAGATATATGCAGCATCCACCCCTGAAGCGTGGGCAATCATCCCACGAAACGCATCAGACATACATAGATGCTAATGCCCCATAGTTGGTTCTATATGTATTCATTTTTAACTTTCAATTGTAATATACTGTAAACTACATTTTTATATGTTGTCCCAAGTTATTTATTGATGTAGAGGACAGTTCTATCTAATGTACCATGTAATAAGTTATGATATTGTTGCCATGCTTTATGATTGCACACATGGATTTGCTATACAGTGCTCTTCCATGCTTTTATCCATGTATGATATTACTGTTATAAATATATTTTGCCATTCATGGTTGTACAAAAATAAAAATGTATTTAATTTATGTTTCCTATATTAATTGCTTAATAGCCTTGACTTCATGCCTCACGTAAAGTCCCCAAACTCTTCTATTCTATATAAGCAGGGATGGAGATGCATGCTGTCATGCATCTCATTCAAAATCCCACCCCTCTTCCATGTTTTTTGGGGTGATTTAAATGATTAGCTTTCATTTATTCATGCAAAACCTTTATCCCCGCAAAAAAAAATGTTTGTTGTAATAAAGTATGAGCTGGCTTCAATTTGTTAGCGGTTCTAAATCTGCTAATATATATAACACTACTACCCCACAAGACAGACAATAGTCCGGTGCCTCCTGTACACATTCTTCCAGAGTTGTGTCTCACTAATACAGGAGTTGTATAACTGTCCAGGTGACCATTACAGCTGTGTTGGCCATTTGCTTATGCGCCTGGATTGATCTGCTGGGTGATCTATCAGTGAGACATTTCCCTAGTCATTTGATGAAATCTATCCATACTGTCAGGCCAGTCTCATCCTTCCACCCCTGCTTTGAGTCCTTGGTGAGTGGCTCTCCGATTGCTCCACAGTTCCCCGGACAGATTTTCTGGAGAGGGCTCCTGTGCATTCAGTATCTGACGGATGCATGTACATACATTTAGGGACTCTTTTTTTATATGGAGTACATTCATTCAGCAATATCATCTCCCGATGAAGTGAACTAAGATTTACGAAACACATTGATAGAGTTATGGAGTGACTGAGTCATCCTGTTTTCATGTCTTTATTGTACATGACCATAGTAACATATTGTATATATACAGTTGTGCTCAAAAGTTTGCATACCCTGGCAGAAATTGTGACATTTTGGCATTGATATTGAAAATATGACTAATCATGCCAAAAAACTGTTTTATTTAAGGTTACCAATCACATGAAGCCATTTATTATCACATTGTTTTTTGGATCCTTTTTAAATCCTAATGATAAAATCACCCAAATGGTCCTGATAAAAAGTTTACATATCCTGGAATGTTTGGCCTTGGTACAGACACAAAAGGTGGCACACAGTGGTTAAAACGGTAATTAAATGTTCATTTCCCACCTTTGTGGCTTTTTAAATCACAATTAGCTCTCACATGGATACACTAAGCAGGCTAGACACTGAGCCACGAGGAGGTAGAAAAGAACAGTCAAAAGACCTGCATAACAAGGTAATAAAACTTTACAAAGATGGAAAAGGATATAAAAAGATATCCAAAGCCTTGGATATGCCAGTCAGTACTATTCAATCACTTAATAAGAAAGGAAAATTAGGGGCTCTTTTGATGCCAAGTCAAGGTCAGGTAGACCAAGAAAATTGCAGTCACAACTGGCGGAAGAATTGCTCAGGATACAAAGAAAAACCCACAGGAGAAATACAGGCTGCATGAAGAGATATACTGAGGGAGGGGGACTAGAGTTATGTCTCCCTACACTGTGTTCATAAATAGAAACAACCAGCCCCACGGCTTAGGATGGCAAAGCACTCCTCTCCTCCTCCCTCTCCCTCCCCCAAGCTAAAAGACTGACTGAGGACTGAATTGTCCACTGTTAACGCTTTCCGGTAAAACTGGAAGTTCAGAGAAGCAGCCCTAAGAGATCAGGACCAAGCAGATGTATTGAACATTGTCAACTCCAAATGCTGGGGTAAGAATTTATAAAAAAAAAAAAATGTTTTTTAAGAGAATGTTTATTGTATTGTGCTCATTGTTAAACTAAGAAAAGTTTTGGGTTTAATATTACTTTAATGCTCCTTTATAACAGTCTAAACAAGTCCCAAATCCAGTTACTATGTTCTGCAAAAGCCTTAAAGTAAATAAAAACTTCCTTTACCTACCCTACCTAATTTGGTCAAATCCTCTTTCATTCATATAACACAATCCCCCCCCCACTCCCAGACACTGCAACTCACAGTGAGAGGGTTTCGGCACCATAGACAGTGTTGTCAATCCAGAAAGCAGTGGACATGACGAAATATGGCCAGGTGATGATTCACAAGCTACAGGCTTGTAAAAAAAGAAGTGCTATGCTCACCCCTGCAGCATGTTTTTATCAAGTTTTAGTACAAGCAAATTATTTATTCACTGGGTGAGGATTAATTTATACGAGGCAGACGATAAAGTATAAACTGTCATGTGTTTCAAAACCTGTTTGAATGTAGTATCTTTACAGTAAATCATACTTTTTTAAGCCAATGACAGTGATATACTTAAATGAAAAAATATAATTAGCCCATTGACAAGGTATGTATGGTTTTTTCACTTCTTTTCTGTCTTTACCATGGCTGCAGGTTGCGTTTTCTTTTTGCCATTATTGATGTCAAAGTTTTTTTTTTATCTTGGCCAGAGAGTGGATGTAAACTGCAATTCAGAATTACAACTTTCAACATTTAGAACAGAGCTGTCACTTGGCTGGATACTTGGAACTTCAGAGTCCTTATTCCAATTTTGATCTAAATCTTCAAAGTCCCACTGCAAAAAGAAAAGTATCGGTTTGTGTATTAGGAGGTTTGAAATGCTTGTACAAATTATTGCAGATCATCATCTTTTCACGAACACACACTGACAATTACCATTACTGATCCTCATATCATGAAAAGCACAATTCCCATAAAATAAAATATGTATCACACATAACATAATGAGATAAATATATAAACCAAATCATTTACCAAATATTACAAAATATAATACCCCAAAGGTAGATTCTTGCAAAAATATGTTTTCTTTCAGACTGTATGCATGGAAAATGTTTAAAAAATGAAAACTGTACAAAAATTAAAAGTACAGTTTCGTTAAAATATTTTCATTATATAAATTTTACAAAAATATATATTTATTATTTTAATAATAGTTTAAACATCTATAACCCCAATTCCAAAATAGTTGGGACGTTATGTCTACCTAAAAAACAGAATGCAGTGATTTGCAAATCTCATAAACCCATATTTTATTCACAATAGAAAATATCAAATGTTGAAACATAGAAAATGCACCATTTTAAGAAAAAAAAATAAACACATTTTGAAATTGATGGCAGCAACACGTCTCAAATAGGTTGGGACAGGGCAACAAAAAGCTGACAAAGTAATTCGTACTAACAAGGAAGAGCTGGAAGAACATTTTGCAACTATTTAGGTTCATGGTCAACAGGTCAGTAATATGATAACAAATACAAAAAACCCTAGAAGTTCGTAACATGTAATTCATAGGTTAAAGTAGCGCTTAAAGGTAAAAGGAATAAACAAGAAATAGTGGTGGGGTGCCCTAAAAAGGGTGAATCCAAAAGAAACTTTGGTATTCCTAAGGAATGTTCATATGGTATCTTGTCAAATAGATTATAGGCCTTCACCGCACCATGCGACACCACTCCCCTCAAAATAAACACTCACGAGAACAATATGATATAACTGCATATTTAACCGTATTTACATGGCTATTGGGCAAGCAGCAAAACCACTTCCTTAAAATCCTTATCGGTAATCATAAAGGGTTACGGCATCTCCCCTGACAGATATGGGCAGTCAAAACAGTATTTCCACTTGCTGGCTCATTAGCTCGTAACATAAGGAAAAAACAATCCTCATAGCGTGAAACTTTTTAAAAGTTTTATTCCCAGCAAAGGCACCGACCTTTAAGGTTTACACCTATTGAGAAAGATGCAATGACGAAGCGTGTCTAGGCGTGACCAGACAGCTTGTTGTACCTATCAGCTGTTACGATCTCCACCCGGGTATCACCACGGACGAGATTTTGGTTATACCACGAGATGCTATTTTATATTCAATGTTTTGTAAGTGTAAATCTTAAACGGTATGTCTTTGCTGGGAATAAAACTTTTAAACAGGTTTACTCTATGAGGATTGTTATTACCTTATGTTACGAGCTAATGAGCCAGCAAGTGGAAATCATGTTTTGACTGACCATACCTGTCAGGAGAGATGTATTAACCCCCTTATGATCACCGATAAGGATTTTAAGGAAGTTGTTTTGTTACTTGTTTATTTTGAGGGGAGCGGGGTCACATGGTTTGGTGAAGGCCTTTCATTTATTTGACAAGATACCATATGAGCACTCCTTAGGAATACGAAAGTTTCTTTTGGACTCGCCCTTTATAGGGCACCCCACCACTATTGAGGTTTATTCCTATTACCTTTAAGCGCTGCTTTAACTTATGAATTACATGTTATGAACTTCTAGGGTTTTTTGTATTTAATACCTGTCTATTATAGAAGAAGCTATTCCATTTATACAAGTGTTTTTTGTTCACAAGCGCCGAATCAGTTAACTTTGTTTGCTTTTATTTGAGGTCAGTAATATCATTGGGTATAAAATAAGAGAGCCAGAGTGTCTCAGAAGTAAAGATGGGAAGAGGTTCACCAATCTGTGAAAAGCTGCATCTAAAAATTGTTGAACAATTTCAGAATAATGTTCCTCAACGTAAAATTGCAAAGACTGTGAATATATCATCATCTATAGTACATAAAATCGTCAAAAGTTTATGAGAAACTGGAGACATCTCTGTGCCAAAGCATAATATTGGATGACACTGCCTTAAAAACAGGCATGATTCTGTGATGGACATCACTGCACGGACTCAGGAATACTTCCTAAAATCATTGCTTGTGTCTTGTGTCGGTTAAAGATACAGTATAAAAAAAATGCTCAAAATGTAAACATCACAAGCATTAACAGCGCTTAATGTAGACAAAGCATCTAAAGCATGTTAATATCTCATATGGTGCAGAAAGTTGAGAAAAAAAGTGAATTCTCATAAATGATAGAAGCGAATCAGTCCACTCCAGTGTCCGGTCATACACTATATACTAGTGCACATATCAAAAGTGGTGTCATAAACCCGTCCACTAATGGAAAGTTCCTTAAGATAGAGTGCCGAGTACCGTTTCACTCAAACCTCCTCTGAGTCCCAGGAAGACGCCACCCGGGACTCATTGCGGAGGAGGTTTGAGTGAAGTGGTACTCGGCGGTGAGCTAGATGCCTATAATGTAATACGCTTGCTTATTGTTAATGATTAAGTAAGCATATTTTGTACGAGGGGGAAGAGTTTTATTAATAAAACAGTATTATACTATGAAGAATATTCCCTTGTAATTTTGCATGGTTTACCTAATACATCACACCTGTCCGTCTAAGGGAAATTCAAGCTCCCATTAAGAGACATTGCAGCCCCATGTGGTGGATACTGTGACAGGCTCAGTTTGCATATACTTTCGGTAAGCACGCCCACACAAAGGGGGAAGCACCTGGTGGATTGATGGAGGACTAACAGCTGAAGTGTTTGGAACTTTGATCTTACTACTATCAGAAGTTAATCATAGCAGCTACTGGTGTTTGTGACAGTCTATCCTAAGAAACTTTCCATTGGTGGACGGGTTTATGACACCACTTTTGATATATTCACTGGTATATAGTGTATGGCTGGACACTGGAGTGGACTAATTCGCTTCTATCATTTATGAGAATTCACTTTTTTCTGAACTTTCTGCACCATATGAGATATTAGCATGTTTTAGATGTTGTTTGTCTATATTAAGCGCTGTTAATGCTTGTGATGTTTACATTTTGAGCATATTTTTATTATACTGTATATCTTTAACCGCTTGTGGTCCAGCCGCAGCAGTTTTACTGCGGCAGGCTGGTTCTGCAAAATCATGTTACTGTACGTGATCTCGCGAGGCTTGGCTAGCGCACGTGCCTGCCGCGAGCTCCGTGAGCCCAACAGCGTCCAACAGCGGGTCCCGCAATCGCCTCACGGAGAGGAAGAACGGGGAGATGCCAACGTAAAAAAGCATCTCCCCGTTCTACATAGTGACAGTGTCACTGATCAGCTCTCCCTGTGATCGGGAGCGCTGATCAGTGATGTGTCATACACAGCCCAGCCCCCCCCCCCCCCAGTTATAATCACTCCCTAGGGCACACTTAACCCCTTCACTGCCCGTCACATTTACACAGTAAACGGTAACGGTGCATTTTTAATCGCACTGATTGCTGTATAAATGTGAATGGTCCCAAAATAGCGCCAAAAGTTTCTGATGTGTCTGCCATAATGTTGCAGTCATGCTAAAAATCACTGATCGCCCCCATTACTAGTAAAAAAAATAAAATAAAAATACCATAAAACTATCCCCTATTTTGTAGACACTATAACTTTTGCGCAAACCAATCAATAAATGCTTTTTGTGATTTTTTTTTTAACCAAAAATATGTAGAATGAATATGAAGAATACATATTGGCCTAAACTGAGGGAAAAAATGTATATATTTTGTGGGGAGATTTATTATAGCAAAAAGTAAAAAATAATGTGTTTTTTTCAAAATTGACGCTCTTTTTTTGTTTATATCACAAAAAATAAAAAACGCAGAGGTGATCAAATACCACCAAAAGAAAGCTATATTTGTCGGGAAAAAAGGATGTTGATTTTGTTTGGGAGCCATGTCACACCACCGCACAATTGTTAGTTAAAGCAATGCAGTGCCGAATCGCAAAAAGTGCTCTGGTCTTTGGCCAGCCAAATGCTCTGGGGCTTAAGTGGTTAAAAAATGAATAAACTATACTTTGCTTTTAAGCCATCCTCTATGATACATATTAAAATGTGATATGAAATGTTCCTTTTGCAATGTCCTTATGTAGAAATTCATGAACTGAGATGACAAGAGTAGGTTTAAACTCAAATCGTAATCCTTTACAAAAGTTCTGTCTATATACATTTTGTTTCATAACATTTCAGACTAGGTCACTAGTCATAAAAGTTAAGTTAATAAATGGAAAATCTTCAAACATTTCCCACTTAGTATTTCCCCAAGCGTAAACATATCAGGACCCTCAGCTTCACTTCACTTTCCCAAGAAGATTCTCTCTAGGGCTTTTCAATACGATGAATTCTCTTGAAAGCATGCAAGCCTTTGGGCCGTGGAAATTGATGGTTTTAGTGAATCAGCAGCATGAAATAAATTGTGATGGGTGACTGGTCTGCGGCTTGGTTTTCCATTTCACAGATGTATTTATGAAGCAAAGGACAGACTTATAGTGTAGTTCTAGCATTTACTCTACATATGATCTCAAAGGAAGTATCATGGCTCGTGTGATGTTACATAAGTTTGTGCAACGATAAAAATAAAGTAATATGTCTCCTCTATGTTGACTATATAAATTGCACAAAAAAAAAAAAATCAATATTTCCAAAAGAGATAATACATAATTGGAAATGACTTTCACGTAAAAATATAAGGATACACCGCTCAACATCAACTTACAATTTTAACTCTTCAGAAACAGTTCATCTGATAGAGATCCGTAAGATCTTGCGTAAATGCAGTAAAATCAAACTGACTGCAATACAGAGCAAATGTCTATATGACAGGAGGGTAATTGCTACCACTAATGGAAGACTAGTCAAGGACTGGCAAACTGACATCTGGACTGGCTGGATCATGCCTTTGGGAAGCACTGAATTGATTTTAAAATAGTCAATATGTATAAAAAATGTAACCTATATTTTTCATTTGCAATCTATTTCATAATATAGGACTTCTAAGCGCATCTGTATTATGTGCCTTCATTTAAATGCTAGCCATACAGCAAATGATTACATACATACCTTTTTTAGAACAAGAAACATTTGCACACTGGAAATCCTTTGTTGTGTAAGAACATGAGGTAACTAAAAATCCAATTTGTGGGTGGAATAATTGTTCAGAGAAAATTTCTATCTCTACATTGTACTGATTGTTTGGACAAAAGGCACTACAAGATTCATTATCTGCCTACAGTTAGGAGTTACAGCTATCTATTTATATCAATCAAGACCCATTACATGCAGAGGAGTTACAATAGCCATAGCAGCCCACATGGCCGTTATGGGGCCTGGGGATTGAAGGGGGCTCCGTTAGGGGAAGTTGAAGCATTTTATACATGAAAAAAATCAGTGTCCAACCTGTAAGGAAAACGGTTGAGATTTGTACAAATAAGCGCCAGGATGTTTCAAACTAAAGTATAGGTCTTGCAGTCATAAATCTGCTTGAATGCACAAAGCAAAGGGTAAGAATATAAATGTACAACAGTAGTGACCATAGGATCATCACCTGGCAGGAGACAATAAGCTTACAGCTTCCCATGACCAATAGTGGAGCTGGATAGTATGAGTGAGCTGTACTGGATCTGATGCTTGGAAAAACATGGTCCCGTTGATCTATCAGGTGCTGTTCATAGAAAATCTGCTTGCTTTTTACATGTATCCTGTACCCCTGTGACATTTCCAATCAAGAAAAGCTGACATCAGATGTACAGGGGCAGACTTCATAATTGTCCTCTCCAGTCACAGATCTCCCTGTGTGAGTTGTGTAGGAAGGAAAATTTGTTTAGCTGTTATAGGGTTGATTAAGTCCCCTCAGAGGTTCTGCTCATCCTAGCCAGCACTTTACCCTGAATGCAAGGCCCACCTTGTGTAAGTGTAAATAATGACACAGAGCAGATGGCACCATTTAATAGCTGATTTGCGATCAGGAGGAGCGGGGGGTGGGGCGGATGCAGGTACGAGCAGGGAGGGGAGGAGGACAGAGGACACAGACACGGGGAGAGCTGGAGACAGGAGAGCTGCGGCTGACAGAATCACACAAACAGACCACAGTATCAGGGGCTCAGCAGCCATGATTATCGTGGTCTGTTTGCAGAGGGGAGGGTATAGTCAGCTAGGTATTTTAGGGTATACAGAGGGCCAAATTAAACAGCACAAGCGCTCTGCTGTATAATATGCTTTAAGGGATCAGGATTTTCTTTTTCGGGTTAGCACTTTAAGCCTTCTGCTTCTTCCCTTTGGACATGGTATGTCTGTCCAAACTTTTTATTTTTATGTTCAGTACTAATGTTTTCTTGACCACATTAGTGGTTGCTCTAATTTTCCCCCCTTTGGTGTGTTTTTTTTCACCTATTTTTGGTACATTAAACCTTTTGCTGGTTGGTCCTCCAGTCTTCATTGGTTAAGGCTTATTATGCCCCGTACACACGAGAGGGATTAAGTCTAACAGACCTCCAAAGGAGTTCCGCCGGAGTTCCGACGGAGTTCTGGCGGACTTTTCAACCGAACGGACTTGACCACACACCATCACACCAAACTCCGACGGAGTCGAACGTGATGACGTACGACTGGATTCGACGTAGGAAGTTCATAGACAGTAGCCAATAGCTGCCCTAGCGTCGGTATTAGTCCGTCGGAGTAGCACACACACGAGCAAATTTTTCGAAGGGGACCGGGTCCGGCGGAGTTCCGTCGGGAAAATTTAAAGCATGCTTCATTTCTAAAGTCCGTCAGACTTTAGCGAAGCTAAAGTCCGTTGCAGCCCACACACGATCGAATAGTCTGACGGACTCAGTCCGTCAGACTTTGGATGTCGAAAAGTCCGCTCGTGTGTACGGGGCATTACTCTTTCAGGAAACAGCTTCCTTTTAGCCGTGATTATGAGTCCTGCTGTGTGGCATCAGGTTGATTCTCGGTGCCCTCCCCTTTTTTTGCATCTAGCCCTGATTCAGACTTTGATTCCTCAAACTACTATTTTCCCAGTGATTTTTACATCTGTTGGCACCCTCAGTGGTTGTTACTTGGACTACTTTTGGATGTCCTGACTATATCAGAATTTCTGATTTCAAACGGCAATAAAGAAAATAAGATTATTGTAGTTCACATTAAAAAAACACAAAAAAAACTTTTCTTGAAGTCCATTGAGAGACAACAAGGGTCTCACCCTTGTGCCCCTCAGTGGACTTCAAGAAAAAAAATTGCAGAGGTTGGGTGGAGTTCTGCCATAATAAAGTCATGCATTTTTACACCTGAAACTGTCCACGACAATACTTAGGGTTACTGACCCAAAATGCAGCATTCAGGACTTTTCTTCAATCACAACACACTGCAGTAGAAAAAGATTCCTACAGAACACATCAAATTTTCTCATGAACATGGATTTTACCTGCTAAAGATTTACACTTGTGTCTGCTGTGAATAAACTTTCACAAGGTCTACCTCATTTATTTTTTAACTGCACGTGTGACCAGGGCTGGTGCACCCACTAGGCGGATTAGGCAGCCGCCTAGGGCGCACTGCCGCCTAGGGGCGCAGCCGACCCTTGCCTCCCCCTTTCTTCCTCTTCTCCCACCCCCAAGCTCCCGGCAGAGCCACTGACAGGGGACCCGGAGAGCAAGGAGTTCAGTGCGGCGGGCGGGCGGTAGCCTTGCGCTGTGGTGTGCAGCTTCTCCCCTCTCCCTCCCAGGATTTCACAATGCTGGAGGGAGAGGGACGTCTGTGTAACAAGGCAGGCAGCCAATAGCGCTCATCTTCTGAGTGGGAGGGCATGACTGCTAAGTTGCTCCGCCTCCCACTAACTCCTTAGCCAATCATATTGTCCAGCCCGCCACATTTGACCAGAAGATGTTGGCCAGAGCAGGGCGGGATGAAGAGGACCTCACCCGACATACCTGAGCATAGTGAAGGTATGAGATAAAAGCTGTCACAATGCTGGCTGCAGACAGGTATCAGTGTTCTCCTTCTCTGGTGCTGTGTGTAGGATATGCAGAGATCACACTGATCGGGATGACTTCCCCTTGTCTTCTCAAGCTGCTTCTTATCTGTGGTTTTATTTACACTGAACACAGGACAGGAGAATGCTGATTAGACTTCTGCAAGACCTGCAATGACTGCTGTTTCTATAGCTATATGTGTCCATCCATGATTTGTTTGACCTTTTATTTATCTTTGAAGGAATTAGGTTGGTCAGGCTGGGAGCGTCTCAGACCTGTTAACCATTTACTGTCCTCCTTTGCTTGAGAAATTACTGTTAGTTTTTTAGTTTTTTTGGCACATTGTTATATCTTGTAAACTCCTGTTTACACATATTGCAGTGATCAATGTTTTTCCACACTGGTCACTGCTAGCCTAGGAAACGCTTGTACTATGTCCCCAGTCTCTGACCCTCTTCTGTACCCTGTCTGCAGTCTCTGACCCTCTTCTGTACCCTGTCCGCAGTCTCTGACCCTCTCCTGTACCCTGTCGGCAGTCTCTGACCCTCTCCTGTACCCTGTCGGCAGTCTCTGACCCTCTCCTGTAGTACATTTTGACGTCTGTGACCCTCTCCTGTAGTATTTCTGCAATAAAGGGGGGCTACAGGTATGTTGGGTGGTGAGGGAAGAGGGCTGTGGGTGCAGTGGGTGGTAAAGCAAGGGAGGCTGCAGGCACAGTAGATGATGAGGAAAGGGGTCCCAGATGCAGTGGGTGGGGATGAAAGACATGCCTAGGCACAAGTGATGGTTAAGGCAGGCCTGTAAAGAAAAATGTAATGTATAATTCAGGGCAAGGGGCTTCATAATCCAGAGCCCACCAAAATCTTCAGTGGTGTTCACAGTGAAATAATTAAAACTGACAGATTGTCACACAATACACACTGGGATCTGTGATCAAAGAGTGTGTTGTGCTATTATTTAATGACACTTCACAAAGCCATGCAGGGTATGTTTTTTTTTGGGGGGGGGGGGGCGCAAGTAGCTGGTCTTGCCTAGGGTGCAAAATAGTCTAGCACCGGTGTTCTGCCTAATACAGTCCGGCCATCATTTGCTGTCCGCTCCGTACTGCGCATGCGCAGTACGGAGCAGCCGAAGCTTCGGAAAAAGTCCGAAGTTGAACGGCGCCTGCGCCGTGAGTGGAGGCGGTAGCCCCACTATCCAAGCGGACATAGGGTTAAGAATTTTAGAGGGCCCCTCGCGGGCGAGCTTCGCTCGCCACGCTTCGGGCTCGGCCTCGCTCCGCTCGGCTCTTTTTTATTCTAACTCTATGTCCACTTGGATAGTGGGGATAGAACCTGGACTCACGGCGCAGGCGCCGTTCGTCCTCGGCAATTTTCGGAATCTGTGTTCCTGTGTACTGCGCATGCGCAGTACGCAGGGGACAGCTTCTGATGGGGGACTGTATTTTACAAGACACCGGCCCTGCGTGTGACCTCTAGTGGAACTACAGTCACACAAGAAATCAAATAATAAAGATTAGACTTGCTATAAATAAGCTTTCAAAATATATGGTGTAAACATTAACTAGCAACTACATGACTCATTAGCTATTTTTTATTTTTAATGTAAAAGTATGTAAACATCATGCTAATGCCTGCAAATGTAACACTCCCTTGGGTTTTACTACTATTGATTAGCACATAGCATAACCTTTAGCTACTTTAATTAAATTAATGAAAATATATGGCACCGAAAATAGTACATGCTCTAAAGAAGAAGGCTGGATTACCTCTGGTTGTATAGCAATGAAGCCTGTAAAGGACAACTTCATTTTTACACCCCCCTCAGTATATCCGTTCAATAAATACCTTCATCCCGAAGGTAAATCTCTTAAAAGAGACCCCTTGATCTCAATGGCAAACTTTTGTGTTCTGAAGCTTCTGGAACAAATGTCTGGAACCCTGCAGTTTAGCTGTGATTGTCTCCTACAAGCATCTACAAAAGCCTAATTTCCCATGAGTAATGTGTGTTTAGATGCAAATGGTGCTCTGGCTTTGTGCTTAGGGAATATTTCACTTTTTTGCCCTTTAAAGTTGTAGTAAAGTCTGTATTTCAATTTGTTCCTGCAGGTAAGTTTATAATCAAGCTTACCTGCAGGTGTAATGACTATCTCCTAAATGTGCAAAATTTAGGAGATATTCACATCAGCAATAGCCGACGATGATGTCACCTGCGCATGGGCAATAACACTCTGCATTCAGGGCATACAGAATGTGGTTCAATGCAGAGCACTGTGCTGCGGCTCCTGCGTGCCTGTGTGGGAATGAAGTCACAGCCCTGGCCATTCAAACAGCCTGCAAACCCAGAAGGAAGACCGGCTGAAGATAGAAGCACCTGGGGAGCTGTGACAACGCTGCTCTGTAGGGCTCCATTTGCAGGTAAGTCTGACATAATGTGGTGGGTGTCTCTTTGGTTGTGCCTTTGAAACGGTCATTCCTGATGCCTCTGGTGCTTGTACCATGTTCCTGCCTCAATGCAGGAGATCTTGGGATGGGATGGAGGAACCCTATTCTTTACTTGCTTCTTCGGTAGTATCTTGTAGACGATCAAAGTCTACCTCCCACTCAAATTGCAGATCTTAAGGCCAGAAGTCCTCTATGTCATCTGCTTTCTTTCAGCATTAAGGTGCATATATTTGGCATATGATGAGGGACTATTTGTTCATTCTGCTGGGTCCCTTGGATATGTACCTCCTCATAGTTTGGATGCCCAAGCTTCCCCTTGTAGCTTCAACTCTAGACCCTTTAATTACGCACCTTCTTTATCTGCCTTCTCTGGAGGTATGGCACTCAATTTTGCTTTTTCCCTAGGTCATTAAGGTACTCCATCTGCTGGAATCTCCAATTCCTACTCTGGCAGCTCCATATCCTTGGGAATCATATCCCACTGGATATCGCACACTTCCTCTTCAGGGAAGCCCTATTTTTTATCACAAATAGTTATATCCCTTGAGGTATGTAGCCCTTTTCAAACCTAGCCCTCTCCTGAAAGATTTTGTGGCCTGCAAGATCCAAAGGGATCATTACCTACTGCTCTTGGAGAATTCTGCATTTGTAGGGGTAATCTATTTTGATTCTTAGAATCACATATGTCATAATTAAACAGGCAAATTTACTTTTCGGACATCCCAGGTCCAAAACACCTACACGTAAGATTCAGAAGGACTCTCTCATTTCTTTAGTCCTTAAATACCTGCTAATCAGCGGCAAGAGGACTTGCTATGCAGTGGCTTTTAAGGATACTAGGAACTATAGTTCTTAAAGCAGCACAGTGCAATGCAAGTGAATAGAGATTAAGGGATTGTGGACTACAAGGAGCATAAGGCTTTGAGGAGAGATAGAACTTTTCCCTGGCAATGCCGGAGAGATCTGTTTTTTTTTGCAGGTGGAAGCCAAGCCATACAGACCTGTGCCCTTTCCTGGGACTGTGCAGAGACCAGAGGCCATAGTAATCTGCTAAGGGGGACAGAGAGAGTGCAGACCTTTTGCTGGAGTGTCTGTACCCACATCAGAGACAGGGGACTGAGCCACAGAGGGAGGATAGTCCAGACAGCTAGTGAAGACCTGATCAGAAGGACCTGATCATGATGACAGAGTTGGGGGACAGCAGGTCGCCAAATGATCTGGACCAGATTCATGTGTACCAGGAGTGGTGAGCTGAACCAGTTATCCAAAGTTAATGCAATAGTGACTGCTTCTAGTTTAGAAGCTCATCAGCCATCCATTGCACACTCTTAAAGGGACAACTACACGATTTTTGTGCATAAAATCCTTTTTCTCTTCTTCAAGTCTACTTAGGGACACACCCCTTTTCCGTTATGGCCTCTTAAAACTTAGACATAACGATTGGAGGTAAATGATACAGAGGCTGGCTTAATATTTTTTGTTTGCCATTGTCCCAGACACCTGAAGGCACAATATAACCATAATGTCCACAATTTACTAAATTACTAAATACCTATGTCCCTTAGTGGACTTTAGGAAAAAGATTTTACCTTAAGTACAAAAATGCAATTTTTTCTTCTTTTAAGATTTGTTATGCTAACATTAAACATTGTAAAAAAATGATATCCCTGCACCAACCAAATATGTACGATAAATACTGCTGCAAACACTAAAGTAAATATCAGAACCCAAAATAGAATATAAAATCAAGATAGTGCTGTGCTGTTAAATAAGTAATGTGCAAATATACACAATAAAGTGCAAAAGTGCTTGGTTATAGATGCACTTAAAAGAGGCAATTCTTGTGGTAATATATAAAAACATATAAAAGGATATGCTTGGAAGAATAAATATAATAAACATATCACATGCTACAAAGTGCCACGCATGCTCAGAATAGACTAAGAAACTAAAGCTATTGGCTACTGGCCTTTTTATAGTCCCGTCGTACGTGTTATACGTCACCGTGTTCTGAATGATAGGATTTTCCGACAACTTTGTGTGACCATGTGTATGCAAGACAAGTTTGGGCCAACCTCCATGGGAAAAATATCAGACGGATTTTGTTGTCGGAATGTCCGACTGTGTGCATGGGGCATTGTTCTTGTTTACTGATATTATTATACAGTCCCCATACATCCTGCACTTTACTTTTTAAAGACTTTCCACAGACACATTCAGTTTATTAATTTCTTCACCAATGAAAAGGATTTTTTTTTGCCTATATTTTTTACGGATATTTTATCACAAGATTTTATCACTGTCAAAAAATGTGCTAAAACAATAATTCTCGCCAGCCCCTATAGAACACTACTCTGCGCTCTTGGGTGTTTAAATACAATATTTACTCAATATATCATCTATTAGTCAGCTGCTGCTTTTAGAACAAAAACATATAAAAAATACACAAAACATGTAACTCAAACTAAAAAGTCCACTTTTTATGTATAGCAGCGCATGCACATTTTTTTCAAAACATGCGTTAAAGTTCAGTTCAGTGTTCAGAAGACAGGGTGCTTTGTTCTATCCACTTGCTTTGTGATTGAGACACAGCTTCCACCATATAGATCACCACTTGTGGAACAAAGGACGACCCCCTATGGGGATGCACTCACCAAACATATGAAACCAATAAGCCTTCAAAATGCCAATGCAGTTTTTTCCTTTTGCCACTAGTTATCTCCTTTGTTGGAAATTGGCTTTCACATATAGGAAACAAAAATGCCCAGACAGCATAATACTGTATAACAATATTTATTATGTAAAAGCAAAATCTGTATATGCGTACCAAGTGGAAAACTGTTTAAGCGTTAAAAATACTGTGCCTTATTCCGCTGAGTCGAATCCGTCCCAGGAGAAACGATCGTTTGCAACGTGCACCTAAAAATGTGCACTTCCGTATTTCCTCGGATCGTTGGAACGCAGGGATTGAGGCGCACTTGTCACTTCTGGTGTAGTTACGCCCTGACGCGTTTCGTCATTTCCGACTTCATCTGAGGGCGTAACCAAAGATACCGGAAGTGTTCTTTTATTCACGTAACCAACCAATCAAATCTGAATGCCACATGATCTGCGGGGCACTGCACCAATCACAAGCTACCCACAGGACTTAACTGTACCGTGAGCAGTTACGAACGGCGCAGACCAACCACAGAGTGCAGCAATCTATAGATTTATCTGCACCATGTTCAAACAATATGCATCAAGTAGCATGTTACTATTATTAATATACACTGCATAAATCACCGATCTACGAATTGCTCATATTTAAGGACAATTAAACATCATATATAGGTACAGTTCGTCTTCATATATGATTGTCCGTATACAAATACAATTTTATCCGCATACAAATGCAACTCGAACGGCAAATATAATCATTTATCTTATGCAAAATAAGAGACTATTCCCCAATCATTATAACATTGTATTCCACAATCGTTAAAATTATGAGACTCTATGTCTACGTATTCTCAACTACTTACAACGCAAATATAAATATACCTATAAATGTAAACTTTGGGACAAACATGAATCTAATTAAAAGCAAGTAATGGGACCATTAGTCATATAGATACATACAATTAAATGGACCGATATTTTCGCGGTACCATACACGTACGATCTGCACATCCGGATCCGAATCTTGCAATAATTTTCTTTCTTTAAAAAGACTTTATTTAAAAAACTCTATTTAAAATTCTCTTTTTATTTATTTTTAAAAAGGTAAACTATGCCTCTTCTTACTAATCACTAATCTCAGGAAACGCAAGGATTATGGTAAACAGTGCAAAAAGATATTACAAAATATATATTTAAGATTACCAAAAAATATATAAAAAAATATATATAAAAAATAATTAAAAATAATTATAAAAGAATAGACTCTTTTGAGGGAACATCAATAAAATTAGCACCAACCGTGCATAAAATTATTAATAATAATAGTTTTTATAGATTTTTAAAATAACATAAAATAAAATAAAAATAAAAATAAAATAAAAGGCGACTTTAATGTATGATCTTAAGTATCACTTATAAAACAATTTATATCGAGTTCTATGTTTAGGCCTTTTGGACTGAGAACATCTGCGGAATATATCCAATGAGTTTCACGTTTGGATAATTCACGTATTACGTTCATTCCCCTCCAATGTGGTTTAACTTGTTCTAGTCCCCAGAATTGAAGGCCAGTGGCATCCCTATTGTGTTTCTGCTTGAAATGCAATGAAACATTGTGGTCCTTATATCCAATTTTTATATTATGTATATGCTCTGCTATTCTTACTCGTAGTTTCCTTTTGGTTCTGCCGATATACATTAGACCACATGGACACATTAAAGCGTATACAACGTGTGTGCTATTACATGTGATAAACTGCTTGATCGGGAAACTGCGATTATTGGACGGTGAGCTGAAGTTATCTAGGGATCTAATTGGTTTTGCTACCTCGCGACACGCCTTGCATTTACGACAAGCAAAAAACAGTTTCTGTCCCAAAAAGTAGGGGGAGGTTTTGGGGGGTCAATGACTTTTTTTACGATTTTATCGCCAAGTGCATGCGCTGCTATACATAAAAAGTGGACTTTTTAGTTTGAGTTACATGTTTTGTGTATTTTTGATATGTTTTTGTTCTAAAAGCAGCAGCTGACTAATAGATGATATATTGAGTAAATATTGTATTTAAACACCCAAGAGCGCAGAGTAGTGTGCTATAGGGGCTGGCGAGAATTATTGTTTTAGCACATTTTTTGACATTGTTTTGATACTATTTTCTCTGCTGCTATGGATGTTATACAATTTTTAAGGAATAGGAGCATTGACATACAGTCTTTGTTCACTAATTCAGAGCCAATAAGTACGGAAACCAATTATAATGGAGCAATGTCTGCACTGGGTAATATATTGGAAAAACAGGTACGAACCTGGTGGGATATTTGTATCCTTGAACAATATGCTAAAGAAAATATAATTTTAAGGAGTTTAAGGTGGGATGTAGCCCCACAAGACGGTCTAATGGACATAGACTCCACTCAGGAGTGGTTAGACTTTTCTAACGGTGTTGGTTTTAAATTGCAACAGTTGGTTTTACAGCGCAAAAGGCGTAAAATGATAAATATTGAAAGTAAAATTAGGGATTTACATGAACAATTGGAACCTATTAAAGGTTCTCAGGAAATTAAGGATTTTAATGACAGAGTACAAAAGAGATTAGAAAAGGTAGACAGAGATACGCAAAAAAAGAAATTAAAAAAATATTATAGGGATTTAAATGATTTTAAGATAAATGCAGTATATGCTTGGCAACAACAAACTGATAGTTCTAATCGTGGACGTGAGGGATTGGATTTACCACCCCCTCTTCCACGATCAGGTAATCAAGCCAGTAGAGTGGGACTAATTAATTCACAAGCCATTGTGATGGATGGGAAAATTCCAAATGACTCACTTTTGAATTCTCCTGCTTATTCCTCTACGCCTTTTAAACAAACAAAGAAAAAGGCAAAGGGAAAAAGAGGAGAAACTAACCAACGTTTCTTTGAAAATCCTTCTGGGGTAGTACCCCCGTTATCTAATTATGGACCATATGGAGATACTCCATATAGACCCTATAATGTCCCCGTATACAATAGATTTCAACCTCTTCAAACATATAATCAGGGGAATTTTCCCCCACAGGGAGAGGGAGAGGGAGTCATTGGAGAGGTCGGGGATTTCATCCGCACAGGGGAAAACCACCGTACCATCAATACACATACAACCATCAAAATGGTATGAAAAATTTGATACCCCCGGTTTATCACCCCCAGAAAGAGGACCCAATGCTAAACAGCAGGGGTCCACCTTTGCGAAAGGAAGGAAATCCAGGGGTTGCAGGGCTGGTCGCAGGATCCAAAAAAAGAAGGAGGGAGTCAGAGTAGAAGGCATCTTTAATTTAGCACAAGTTGTCTTATCTCATAAGGAACAAAACATTTTAAATTTAGGCTTGAAGTGTGGTATGAAAAAAACGGTTAATAAATTTGATGTATTTGTGGACGTACACAAATACATACGTAAATTAAACATAAAAAAAGCATTTTTTAGGGAGTCAACCACGGGTAGGACCACCGGTTACGTATATGAATAGACCAGTTAATAGTGGTTTAAAAAATAAATCCCTTTTTAATCCACCTAATTTACCTAATCATCATATAGAGGTTTTTAAAGGTTTGGTTTTGAATGACCTGGAAAAGTTAAAACCTATAAAATTACCACAATATCGACATATAAACGATGGCATTGAAATGCTGGAAAAACGGAAGGATATCATTATTCGTCCAGCGGACAAAGGTGGGGGTGTCGTTATTCTCACTAAAGAGTTCTACCATAATCAGATTACAGAGATGTTATCTGACAATCTAACATATGCAAGGTTGGAATCTGATTCAACAAGAGCATATCAAAATCAGTTGGAAAATTTGGTGAGGTCTGCAGTAGGGAAGAATGTGCTCACAAATAAAGAGGAAAAATATCTTCTTCCTGTTAGTAATAGGATACCTACACTGTATGCCCTACCTAAGATACATATAAACCCAATAAATCCACCAGCTAGGCCTATCGTAAATAGCATTGGCTCAGTGTCATCAAGACTGGGCCAATATTTGGATACTTTTTTACAAAAAAGTGTGGTGAGCACGAGATCATACTTGAGGGACACAAAAAGTTTTTTAAATTTTTTACATAAAGTAGACTTAAAAGATAGAGGTGAGGTCTTAATGGTGACATCAGATGTAGCATCACTTTACTCAGTAATACAGCATGATGATGCTCTTTTAGCATTAAATTGGGCACTGAGTAAAAGGGATGATCTTCCCCACAGCCAAAAAATATTTTTAAGGGACGTATTGGACTTTTGTCTAGGTCACAATTATTTTTGGTACGATGGGGTGTTTTATTTGCAGAAAAGAGGGGTGGCAATGGGAGCAAAATTTGCACCCAGTATTGCCAATCTTTTCATGGCAGAATGGGAGGACAAAGTGATTTTTAATGATCCTCCTTCGGAATTAATTTTTTACAAAAGATTTATCGATGATTTGTTCTTAATTTGGGAGGGTAATGTTGAACAATTAAATTTATTTATTAATAAGTTGAATAACAATGATCGTAACATTAGTCTGTCCTCAGAATGGAATAAGGATGAGATAAATTTTCTGGACGTAACAGTCTATAGAAAAGGGGACAAATTGGAAACTAAAGTATTTTTTAAAAATACAGATCGTAATAGTTATCTGCCTATTTCTAGTGGCCACCACCCCCAGTGGCTACGGAACATACCAAAAGGGCAAATAAGTCGCGTACGGAGGAATTGTTCAGAATTTGAGAATTACATTAGACAAGCCAATATCTTAGCGGAAAGGTTTTCCTCAAACGGGGATGACCATCAGGAATTACAGAAAGTGATTCATGAGGTCAGCAATATGCCTAGAGCATTATGTTTGGCAGATAAAAAAGAGGAAGAACCGAGCACAGACTGTGGAAGGATTGTTGAGGTGAAATTTGACAAAGAATGGGGTTTCATTTCTAATTTTCATTCACAATATAAAGAGGTAGAAAGTATTTTTAAACGGCATTGGCATGTTTTGTTGTTAGATAAAAAAATGCATTCCGCATTGCCCGCTCTACCTCAGTTTTTATACAGAAACGCTCCAAATTTTGGCGATAAAATCGTAAAAAAAAGTCATTGACCCCCCAAAACCTCCCCCTACTTTTTGGGACAGAAAATGGTTTTTTGCTTGTCGTAAATGCAAGGCGTGTCGCGAGGTAGCAAAACCAATTAGATCCCTAGATAACTTCAGCTCACCGTCCAATAATCGCAGTTTCCCGATCAAGCAGTTTATCACATGTAATAGCACACACGTTGTATACGCTTTAATGTGTCCATGTGGTCTAATGTATATCGGCAGAACCAAAAGGAAACTACGAGTAAGAATAACAGAGCATATACATAATATAAAAATTGGATATAAGGACCACAATGTTTCATTGCATTTCAAGCAGAAACACAATAGGGATGCCACTGGCCTTCAATTCTGGGGACTAGAACAAGTTAAACCACATTGGAGGGGAATGAACTTAATACGTGAATTATCCAAACGTGAAACTCATTGGATATATTCCGCAGATGTTCTCAGTCCAAAAGGCCTAAACATAGAACTCGATATAAATTGTTTTATAAGTGATACTTAAGATCATACATTAAAGTCGCCTTTTATTTTATTTTATTTTTTAAAAATCTATAAAAACTATTATTATTAATAATTTTATGCACGGTTGGTGCTAATTTTATTGATGTTCCCTCAAAAGAGTCTATTCATTTATAATTATTTTTAATTATTTTTTATATATATTTTTTTATATATTTTTTGGTAATCTTAAATATATATTTTGTAATCTCTTTTTGCACTGTTTACCATAATCCTTGCGTTTCCTGAGATTAGTGATTAGTAAGAAGAGGCATAGTTTACCTTTTTAAAAATAAATAAAAAGAGAATTTTAAATAGAGTTTTTTAAATAAAGTCTTTTTAAAGAAAGAAAATTATTGCAAGATTCGGATCCGGATGTGCAGATCGTACGTGTATGGTACCGCGAAAATATCGTTCCATTTAATTGTATGTATCTATATGACTAATGGTCCCGTTACTTGCTTTTAATTAGATTCATGTTTGTCCCAAAGTTTACATTTATAGGTATATTTATATTTGCGTTGTAAGTAGTTGAGATTACGTAGACATAGAGTCTCATAATTTTAACGATTGTGGAATACAATGTTATAATGATTGGGGAATAGTCTCTTATTTTGCATAAGATAAATGATTATATTTGCTGTTCGAGTTGCATTTGTATGCGGATAAAATTTTATTTGTATACGGACAATCATATATGAAGACTAACTGTACCTATATATGATGTTTAATTGTCCTTAAATATGAGCAATTCATAGATCGGTGATTTATGCAGTGTATATTAATAATAGTAACATGTTACTTGATGCATATTGTTTGAACATGGTGCAGATAAATCTATAGATTGCTGCACTCTGTGGTTGGTCTGCGCCGTTCGTAACTGCTCACGGTACAGTTAAGTCCTGTGGGTAGCTTGTGATTGGTGCAGTGCCCCGCAGATCATGTGGCATTCAGATTTGATTGGTTGGTTACGTGAATAAAAGAACACTTCCGGTATCTTTGGTTACGCCCTCAGATGAAGTCGGAAATGACGAAACGCGTCAGTGCGTAACTACACCGGAAGTGACAAGTGCGCCTCAATCCCTGCGTTCCAACGATCCGAGGAAATACGGAAGTGCACATTTTTAGGTGCACGTTGCAAACGATCGTTTCTCCTCGGACGGATTCGACTCAGCAGAATAAGGCACAGTATTTTTAACGCTTAAACAGTTTTCCACTTGGTACGCATATACAGATTTCTATATGTGAAAGCCGATTTCCAACAAAGGAGATAACTAGTGGCAAAAGGAGAAAACTGCATTGGCATTTTGAAGGCTTATTGGTTTCATATGTTTGGTGAGTGCATCCCCATAGGGGGTCGTCCTTTGTTCCACAAGTGGTGATCTATATGGTGGAAGCTGTGTCTCAATCACAAAGCAAGTGGATAGAACAAAGCACCCTGTCTTCTGAACACTGAACTGAACTTTAACGCAAGATTTTATCACTGTTTTAATTTAAAGGGGAATAAGATTAGCATGTGATACATTTATTATATTTATTCTTCCAAGCATATCCTTTATAAGTTTTTATATATTACCACAAGAATTGCCTCTTTTAAGTGCATCTATAACCAAGCACTTTCGTACTTTATTGTGTATATTTGCACATTACTTATTTTACAACTCAACATTAAACATTCATTATTATACATTTAAATTATCTCCACTGTGTCTGAACTTTAACTTAACCCTTGGTATTTTTTTCAAACTGCACATTGGATTTGAACATGGAAGGAAATTAATTTATAGTATGATTGGAGAGAAATTAGAGACTGGCACAATGCATTTATATAGCAGTAGAAAAGGTAATGCCAACATTATAAAGGGCAGATATAGAGACTATTGATGGGCAAATCTGCCGATTCACCGAAAGTTTAGGTAATCTTGTTCAACATCCTGCGAACTTCTGGCTATGTTGAGGGCTAACAAGCAAACTACTGTCAAAAAAAAAAAAAAAAGTACGAGAAATTGGGCACTGCCATGGGGGTCTCATATTAATGCACAACACATAAACATCCTTTAAATTACATACTTCGGGATGCACTACAAGAACAGAAATTATGTGGTACTATGAGTTCCATGGCAAATTGTTGCTGTGGCCAAACTGTGGTAACATTAGGAAGGGTTTAAAGGGGTGTGGTTAAACAAAAACCCTGAATCTTCACTGCTATGGGTACAGGGGGCAGGAGTGTGTAACATGCAGCTTGCAGAGGTAAAAAACAAGTCGTGCACAGAGTCCAGGGAGCAGGTGTAAATAATTCTAGAAGAGCGGAAACCAGGTGTAAGCAATGCTAGCAGAGCAGGTGTCAAGTGGAAGCAATGCTAGGAGACCAGAGGTCGGGTGTAAGTAGATATTTTACCCATCACCAGTAGATTAGGGATTGCTCCAGTCCTAAGGCTCCTTGTCCCTGCTGGCGTAGTCTGACCCCCTACTCCCCAGCATATCTTCTGATCTAAAAATATCTATATCTATATCTAAAAGGCTGTACAATGTAAACATTACACTGCACAGTACTTCAGCCACCCTAAAATGGCACTGCTGTACTCCATAGCCAAAAGCCAGAAAAGGTAAGGTGGTGCCCCTGTCGAGTGCTGCTGCACATGTGCAATTTCGCTATAGTGTCCATTGTGAGGTGGTCAAGGTGTCTGTGCAGTGTGGTGTGTAAACTGCACAGCCCCATGGTCAGGGACATTCCGGGACACCCATTTCCTAGGGGGGAACTGGGACAAGTGGTAAACTTAATGTATGCTGACCACCAATGTAATTATTATTCTCTGCTGATTATCACAAATATATTATTAGTCTCTGCTAATCATTATCACTGACGAAAGTATCAGTCTCTGCTGATCATGAGTATAAAGTAATTGGTAATCTCTGCTGACCACCAATGTAATTATTGATCTCTGCTGACCACCAATGACTTTATTAATTTCTGCTGACCATATTAGGAATGATTAGTCCCTGCTGATCACCAGTGTATACATTCTCTGCTGACTACCCAGATAGCAAGCAATTGTGCTGAAAGTTTCAAAATGATTTGCTAAACTATTGCTAGACTTGCCAGGCTGCACAAGTTTGTTGCACAATTGCAGCAAGTCCGCATTGCAGATCAACTTTCTTTGCAAACATTCTGCAAGTCTGTTGCAAGTTTTGGTTCAGTTATGCTGTGCAATAGTCATCCCACCACCGGGGGCACTGTGACTGAATTTCCATGCTGTAGAATTGCAGAGCTCTTGCTGTAGACTCACCACTGCACCTTTTCTCTTGCTAGAGACTTGCCACGCAAAATTGTTACAAATTGGAAAGTGTCAACTAGAATTTGTGCTTCAAGTGCTCTGCAAGTGTACAACTTGCCAGTTAAAATGTGCAGCAAGTTAACAGACTTACAATTCAACACTGCCACAAATGTGTGGCAAGTTATTCTGGGTACTAGGTGCACTAGTGTCTTTTTTCTGAACTATGTAACCAGTGTAGTTATTAATCTCGGCTGTCCACCAATGTACATATTGCTTTTAGCTGACCATCTGTGAAATAATCTATCTCTGCTGATCACAAGTGAAATTATCGATCTCTGTTAATCAATAATGTAATAATAAATCTTTGCTGCCTTTCGCTGTAATTATCACTTTCTGCTGAGCATCAATGAAATTAATGAACTGCACTGACTTTTGACTAGAAGTGTAATTATGTTTGCAAACTACCACTGCAAGCATTTAAAAAAATGCTTTCTTGGACTGTAGCTGTCTTTACACTGCAAGTGTTAAATATCCATTTAGGTTTAGGGTATGTAAAAAGCACTTTTACTTACCTGAACCTTTAGCTCTTATGGGCTCCATCTAGACACCTAGACGGGTCCCTGTACCCTCGTTCTGCCTTATGCCGCATACACACGACTGGGCTTTTCCGGCAGACTTGGTCTGGCGGACCGGAATCCGTTGGACAAATCGATCGTATGTGGGCTCCAGCAGACTTTTTTTCCCAAAAGTCTGACGGACCTAGAAATAAAACATGTTTCAAATCTACCCGATGGACTAAAACTCTGGAAAACCGTTCGTCTGTGTGCTAGTCCGACAGACCAAATACGACGCAAGTGCAGCTATTGGCTACTGGCTATTGAACTTCCTTGTTTAATCCTGTTTACGTCATCACATTCAAAATGAATGGACTATTGAACAGACTTAGTCTGGTTGTAGGTGGCCAAGTCCGTTTGGTTCAGAAAGCCTGTCGGACCTCCGCCAAAAGTCCATCAGGAAGACCGGCAGACCTAGTCCATCGAAAAGTCCAGTTGTGTGTACGCGGCATTACAATCTGGTCTAAGGCTCTCTGACATCACAAATACAATACAATACAATTTCTGGTACCCCAAAATGAACATTTAACCCTTGTGCAGGGGCAATGGAGGATTTTCTTTTCCTTGGAGATCAGCTTTAAATGGCACCGAGCACAGATCTCTCTGGCCAGCAGTGTAATTATTAAATTCAATCAATAGATTTTTGAAAAGACCCAAAAAACACTTTCAATCTCCTCGGAACAAAGACAACACACAGAACAGCTTGTTTTCTATCCAATCTACCTAAAAGATAAAATAAAGTCTGCTTCAGCTAGGAGATATTTGTATGTCAGAATAAGGAGGAAAATTTTGAAGTTTTCCACTTTGAATTAAATATCCTGGTAAAATATGTTAAAATACTGTATGTTTGATTTAAAGCATTAATTTTAAGATTTGTATTTTCTTAGGTCTTTTGCACACTGCTGCTTAAAAACTCTTAGGCCCCTTTCACACTAACGTCCCGTTCAGGCCCGCCTGTCAGTTTTTCAGGCGGACCTGAACGGGTGCTCCATAGAGCTCTATGGAGCGTCGGATGTCAGCGGTGACATGTCCGCTGACATCCGACCCGCTCCGATCCGAAAAAGTGTGACGGAGGAAAAAGCTATTTTTCCATCCGTCTGCGGATCGGATCGGATGACGACGGGCACTGCGGTCCGTCGTCATCCGATCTCCCATAGGGGAGAGCGGCGCTGTGACAGGTCCGTCCCTGCACAGTGTGCAGAGACAGACCTGTCATCTCCCTGCTCAGCGGGGATCGGCGGAGTGATCCCCGCTGAGCAAACGGACATCCACGGGGCGGATCAGAACTGATCCGCCCCGTGTGAAAGGACCCTTAAAGACTTTTTTTTACTGATCTAAATGCAGCCAATTGTTTTCAATGCGCCTGTATGCACAGATGTGAACATGTGCTCCATATAGAAAAGAAAAACATGGAAATCTGCATTATCGGTCAGCATATTACTGCAAGTGCATACGCACATAAAATGTTAATTGGGAGGTTAGAATTGCATTCTGGGAGCTAAAATTTGTTTTACTCGTGTTTGTGCAAATATATGCAAATACACACAAAATTTTGGCCAGGAATACTGATGCTCAAATATCAGAAAAAAGGAAACCCCCCTTGCTTGGGACTTTAAAGGCAACAACAGCACAAGTATGGATTAAAAAGTATTTATTATTACACATAAAATTTGATCATACAAACATGTAATGATCAGTTAAAAACATACCATAACAAAAGACAGAAAAACAAATGAAAAATATAACAATATTACATAGCAAGCATAGAATAGTATCGTAAACACTCTCCGTTCATTGAAAAATGTCTAACGCGTTTCTAGTTCTAGCCCTTCATCAGGGATATTGGATAAGAGAATATGTAATCAAAAGGTAAGCAGAAGCTGATTTGAAGGAGAAGTAACACTACTCAAAGCCTCAATATAGCCTCTCTTGGTCAGTATATAGTGCACTCAGTTGAAAAACCCCTCCCTGTGCTAATCAGCGTCCGGCATTCATCTCTCCCGGCAGTACCGGGTGAGATGGATGCCAGACACTGATGAGATGCTATATTGAGGCTTTGGATAGCATCACTCAACAATCATCAGATTAAAACATGTGTTACCTACTCCCTTGCTGTTAATGGAGGGTTCACATTTGATACTTGTTGACTCCGTGGGGCAGTGTCAGTAGGCTTCCAGTGACACCATTTTCTGCAGTTTCACCAACTCTTTTTGTAGTAGAATATACTCCTTCAGATGAGCTTCTGCTTACCTTTTGACAAATTTATGATTAAATATTCTCCTATCCAATAACCCTGATGAAGGGCTTGAACCAAAAACGCATTGGGTACTGGAAATTTTTCAATAATCGGAGAGTATTTACGATACTATTTCATGCTTGCTATGTAATTTTGTTATGTTTTTAGTTTGTTCTTCTGTCTTTTGTTATGGTAGGCATTACATGTTTGTATGATCAAATTTTATGTGTAATAATAAATACTTTTTAATCCATACTTGTGCTGTTGTGGCCTTTAAAGTCCCAAGCAAGGGGGGTTTAATTTTTTCCTATACACCAGGGATGTAGCAACAACACACCAATCTCTGACATGGTGAAAATTCATCTATATATAGATGCTCAAATATCAGTACCGTGTACAAGTAATCTTTTCTCTCTCCATACTTACAATGAGCATTGCTACAGCAAACAACACATTCATTACTGGTCTCAGCATGGTTAGATGAGCTCTGTCCAATTCTATAACTTAGAGAGATAGAAAGAACATACCTCCAGATCCGTTGTTTTAGAGGACCTGTCAGAAGAGCTGGAAGAGTAGTGTGTAATACGAGGGGGCGTATACAGCGGCAAGTCAAGGTAACAGAGTGGTTCCTTATTATAAATGGTCCCAGGATTGGTCTGGCCATCTCCCGGCAATCTCACTGCTCCAACCCCATCCTAAATATTTAAGAAAATTCAAGCTAAATGTTTGTTTGAACAGGGAGCATATTAGCAGCATATTATCAGCCGAGCATAGAGACTTGTTGTGCGATATCACATTTGGGTAAAAAACGAAAACACAAAAACACATGAACCGTAAGTGCTTGTGAGCTCTGGACACATGGATGGTAACTGAAACAGACTCTCACGATCAGAACTGACAACAATATACCATGAAAGGAGGTGTAGGATGAGGCTTGGCTAAAATGAGGTGTAGAATAAGAATGATAGGGGTGCACTATCAGAAACTTTTTTTCCCCAAGTACCCCATAGTCTTCAATGGCTAGAAAAGTTTTAGTATTTACTTTTGTATAAAACATTACTAAACAGCATGGTGGTCAGAAGAAATTACATATGGCAAATTCAATTCTGTAGTTACAGTACACATTGTTTTTTATTTTTGTCAGATTCACATATCATATCTAGATCTATAGCTAATGACGAGCAGCCATAATGCTACAAATAAAACCCAGTAGAAAGGGGTCCCAAAGTATCCACTTTTTAAATTCCAATATTTTTCATGTGCTCAGCCTCCTCTTGTATGACATATGTATGCTGAGGCAAAGCTTACATGGTGGAAGAATGACCTCATGATTTCAGGCATAGCTGGTTGACCTCACTTCAGTGGGACTGACTGGCTTCTAAAGTAGTAATGAAGAAACAATGAATATATGGAGGTTCCATATGCACATCATCACTGGACATGCATCCTCTACCAAGCAGGGGATGCCAGCATATGAGGAGGCAGGCCAAAGATTACACCCACAATTACAGCTAAGTAACAATAGAATTTAAAAAGGGGGGGCATCATTTGAGACCACTTTCTTGGGACGACGGCCACCCAGCCCTGTTTGTTTAAATGGTTAGTTTTTTGAATTTTTAGGTTAATGGTGGTGGGAGTACTGTCCCTTTAAATTTGTTAAGGAAGGTATCCAGGTCGGATCCAATAGGTTTTGAGGGATTGTTCTGGAGTTTCCCTTGGGAGGTGATAAAAAGGGCTGCAGAGGGTCTCTTCTTCCTCTTGCAGCGGCGGGCATTCAAAACAGCGGGCGGAGCGGCCGAAGGGAATGACGCTGCCCGCCTTAGCAAGCGGCGGCTCTCCCACAGCTGTCGGCTCCGCACAGTGATCTGGTCCCAGGTGCAATTTTGAGCAGTGTGCAGCCGAGTCAAAATGCTCCTGCAGGGTCGCCATTACCAGCTGGGCAGGGCAAGTTGTCCTTGAAAAATGTGTTGCCTGATACTATGAGATATCTGTCCAGTATTTCTATATACTGGGCACGGAAGCGAGCAGCTCAATGCAGGTACCCGGTTAATTTATCCTTACAGACGGAATCCTTCACTGTGTACTGGAGAGGTGTGAGAGGTCTGAAGTGGTGCCAACTTCTGTTGTCACAACTATATCAGAATAGCCCGCCACCCTCGATACTGATAATCCATCTGGGAGGTAATGGTTTGGGTATCACTCGTACTTTTGTTCATGATAAAGAGAGATCTGTACCGCTTTCATCTGAGCTCCCCTGATACAACCTTTGTTTTCAGAGATAGTTCCCCGCTTGGCTGTCTTCCCCATTGCACAGAGTGATGGAAAAAATGAGGAAGTGCGTCAATTGGACTATGGCTAAGTACATGCCGCTGTTAGGGGGCTTTGTGTACTGACACGTGGATCTGGAGGGGGGGGGGATCCTAGGGCTGTATAGGCAAGACCGGGTCCACTTTTCGGATGTAGGTGCCGATATTTTCAATCTAGGGCTGCAGAGCAACATTGAAATGGCCATGTATGTGGGGAAGGCCGGGCTTGTTTCACAAGTCCGGCTGGTGGGAACGTGTTTTTTGGTAAATAAAGTTTAAGCTGCCCGAGTTCTGAAAACAGGGCAAAAAGCCTGCTATGATTTTATTTCATCCAAAGTTTGGATTAATATAGGTTGTGGTTATGAAATTGTAAACCAATAACGTGCCACAGCCATTTTCTTCCAAACAAGGTTTGTTTGTGTTATTATACTATATACTAGCTATTTTTTCTTAGTTTTAGTTTGCATTGAAGTTTTCCTTCAGAATTCAGGATTAGGCCTTTGACCCATTTTTTTTTTTTTTTAATATCTGCATAGATTTTTGCCATGCCATACTAGTTTACAACATACCTCTTGCACCTGCTGAATGCGGAGCTTCATGTAATGTCCCAAAAATGGTCCTGTGTTAAGACTTCTATTAGGAAGCATATTTAATGGAGTCCAATGTAGGTTCTAAAAATATAAAAGAATAAACATAAAGTGATGGATGAAAATGAAAGCAAGATATGCAAGGCTCTGACTGTTTTAGTATACAGTACAAAGCTAAAAGGATGCTTAAGGGCTTTGTTATATCTTAGAAGTAACCCCCTCCCATACATTTTGGGAGAATTATTGGCGAAGTTGAACTTTTCCAACTGATAGTATACTGTGTACCAGAGTTAAAGTGTAACATCTAAAAGACGAATACACAGTTAAAATACATACTGGGGGTTATTTACTCAAACCGGAGAGTGCAACATTTCGTGCAGCTCTGCACAGAAACCAATCAGCTTCCAGTTTTTTTTATGCTAAAGTTAGAAGCTGACTGGCCACCATGCAGAGCTGCACCAGATTTTTCACTCTCCAGTTTTAGTAAATCAACCCCACTGAGCTTTGTGACATGGTGCATTATCCTGCTGGAAGTAGCCATCAGAAGATGGGTACATCATAGTCATAAAAGGATGGACATGGTCAGCAACAATACTCAGGTAGGCCGTGGCATTTAAATGATGCTCAAGGCTAAGGGTAAGGCTAAGGAGCCCAAAGTGTGCCAAGAAAATTTCCCCCACACTATCACACCACCACCAGCCTGAACCATTGCTACAAGGCAGGATGGATCCATGCTTTCATGTTGTTTACACCAAATTCTGACCCTACCATCTGAATGACGCAGCTGAAATCAAGACTCATCAGAGCAGGCAACATTTTTCTAATCTTTAATTGTCCAATTTTGGTGAGCCTGTGCAAGTTGTAGCCTCAGTTTCCTATTCTTAAAGGGGTTGTAAAGTTATTTATTTTATGCGAGCGCAGGACTTTCGAGGGGTCAGGTAAGTAAAACAGGGGGGCTGGGGGCGCCGGCACTGTGAGATGTTTTTTCACCTTAAGGCGTAGAATGCATTAAGGTAAAAAAATATTTACCTTTACAACCCTTTAACTGACAGGCGTGACACCTGGTTTGGTTTTCTGCTGCTGTAGCCCAACTGCTTCAAGGTTCGAAGTGTTGTGCATGCAGAGATATTCTGCATTCCTTGGACGTAACAAATGGTTATTTGGGTTACTTTTGCCTTTCTATAATATCCAACTAGTCTGCTCATTCTCCCCTGACATCAACAAGGCATTTTAGTCCACATAACTGTCACTCACTGGATATGTTCTCTCTTTTGGACCATTCTCTGTAAACCTTAGAGATGGTTGTGCATGAAAATTCCAGTAGAGCAGCAATTTTTGAAATACTCAGACCAGCCCACCTGGCACCAACAACCATGCCACGTTCAAAGTCACTTAAATCCCATTTCTTCCCCATTCTGATGCTCAGTTTGAACTTCAGCACGTTGTCTTCACCTCGTCTAGATGTCTAAATGCAGACTATAAGTCCCAATTACTGCCATTGATAAATTAGTAGCAGTGATCCAGCACACAGAAAAAGGTGAACCCGGGCATAGGAAAGTGATCCTCCTAGCTGTGTAGTGTGACCGAATTAAGTAGATCACAACAAAGCTAGGCAGAATTAAAAAATTTTAAATGGCAAAATAGCACACAATTAAGTATTAAATGTTTTTTGTTTAGCTGTTTGCATAGAGTTTCACAAAAGCAACTCCTATATTACATTGACGGGGGCTTTATGATAAATTTAAATTATTACTTTTTTTGTAGATAATTTTTCATCACGTGAGTGCTTTCACACAAACAACAAACCTCTTTGTCTATATTTCTGAGGCCTCCAGGTTTAGATTCTTCCATATGTGCCAGCAGTTTACAGCTCTCGTCATCCAGTGTGACATCCATCACAGGACCCGCCTGATGTAACAGCTTATTTTTCATCATACAGGAAAGGAACATCAGCTGCAGGTATCAGACTGTTAAGGAATGTAAAGACTAAAGAGTTCTTTAAATATCAACAGAAAAGTGCAATAGTTTCTAGTCCTAGAAAGTCCTCTCAAAAGAAGTTGAATACTTATTACGATAAAGATACCTGTTTTATTTTGAAATAGGATTTTAAATTGCTTCCCATTGCCTAGATCAAACAAGCTCATATTAGGCAACACATTTGCAGCATAAACACCTAGGCTAAAGCCGCGTACACACGGGCGGACTGTCTGGCCTACTTAGTCCGCCAAAACACATTTCAGCGGACAGTCCGCTCGTGTGTGGGCTTCAGCTGACTTTTTCAGCGTGCAGTCCGGCGGACTAAGTATTTCGGAATTTCCGTAATACTGTCCGTCGTACTCGCATTTCGGCGGACAATCCGCCCGTGTGTATGCCAGTCCGCCGTACTTTTGAAATGAGCAGACTTTTCCCGCCTGGAGAAAAGTCCGCTCATTTCGAGCGGGTATCCAGGTAGGCGGGGCCCGCGAAGAAGACGTCGCAGGCCACCCTGCCTGGTATGGACTTAAAGGGGAACCCCAACGCCGAAAAAAATCGTCGTGGGGTCCCCCCCCAAGTCCACAACAGACCCTTGTCCGAGCACACTACCCGGCCGGCCAGGAAAGGGGGGCAAGCGAGCGCCCCCCCTCCTGAGCCGTACCAGGCCGCGTGCCCTCAACATGGGGGGGTGCCTTGCCACCCCAAAGCACCTTGTCCCCATGTTGATGAGGACAAGGGCCTCTTCCCGATAACCCTGGCTGTTGGTTGTCGGGGGCCTGCGGGCGGGGGGCTTATGGGAATCCGGGAGCCCCCTTTAATAAGGGGGCCCCCGGATACCGGCCCCCCACCCTATGTGAATGAGTATGGGGTACAATGTACCCCTACCCATTCACCTGTAAAATAAAAGTACCAAAAAAAACACAACACATAAGATAAAATACTTTATTGCACAGCTCCGGGGGTCTTCCGTCTTCGGGGGTCTTCTCGCCGGACTCCTCCGCTATCTTCTTGTAGCTCTTTTGCTAGCGGAGGAGTCCGGCTTTCTTCCTCGCCGCCGGCCTCTTCTCCCGACTTCGGGGGTCTTGTCCCCCTCTTCGGTTCTTCTGCCGGGCCACCGCGCCTTCTTATAGCTCTTTTACAGGCGGTGGCCCGGTCTTCTGTCGCCGCCGCCGCCGCCGCCCCTTTCCGTTCTTCTTCTTCTTCTTCTTCTCCAGGAGATGTTGCCTCGACGATCTCCGGCCGGAATGCCAGGGACGCACTGCGCGGCCACTTATATAGGGACAATGGGGCGGTGTCACATGGCTTTATGTCACATGGGTTGGTGTCACATGGTGACCCCGCCCCCTTACGATGTCATAGTCCCCATGTGACATCAACCCATGTGACCAACCCATGTGACATAAAGCCATGTGACACCGCCCCTTGTCCCTATATAAGTGGCCGCGCAGTGCGTCCCTGGCATTCCGGCCGGAGAGATCGTCGAGGCAACATCTCCTGGAGAAGAAGAAGAAAAAGAAGAAGAAGAAGAAGAACGGAAGGGGCGGCGGCGGCGGCGACAGAAGACCGGGCCACCGCCTGTAAAAGAGCTATAAGAAGGTGCGGTGGCCCGGCAGAAGAACCGAAGAGGGGGACAAGACCCCCGAAGTCGGGAGAAGAAAGCCGGACTCCTCCACTAGCAAAAGAGCTACAAGAAGATAGCGGAGGAGTCCGGCGAGAAGACCCCCGAAGACGGAAGACCCAGGAGCTGTGCAATAAAGTATTTTATCTCGTGTGTTGTGTTTTTTTTGGTACTTTTATTTTACAGGTGAATGGGTAGGGGTACATTGTACCCCATACTCATTCACATAGGGTGGGGGGGCCGGTATCCGGGGGCCCCCTTATTAAAGGGGGCTCCCGGATTCCGATAAGCCCCCCGCCCGCAGACCCCAACAACCAACGGCCAGGGTTGTCGGGAAGAGGCCCTTGTCCTCATCAACATGGGGACAAGGTGCTTTGGGGTGGGGGGGCCCCCCATTTTGAGGGCACGCGGCCTGGTACGGCTCAGGAGTGGGGGCGCTCGCTCGCCCCCCTTTCCTGGCCGGCCGGGTAGCGTGCTCGGACAAGGGTCTGTTGTGGACTTGGGGGGGACCCCCACGCCGATTTTTTTCGGTGTTGGGGTTCCCCTTTAAGTCCATACCAGGCGGCGGGGTCAGCGACGTCTCCTTCGCGGGGCCCCGCCTACCGTGAGACGCGCTCGAAATGAGCGGACTTTCCTCCGCGTGTGTGGGCGAGTCCGTTCATTTCAAAAGTAGGGCGGATAGTATGGCGGACTTAGTACGCCGTATTAGTCCGCTCAAAAAGTGGTGTGTGTGTGGTCAAGTCCGTTCATTCAAAAGTATGACGGACTGTCCGTCGGATTGTCTGACGGACTAAGTTGGCCAGACAGTCCGCCCGTGTGTACGCGGCTTTAGACTTTATGAAAAGACTGCAAAGAAGACAATACTGTGGCTTCCAAAGTGAAATTTTGTTTAATCGATGAATTAAATATTAACGTGATGACAGACAAAAAAAAAAAACACAAAATAAATATATTTCAGATTACTACTTCTTAGACATGATGGCTGCAGTGGTTATATATTTATTTTTTTCGTTATTGTTATCTGGTGATCCAGCCAGTAAGTCTGTTATTTTTCATCTTCCCTTAATACGTCAAGCTGTGCAACAAAAGTAGCAGAGAGACAAACCATTTTTCTGTATCTTCTTAAAAAGTGTTAGCTGGAGTTAAAATCTATCTAATACAACCCTCCCCACACAATGCTGCTGTCCAAGGGTAGCTCTGTTGCTCCTGTAGCACCCCCCCCTAAGGAGCCGCAAGTAAACTGGGATCCTCCACCATGCACAGCCAGGCACACCAAATTTTCACAGGCCCTCTTAAGACAGAGAACAGTCTGCGACTTGTTTTTGTTATTTATTGAGTGTAATACCTTGGATAGGAATGGGAAGTTATGGGATGGCCATTTGACTTCAACAACTTCAGGGACAACTTCCTATACACAGTCTCTATATACAGCTCCTCTTCTTCCTCCAGCACACACTTGCTTGCAGGACCCAGCTGGATCACTGTGAAGATCTGACAGGCTCTCAGTCAGGTTAAAGGTGATACCTCATTACAGACAGGAACCCGAGGCCCCTTATTGTGTAGCAAGATTTACAGTGTCCAGCTTGTATCACTCCTGTGGCTACTGATCCCAGCACCACCTCTTCGGGTACTGGGTTGGCAGGCTAACTTCTCCCCACAGTCCTCCAGACTGGCACTCACTAGCCCACCTGGCTGACTCTCAGGAGACCTCCCAGACATGCTGACCTGATCCTGCTGTCCTTTCTCCTTTGTCCCGTGCCTCCAGAAGGGCTTCCTTTATGTGTTTTTGGCAGGATCCTACCAGCACCAGAGCCCCGGCCCGAAGTCATCCCCCCAGACTAGGGGGCACCCTCAAGGGCAACGGAGGGCCTCCTCAGCACTTCATCTCCTAACCGACTGCCCCTGCTGGCATAACTCATACTATTTATGAGGTGGCCTGCCCCCTGCCAGCCCTTTACTGGGGATTGGCTGAGGTCCTCATAAATATTCCAAGCAGTTTCTCCTAGCCTCCACCCACTATGTCCAGAACATTCTTCAATATCCTAGAAAACAGAGGGAGGCACCATAGAGGTTGCTAGGATGAGTCATCAAGCCCTGAGTCACTGAACCCTGATCCAGATTCATAACTCAGGCTTAGCCCTGAGCTAAAATAAATTTACCTATACTAACAACTCCACTCTTACAAAACTAGCACACTAAAGGGTGCTACACTCCTCGATAAATAGAGGAGGCACCTTGGACATGAAGTGTATAACTGGTCAGATCACCAGGTAAAAATAAAGGAAGAAAATAATAAAAACAGATCCTCTTTACCATTTCAAAAACCATTTAACACTGACAGAAGTGCTTGAAATGGTCAGTTTTTATTCATTTATGTAAAACTTTCTATAAGGAAAAAAAAAAACGTTGCTGCAACTGCTTAAAACGCATTAACTGGACTTTGGCTTTATTTATTTGTCATGTCAAAACAAATCTGCTAGTACGTCTAACACTATCCACTCGCCAGACTGAAAATGTTGCTATCCAAAAGGTACGTTGCTCCTCCAGTCAATAAACAGCCACCCAAAGACAGGATGTATGGATCACCAGATGTAAAATAAAGGTTAAAAAAAAAGTCTAAACAAAACAAAACAAACGAAGCCCCCACATTTAAGGATTGTAAACTACAATATATATATATTTATTTATTTTTTCTTTTAGGTTTTAATACAAGTTTAAGTAATTTCAGTATTCAAAATCATCTTAAGTCATAATTCTGCAGCTCCATAGTCCTATTGGTCTGAGTTTATTTAAAGCCCAAAAAAAGCAGTTGATAAAGGATACAGCAACATCCAGAGCAGCGGTGCCCATTGAGATAAGGAACCAAGGAATTGCCCTCACAAAGTACTCCTGATGTCGGTCATGTGACATGATGGCAGCCGCATACATAATGCTTGCCAAAGCAGAGAAGAGGACAGCCCAGACCTGAATTACTGGGAACACCATTCCTTTACACTGCAAATGATTATAACAGCTAAGTAAACCAACATAGGGCCAAAGTGCAAATAATTAAAATATTTCTTGTTCTGCAGAGTGTACATAGTAGCACTTTCACACTGCCAGTGCCCGGGCGTTGGCAGTAAAGCGCTGCTAGTTTTAGCAGTGCTTTAATGTAGTTTCTGCGGCTCTTTTCGGGTGCTAGCTGGGTGCTTTTAACCCAGCCGAATAAAGGGTTAAAATCACCCACAAAGCACCGCTACTGAGGCACTTTGCAGGTGCTTCAGCGGCGCTGCCCATTGATTTCAATGGGCAGGGTCGCTTTAGGAGTGATGTATTCACCGCTCCTAAAGCGCTGCAAAGAAGCTGCTTGCAGGACTTTTTTTGACATCCTGCCAGTGCAACACCCCAGTGTGCAAGCCCTCGGGCTTTCACACTGGGATTGCAGATGAGGCTTTTTTCAGGTGCTTTATAGGCGCTATTTTTAGCGCTAAAGCGCCTGAAAAACGCCTCCAGTGTGAAAGAGGTCTTAGAAACTAGGCATGAGCTTGAGTGTGTTCAGATCCTAATCCAAACCTACCTAAGCAATCCTGCCAAAAATTTGTCATCTGTGGCCAGGGCATTACTCGTCCAACAGTCACACATATACAAGGGGTATGTATACATGCAGCTGAGGGCTAGAAATGCCTCGTTGCTTATGATTGGCCCAGTACAGTGGCAGCTTCTAGCAGGCTCACTCAGATGGGTTTGGACATGTAGCCATTCAATAATTAGGTGCTAAGAAACATCAGGAACAGAAAGGTTTTCCCTTGTTTTATTAAATAACTGCAGTTAAGGACATAGAGACATATTCTGTTATTCTCTTACCACTTTTGTAATGACAGGTACTCGGACCGTCCAGGACACCAGGACTGCGATGATCCCCAGAGTAAATCCCACAACATCTATACGTTCCTGAAAGAAGAAAAATGTACTCCGTGGCACAATTTATTTTGTAGAAAAAGAATTGCTTCACATGTTTAGCTTTGTGACAGAGAAATATTACATTGCTGTTGCATAAATGTATAGCTATGAAGCAAAGGGGAAATTTTTGTTTTTTAAATAATACAAATCTTCTCCCCAATATATCAGGCTAAGGATTTATAGTTGCATCACTTTTTTTTAGAATCAAGACATGTTATGGCAAAAGCACCTGAAGACTAAGGATGGTCCCAATGTTCAAGTCGAACGCAACATCGGGTGTTCACCTGTTCGGCGAATACCAAATATTATGGGGCATTCGAGTTCGCAGTGCATTAACGTCTGATGATTGGCCAAAGCATGCACCTGACCTGTCTGCTTTAGCCAATCACAGCACACTCTGCTGCGAGAGCTATGATTGGCCAAACGCAGGGTGCCTTTAGCCAATCATGGCTCAGGGGGCCAATGAAGTGTAGTCAATATATACAGTGCAGGCCATGTATTAATATATATAACTATCCATACCAGGCCCTTATCCAAGCAAGCAGCCTGGCAAGCCATCCATCTTCAATCACAACGGACCCGAAAAATAGAAAAAAAATAAACTAAGCTCCGCCTCAATGGGGGGACCCCAAAGCACCTTCCCCGTGTTGAGGGCTAGTGGCCTGGTATAGTTCAGGAGGGGGTGGGCACACACTCATCCCCCCCTTTCCTGGCCTGCCAGGCTGGTTGCTTGGATAAAGGTCTGCTATGGATTTTGGAGGGGCCCCCATGTAATTTTTTTTATTTTGATGTGGAGTTCCCCTTAAAATCCACACCAGACTGGAAGGGCCTGGTATGGATTTCAGGGGGGGGGGGGGGGGGGACCTCACGCTGTTTTTTTCCTTGATTTTTATCTATATTGCCGGGTTCCGGCAATACATTACAGCAGCACCAATGTAATTGTAACTTTGCTAAGGCACAGTAAAACACATCAGACAGATACGCCACTTTACAGGCAGGCTAAGGGGACCCCCTAGGCATGATATTTAAAGAAAGATTTCATTTTTATTGTTTCACTTTAACCACTTGGCGCCCAAGCTATGTCAAGGAATGTAAACATCCTTGTAATAGGAATAAAAGTAATCAAATTATTTTTTTTTTAAAGTGTCAAACTAAAAAAATAAAAGTAAAATGAACAATAAAAAAAATAAAAATTTAAAGCGCCCCTGTCCCCGTGAGCTCGTATGCAGAAGCGAACGCATACGTAAGTCCCACCCACATATGAAAACGGTGTTCAAACCACACATGTGAGGTATCGCCGCGAACGTTAGAGCGAGAGAAATAATTCTAGCCCTAGACCTCCTCTGTAACCCAAAACATGTAACCAGTAAAAAAATTGAAAGCGTCGCCTATGGGGATTTTTAAATACCAACGTTTGCCGCCATTCCACGAGTGTGTGCAATTTTGAAGCATGACATGTTGGGTATCCATTTACTCGGTGTATCTTCCTATTTTACATTATGCAAAAAAATTGGGCTAACTTTACTGTTTGTTTTTTTTAAAGCATGAAAGTGTTCGAAAAATTGCTGCGCAAATACCATGCGAGATAAAAAGTTTCAACGACCGCCACTGTATTCTCTAGAGTCTTTGCTAAAAATATATAATGTTTGGGGGTTCTATGTAATTTTCTAGCAAAAAAATTATGAATTTTACATTTTTAAAACTTTTTTTTGCATTGATACATGTCCCCTGGGGCAGGACCCAGGTCCCCAAACACTTTTTATGAAAATTTGCATTTAAGCCTTTAAAATTAGCACTTTTTATTTTTCATGTTTGTGTCCCATGGACAAAAATTTTGTGAGAACATGCGAACCCTATTAGTTTGCTCGCATGTTCTGGTACGAACCGAATCGAGGGGTGTTTAGCCCATCCCTACTGAATACCATGTGACAACTAAGCTCCAACCCAAGAAAAGTTCACTATATAATAAAAAAATAAATACTTTTATGCTTATATAATACAATTTTCACTGAAATATTTTGTTCATGATTCAATAACAAGAAGATAAACACATAGACTAGTGACCAGGTCCAATAAACCTAAAGCAAGTCATACATACATACACTTGTGCATCATATTCCACTGTATAGCATCAATTAGCAGAAGATTGTACAAGTTGGGTTTTCAAACTACAGAACCCAAGAGACTCAAATTCAGGAAGTAACTAAAAAAAATAAAAAAAATAAATAAATAAAAAAGCTAAAAGAAATTGTAAAAAGGTGGAAAACCAGGATGGGAAAGGATGAAAGGATCAGGGGGCTGGAGAAGCAGAGTGAGAGATAGAGTTAAAGGTCTGGGCAACCAGGCACTCAAGGTGGGCCTGCCAGCCTTATGGTATAAGTGGAGTACAGGTACCATGTTATCCCAAAAATAAGACCTACCCTGAAAATAAGACCTACTGTGATTTTCCAGGAGGGCTGAAATATAAGCCCTACCCTGAAAATAAGCCCTAGTTTAAAATAGTTGTACAATCCTATAATCCACTCTATTACAGTATTATATAATGTATGCATGTATAGTGTACTGTTGTAGCGCATCGGGCGCATGTGCGTGCGCATTCACGCATACGAAACCCGGCTAATCACAGGTGCACCAATGCGCGTGTGCAAATGAATGTGCACACTTGCAGGAGCGTGTCCACAGTCCCCTTTGGCGCCAGACTGCATATTTAAAGTATGCTTTGACCCTTGCTCAATGCTGATTGGTCTTCAGCTGTTTCCCTGTGACCTGTCTGTATCCTGTTTATTATCTGTTGCTGACCTGGCTTACCCCTGACCCACCCTTTGGATTCTGATTCTACTGCTGATTACTGGTTCCTGGTTCAGGCTTATTCCTGACGTTGCTTCTGTCTGATGCCCTAGTACCTTACTGCCTGCTCACTGCTGACTCTGGCTGATCCTCTGATTTTGCTCCTGTTTTCTGTCTGGCTCCACGCCACCTCCGAGTACCTGAGCTGGCTTCCGCTCATCCAAGCTCCGTTGGACACGGTGCACTCCTGTCTCCAGTCTGCTAGATGTCTCGGCAAGCCACATATTCTGAACCCGCAAGCGTGGCGGAGTTCCCCTTTAATCTCAGTTGATCTACCCAGCATCATCGCAGTTCCTGACCTGATGTTCTGCCTGAATCACCGAGCCCACAACTTCTGCCACAAGCTCTGCAACCAACATCTACGGGCACTCATGTTCCTCCTGTCCCTTGGCATCCTCCGTCTCACTCTCATTGGGGCCCGGACTGGAGATACAAGGCAGGCCAACCTTGTCATTTCAGGCTCCGACCAGGTACGTGACAGTTTCTGTAATATTATTGTGCCAAATACCTTTGTTACAGCACTGCTCGATACTCAGCTGACCTCCTGCTGCTCTCCTCCCCTTCTCCCAGCTGTCAGGGGGGATATCTCAGCCCCTCCCTCTGCACTGCATTGGAGCGGAAAGAGAGCTCCGACAGGACACGTAAGCGCCCAGCAGCATTGTAACAAAGGTATTTGGCACAATTATGTTACAGAAACACACACATTGTACATTATATAATACTACAATAGAGTGGATTATAGGCATTTACAACCACTTTAACTCATAATGCTAATGACTCCTGAGTGGACAGGCAGAGAGGGAGAGTGGGAAAGAAGACGGGGGCACAGGAATTGGCAAATACACATTACATGATAAGACCTACCCTGAAAATAAGCCTTACTGTGCCTATTGTTGCCAAAATTAATATAAAGACCTAGTCTTGTTTTTTGGGAAAACACAGTATTTTTTGTAATCTGTTTGTCCACAGCAGTTAACAATGCTCCTGCAAGGGGATATGCTAATGACAAAGAACCCAAAGAGAAGCAAAACGTACATATAAGATTCAACATATGGAGTCCACTCCTTTTCAAATTTAACCAAAGTGTCATTTTGGATTGCTGTAAGTTTAGTGTAAGACATTACCTGACCCAGTCAGTTTTGGAGCTCTGTGAAGTACCTTTCTGGCGGCCTTAGAATATGAGTGGTCATGAGGCAATGGGGTTTCTTGTTCAATAGGGCCTCATAAGGGTCCTATATATTACCGTATGCAGGAGTTGGTATGCCCAGATCCAGAATTTCTTAGCCTTTGGGCATTTCCACCATATGCATAAAAAGGAACTATCTGCCCAACAACCCTGAAAACAATATGATGGGTATGTGAGGACTGAAATGGGCTATTCCAAAGGGAGCTAGTACCAGCATAAAAGAAGTTTATAACTTGCCCCAAATGTTCCAACATGGGCTCAGCTTTTGACTGTATATATCAAATTTGAACCACTGGAAGTAAACTGAAAGGGATTTCTAAAATTCCAGTTCCCATTTTGCGATATTTTATGCATAATTTTCCAAGAGTAGGGTGTATATAAAAGAAACAGGGCCCAAGCTCTATAGGTCCACTGAAATGTAGGTCTGAAAGTACATATGCAAGGATAAATCTTGTATAAAATGAAAGAGAAAAGATTGATTTGGAGGTACTAGAAAACTGCTCTAGGGCAAAAAATTGTTTAGATTGTAATGTCTCAAATGGTATCACCTCTGAGCCTGTTAAAAATGTTTTATAAGCAGTTTTGGTGACACCAGAATTGACAACCAGTACAGGGACATCTTGTGATTTCAGGCAGTACAGGTTCTGCTTTGCTACTCTACAGGAAGACCGCGTCCATTAACCACTTCAGCCCCGGAAGAATTTACCCCCTTCCTGACCAGAGCACCTTTTGCCATGCGGCACTGCGTCAATTTAACTGACAATTGCGCGGTCGTGTGATGTTGCATCCAAACAAAATTGACGTCCCTTTTTTCCCACAAATAGAGCTTTCTTTTGGTGGTATTTGATCACCTCTGTGGTTTTTATTTTTTGCATTATAAACCATAAAAGAGCGAGAATTTTGAAAAAAAGCTATATTTTTTACTTTTTGCTATAATAATATAATATAATATAATATCCCCCAAAAATATATAAAAAACGATTTTTTCCTCAGTTTAGGCCAATATGTATTCTTCTACATATTTTTGGTAGAAAAAACAAAACAAAAACGCAATAAGCGTACATTGATTGGTTTATGCAAAAAGTTATAGCGTCTACAGAATAGGGGATAGATTTATGGCATTTTTATTATTACTATTTTTTTATTAGTAATGGTGGCAATCTGCAATTTTTGTGACTGTGACATTGCAGTGGACACATCGGACACTTTTGACACTATTTTGGGACCAGTGACATTTATACAGCGATCAGTGCTATAAAAATGCACTGATTACTGTGTAAATGACACTGGCAGGGAAGGGGTTAAACACTAGGGAGCGATCAACGGGTTAAGTGTGTCCTAGGGAGTGATTCTAACTGTGGGGGGGGGGGGTGTGGGCTCACTACAACATGACAAAGATCACTGCTCCTGATGACAAGGAGCAGTAGATCCCTATCATTTTGCTAGGCAGAACAGGGAAATGCCTTGTTTACATAGGCATCTCCCCGTTCTGCCGCTCCGTGTCATGAACGTAGGCCCCTGGCAGACATCGAGTCCGCGGGACCTACAGGCCCGCTCAGAGTACACGGTGCACGCCCACTAAGCCGCATCTTAAAAGGGGACGTACAGGTATGCCCATTTGCCCAGCTGTGCCATTGTGCCAATGTACATTGTAGTGTGCTGGTCGGCAAGTGGTTAAACTGGAGGAGTCATTTCTGTAACTCACAGAACCAAAAGGTTGAGATGGTTATTGGCAGTACACTAGCATAATAGAGATATTTTGCCAACAAGGACATTTTCTAATCTGTAAACCTCTGTAACGATGAAAGATTGTGTTTATCCCAGGCAGTTAACAAAGAGTACGGGTATGTGAATAATTTGGAATCAGTTAACACAATAGAAAAAATACAGCGCTAAACTGCATAAGTGAAAAAAACAACAAGTAACAGCAGCAGCCAAACTATGAAATACACATAGAACAATACAGTAAACAATAAATGGGCAGCGCTAAAAAATGAAAATCAAAAAAAGTCTAAAACAAGAAAAATTATTGTGATAAAAAAATGTCCAATAATCAATGATGAAATATAACTGTGACAGTTGGTGAAAAATATTGAAGTACTGATAAACCACCTTGTAACGACAATGCACCACCACCACACAAAAAATATATATGCGCTTACCAGAGGCAAGCTATAAGGGAGCCTGCAGCTAATACCCAGCCAGGGCCTTTTCCTCAAAGAAGCTGAAGTACATGAAAAGGACGCCTGAGCATGCGTCAGTGACTTGGAATACGAATGACGGTCACCAGCAGTTAGAAAGGATAATGCACAGAAAATAACAAGAAGAACTCCATAGTGTAGACTGAACCACAGTGTATTTAATAAGAAAAAAGTAGCACACTTACACTTAAAACGAATGGACGGCCAGCAAGAAAACACCTGTCACTGAGATGCGCAATGACGTCAGTACATCCACCTCCCACGTGCGTTTTGTGCGACATTGTAAGTGTGCTACTTTTTTCTTATTAAATTCACTGTGGTTCAGTCTACACTATGGAGTTCTTTTTATTTTCTGGGCATTACCCTTTCTAACTGCTGGTGACCGTCATTCGTATTCCAAGTCACTGACGCATGGTCAGGCGTCCTTTTCGTGTACTTCAGCTTCTTTGAGGAAAAGGTCCTGGCTGGCTATTAGCCGCAGGCTCCCTTATAGCTTGCCTCTGGTAAGCGCATATATATTTTTTGTGTGGTGGTGGTGCACTGTCGTTACAAGGTGGTTTATCAGCACTTCAGTCAATATTTTTCACCAGCTGTCAGTTTTATTTCATCATTGATTATTGGACAATTTTTTATCACAATCATTTTTCTTGTTTTGGACTTTTTTTGATTTTCATTTTTTAGCGCTGCCCATTTATTGTTTACAATAATTTGGAATCGTTTGCCTGGTATAGGATATCATAAGATGCAGTTACACGTACTCAAATACTGAAGAGCAAAGAGATGGCAGATTAAATCAAAGCAGTGTTGCTGGGAATCCAGAAGTCCTGGCATTAAAGAAATCTACAAGACTTTACATTTTTTTGTGTTAACTTGTAATCTTGACAGGCCTCCGAAATATAAAAGAAAGGTCATTAGGTTTGGGAGGGAAATGATCAGTTTAGACAAACACAGGAAGGTGTCATTTGTACAAAGCCAGTGTTTATGGTGAAAACCCACTAACTTTATACCATAACTATCTTGATTCAGATGAATGGCCTGGGTCAGGGGTTCCATGGCCAGAGCAAACAGTTGCGACAATGGACATCCTTGTCTTGCTTCTCTGGCTATGGTAAATGTACTTTATCGAAAGCCTGAATACTAAATTTAAGCCAAGGGAGAATAATAGAAAGCTTTGACACATTGCATAAACAGGGCCCAAACTCCACAGTTTTTTGGCATATAATACTTTGAGGTCGTTTTTTGGTACATATATGATACCAGTTATCAAATATATACTTTAACTTTTTTCATAAATTGGTGTTTGTATGTGTTCTTGTCTTGTATTTGGACCTTATATTGTAAGCTCCACTGGGGTATTGGCAGTCAATTATGTGAATGGTTCTTTGAACTATGTGCAGCAATGCACTATAAATTATTGACTACTTTTATAGCGTATAACAGGCGCCAACTGCAGTAGAATAAGAATAAGTACTATGAATCCCATGTTAAAACCAATGTTGGCAACAAATTGGATGTTTCAAACTTTCTTGTAAATAGTTTTCAGTATACATTTTACAATGTTATTTCTACAGGGTGAAAAGTAATAAAGGTAAAGCTGGACTCACATGCCTGCACTGCTTTCCTTAGGTAGCAGTACAGGTTCAGTAAATGGAAACATAAAATATGTACATATTGTCATATATATTTTACTAATGAGTTAAATGACACAAAATAATCAGACAGGTATGCAAGCTGTGAAATAAAAAGGTTATGGCGCTAAACCCTATCAGTGATGAGATGAGTTAACTTATCTAAACCTAGTGTTTATTTTTTATATAAAAAGAAAAAGAAAAAAGAAAAAACTGTTGGTGATACCGTGCAGAGATATCCTAAAGCAATTTTATCCAAAGAAGATTGTGTGTGATTAATGTGGAGTCAACATTCATGTTCCATTATAATTAAAATCAAAAATGGGTGTTAAATAATCCTATACGTATCAACCTACTAAAAACATGTAAATATTCATTTAAATGTGCAAAATAGTGGAAATAATGTTAGTATTCGACAATATATTAGTTTAAAACAGATTGTGCAAACATGTGCAAAAAATGTGCAAAAAAGCAACTAAAGGTCAGAACAACCAAGGATCAGAAATGGTTCAGCCAAAAAATCGCATGAAGACGCAAAATGTGCAAATAGACAATAACTAAGGATCACAACAACCAGGGGTCTGAAATATTTTCAACCAATAATCGCATGAAGACGCATCTGTGTCCAATATAAGTCCAAAATAATATTTGGCTTGATAATGCTGCCTCTTCAGATTATTGTTGTAATTGTTACAAAAAGTCAATAGGGAGTATTTGATTCACTCGTGCAAATAGTGCGGGCTTTCAATTAGAGAACTTCATCCCCGGTGCGCCACTCTGTGTTATAGTGTGTAAATGCTCTCACCAGAGTTAATGCCCCTGTGGGGCTGGATGGGCCTTCACAATGTAAGCCACTGTGTCGCTCTCTGGCTGCTGCTGATGCACTGGGTGAAGAGACAATTCCACCATTAGTCCAGGAATAGATAAGAGCTCTACTGCATGCAGTCTGCTTGGATCAAGGAGCAATCATGAAATGAAGGAAATACAATTCCAGGTACAATACAACCTGGAATTGTATTTCCTTCATTTCATGATTGCTCCTTGATCCAAGCAGACTGCATGCAGTAGAGCTCTTATCTATTCCTGGACTAATGGTGGAATTGTCTCTTCACCCAGTGCATCAGCAGCAGCCAGAGAGCGACACAGTGGCTTACATTGTGAAGGCCCATCCAGCCCCACAGGGGCATTAACTCTGGTGAGAGCATTTACACACTATAACACAGAGTGGCGCACCGGGGATGAAGTTCTCTAATTGAAAGCCCGCACTATTTGCACGAGTGAATCAAATACTCCCTATTGACTTTTTGTAACAATTACAACAATAATCTGAAGAGGCAGCATTATCAAGCCAAATATTAATTTTGGACTTATATTGGACACAGATGCGTCTTCATGCGATTATTGGTTGAAAATATTTCAGACCCCTGGTTGTTGTGATCCTTAGTTATTGTCTATTTGCACATTTTGCGTCTTCATGCGATTTTTTGGCTGAACCATTTCTGATCCTTGGTTGTTCTGACCTTTAGTTGCTTTTTTGCACATTTTTTGCACATGTTTGCACAATCTGTTTTAAACTAATATATTGTCGAATACTAACATTATTTCCACTATTTTGCACATTTAAATGAATATTTACATGTTTTTAGTAGGTTGATACGTATAGGATTATTTAACACCCATTTTTGATTTTAATTATAATGGAACATGAATGTTGACTCCACATTAATCACACACAATCTTCTTTGGATAAAATTGCTTTAGGATATCTCTGCACGGTATCACCAACAGTTTTTTCTTTTTTCTTTTTCTTTTTATATAAAAAATAAACACTAGGTTTAGATAAGTTAACTCATCTCATCACTGATAGGGTTTAGCGCCATAACCTTTTTATTTCACACTTTTTATTTCCCTCTCTTCCCCAATAAGAAAGTGAGGGCTTCAGGCACAGGCAGCTCTAACCCAGTATATTTCCTTTTCTCTCTCCATTTTTTAATTTTAATTTCATTTCACATATTTCTATCACATTGGAGATCTGATTTTTCCATAGCGCGACTTTATTTATTCATTTAGGTATGCAAGCTGCCTCTATCATAGGGAAACTTGACATTTAAAATACTTTACTACAGCTCAAAATGTTCAGATTTTTTTTTCTCTTAATAAAATAACTAACTTTCCATGCAGGATCAATGCATCCATTTTGAAGAACAAACTTGCTATACAATATATTGACAGTACTGCCAGCATCAATATCATTAGTATTACTGGATTGATATAGCTCCAACAGTTTGCGCAGGGATTTACAATATAAAGGGAGACAGTACAATTACAATACAGTTCAATACAGAAGGAATAGGAGGATTCTGCTTGTGGAGCTTACAATCTAGAGGAAGGGGGAGGTGGTACAAAAATGAATAGATGTGATGGATGGTCTGATGTAGATGGCTGAAGTACAGTTTTAAGGTGGAGGCTTTCCTGAACAAATGATGGCAGCATAGGAGCTAACCGGACATACTAGAGTAAGGCGTTCCAGAGAATGGGAGAGGTTCTGGAGAAGTCCTGGAGGCGAGCATTGGAGGAGGTAACAAGGTAGCTAGAAAGCAAGAGGTCTAGGGAGGAGCAGAGTGGATGATTTAGATGATATCTCAACATGAGGTGGGCAATGTAATTTGAATGTTATATGTTGGGCTAGTGGAAGCCAGTGAAAGGATTACCAGAGAGGGGATAGCCACATATCAGTTACTAAAATGTAGGAGTCTAGCAGGAGCATTCATGATAGACCGAAGAGGGGATAGTCAGTGTAAAGATAGGCCAGCGAGAAGAGAGTTGCAGTAGTCAAAGTGGGAGACAACCAAGGAGTGAATAAGTTGTTTTGTGAGGTTATTTAAGAAGGGGGGATTCTGGAAATGTTGTGGGGGTTAGGGTGGCAAAATTTAGCAAGTGATTGGATGTGGGGCCTGAAGGAGAGGTCAGAGTCTAGGATTTCGCTTAGCACCATGGCATGTGTGGTGGGACTAATTATTATGCTATTAACAGAGGAGCTGCCAGGTTCTGGAATATTGTCAGGATCCTCCCAGACGACCGATTGACAGCAGGCTCCAGCTTTGTGCATGGCTGAGAGTCTAAGCCAGCTGCACCTGCCCCCTCTTCAGTCCGGCGCTCCAGTGAGCGCTGGAGGGGCAAAGCAGAGAGTGGTGACTACAGAGCTGACTGAGAACATAGCAATCAGTGGTCTCAGACTTACAGCCTGTATCAGACACATGCTGCTGCAGCAGGAAAGTGAGTATGTGTGTTTGTTTATAAACTCCAAACTTCTAGTTTAATATACCCTGTCTTGGCAAAATTAAGGAGAGTTTGACCACAGATCTGACAAAGAATACAACGGTTTGGCTATCCAGTGGTCTGACCCCCCCCCCCCCCCCCTGAACAATCCTTCAATCAATACGCTGCTCAGGGAGCGAGAGGGCTGTTGATTTGAACCATGTACAGGGATAATAATAATACAGAAGGAATGTGGGAGCATCTGTGTGGACTGTCTTTTTCTTTGCAACCTAGCAGCCAACTTGGAAAATCTATCATTGGCACTCCACAGAAACCCATCTAAAAGATTATATATATATATATATATATATATATATATATATATATATATATAAATCCATATTAATTACTGTTTTAAATATTTCAGAAATGTCAGCTATAAATTGATGCTGTGTATGAAATGACATGGCAAAATCTGTGTAACCCCTTCCTGCCCACACTGGATACATTAGCAGCATCATGCTGGGGGATACATTAAAGAATCTCTTTCCTTGAAAGCCAACAGCCGATACTTTCACAACTGGCTCTTATAGCTAAAGTCCCTAATAAAGATTGGGAGCAGGAGTGGTTCCTAAATATGAGATCACATGCAGGCCAAACGGCTCACTGACAAAATAAGCAGGCACACACTTGAAGGACAACTTCAGGCTTAATATTGTAATAGTCAAATACAATTACAGAATTAAATCAATATATACTGTATATAATAAATTAGGTACAAATTCATGGAAAAAAAATGGGGTTTATTAAAATAGCATTCAATATAAAATTCCTATATGTCCTTAAGAAATTAGGTATGCAGATAAATAGTTGAGCTGTTGTTAAGTTAGCTGACACATGTTGACTCTACTAAATTCTACCTGGGCATCTAGGCAATAATTAACTCTGGTTACAAAAGGGTAACAAAGGGGGGCAACAACAAATCAAACAAAAATTAGCTTTCAATGATCTTAGATTTCCTTTCAGCTTTGGTTTCGCACTGCAAAACTGATATCAATTCTACAGCACTCTGTTATTACTGATCTGGAGATAAATATTCCACATCTAGGTTAATGTATTAATACCACTGAAAAGAATAACAAGAGAGCAGTGTTTTGGAAGGAGAAGGAATGAACGTACTGTTCATTAAATACTGCTGACAGCTGCTGTAACTAATAGGTAAAAGGTATGTTTCAAAAATGAAGAGCGTCCTGTTTTGGATTTCTAGTTCATAATTAAAAGATTCCTGCAAGCCTTTCTTCAGAGGATAAGACCTATGAGTAACATGCTTTACTGTAACATTAGCTTAATCTCTTCCCTACGTTCACAGTACTGAAACTAAACAATGTTTGGTGCACATATTTTCTGGGTTAACGTTATATTGTCCAGACAAGAGTATTAAGCAGAAACAAAATATATTGACTTGTAGCCTTATATACTTTCCCATACATGATTTTATTAGAAAAGTAAATTCCAGGAACAGGAAACTTCATCCAAACTGTAGATCATCCATAGCTGATCTCATCAGTTACAACACACACACCAACCAGACGTGCCTTCATACAGTCTAACACACTGACCTAACTAGGGTTTCAGATAGGTATGAGTTAATGCCTTTTTTATTATCTGGTCATTTGTCTTCTCTTTCATGTGTTCCACTCATTATCCTTCTCTTACAACTTTCCTACTACCAACCTAAGTTTCCCTCTGGTCTCCCTGAACACTCCACCTAGGCTATACCTTGACATAGTAAGGTTCTCACCCTTTGCTTAAGGTCCTTGTGGTTCACTGACTGTCTACCCATTGCATGACCTCCCTTGAAAAGAAGTGGGTCATAGTTACCTGCAGTACACTCCCAAGCAGCTTTCTTTGAGGACCATGAGATACTTCAGGAAGTAGAGGGGCTTTTACATGTAGAGAGTAGTACCCCAGACTTATCATCACACAGAATGTAAGGGCAGATAAGACTGGTTTGCGGTGCCTTTTTCTTCTGGAAGGCTGATGACCTATAATTTAAAAAAAAAAGAAAATAATATTTTATTACGTCATGTTTTAATCTGTTTAATGGTGTGCTATCAAACAAAAAATCAAATCTGTGCATTTTCCTTCTTTAACTCCAATGTATAAATATAAAATGACATATGTAATTTATAATATAAACTTTTGAGATTCCTTTTTAAAAATAAATGTTCTGTTCTGCTATTTTGAGGCTGGGTTCACACTATCTTTGCAAGCGGCTCACAGCAGGGGTCTGGTACATCCTCATTCACCGTTTCAGGTCCAATTTCAGCCCGAATTTTTGGCTGAATTCGGACCTGAAATGGACCAAAAGATGCACAGGGCTCCTGTGCAAATTTGCACAGGAGCCACAACGGAGATATGTGAACAGGCTCTATAGAGAGCTGGTCAAAATCTCCTGCTATTGCAAGTCACATGCACGGAAACTGCATCCAATTTGCAATAGCGTGAACCCAACCTGAATGGTGAGAGTGTTATATATGGCAGCCCCCATGAGATTCCAGTGGCCCCACTTTAAATGTTTGTTGGCTGTTGGGCTATGTTTTTTTCGATCCTCCTTGTTTCCTGTATTGTATATTTTGGTAAAACAGCTAAAATATAAATGTAATTGTTGTCTATTTATTTGAAGTGTATTTGAAGTTTATATACACCCTAGCAATAAACTTCTCTTATTTGCTCCTATTTGATGATCTGTTAAATATACCATTGAAAATGTTTCAATATTCTTACTTGAGTGCAAAAATAGATAGGAGCTGAATGGCTAGAATACATTAATATTCTGACCAGCAGAATGAGATAAACACCATACGCCTGTAAACACACATAAAACAAGCTTATGTACACACCAAAACAAACATTTTGTATGCTAGATCTTTCTGCCAACAGAAAGATCCAGCACAGACAGGATTTTTTTTTTTTTTAATACGCCTGTGTGCATGTAGCCCAACAATCAATCTGCATAGAATATAGCCTAAGAACATTTGATTTTGCTGAAATCACACAGAACAAATTTACATACAGCATCAATGAACAAATAGCTATTTGAATATTTTATAAACAGATTCCTAAGTGTTCACATTGCATTTAAGTTGAGTATAAGTCAGTGACAGAATGGTATTATTATTATTGGGCTTTAGATAAAATGTGTTACATACTTGCTCTCACTCTGTAGCTGGACGTACATACTGGAAAAACAGTTAGTATAAAGTTTATAACATCTGATAATGCCATATAAGCTCCAGTGATGACCTGTTAACAAAGTGTCAAGATAAAAAAGTATTACAACGTAACGTCAAACATTAACAGAATGCTTTTATAAAAATGCTAAAATATTTAAATTGTTTACAAACGTATAGAAAGAACAAATTATATACTGCAAACTTTTCAATACACGGAGGTAGACAATTTCCCTTTATACTTTTATAAATACGCAAATGTTATGCGCAATGGTTTCCCTTCATAAAAAGTCGGTGTTAATCAGTCCAAACATGATACGCCTCTAACAATACACAATGTTTATTTATTTAAAACCAAAAGTGAGATTTGAATTCCCTAAATTCTTTTACAATTACTTAAATCTAGTAGGGATGAGTGGCATGATTTCAGCTTAATACATTTTGTAGAATATTACAGATTGTGGCGATGCAGGAATATCAGTTTTTTTTTTAAAAAAATATATTTTTTGAATAAGAAGATGTATGTCTCTATAGTAGTATATTAAAAGTAATGTCGTTTCTTTCATTTAGTGTTCTTTGTTTTTGTGTTTTTCCTTTTTTTATGTTTATATTTACCACACACCAACAGTTCTGAGTGTAATGTGAGAAGCGGCCTTAGCCTATACTTCTCCCACTCACGTGTTTCCCCCGCACAAAAGTCACCTCTTAGACACCTCTATGACTCGGTAGGCAGGAAGAAACGTGTCAGGGGGCATGGCTATTTGGCTATTTGGAGCACAAATTATTATTTATATGATCTAAGGATTGTCCAACCGCAATATATTTTTGTTTTTTGGTTTAGGTGCATTTTAAATAAAACAGGTCCCACATGCTTCATCCCTAAGGAGGTTCTAATCATTGGCACTTAATTTGGAATACCGGATTTTAATTCCATAAATTTGAAGTCATGGTAAATGTAAGGGTGTACTTACTTTTGTTCTGTGTGACAACAATGTATGTTCATTAACCTGAGCAACAAGGCACTTTCTCCTGGGGACCCATAGAGCTTACCCGGTTATATTCAATCTCACCTTGTGCAGCTAAATAACTTTTCTAAGAGAAGAGGGAAGGGTGTTTTAAGCACAGGGGAAGAAGGAAGTATGGAGGTAGTGGGGTGTTACATACTGGGGGAGTTTGATCACTTGGGAGGTCAAGATCTGGAGCAGTGGGAACAGGATTAAAGCACAGGACCTTTTTCAAATAATTTATTGAATTTTCACAAAACAGTGGAACACAGCCTGAGCATCGTGACAGATCAATAATGTCAGAGCAAAAAATAAACCAGGTTACATTGAACATCAGCAAGGAACTTACAATGTAATAAAGATTCATGAACTGTCTTTTACACACAATTACAAGCTTTGAATGTGATCCACTGTTATTTGGTATGAGGTCTAAAGAGATCACATGGTGCAAAAAAAAAAAGACCGAGAACTAAACAGACAGAGGGGGGGAGGGGGAGAATGAAAGGTGAGGGGGGGGGGGGGGGGGGTCCGGAGGATCCTCATGGCGGTGACATTCCTCCCAGACCATGTAATGCATTTTCACCCTATCTTGTAGTCTGTCTGTCATCCTTTCCATATTTTCCACATCTTTTATTCAAACATATAGGTCTTCCTGAGAGGGGGGAGACTGTCTCTTCCAATGAGGGGCTACTAGGCAACAAGCTGCAGTAAGGATATGTCTTAACAGTTTTTTAGATTGTTTGGAGATACGTAGATGCGAGACCCCTAACAGGAATAGTTTCGGGGACATGGGAATCTGTACTCCCAGAAGGCAGGACAGCAAAAGATGCATGTCCGACCAGTAGGGAGTGATCTTGGGACAGTTCCAGTAAATATGAAAGAGGGCTCCCCTATCCCCTGGCAACGCCAGCATCTGTCTGAACAGGAGGGATATGTGGCATGAAGTATAGATGGTGTCATGTACCAGAAGTATAAGATCTTATAAGCATTCTCCTTATATAAGGTGCAGTATGAGCTTTTGGCTGCTTGGGACCAGATCGTCTGCCAAGTTGCTTCCGGTATCTCCTCTCCCAGCTCCCTCTGCCATCGGAGCATGTACACGTTTGCCCTGTTTGGCAATTGAGTAGGAATTGAGCAGCCGGTAAATGTCTGCTATCAGGCCTCGGCGTGCTTTTCCTTCCAGGATAATGCTCTCGAAGGGAGACGGCGCAGCGAAATGGAGGTCGGGGCAAAGTATTGGGCATAATGCCTTATTTGCAGATAGCCATAGAATACCTGGCGAGGTAGGTCATATTTTGTTTGAAGTTGGGTGAAAGAAAGCAGCCTGCGGGACCTAAGGTCTACCAGATGACCAAAATGAAAGAGATTCAGCGTTGCCCAAGGGAGAGACATCTGGCGAGTAAGGCCATCCGGCAGTTCAGGGTTGTACAAAAAGGAGGTAAGAAATGACTTCTCTGAGCTAAGCTCATGCAAGCCGGAAAGCTTTCTCCAAAGAGACCTGAGTAGGGACATCGTGCCCAGGAGTCTCTCCGCGTCCACCTCCGACTTCGCACTCCAGAGTAGGCTATTCGGGTGGATGGGTGCTAGCCAGATTTTTTCTATTTCCATCCTTTTGTTATATGCTCTTTCGGGGAACCAGGAGGTAATGGCTCATAGTTGGGTTGCCTGGTAGTATTTCACCAGGTCTGAAAACATTAATCCACCATCCTGGCGTGAGGCCATCAACACCAAGTGGGGAATCCTATGTCTCCTGTAGTTTCAGACAAAGCATATCAGGTCTGCCTGGAGTTTTCTCAATTGCCCATAGGGGACCGGGATAGGCAGTGTCTGGAATAGATACAGGAGTTTGGGGAGGATAGTCATCTTTATTGACGCTACCCTGCCCAAGAGAGAGATATGGTGAGATTTCCACTTCTGTAGAAGATCCCGTATATGTCGAAAGAGAGGGGGGTAGTTGGCTTGGTATAAAGACGTGTAGGCCGGCATAAGCTGGACTCCTAAGTATTTCAGGACCTCCTTCTTCCAATGATATGTTAATTGGAAGTGCCTCTGATTTGGTAGCGTTAATTTTATACCCCGATAGGGTTTTGTATATGTCCAGCTCAGCTTGTAGATTGGGTAATGATATCCTAGGCTGGGTAAGAGTGAGTATAACATCGTCTGTGAATAATGTTATCCCTCCCTCTAACCAATATCCCTTGTATATTTGGGTTTTCCCGAATGGACGTGGCCAGGGGTTCAATGTACAGTGCGAATAGCAAAGGGTATAGCGGGCATCGCTGGTGGGTCCCATTCGTGATTAGGAAGGCGGGTGAGAGGGCAAAGGGCGTCTTGACCTGGAATGTAGGATTGGTGTATAAATGGCGGATTGCCCGCAGGAATGGACCCTGGAAACCCATGAGTTTTAGTGTGGCAAACAGGAAAGGCCACCCCAGGCAATCAAAAGCTTTTTCTGCATCTAGGCCCAGGATCAAAGATGCCTGTCCCTCCCTGTTTGCCACCTCTATCAGGTCGATAACCCATCTGGTGTTGTCCCCCGCTTGACGAAGGCGAACAAAGCCCACCTGGTCCTTGTGCATCAGGGACGGCAGTATCGGTTTCAGATGCGACGATAGGAGTTTTGTAAAGATCTTAAAATCCGAGTTTAGAAGTGTGATGGGCCTGTAGCTTGCACATAGAGAGGGGTCTTTGTGCGGTTTCGGTATTAGTGTGAGGAATGATCTTTGCATGTCTGAGGGTATAGGAGTTTGTTGAAGGAAGGCATTAAAAAGTTTACACATGTGGGGGAGTAAGGTAGGATGGAAGGTCTTGTAATATTCGTAGGGGAGGCCATCTGGTCCTGGGGATTTACGTGCAGGCATAGACTTAATAACGGAAGTGAGTTCTTCCTCAGAGATAGGTGCGTTGAGGGAAAGGAGACCCGAGGGTTGAAGCCTCGGGATCCCACTACTGTCTAGGTACTGGGCCAGTCAGTCAGTAAGGTCCGGGGAGGGAGGGTTATGAGGAATCTCAGGATTATTATATAGCATGGTATAGAATTCCGCAAATGTTTGTACTATATCCCGAGGGTGAGAAACCAGATTCCCCTCTTTGTTTTTGATTTGATGGGGTGTGGACGTGTTTGACCTTTCAGCGAGTTTACAGGCTAAAAGGGAGTGGGCCTTATTGCCTTTGTCATAGTAGAGTTGCTTCAGTCTCTTAAGTGCTTTTTCAACCTGACTGATTGCGAGATCTTTGAGCATTGTATGGAGGCAGACAATCTTTTTAAGAAGGGGTATCGATGGCGAGGTTTGAAGTTTCTGTTCTAGTGATTTAAGTTCCCCCTCGACCCGTCGTTTAGTAGCTATAGCATCTTTCTTCATGGCGGAGGCGAATGCAATACACCGGCCCCATACAGTAGGACTGCCTTATGGGCCTCCCATAGCATTGGGGTGGAGATTTCAGGGGTGTTATTTTCAAGGAAGTAGAGCTTCAAAGTCAAGTCCAATTCAGTTTTAGGAAGATGTTGCATTAGAAAGGTGTTTAGCTGCCAGTGGCATGGCTTGCGGTAAGGAACGCCTAGGTTTAGGGTTATAAGGATAGGGGCATGGTCTGACCAGGAGATTGGAAGAATCTTTGCCTCCCTTATAGCTCGGAGTGTGGCGTTGTTAGTGAATAAGTAGTCTATACGGGTGTGGGTGCGATGGGGAGCCGAATAGAATGTGTATTGTCTCTCCGGGGTGGAGTGACCGCCACGTGTCAAACAGAGGGTATCGTTCAGTGAGTTGTCTAAAAAGCTTTGAGTCGCTAGAGGTTCTGGTTTGGGTGTGTTTGGGTTCCACTGTGTAGTGATCGAACACCGAGGAGTGGGATAAGTTAAAGTCACCCCCTACTATCAGGCATTCACTAGGTGTTCGGAACAGTCGCGCAAATACTTTAGTTAAAAAATGAATCTGGTCAGTATTCGGAGCATAGAGGGTACATAACGTTATCATTTGAGTCTGCCAGCGGCTGTGGAGTATTATAAAGTGACTTTTTGGGTCTATGAAGGACTCCAGGCACTGGAAGGGTGATCCATGCTTAAAGAGGATGGCAACCCCTGCTCGTTTATGGGGATTAAACGCTTGATAAATCTGGGGATATTGTCTGGAGGCGAAGGCAAAGGCGCCACCTGTGTTAAAATGAGTCTCCTGAACCATAATTATATCTGCTCCGGAGTGCCGGAACTCAGTCAACGCCAGACGTCAAAATTCTTATCTGGTCTAGCTGCCTTAGAGCCATAACTCCGAGATGCGGGGTATCATCAGAGTGATTGTTCAAGGTTCAGATGGAGCCCAGGGAAGGGTAGGGAGGAGGAGGGTGGGGGTAGAGAGAGAAGAAAAAACAAAAGAAATATGAATGAATAACAAAATAAAAGTTGCAAACATTGTGAGCTTATTCTGCATGGCCTGCAAAACACAGGAATAATTAAGTGCCATTAAGTCCATCCGGCTAGAAGAAAAAACAACAGGCCGGGGGGACAGAAAGAAGTGTTGCGACAGCAGTCTAATAACTGAGAAGAAACAACACCAAAAGTTTCCGAGGAACTCTAGGGGATAGACTATGGGGGGGGGGTCAGTGAGTGGAAAGATGACCACTCTCAAGTCTTCGAACCGAAGTGCCCAATATGCTGTTCAAGGGAAAGCTAAGGGAAAGCCTAAGGGAATATGTAACAGGCTACATAACTTGTGCCACACAAAGTCCATTAGATGGGTACACCCTCCGCAGCTGGGGCAGATAGGTACAAGGAACCAGCTTTCCTCAGCTCTTTTTTGGCTTGGCCGCTTTGTGGGGGGTGCCTGGGGCCCAAGAGCGCTTGGAAGGGGGAACCTTCTGCCAGGTTGAGGGTGGGGGGTGGAGTAGCCACCAGGTCCCATTCCTGGAGACAGGGGTTCGGAATTTCCAAAGTGTCACAAAAAGCTTCTAGGTCTTCAGGGTAGTGAAGTACTGCGGACTGACCCTCTTTACGTACTGTCAGGCTAAAAGGAAAACCCCAGCGATATACATAATATGTCCTTTTCCTGTAGAAAGAGAAGAAGGGGTTGTAATCCAGGAGAGATCTGGATATAGCTGAATGTGTGTTATGGAACACCACTCTCCGGGCCATTCGAACTATACGCATCACCTCCTCTTTCAGCGGGTAGCAGTTGACTCTGCAAATGACATCTCGTGGATTAGAGGTCATGTTTTTGGGGCACAAGGCGTGATGGGCACGGTCCATCTCTATTGGGGTGTCCGTGGGGTCTCCCAAGAGGTCATTAAAGAGGATCTGCAGGGTTTCACGTAGATTCTCCGGGCCTTCAGATTCCGGGAGTCCCCTGATGCGAATGTTGTTCCTGCACCCCCTGTTGTCAAGGTCCTCAATATGGCGTTGCATGTCCCTCAGGAGTAACCGATGATCCACACCTTGTATTTGGGCATGATGTACTGCCTGTTTGGTCTCCTGAATTTCCTCTTCTGCCATCTCCACTCTGTCTGCCAGGTGTTTAAAGCTAGTTTGGAGTGCTTGGATTTCGGCACGACATGGTTTTAGCATCTTCAATTAATTGTTTAAAGTCCTCTTTGCTTGGGATGGCTTGGAGGTAGGTTTGCCATGAAAGGGTTGATTGTTCCTGGAGATCTCGTGGTGATCGTTGCTGGGCTGGCTGGTGGCCAGGGAAGGGTTGTTGCCATGGGGTAGGTGGTCCCACATGGGCAAGCGGTGCATGTTGCAGCTGGGGGCCCCATTCTCCGCAGTCCTTCTGCCCCTGTGTATCTAGTCGCCGCTGGGTATCCCCCATATCTAGGCATGAGGGGAAGCTGGCCCCCCTGCGCACCCGGTCTCCAAAGGAGGGCTGTCTCTGGTCTTTTGGGAGGGCTGGGGCCTGAGCACAGTCCTGGTGGGGCTTGTAGTGCACCTGGGGGTCCGGAGTAGCCTCCCCTGCGGGGAAGGCATGGAAGGAAAGTCCTCTGAGCACTCTGATAGTGATGGGGAGCTGGGGGGTTCTGCGGACATGCCTGGATCTGAGGCTGTACGCAGGAGTCTGGGGAAGGTGTCCGTGCACTGTGTGCAGGACGCTCCGGTGAGGCCTAGTTGGGCAGGCCTCGTGGGGAGTGGGATGGTGGGGGAGACTTACCGCCTCGACCGGAGCTATCCACGGGCCAGGCGTTGTCCAGTCCTGTGCGGGGGAACTCCGCGGATGCAGCAGACCACGAGTTCCTGGCGGTGAGGCCTGTATGGCGGCCGTGGAGGAGGATGCCAGAGCCATCTTGGGATTCCCGCCTGCCAGCATGGCAGGGCTTGTGAGGTATCCCCTGATGGTGGCAGAGGAGCCGGGTGGTAGCTGGGACAATCCCCGGGGTCTTGTGGAGTGGGTCTTTCGTGAACCACCCATGTGTGGGCGAAAGAAAGACCCCAAAGAAGGCTATGTAGCTGGGGGCAGAGAGGGAGCTAACAGCTCACACGTCCATGCAGGTCGGCTTCCGGTCACGCCCCCCCCAAAGCACAGGACCTTGATTATTATCCTATACCGGGACCCAGATATGCCAATCTATGCCACTGCCTGGCAATCAGTGCTGAATGAAGAGTGTACAGCTAGAGACAGGCTATTACAGCGTCAGTATTTGAACCACTGCATGCACTCATGTTTAAGGGAAGAAAAAAAATAAGGAAAGATTTTTTTAAATGGGCCTGTGGAAGACATGTGAACTGCAGTAGTTAAAAGTTTAAAGTGGAAGTTTAGTCAAATCTACTCAGCCACATTCTAAACCTAATCTATCTAGCTCTGTAAAGAAGAGATTGCTTGATGGGACTGGTGGAGAATCTTGCCAATACCACTGCTGGCAGGATGTTAATTGGCCTATTGCTCTTTTATGACAGGAAGAAGATCATGCTTTACTGCAAAAAACCCTTGGCCCTGACAGTGGCTTTTTGGAAACAACTTGTGAGCGTGCAGTTGCCACTATATGGACCTGCTTAGGCCAACATGTCCTGCTCCAAGAAGTTCGATAAAATTTGGACCAAATGGTTGGAAGATAACATAACTTCATAACTCTTGTTGAATTAAGTTTGGGCTGGAGGATAGGGGGGACAGGATTTCAATATTGCTACTTTGAATATATCCTAACGAGATAAGAGGACTTGATACGTTTGCACTATTTACTCCTATTTAGACTAGAGCAAGTAGCAACATGCACCTATGTATTAGCCAGCACATCCTCCTGATTTTGTTTTGCTTCAGGAAGGCCCACTCCTGCGTGAGCCGGGCCACCTGAGTATGTTATGTCCGACTTATGTTACAAACAATAAAAGAGAATTACTTACCTGTTCTGCAGCCTTACTGGTCTGGTCCCACGCTGAGCTATCAGCGGCGGCTTCAGTGTGTGGGAATGTGTAGGTGAAGCAGCCGACAACGGAAGCCCCATAGCAACTCTGTGGTTGATGTTACTTCCCAGACATTGTTGGCTTTCTCACTCTACACGGCACCTGCCACTGGAGACTGGATTGGATAGGTTCGGCTACAGAAAAGGTAAGTATAGATTTTTTGTCTTTATGGGTTTTGATAGGTTATGCTTACATTGTGGCAGAGAGTTGGTTTACCGTTAGATAGCTTTTGGCTGAACTTCAACTTTAAGACAAACTACTAAAGATTCTATTGCTTTAGCATTACTGTGTAGAACATACAAGTTATTTGAAGGAAAAAAAAATACATTTAGCGCTCAGGAGGATAATAAAATTATTTATAGTGTTAAATTAATGTATGTTTTCATGCACATACCTGTATTGTGAGCTGCTTTGCCAAAAGAGATCCAATTGCATTACACATGGAGCCAAAAAAGCTATAAATATTCCAAAATACTGATTCCTCATGCCTGGATTTTCTTTTGCATTGCAAGTAGAAATGCCTGAAATCAAATGAAATTATGAAATAAATTAAATAAAGCTATGTAATTAAGGTTGTTGGATAAAACCCTTCACCATTAGAACTCCCCCAACACGACCCACTCCATAAAGCGACACTAAACAAAATGCTTAGGCTTCATTCGCACTGGCACTGATGAGTTTAGCATTTAGCAAATGCAGAAGTGGTCTGAGAAATAAAAGCATATTTTTTGCTCCCAGATAATTTTTTTCCTGCATTTAGATGTTCCTGCTTTAACCACTTGACCTCCAGACCTTTTTCTCATTTTATTTACATGTAAAAATCTGTATATTTTGCTAGAAAAGCAGTTAGAACCCTCAAACATTATATATATATATATATATATATATATATATATATATATATATATATATATATATATATATATATATATATATATATATTTTTTTTTTTTTTTTTTACGTTTAATGCTTTATTCAAAATTTTTCTTTTTTAACAAAGCATATAAAACAATAATAAGAAAAGGAATAAACCTGTATTAGAATTATTATATTCTACGCTCCTTGCCTAATAATGTCTTATTAGACGAAATGCGTTGTAATTGCCTCTGCTGATGACATTGCGTCATATTTTATATCAAGTGCTTTTTTATCTTCACAATGTGAGTGTTCCTTTTATACAATAAATACCCTTTTTCCTAAATGGAATTACACTATGTGGCCCTTTTCATTCTTTCCTTATAACTGCATCACATGGGAGAGCTCATCCATCTGGCTGTCCATCTCAATCCTTTTTGAGGGCTATCCTTTTGGAGTGTCATTGTGAGGGACCACCCGAGTTTCTACCCCTAACCGGAGGTCGTTATCTCCTGATGTATCACACCACAAGTCTGATTGACTCATTAGACATTTGCCTGTTTGAGTTCAATCCTTCTGGTAAGCCTTTTACTCATTTGTGGTGGATTACTTATTTGTGGTGGATCGTCTATCGGCAGCTTTTCTGCACAATCCTACATTTGAAGTCACAATGATGTTTTGCCCATCCATTTATGGACTCTGAATTACTTTTGGATTTTTGCTTCATTGTCATTACGTTCATTTATTTCATTTTATCCACTGTGTATATATTAGAGATTTGTCACTCTAAGTATTAAATTTAGTGCCATGTCCCTTTAAGGTTTGTTTTCACAAATTACCCTTGTATATTGTGTACATTTAATTTGTATGTAATCACATTTATCCTATGACAGGTTTTTTCACCATCCAAGGGGTTCACATACAGTGTACACCATGGACAAATATTCGGTCTTGGTTTATTCTAAGACAGTATATTAGCATTGCACTTATTTATAACTTTTTCACTTTGCAATTGATCCTTTGCTGTGCCGGCTGCTATCTAACAACTTAAAGAGACAGTGCGGTATAGTTGTTTTGTTTTTACCTTCCTTACCTACTTTAAGATAAAATAAACCTTCTCCTGACCCCAACACTTAGAGGTCTGGAAGAAAACTCTACTAAAGAAACAGAACTACAAAATCAAAAAAAAAAAAAAAAACAACTATAAAGGAGTATAAAGAACTAAGGAACTTCATAGCGTCCAACACCTCCCCCCCCCCCCCCCCTCCATTGAACCAGGCCTACCCTTGTAGATTGTAATTTCCTAAACTAAACAGGAAAGCAATCAGTAAGCTGGGATGTACAAGTAAAGGTAGTCCATGGCCACCAAGTATCCCGAAATTCATCCTCTCTTCCATAGAGAGAGAGACACTCTCATGTTTTCCATTGTCCATTGTCCTAATTTAATCTATTCTAGAGAACCAATGTTTCAAAGATGGTGTGATAGTGGACTTCCACAAATCAGGGGTACATGCCCAGACAGAATTCAGCGCTATCAACCATTTTTTATATTGAGGAAGGGGCAACCCATTTAGGTGCAAGAGATATCCCAAAGGGTCCAAACCAAGGTCAACTGATGTCAGTTGTTTAATCATGTTCCCTCCTGTTTTTGAAAGTGACTTGCTATAGAAGATTTGTATATTTTTATTTAAAGCAGAGGCCCTAGAGAATGAAATGATGGGGTTTGAAATTTTTTATGTCAAACGGTATATGCACAGTAGTTTTTCAAATGCAACTTTTTGGGAAAATTTTACTTTTTTAACATTTTAATGCAAATATTTTAAACACAACACATAACCTATTTTTTTAACCACTTCAGCCCCGGAGCATTTGGCTGGCCAGAGCACTTTTTGCGATTCGGCCCTTTTTTCCTCCAAATAGAGCTTTCTTTTGGTGGTATTTGATCACTCCTAAATAGCGACAATTTTGAAAAAAAAAAAAACTTTTTTTTGGTATATTAAGTATCCCCAAAAAATATATAAAAATATTTTTTTCTTCAGTTTTAGGCCTATACGTATTCTTCTACATATTTCTGGTAGAATTTTTTTTTTAAATTGCAAAAAGTGTTTATTAATTGGTTTGCACAAAAGTTATAGCTTCTACAAAATAAGGAATAGTTTTATGGCATTTTATTAATAATTTTTTTTTTTTTTTACTAGTAAGCTACGATCAGCGATTTTTTATCGTGACTGCGACATTATGGTGGACACATCGGACACTTTTGGTGCTATTTTGGGACCATTCACATTTATACAGCGATCAGTGCGATTAAAAATGTACTGAATACTGTGTAAATGTGACTGGCAGTGAAGGGGTTAACCAGGAGGGGGCACTGCAGGGGTTAAGTGGGTCCTAGGGAGTGGTTCTAACTGTGGGGGGAGGGGGGGCTGTGTGTGTCACATCACTGATTACCGCTCTCGATCACAGGGAGCTGTGATCAGTGTCAGCGTCATTAGGCAGAACGGGGAAATGCTTGTTTACATTAGCACTTCCCCATTCTTCCTCTCCGTGAGAGGATCGTGGGCATCGCCGTGGATATCGAGTACGCAGGACCCATGGTCGGACTCACGGAGCTCACAGCGGGCACGTGCGCATGCCTGCAATACAAGCCTCGTGAGATCACGTACAATAATGTGATTTGACGCAGCGGAGCCAACCTGTCACAGTAAAACTGCGGCGGCTGGTCCCCAAGTGGTTATAATATAAAAAATGATGTTACACTTAGTAAACAAATACCAAACATGTCAAGCTTTAAAAATTGCGCACGCCCGTGAAATGGCGTCAACTGGCATACATTTTACTATCCACAGGCAGGGCTTTACCGGTTGCCACTTTAGATTTACAAAGAAGCTAGTGATAGAATTACTGCCCATAATCTGATGTTCGTGGTGATACCTCACATGTGTGGGACTAGTGCTGTTTGCGGGCATGCAGGACACACGGTGTGCGTGTTCACTTTGTGCGTGATCACAGGGGGTGGTTTATCACCTTAATTTTTCCTTTAATTATTCTTTTTATATTTTTATCACTGTTGTTTAAAAAAAAAAGTAATTTAGATCACTTTTATTGCTGTCATAAAGAATGTAAACATCCTTGTGACAGCAATAGGCATGTGACAGGTACTCTTTATGGAGAGATCTGGTGTGTATAAGACTCAAGATCTGTGTTTTTTAAATTTTACATTTGGGTTAACTGGAAGTGATGTCAAGTCATCGCTTCCGGGTTATCATAGTGGAGAGCTAATCAAAGCCGATCACGCCTGGTCGATTGGATCTCCTGGTGAGAAGCAAGCCGTGAAAGGCAGCAGGAGGTACCAGGCATCATTCCAGTATAACTGCTTGAAGTCCAGTGTCGCTGTGTTTGCAAGTGGTTAAAGCAGGTTTAGCTGCATTTTGTTGTGTTCACATGCATTTAGCCGCTTTTAGGCCATCTTCACACTGCCTTTTAGTTGCATCAGTGGATTCTTGCAACTGGAATGACTGGAGCACGTGAATAGTGACAACCATTCAGTCCACATAAACCGAATGACAGCAGTCGCCACTGTTTGCATGTAGCTGCACACCATGGCGTTACCATCGGTTAGGGATGGATATCAGAGCCTGGATGCAGGCAGCTGTGGTTAGGTCCAGATATCTGCAGGTAACCCCATGGTGTGCGGCTACATGCAAACAGTGGTGACTGGAGTCGGTTTATGTAGGCTGAGTGACCACTGCTATTTGCATGCTTTAGTCCATTCTTTCTCAACCTTTTTTCAGTCAAGGCACTCTTTAAAATGATGCACAATCTCTAGGCACCCCATTCTTTTACACTGAAGGTGGTTTTCAGGCGTTTTAATGCTAGAAATAGCGTCTGTAAAGCACCTGAAAACCACCTCCCATTCCGCCCAAATGTGAAAGCTCGAGTGCTTTCACACCCAGGTGGTGCACTTGTGGGATGTTACAAAAAGTCCTGCAAGCAGCATCTTTGGGGTGGTTTGGGAATGCTGTATACCGTGCTCCTAAACCGCCCCTGCCCATTGGAATGAATGGGCAGCATTTCCAAAGTGCCTGAAAAGCGTTTCAGAAAAGCTGCAACACGGGAGGTTTTAACCCTTTCTTCGGCCGCTAGCAGGGGTTAAATGCGCCCCGCTAGCAGCCGAAAACACAGCTAAAATGAGCGGCGCTTTACCACCAACGTGACCGCAGTGACAGTTACCTAAAATAAACGAATAGTTAAACATAATGCAGCGGTATCGACAAATGTCGGACACCCAAAATTAGAGATAATTTATTATATACACCTTTGAACACTGGTACTGACTAGTATGCCAGTGTTTCTCCTCTCCTTCATTTTCACTTCCTCATTCAGCCAACGGGACCCCAATGCAAAAGGAGACCTCAATGCAAAAGGACTTCCTTATCAATTTATGACATAATTTATTAGAATCCCAGCAGCTGGCCTGCATGGTGCCCAAGGTGGTTTAGTGCTGTGGCTTTGTGCAACAAAAAAAAAATGCAGGCCGCCATGCTGACAATTTTGGGTAATTTAAGGAAATGTTTTGCATTTTGTCAAGGCACCCCTGAAAAGCCCCCAGGAGGCACAACTCCCCCCCCCCTCCAAAAAAAAAAAGTCTGCTCTTATCATTTCAGCCACAAGAATCCACTTACTCTTGTTGCTGGAATCTGATGATTTGTAAACACATATACTTTGGTTTGACAATGCCAGTGTCTCCAAAAATAATTTATATACATCCACTACTGCTTGGCGTTCAACCCAAAAGTGGAACTTCCGCTTTAAGGACTTCTGTCCCCTTGACATGCCACATCTGGCATGTCATTTTTTTTTTTGGGGGGGTACCTAGTTTTGACAGCTACCCAGCTCCCACTTCCGCAGCGCCGAGCAGAAGTTCTCCTATCCCCTCATTACCTGCCATCTTCTGGGACGTCACAGATCCTAGAAGATTGCCCAGCCATTGAGAACGCACAGCACGACTTGCGCATTCGCAGTGCGCACCCGGCTGTGAAGCAGCAAGCTGTCACAACCGGAAGCCCACACTTGCAACGTCAGTGCCACGGAGAGGAGAGGGAGAGAAGTGAGGCTTCGGGCACCATCATCGCTGAACCGTAGGACAGGTGAGTCTCTTTATTAAAAGTCAGCAGCTACACTTTTTTGTAGCTGTTGACTTTTAATAAACACAGAAATGGCCCTATAATTTATTTTTAATTAATCGTTTCCTACTGTGTTTTTATGTGCCCCTTTAACAGCCTCTATGAGCTCCTGAACCTCCCCCCCTCACTTCCGTTAGTTTTCAATGAGCATTGCAAATTAGGACTGGCCATACAGTATACAATTTTCTTGTACAACTTTCCTTTATATTTACAAATACCATATAATTAGGGATGAGCCGAACACCCCCCGGTTCGGTTCGCACCAGAACTTTCGAACGGACCCCGCGTTCGTAACGAACGTTAGAACCCCATTGAAGTCTATGGGACTCGAACGTTCGAAATGGAAAGTGCTAATTTTAACGGCTGATATGCAAGATACTGTCCTAAAAAGGGTTTGGGGACCTGACTCCTGCCTCAGGGGACATGGGTCAATGCAATAAAAAGTTTTAAAAGCGGCCGTTTTGGCGGGAACACTGATTTTAATGACGATTAAAGTGAAAAAAAAAATGAAATATTCCTTTAAATATGGTGCCTGGGGATGTCTGTAGTATGCCTGTGAAGTGCCACGTGTTTCCCGCGTTTAGAACAGTCCCTGCACAAAATGACATTAAACGGAAATAACACCATTTAAAACTGCTTGCGGTTTTAATGTTATATCTGGTTCCTGCAATATGGTTGAAAATCATTCAGAAAAATGGCATGGGTAGCCCTCCCTGCCCATTACCAGCCTATTTGGGTCTTGTACGCATATTAAGGGGAACCCCGTACCCATATTAAAAAAAGGAAATGTGTGTGGCCCCCAGGCCCTATATACTCAGAACAGCAGTATACAGGTGGTGCAAACAAGACAGGGACTGTGTAGGTTTGTTATGTTAAGTTGAATCTGTTTGTAATTTTCAACTGGTACATTTTTAAAGTGTAGCTCCAGTCAAAAAAACTATTTTTAAGCTTTTTGGAAAACATAGGGAAGGGTTATCACCCCTGTATAATTTGTTTTGTCGTCCATCTTTTTTCATCTCACTTGCTGTTGTCTCCTTCCGTTTGCAAGTAGGAGATGTTTGTAAATTGGATGTTTGAAAGTAGGGGCCTGCCCTATATGCTCTGCAGAAATGGCGGAACAAGGTGTTGGTTTTGCCACAACATTGTAAGCCCTCAAAGTGACTCTTGGTGGGCGCTGGAGCGCCCTGCTGTGAACAATTATATCAAGAATTGTAATTACATGCCATTGTTGAACAGTGGTAGAAAAATTGACCTTTGGTGGTTGTGGTGCTGGTGCCACCACACTATAAGTCCTCACCGTTACTCTGGGTGGGCACAGGAAGGGGCCCTCCTGTGAAATATTATATCAAGAATTGTAATTACATGTCCCTGTTAAACAGGGGCAGAAAAATTGGGCCTTAGGCACTGGTGCCATCACACTGCAACCTCTGCCATATACTCTAGTTTTATTGCAGGAATTAGCCCTGCTGCAAAGCATTGCATCAAAAATTGTACTTAAACGCCCCTGTTAAACAGGGGCAGAAAAATTGGGCCTTAGGCACTGGTGCCATCACACTGCAACCTCTGCCATATACTGTAGTTTTATTGCAGGAATTAGCCCTGCTGCAAAGCATTGCATCAAAAATTGTACTTAAACGCCCCTGTTAAACAGGGGCAGAAAAATTGGGCCTTAGGCACTGGTGCCATCACACTGCAACCTCTGCCATATACTCTAGTTTTATTGCAGAAATTAGCCCTGCTGCAAAGCATTGCATCAAAAATTGTACTTAAATGCCCCTGTTAAACAGGGGCAGAAAAATTGGGCCTTAGGCACTGGTGCCATCACACTGCAACCTCTGCCATATACTGTAGTTTTATTGCAGGAATTAGCCCTGCTGCAAAGCATTGCATCAAAAATTGTACTTAAACGCCCCTGTTAAACAGGGGCAGAAAAATTGGGCCTTAGGCACTGGTGCCATCACACTGCAACCTCTGCCATATACTCTAGTTTTATTGCAGAAATTAGCCCTGCTGCAAAGCATTGCATCAAAAATTGTACTTAAACGCCCCTGTTAAACAGGGGCAGAAAAATTGGGCTGCTGGCATCACCCAGAACCAAAAATGTTCTTCCAACATATCAGCGGAGGAGGAAGAGGATAGACAATCAACATAACAGGACAGTCACTCAGCATCAGCATAGGCAGTCTTGAAGGGATGTGGTATTTCAAAAAAAATTATTCGGTTACATCAGCTTCAGGTGCTTGGTAGCTGTGGGTGATCCAAGACTGATTCATCTTGATGAAGGTCAGTCGATCAACTGATTCGGTGGACAGGCGCACCCTGTGATCGGTAACGAAGCCACCAGCAGCACTGAAGGTGCGTTCCGAAAGAACGCTGGATGCAGGACAGGCCAGTAGCTCAATTGCATACTGTGCAAGCTCTGGCCAGTGATCCATCCTCAAGACCCAGTAAGCCAGAGGATTTTCAGTGGGAAAGGTGTCCAAGTCTGACCTTGCCCCTAGGTATTCCTGCACCATGTAAATTAGACGCTGGCGATGGGTGCTGGAACCAATCATACCTTGGGGCTGCGGACTAAAAAATTGTCTGAAAGCATCAGTCAGACGGCCACCTTCTCCACCGCTCCTTCTGACTGATGCCTCAGCAACACGTTGTCCAGGACCAGGAGTCTGTGACCTCCCAGTCTCTGGGAACGCGTTGCACAGAGCTTTCTGCAAGGCCTCCCGGAGATGTCTCATCCTCTGCTCCCTCTGCGATGGCAAGATAAGGTCGGCAACCTTACCCTTGTACCGTGGATCAAGGAGAGTGGCCAGTCAGTAATGGTCCCTCTCCTTGATCCGAAGAATACGAGGATCCTTCCGCAGGCTTTGCAGGATCAGGGAGGCCATGCAGCGTAGGTTAGCTGAGGCATTCGGTCCGGAGTCCTCTGGGTCACTAAGGACAACATGATCCGCAGCTACCTCCTCCCAGTCCACGTGTTTCTTGGGACTGTAAATCATCCCTATAAGACTGCTGCTGCTGCTGCTGATGCTGAGTGCCAGCCTCCACCTCCATGCTGACACAATCATCCTCCTCCTCCTCTTCCTCCTCCTCACCCTCTTCCTGTGTGATGGGTGGCACAGCAGGAACACTGTCTGGATAAAGGGGGCCTTGAGAGGCAAGGAAGTCCTCCTCTTCCTGCCTCTGTTCTGCCTCAAGTGCCCTGTCCATTATTCCGCGCAGCGTATGCTCCAAGAGGTGGACAAGAGGTACAGTGTCACTGATGCATGCACTGTCACTGCTCACCATCCTTGTGGCCTCCTCAAACGGTGACAGGACAGTGCATGCATCCCTGATCATGCCCCAATGGCGTGGTGAGAAAAAACCAAGCTCCCCTGACCCTGTCCTGGTGCCGTAGTCGCACAGGTACTCATTGATGGCCCTCTGCTGCGTGTGCAGCCGCTGCAGCATGGCCAATGTTGAGTTCCATCTGGTGGGCATGTCACATATAAGGCGGTTCTTGGGCAGGTTCAACTCCTTTTGGAGCTCAGCCAGCCGAGCACAGGCATTAAATGATCGGCGGAAATGCACACAGACTCTCCTGGCCTGTTTCAGGACATCCTGTAAGCCGGGGTACCTGCCCAAGAACCGCTGCACCACCAGGTTAAGGACTTGAGCTACACAGGGCACATGGGTCAGTTGTCCCTGTCGGAGGGCGGAGAGGAGGTTGGTGCCATTGTCGCAAACCACCATTCCTGGCTTAAGCTGGCGTGGCGTCAACCACCTCTCGGCCTGCCCCTGCAGAGCTGACAAAACATCCGCCCCAGTGTGGCTCCTGTCCCCCAAACAAACCAGCGCAAGCACGGCATGGCATCGTTTTGCCTGCGTACTTGCGTAGCCCCTGCAACGCCTACGGAGCACCGCTGGTTCTGAGGACAGTGCACTGGAAGAGGCCATGGAGGAAGACGAAGAGGAGGGGGTGGAGGAGAGAGGTGTGTCACAACCAATAGTAGCATTTTGGAGGCGTGGTGGCGGAACAACCTCCAACACTACTGCACCTTGTCCTGCATCCTTCCCAGCAGCCAGAAGAGTGACCCAATGGGCCGTGAAAGACAGGTAACGTCCCTGTCCATGCCTGCTGGACCATGAGTCAGCGGTAATATGCACCTTACCGCTGACCGCCCTGTCCAGCGAGGCAAGGACATTGCCTTCCACATGCCGGTAGAGAGCTGGAATCGCCTTCCGTGAGAAAAAGTGGCGTTTGGGGACCTGCCACTGAGGAACCGCACATTGTACAAACTCACGGAAGGGGGCCGAGTCTACCAACTGAAAAGGCAGCAGTTGAAGTGCTAGCAATTTAGCCAAGCTAGCATTCAACCGCTGGGCATGTGGATGGCTGGGAGTAAATTTCTTCCGCCGGTCCAGCAGCTGGGGCAGGGACATTTGCCTGCTATAATCGGACGTGGATGTACCACTAGCAGAGTTCCCGGAAGCACTTGGCTGTGACACACCTAATTCTACACCTTCATTCCTCTCAGAGCAGGTTTCAGAGAGGACTGAAGGTCTAGTGGGGTTGGAGATGCCAGCTGATGAGGAGCAAGGAGAGGTCCGCTTTGTTCTTTGGTGTGGGTCTTTGAGGTATGCTTGCCAACGAGCTGCATGGCAGGTCAACATATGTCTGGTCAAGCATGTGGTGCCCAAGCGGCTGATGTTTTGGCCACGTGAGATACGCTTGAGACATATGTTGCAAATAGCAGCGGTGCGATCTGATGCACTCGTCTCAAAAAAGGCCCACACCAAAGAACTTTTAGAATAACGCGCAGAGGAAGCGCTCTGCGCAGGCGGAGCTCTGCGGTGTGATTCAGTCGGTGTACTGCCCCTAAGCTGGCCCCCGGAGGGCATCCTGCCTCGTTGGACATGTGCCTCCTCCTCCTCCCTCCTTCCAGGCACCCCCGTGGAGTCAGTGCCCTCATCATCCCCTCCCTCTTCATCGCTGTAGCAAACCTGGCAGTATGCTGCAGCTTGTGGAACATGACTGCCAGATTGCTGTGCTTCTTGAGCATCCTCTCTCTCTGCGCTCACGCTACTGCCTTCCTCTAGCTGAGTGTCATCATCAGAGCCCACCAAACACTGGGCATCCTCCTGGAGCATGTACCCAACACTGTGCTCAAAGAGTTCAGGAGACTCCTCAGGAGGACGTGGTGGGTCTAGGGAAGGAGTCACTGATGATGACATTGAGAGGAGGGAAGACGATGCGTTGGCAGCTGCTTTGCTACTACCCTGAGACTGGGTGAGAGAGGATGAGGAGGATGAAGAGGGCTTGGTCATCCACTCTACCAAGTCGTTGGCATGTTGCGGTTCAACATGTCCAGCTGCAGAAAAGAAGGACAAGCATGTCCCATGGCCACGTGCTGATGACAATGCACCGCGTCCACGACCAGCACTGTTGTCTCTAGACACAGAGCCTGCTTGCCCTCTTTTATCGGCTCGCGCCTGTCTGCCTCTCCTTGCTGGCCTTCCAGACATGGTAATGGCCTGAAGGGAGTTGGGTAAAACAGTAGCTGGGTAGTTTATATTGTGCTGGAGGCACACAACACCCACTAACTCCTGCAGATGCCTTTTTTATAGAACAGCAGAATTAAAGGGGTATATACAGATGTATACTGTGCTGTGCTGGAAGCACACACAACTTCCTATAACTCCTGCAGATGACAATCGGGCCCAAATAGAGAACAGCTATGTAGGTGGATTATAGCGGTATGTACTGGGTACAGAGCACGCACACAGCACGCACTATCTCCTGAGTGACACTACTGACTGCAAGCTCTATTGTTAAAGATGGACCACTAGCTATATAGGTGAGGTGAATATCACGGTGTATACTGCGGTCAGGGCACGCAGACAATAACCAGAAAACAGCAGAGTTAAAGGGGTATATACAGATGTATACTGTGCTGTGCTGGAAGCACACACAACTTCCTATAACTCCTGCAGATGACAATCGAGCCCAAATAGAGAACAGCTATGTAGGTGGATTATAGCGGTATGTACTGGGTACAGAGCACGCACACAGCACGCACTATCTCCTGAGTGACACTACTGACTGCAAGCTCTATTGTTAAAGATGGACCACTAGCTATATAGGTGAGGTGAATATCACGGTGTATACTGCGGTCAGGGCACGCAGACAATAACCAGAAAACAGCAGAGTTAAAGGGGTATATACAGATGTATACTGTGCTGTGCTGGAAGCACACACAACTTCCTATAACTCCTGCAGATGACAATCGGGCCCAAATAGAGAACAGCTATGTAGGTGGATTATAGCGGTATGTACTGGGTACAGAGCACGCACACAGCACGCACTATCTCCTGAGTGACACTACTGACTGCAAGCTCTATTGTTAAAGATGGATCACTAGCTATATAGGTGAGGTGAATATCACGGTGTATACTGCGGTCAGGGCACGCAGACAATAACCAGAACACAGCAGAGTTAAAGGGGTATATACAGATGTATACTGTGCTGTGCTGGAAGCACACACAACTTCCTATAACTCCTGCAGATGACAATCGGGCTCAAATAGAGAACAGCTATGTAGGTGTATATAGTGGTATGTACTGGGTACAGAGCACGCAGACAGCACGCACTAACACTACTGACTGCAAGCTCTATTATTAAAGCTAGATCACTAGCTATATAGGTGAGGTGAATATAGTGGTGTATACTGCGGTCAGGGCACAGACAGTAACCACTACACAAGAGCAAGATAGTAAATCAGCCAAAAACGATTGGTGTGTAACTGTGTTGAAGGTACACAGAACACCCACTGCTTCAGACGCCAACACACTGCACGAGGCTGCCTTAATGGCGGCCTTATATAGTGTGGGGCGTGCACTACACAGCCTGAGCTACGATTGGCCACAGGCAGGATGCCTGTGGCCAACCATGGCTCTCCTCGCTGCTGGCGCTGCGATTGGCCAAGCATGCGGGGTCACAGTGCATGCTTGGCCAATCGTGAGACAGCAATGCATTGCGCCATCGCAGTGCATTGTGGGCCACACGAATTTTGCCGCGAACGGCCCAAACGTTCGGAATTCGGCGAACGCACGAACGACCGATGTTCGAGTCGAACATGCGTTCGACTCGAACACAAAGCTCATCCCTACATATAATATGGGGTCAAACTTAAATACTTTCAATTTGTATACAATCAGGCAGGCTCTTGCACTACATAGCTGAAGGTAAATCTAAAGAAATTGCATAAGAAAATTGTATGGTGTAAGGCCAGCTTAAGGCCCGTACACAATACGAAAATCAGGAGAAACCTTTTGTCCGACGAACGATCTGTTGATTTTCTAATCATTAGTACGGTGCTTTTGACAGCCAATTACAGTTTTTCGTTAAACAAAAGATGGATGTGCAGACTATAAAATTGTTGTCTGATGTCACAATGTCTGATTTTTTTTACAAAAAAAAATCGTAAGATCAAGATTATGCATGATCAGAAAAAAAACAATACTACAAAACCATTCAACACATTACGTCACTTCTGACGTTGAATTCTGTCGTGTGAGAATTTTCGTATGGTGAGTAACCGCTTCGCTTTTGACATGAGACTAGCATCCAACAAAAAAAACGAGCAAACGATCATCCAAGAATTTGATCGCGTGTACCAGCCTTAAGTTGCAGCCATGTGTACTGCTCCATGCACACACTAGTGATGAGCTCCGGCATGTTCACACACTCCACGTGCAGAGCCCACCAGGAAGTCAGCACAGCGCTGCGCTAATCACAGGCAGTGAGATATTTCCCGATCTCTGCAGCTGACTTCCTGCCGAGCTCTGCACGTGGAGTGTGCGAAAACACTACACATCCCATAGTCTTGGCAGTAGGGATGAGCTCAGGTGTGTTTGCATGTTCCATGTGCAGAGCCCGCCAGGAAGTCGGCGCAGCTCTGTGGTAATCACAGGCAGTGAGACATTGCCCCGATCTCTGCAGCTGCGGATCGGGGCAATGTCTCACTGCCTGTGATTAGCGCAGCGCTGCACTGACTTTCTGGCGGGCTCAGCACGTGGAGTATACGAACACGCCAGAGCTCATTCTTATATGGGAGCAAATGAATTCAAAGGGGAATGAGAGCAACAGAAATACATTTTTTTTATATTATTTAAAGAAAGAAAAGCTGCAGTTTCATTAAGAAACAGAGATATAATTGCTACACTAGCAATATCAGGATTCACTTCTCTACAGCACAAAGGCAGGTACAGGCCTGGAATAACATTTGCCACAATTATTGCAATTTATGAAGGATATAGGCTTTTACTTTAAGTTAAAGTCGCAGTTTTGTTTCTAATAAAGGAAGCATTTAATAACATCATAAGCTTCTGCCTAGAGAAAAAGCAGAAAGGTGACATTTTTAAAATGATAGCATGTTTGTCTTTTTTATGTTATTGCTTCTATCAAGGAAATCAACTTTTGGCAGCAGCAGCAGAGGAAAGTTAGTAAAAGCCAACAGCCTTATCCAGATTACACCTGTGTGATGTAGATCAGCTTTTACAGCTTTATGACAACTAGTATTTGCTCAGCAGTGTGGGCCAAAAGTGACTTCACTGAGTAAAGCCCATACTCCAGGACACAGTCACACACCTTACCCCTTTGCTACCAATACTTCATTCATGTGACTTCATTTTGTACTGATGGAGTTAACCAGTTTCAGTTACTAAGAGATTTAACCCTTTGTTATTTTTTTATCTTTTTTTTTTTTTTTAACAGAGAGTAACACCCATCTTAGTTAAAGTGAATGCATTACAAATGTAAGAAGAAGAAAAAAGTTACTATGAAATATTTAAATCTCTTACTAGCAAAGATTTGCTAATGACAAACGCCAGGCTAATCAGTCACCCATTATTAAAGCACAGGAACATAAATGCTAAATAAGTAAAAGAGCATTACAGCGAAAATGACGTAAACCAGAACAAGCAGGACAGCAGCCACAAACCAAACGACACACAGATTTTTTCTTCTGCGAAGCAGGTGATCAGGTATTCCAAATTCCACAGTCCGGTGTCACGATCTTCCTGCCCGGTGGCATTTCTGACCCCATCCATATGCGTAAGGGTTCTGTACCAAATGACCGGTCACCTTGGAGATGGGCCACAGAGCATCCTGACTGCAGGTCTCCTGTAGGGTCAGTAGGACAGTATCCTGCTATCAGCACAATACCTGGCTGGCTGATAAGTGCCCTGCAACTGTGTTTGCCCTCTAATACCAGGATTTGTCACATTTTCTACAGTCTATGTTCAGTGAACACTAGCTGTGTCTGTTTCCTGATGTACAATGCGTGTAACGTGTACATTGAATGTTCTCTGAAGAACTGAACTAGATACACAATCACACCTTACTGCTCCAGGCTCCAAGCCCTGCCCAGAAACCCTGGTCAAGCAGGAAGTCTGTGTAAACCTGTGCTACTTTAGTTAATTCCACCTTCCCCGCCTATCACAAAAAGACGTGTACTGAAAAAAATTAGGTAAGAAAAACAAAACAAAAAAAAACCAGGTATAATAGCTCTCTGTTCTACCAAGCAACTGGTATGTTTAACCACTTCAATACCAGGCACTTTCTCCCCTTCCTGCCCTCGCACTTTGAATGACAATTGCGTGGTCATGCAACACTGTACCCAAAATACATTTTTATAATTTTCTTCCTACAAAAAAAAGCTTTCTTTTGGTGGTATTTGATCACCTCTGAGGTTTTTTTTTTTTGCGCTATAAACCATAAGACCCCGTTCACACTGGGGAGTTGCGCTTTAGCGTTAAATAGAGCGCATGTGAAGCGCTTGAAAGAAGCCTCATCTGCAATCCCAATGTGAAAGCCCAAGTGCTTTAAGAGCCCTTTCACAATGTCAGCAACCGAAAAACGCTCGTAAAGAGCTGCTTAAACTAGCAGCGCTTTACCAGCGTTTTTAGAGCGCTATTGGGGTGCTTTTAACCCCTGCTAGTGTCCAAATAAAGGGTTAAAAGCGCCCACAAAGCTCTGCTGCCAAAAGCGCTTTTCAGGCGTTTTGCAGGCGCTTCACATTGATTTCAATGGGAAGGGGCGCTTTAGGAGCGGCGTATTCACCGCTCCAAAAGCACTAGAAAGAAGCTGCTTGCAGGATTTTTTTTGACGCCCTGCCAGCGCAGCGCCTCAGTGTGAAAGCACTCTGGCTTTTACATTAGGATTGCAGTTGCAGCTTCTTACAGGCGCTTTTTTTAAAAGCTAAAGCACCTGAAAAACGCCCAGTGTGAAAGGGATCTCAGTGTGAAAGCACTCAGGCTTTCACATTGGGATTGCAGCTGAGGCCTCTTTCAAGCGCTTTACAGGAGCTTTTTTTAACGCTAAAGCACCTGAAAAATGCCTGAAAAACACCCCAGGGTGAAAGGGGTCTAAAAGAGTGAGAATTTTGAAAAAAAGCAATATTTTTAACTTTTTGCTATAATAAATATATTTTTTCTCTATAAATGAAAAAAGCAACAATTTTGAAAAAAATAAAATACCTGATGGGCACTGATAGGCAGCACTGATGGGACTAAAAGGCAGCACTGATGGCACTGATAGGCAGCACTGATGGGTACTGATAGGTGGTACTGGATAGGCAACACTGGTGAGGAGCTACTGACAGGCACTACTGAGGGCCACTGCTTGGCACTTTGATGGGGCACTGATTGGCATTTTTTGGGCACTGATCGGCACTGACAGGCGTTTATAGAAGGGGACAGGCTGGCAGGTGATGGGCACTGATTGACAGCTGATTGGCACCTTTTTATGGGGGCTGTGCTGATAATCAATGTGCTGATTATTACCACAGACCCCCCCCCCCTCTGATAGGGAGAGCTGCCGATCGGCTCTCCCTGTCAACGGGAACCGAAGTTTCATACCATGATCGGAGTTGCGGTGTGTGTCAGACTGACACACAGCACCTCCGATCGTCACGCTGTGTGCCCCTGCGGGCGCATGCCGGCTTTATTGTCCTTATCACTTCATATGACATCCGGTCAGGGTAACATAACCCCTTTGCTGTCGTCCTTTTGCTATATGGCAAGCAGCAACAGGTTAAAGTGATTGTATACTATCATCTTGTAAAACAACCCATTCAGTATAAAATAGAAATGAAAGGCAAAACATGTGTGTATAGATATATGAATACAATATAAATAAATACCCTTTTTCCCTTTTTTATAAATTATCACATTTCCTCTGTTCTCAGCTGCATAAGAGCTGGGGGACAGGATACATTCTCATACAAGTACAAACGCCCAAAATTTAAAATGCCAAAAGTTGTATAATTCTTTATAAGATCATCCTAATGAAAAAAAACTAACTGTACTGAAACATGTAAATTACCATTGCTAAGCTCTTCTTCTAAAAATTTGAGTTGCCTGGTTGTCATGCTGATCCAATGATTTCAGTAATTTTGGGTCACTAACCAGAAGCATGAATGCAGATAAGGAGTTTTTACTTTTTTTGCTGGTCTAAAGCCAATTTTGACGTAAAGAGACACTTTTTGGTTGCCATGGACATTCTCAAGTTTCCAGGCAGAAAGAACAGCATATATAGCATAAAACCGCATGTAGGGCACTGGACAAAGCATTAGGGACAAAAGGAATGTGAAATGATTTGATACAGTAATGTAATCTGTAAGACAGGCAGACACACAGTATGCGTTTTTTTTTTTTTTCACTTTTTGAATTTACCACCGTGCTCTGTCCCCATGCGTTGCGGCACTCGCAGGGAACGTGGAGCCAGACACTTTGATAGATCGAGCGGAGTACACAGCCCGCGGACATAGCGGGAGGACATCGCAGGATCATAGGGACAAAGTAAGTACAAGAAAAAGGAGGGTAAGCCTGTTTAAAGGCCCCCCTTTTCCTATGGGATTGTGACAGGAGCAGTTTCAAGGTTCCCTCCCCTGATGATTTGAAAAGCAGCGGGCAGTCTATGAAGGGCCAGTTAGGCCAGTTAGAACAGGAAAATTCTGGAATAAGGCTCCGTTTCAGGATAGGTCAGAATAGGTCATATGTTCTCATGGAAGGTTCCAGAATATTGGAATTCAGTATATAAGCGACCCCTGCTCTAGATCCTTGGCCAGTTGTCATAGGGAAAACCTTCCAGGACAAGGAAGCCATGTCATCTCAGAAGGCGGGGCCAGCGTTCGGTGGTCAGGAAAGAGGCGGTGTGTCAGAAGCCGAAGATTTTTTTTATCTCTGCTCAAGAGCGCATCAGCAATGGGGGTTGGAGCCAGCTCAGCACAATAAGTGGCGGACAGGAAGAGAAGGAGCGGAGGGAGGAGCACAGAGGAGCAGAGCATCTCCACTGCTGACTAGAAACAAGGAGCCATATCTTAGGCAATGAGCGATGCTTCCTGGGCCAAGTTAGTCAGGACAGCAGAATGTGGAACTGGCAACCCCTTGCGGCTCAGCATTATCTACACAGCACAGCAATGGAGCAACAGGACAAAACATTCCGGTGCTGGGTTCTCCACAGCAGCTGGGTACAGTAGAAAATTTGTCATCTATGCTTACTGGTGAGTCTCAGCAGTTGAAACTTTTATTTGATATATATTCATCTCTATCAAAGTTAGTTAATGAGTTTCATTCAAAACCAGTTAATGTCTCTTCAGATACCAGCAAGTCTTATGATCCATTTGCAGCCACTCCAGGTTCTAATATTGGATCTTTCTCACAGCCCACAAATTTATCTAATATAGTAAAAGACCCGGTGGTGGCTGTTAATACAAATATTCTACAGGAGTCTTGTATTAAAGAAACGATAACATGTGTTCTTTAGGTTTAGGTTTCCATCTTCCGGTAAGTATTAAAGAAAAAAACTGTAAAAATTACTTTGTGGATGTATTAACACTTTTGAGAGAGTTTGTTACAAAATTAGAAAAAAAAGATGACAAAGCGGAGGATGAAAAGCGTAAACCAGTGGTAAAAACTTTTGCCAACTGGTTACATGGTTTTTGTATATACTCTAGCGTGTTGTGTGAAAGATATCCAGAAAAAAGTTCAGCATATAGTTGTCAGTTTCTAGTTTACAGTGGGGTTCCAAAGACATTGGACTCTGGCTAAATCTTTTCTTACCCCAAAGACAGACTTTTACAAGAGCTCCTAGTAATATTTCCAACATTTGTTCCTCAGTTTCTTATAAAAAAGGCATTTGTTTCGACAGTCAGTGTCGTTGGAAAGCTAATTGCAAATATAAACATGAATGCGCTTTGTGTACTGGCTCTCATCCAGTTTCTAAGTGTTTTAGAAAAATGGCTATTAATAATCAACAGCAACCTCAAAGGGAGTTTTTTCTCAAAAACAGCCACCCCGGTGAATTTAACAAACAATCTTCCTTGGCTCCATCGCTATCCAAACCGCAAAATGGCAACACTATTAATTAAACATTTTTAAGGTTTTTACTTCCGCCTTTTGTTGAAACAGGTTGTACTATGGTTAATAATCTAAAATCATATCTGTTAATACATCACTTTTCTTTCCCTCAGGGTTCGTCTTTAAATGATCAGATAGATCAGGGATTGCCAAACTATGGCCCTCCAGCTGTTGCAGAACTACACATCCCATAAGGCATTGTAAAACTCTGACATTCACAGACATGACTAGGCATGATGGGAATTGTAGTTCCTGAACAAATGGAGGGCCATAGTTTGGAGACCCATGAGATAAATTATACTCTCTCTTCGGTCAATTATACATCCTTTGATTGTGCGATAGATTGTTAGACCTCAATGCTTTGTTAGCAAAAGCTGATATTAGGAAGCTTTTAGATTGCTGCCTATACATCCTACAAAGTTACATATTTAAAACATCCTAGTTGTTTTAATTCGTTTTTTCAATTTAATAACACATTTTATTTTGATAGCTGTCTCCATATGGGATGTTCCCTTTCTTGTTTTTATTTCAAATCCTTTTCCACTTTTTTTGAATGGGTGGTGACGGTGGAGTCGGGTTCCTCTTTTTTGAGGCATTACCTTAATGATTTCCTTTTTATGGGGTCAGCACAATCTACACAATGTATTTCTCTTTCATAGATTTTCTTTGCGGTTTGTAAAAAAAGTGCCTTTGGCTGAAGAAAAGACAGTTTGGCCTACTACGTGTTTGAAATTTTTAGGCATTACAATAGACACAGTTGAAAGGGAATTTAGGCTTCCTATAAAGAAGGTTGAAAGGATTACCCTATTACTGGTCTCTTTAATAAGAAAAAAGAAAATGTTGTTAAAAGAAATTCAAACGTTATTAGGTCTTTTAGCATTCACTACGAGGGTATTGCCTATTGGTAGAATTTTTTTTCCAGAAGACTTTATCCATTTTGGGTTTAAAAACCCCATTTTCACATATGAGATTGACCGCAAGTCTGAAAGAAGATATTTTAATATGGTTGAATTTCTTGATTCATCTCAAAGCCAAAGCTTTCTGGCAAGAAGTATTGATATTGGATAGTGAATTTTGTTTACTGATTCAGCATGATCAGTTGATTTTGGAGTTATTTGGAATACACATTGGTGTTCTGCTTCATGGTCAAATGACTGGGTAAGCAGAGGCTTTTGCAATAATATTGTGTTGCTTGAACTGTTTCCATTAATAGTAGCTATTGAAATTTGGGGTGAGCAGTTTGCAAATAAGAGACTCTTAGTACAGATAACAGTGGTATCTTACTTGCGGTTAATTGCCTTTCATCTAAATCACAGCCAGTTATTTCTCTTCTTCTTTGCTTGGTATATAAATATCTGTTTAAATATTTGGGTCAAGGCAAAATATATTCCAGATAAGGAGAATACTGTGGCCGATGCACTCTCATTCACAGATGGAACGGTTCTTTTCCCTGCTGCCCACGGCTGACCCCAATAGAACCCCTTGCCCTCAGCATCTATGGAACATCATCTAGTTCATGAATATATAAAATATTCCTTAGCTCGTACGTCATGGGTGGGTTATAAATCTGCTTGGTTGATATGGTTACAATTTTTGAATGCTAATCATTTGGAGGCTTGCTTGTTCTGAAAATATGGTTTTGCTATTTTTAGAATTTATGACAAAAAACTATTCATGGTCCCATATTCACAAAACATTCTCTGGGATCTCTTTTTTCCAAAAAATGCATAATTTAAAATCTTGTTTGAGTTTCTTTACAGTTCGACAAGCATTAAAAGGTTACCGGAAACAAAACATTTTTACTGGATGGCAGAAGTCCTATTACTCCTGATTACTAATTCAATTTGTTTTTCATGTTATGAGGAAATGTTGTTTAATGCTGTTTTTACTCTGGCCTTTTTTCACAGCATTATGCATTTCTGAAATAGTCTTGAGTAGTAAAAAGAATCTTTCTGGTTTGAATAAACAACATGTGAATTTGGAAGATGATAATTTAAAGGTAAAGGTAAAACAGATCAATTGGGCAAAGGCTTTTGGCTTTGATTGTCGTCTTGCCCAGTGTCACGAGAGCCACACACCTGATGTGTGCCTCGAGTCCTTGAAGCCTCTGGAGATGGAGACAGAGACTTGGTGGACACTGAGTGGCACGGGTGCCAGGGGTGCAAAGCACTGTGCAAGCCTTAATCCGAGATCCAAACCAAGATCAATTCCAGTATAAAAGGGTTAATCAGAAGAAGAATGGTCAAGATCCAAGCTGGGGTTGGTTTCAATCTGGCAGCTAAGTACAAAAGGGGCAAAGAAGTAGAATGGTTAAGGTAAAAATTTGAGGTTAATGATCTTGCGGCAACGTGCCATTGGTGCATGCGTAGTAAGCCCTGGACTCTTAAAGAGCCCCCCCGAAGGGCGGTCTCCGGACACCCATCCGGGATGAAGCTCGCTGAAAGAACTGCCGGAGAAGATCTGGAGCATGGATATGCAACTCGGTTTCCCAGGAATTCTCTTCAGGGCCGTAACCCCTCCACCGTACCAGAAAATGGCATCTGTGGCCCCTTCTACGGCAGTCCAGGATGGCCTCCACCTCGTGCGCCTCAATCCCTTTAATCATAGAGGCAGGCAGAGGACAGGCCCCACGTTCCCCCAAAGAGGTTCAGGGCCACGGGCTTCAGGAGGGAGGCATGGAAGACTGGGTGGATCTGGTAAGTTGAGTGCAGTTTGAGTTTGTAGACAACAAGGTTGAATCAAGACAGGACAGGGAAGGTTCCAATGAACTTAGGGCCCAATTTCTTGGAGGGACAGGCCAACTTCAAATGCCTGGTAGACAGCCAACCCTTGTCTCCTGGTTGAAGATCCAGGTCCCCCTGCAGCCTTTGATCATAGATGGTCTTGTAATCCAGCTGTGCCTTGGTCATCTCTAAGTTGTAGAAACTCCACTCTGTTCCAGACAACTGGGACCGAAGCGGGTAGGACAGAGGAAAAAGAAGGATGGTACCCCAGGTTGGCATAGAACGGTCATTGCTTAGTGGTAGAATGTATTGCATTGTTGTATGTGAATTCTGTGCAAAGAAAGTAGGGACTCCCAATTGTCTTGGGCAAAGGTGGAGAAACAACGAATGGTACTGTTCAAGAGTTTTGTTCATGCATTCCATTTGTCCATTGGTCTGAGGGTGGTAAGCCGAAGAGCAGTGGTTCTCAATGTCTAGCGCAAGACAGCGCTCCTTCCAGAATTTAGAGGTGAATTGGACCCCACGATCCAATACAATATTGCTGGGGACCCCATGGAGGCGTATATGATCTCCTTCATAAAAGTTTGAGCTGTTTCTGGAGCGGAAGGAGTGTCAATCATAGGAATAAAATGAGCCATTTTTGTAAGGTGTTCCACAACAACAAATATGGATGTAAACCCATCAGAAGGTGGTAGCTCCACTATGTAATCCATGCTGATCTGTTCCCAGGATCTTGAGGGAACAGGCAGGGGGCGTAGGAGACCTCATGATCTATTATTTTCTGTTTTGCTGTGATTGCATACCGGCAAGAATTGACTTAAGTGTGGCAGTCTGCCTTGAGGGTAGGCCACCTAAAGGTTCACAAAAGCAGATCGGTGGTTTTGGTCACTCCGAAATGCCCTGCTAACTTGTTGTCATGGCAGAGTTTGAACAAAGGAACTCTCAGTTGAAGGGGCAAGTCCGTCCTTTTCTTGCAGATGTTCTACTGAGGGCAGTTGGTCTATAGAGGAGGCCAGTTTAATCCTGCACAAGAGATCATCCATAAGTAGGAAGAAATTATAGGCAAAGAATATCGTGTCCATCGTTGGCGAGTTATTTCATGTGGGATACATGCAGGATAGAGCATCAGGTTTAGAATTCTTGGATCCCGGACCGTACGTGATATGCATTTGAAATCGGAGAAAGAAGAGAGTGCATCTGGCTTGTCTAGGTCTGAGACGTTTAGCTGTACAGAGGTATTCCAAATTCCTATGATCAGTGTAGACAAGTATGGAGTGCGAGGCTCCTTCCAATAGATATCGCCATTCTTCCAGGGCCAGTTTAAAGTGGAAATAAACCCATGGATTTAAACAGTTAAAAAAAAAAGGCATGCCGGGAATGCTAACTGCACATTGGCTGTGCCCTCAGCCAAACTATCAAACCATCCAATGGTTAGTGTCATAACGAATCACATGTGCAGCACCATAGCAGTTGAAGATTAAACAGAGGCAAAGATGGCACCTTCCTTGGCTGAAAACGATAGGGGAGTTTACTTTCACTTTAATAGCAAGGAGTTCTCGTCCCCTACATCATAATTCCTTTTGGCTGGGGACAACTTCCTGGAAAAGAAGGCAACAAGATGCAAGATGGCTGTGGTTTTGTGGCGCTTAGAAAGGACTGCCCCAACTGCAATTTCTGAAGCATCAACCTCCAACACGTAAGGCAGGGCTGGGTCATGATGACGAAGGACCGGGGCAGAGATGAATTGCTTCTTGAGTTTGTTGAAAGCCGTTTGTACTTAGGGGGACCACAGAAAACAGCTGTTTTTCTTGGTGAGTTGTGTGATAGGTGAAATTATTGATGAGAAGCCTTTGATGAATCTTCTATAAAAATTGTTGAATCCCACAAACCTCTGGATGCTCTTACGGTCCAAGGGTACTGGCCGTTCAAGAACTGCAGTTACTTTCTGGGGGTTCATGGAGATGCCAGAAGTTGAAATGATGAGGCCAAAGAATTGCATGGTATCTTTCTCAAACTCACATTTTTCAAGCTTGGCGTAGAGTTTATGGGCTCGGAGGAGAAAAAGGACTTTGTGCATGTGGATGTGATGTGCCTTGAGGTAAAAAAAAACAAGGATATCATAAAGAGGTCAAGAAAATCCAAAAGATGTCATTCACCAAGTGTTGGAAAGTTGCTGGGGCGTTACACAGCCCAAATGGCATGACCAAATACTCAAAATGGCCAAACCTAGTATGAAAGGCCGTTTTCCATTCATCTCCCTCTCTTATCCGAATTAAATTATAGGCCCCCCTTAAGTCCAATTTTGAGAAGACCTTGGCAGTGCGGAACCACTGGATGAGCTCAGGGACTAGAGGAAACGGGTATCGATTCTTGATTGTGATACTGTTCAATTCTCTGTAGTCGATACATGGTCTTAAAGAATGGTCCTTGTTTTACACAAAGAAGAGTCCAGCGCCAGCAGGAGAGGTAGAGGGCCGGATGAACCCTTTCCTAAGATTGTCATCAATGTATTTTTGGAGGACTTCTAATTCAGGCTCAGAGAGTGGGAAGATCCTCCCAAATGGTATTGCAGAACCAGGAAGAAGCTCAATGGTGCAATCATACGGCCGGTGAGGCGGTAGGGATTCAGCCCCCTTTTTGTCAAAGACGTCCAGGAAGTATCTGTAAACCTGAGGGAGAAGAGTGTTGTCATCTGTGGAAAGGGGTTGAACCGTCAAACAGGCTTATTGTGGAAAACAGTGGTGTAAGCAATAGGGTGAGCCGAATGACACAACTTCAGTGGACTAATTAATCTGTTGCTGGTGCTGTCAAAGTCGAGTTAACCCCTAAAAAACCGGAAAAATGGGGGAAGAAATCACATCCAGCCAAATATATTCCTGATGGTCTGCTTCGATGGTGGCCAATATGAGGGTGATCTCATGGGTTATGGGACCCGAGGTTTGTGTGGAGACATCTGCCAGATGAACGATAAATGGCTGGGGCTTCTTGCATAGTGGGATTCCATACTTTTTGGAGAAGTGGATGTCAATAAAGCAGCTGCAAGCCCCAGATTCAATAATGACTGCTACTCGAATTATCCTTCCCGGTATCTGCAAAGAGAGGCAGAGAGTGAGATGTGAGGATTTAACAATGTACGATGAAACAGGTGGGGGTTCGATCCACTTACTCGGCCTAATGGGTCATACCTGAAGTAACTTGCTCCACTACAATACAGGCATTGTTCAGACGACAGCGTTTTTCTCTCTTTGGGTGTGAGGGGTGCACGAACTAAGCTGAGTTGCATCGTTTCTGTGTCATGAATTGGGGTTGATGCGTGGGTCTCAGGGGTTCTCAGGTGTGGAACCATGGGTACTCGTGGGAGCATCCATGTGGGATGGGCCATACCGGATCTTCCCTGCAACATTCTCTGAGTCTGCAATCAAGCTGGATAGCCAACTTAATTGTAGGTTTCAATGTATCAGGGACCCCCCCTCTTGCCAATTCATCTTTGAGGGGCTGCGACAAGCCCAAGAGAAACTGATGGCGCAAGGCAGCATCGTTCCATGCAGTGTCTGCAGCCCACTTGCGGAATTACGTTACGTAGTCCTCAACAATGTGTTTCCCCTGTTTTAGAGAGGGCAACACTGTTTCAGCCATGGTGGTTTGTTGTGGGTCATCATAGAGCATTGCCATGGCAATCGAAAAAAGAAGACAGTGAGTGTAGTATAGGGCTCCCCCTTTCCAATAGCTGATGAGCCCATGCTTGAGGTTCTTCTGTAAGTACAGTTACTACGAACCTGACCTTTGTATCCTCTGAAGAGAAGGTCCTAGGCTGTAAGGTAAAGTATAGCCGACAGGAGTTCCTGAAAGCCTGGAACTTGTGGCGAACCCCTGAAAAGCATTCTGGCACAGGAACCCGTGCTTCAGGAGCTGGAGTAGAGATGGGCTGCTCCATAGCCATAACAGGTGGTTCCACAGGGCTCAGGACTGAGGGATTGGCCATCGCAGTCAGTCGACCTTCCAGTTGAAAGTACCCCTCTTGTATGGACGTCAGGGCCTGAGAAACAGAGGCCACTTGTTGGCACAGGGCCTCGAAGGTGGAAGCACTCCCCTCAGTCTCAGACATGGCTGGATTATTCTGTCACGAGAGCCATGTACCTGATGTGAGACTGAAGTAGTGGGGGGCCTCCCTTGCACCTCGGTCCTTGAAGCCTCTGGAGAAGGAGACAGAGACATGGTGGACACTGAGTGGCACAGGTGGCAGGGGTGCAGTACACCGTGCAAGCCTTAGTCCGAGATCCGAGCCGAATTCAAATCCAGTTGGGCAACGAAGTATAAAAGGGTTAATCAGAAGAAGAATGGTCGAGATCCAAGTCGGAGTTGGTTCCAATCTGGCAGCTGAGTACAAAAAGGGCAAAGAAGTACAATGGTTAAGGTACAAATCCGAGGTCAATGGCAAGCAGCAATGAAGAGTATTCAAATAGGTTTTCAGGTCACAAATTCAGACAGTTCACACACTAGCACAGGAACAAGGGGGGACTGAAGATAATCCAGCAATTTAGCAGTGTCTGGGCTGGGCTTATATAGGGAATTTGAGGTCACTTCCTGTGCACCTCCTTGGCATTTTCCCACCTTTTTTCATCAGGTTGATGTCACTTCCTGTGCGCCTCCTCTGCATTTTCCCGCCTTTTTCCATCAGGTTGAAGTCACTTCCAGTGCTCGTCCTGGGCATTTTCCTGTCCTTTTGCATCAAGTCTGTGCAGGTGCGGGTTATCACACTGAGGCGTCTTTGGCGCATACTCAGTTGCCACGGATTTCTTGTGACAACGGGCCATTGGTGCATGCGTAGTAAGCCCTGGACTCTTACACCCAGGTTCACCAATCTGCCCAGTTATGCATATGCATACTTACTTAAATAGTCGTCCTGCTGGGGGTAAGATTCTTTTTATTCATGCAGATGGGTCACCGTTAACAAAATTTCAATTAAATAGTATTTTAGACAAATTTTTCAAGAACTTGCATTTAAATAACATTTGAATTTCATCACATTCTTTAAGAATCAGGGCTGCCACAGAAGTGGCTAGGATTGGTTTTGATCATAAGGTTATTAAGGCTGTGGGCACATGGGAGTCCGATTATCACAAGCTTTATGTAAGGCCTAACTTTGTTTTTTGATAATTATAGGTTGCCTAAGAGTGGTCTGGTTGCTGGGACACTCGCTTGTTTACTGGGCGCACAAGAGAGCTGCTTCTTGTTCATACACCTCCAATTTAGGATTGGACTCTTCGTTTTCAACTTTTTTGGTTCGGTAGATGGGGTATGTTATGGGAAGACTTAAAACTTATTGATTGAATTTGGTAGACTTCTTTTATTTTGGTCTGCCCCGATATTTTATTTGTGCATTTGGGTGGGAACAATGTGGGATAACACAAAACTTCAGATTTAATTTCCAGCATCAAACAGGATATTCATTATATTAAACTTTCTTGCCCAAATGTGGTGATAGTTTTCTCTGAAATTATTCCACAGTTACATTGGCTTGAGTCGATTGTATTAAAACCATTAGAGAAGGTTCCGAAAATAATCAATATAGCTATTGAAAAGTTCATGCAGCCCGCCTAAAAGTTTTCATTCAGACACTTTGACCTGGAAGGTGGCTTTCCTGGTCTATATCGGAATGATGGGGTGCATTTGTCAGAAATCTGCCTGGACATTTATAATTGTATTGAGATGGCTGCAGGCTTGTGGGGTGGTGTGACAGGCGGGGAGGCTTAGGCACCACGCTTGTTGCATGGGATAGTTGTTTTAAAAAATAAAATACATTTTAAATCAGAAGTTTATTTCAGCTTGAATCTGAGTGGCTGAGCTGTGTTTAAATGTGTATGAGAATGTTAATATAGGTGAATTCATTTTACAATGTGTTTTTGAAATAAAGCAATGAAAAAAGAAAAAAAATTATGAAAATGAATGGATATAATAAATAAAATTGATTATTATAAAAATAAAAATTTGGTGTGGTGTTTTTATTATTATGTTCAAGCCATCCTGTCTGCGATACCATAACTTTCCTAGGATACTGCAATGTAATCCCGAGTGTGACTCTGGGTTACTGCTTTTGGTAATGAAAATTCACCCCGAGCCACACTTGGGATTACCGCCAAGGAGGTTAAGGAGAATCATATTCAAGAAGTTTACATAATATTCATATGGGTTCATAAAATCCAGGTGTGCCACAGCCAAAATACTGTATCTATAAAGGAAAAGGGATAGGTATATCAAGTTGGCTTTTGGAGGTACCCACCACACAATACACTTCCTAAAATCATTTTTGGCAGGCGTGAAAAAATGCTGTAAATTAAGAAAGCTTTCCGAAATAGAAGTGTTAATAGTTTCTTTTTATCAATTAACCAAATGTAAAGTAAATGGACATAAGAAAAATCCAAATCAAATCAATATTTGGTATGACCACCCTTTGCCTTCAAAACGGCATAATTTCTTCTAGGTACACTTGCATACAGATTTTGAAGGAACTCGGCAGGTAGGTCGTTCCAAACATCTTGGAGAACTAACCACAGGTTGTCTGTGGATGTAGGCTGCCTCAAATCCTTCTGTCTCTTCATGTAATCCCAGATAGACTCCATGATGATAAGATCAGGGCTTTGTGTGGGCCAAATCATCACTTCCAGAATTCCTTCTTTACTCTGATGATAATTCTTAATGACATTGGCTGTATGTTTGAGGTCATTATCCTGCCGCAGAATAAATTTGGGGCCAATCGCCATCAGTGCCTCTCTGATAGTATGGCATAATGGATACGTATCTAAAAACTATTGACACCTTTTTATTTACAGCATTTTTTTTATACGTGCCAAAAACATTTGCACGGTACTGTATATGTCAAAGCTAAAATTCCATGTATCATAAAAACATATAGTGATATGAGTTAGCTGTTTCAATTACATATAATTTTTTCAACTTTGACATTTACAATAAAAAAATTTTTTAAAGATTGAATTGGGTGGTGGGTACCTCAATAGTCAGGTTGATATACAGTACCTATCGCTGTTCTTTTATTGAAGAAATAGTGTAATGAGCAAAGTGCAGTACTGATGCAACCAATCAGAAATTACTTTACTGTAGTCAGACCAGTGCAAAGTAGATTCTGATTAGTAGCGACTGCACTGCTTTATTGAATAAGCTATATTTAAAAGGTTCTGACAGTCTAACTTGATTATTCTATTGTCCTACACTTACATTAAAAAGGAAAGCACTGAAATCAGGAATTTATAGAACTAAACAATCAGGCCTCAGTCAGACAAGCCCTGGCACCTGTCCTGCCTGCAGGCTGCCTTTGAAAAAGCACAGGGTTTCTCAACCAGAGTTCTTCTAGAGCAGGTGTAGGCCTGTGATTGTCAGGGTCTTGCAATGTCTCATGGGACTTGTAATTTTAAAACAGCTGAAGGGCCGAGGTTGCCTACCCCTGCTCTAGAGGTTGCTCTGTGATCCTTGAGCAATGAACAACATCCCACATAAGTTCTGCCTCCCAGATAAGTTCCCACTTATCTGGAACAATTCTGCCTCCCAGATACATTCCCACGGACAATATCTGTCTCCCAGATACGTTCCCACTGACACCATTGATCTTTTTAGCTATCTTAAAGGGGTAATTCTTCCCAATGACCACAAGTGTAAGAAGAATTCTTCCAACTAATGTATCATGAGTTCCAGATATAGTAAATTTTAGCAGGAGTTCCCTGAGATTGCAAAGTCATTTCAAGGGTTCCTCTGTTGATAAGTTTGAGAAAAGCTGATCATCAAATCCAATAAACCTCTGAGAATGTCAGATTTACCCAGCTACGCTTCTCACATAAGCCCCTACATCAAAAAGCACAAAGGGGTGATTTATTCAATGAATGCTCACCAAACAAGGTATATAAAAACTGTCTTCCACTATGTAATTGCTCTAGGCTACCATATTGTGCAATATCTGCCTGTTTTAAGATTGCAAGATTATGGTGGACAATACGGAGCTCACCCATCTGCGTGTTGTATGCCAATAGAAAATGTATACAACATTCTTCAAGGACGCCTCACACTTATTTTTATAAGAAGACAAAGGTATAATTTATTTGCTATACTATTTAAGAGAATAAGTATAGCCATCCTGCCATAAGCTGGTGTGTATTTAAATTTAGTGGTGCTAAGCTGCAGTCAGTTTAGTTGAATTGATAATTCAGCTTTTTGATTAGATTAGGTTACTGTCAATTCTTGTCTGCTGCCAGTAGGTTTTTCTGGTGCCTGGCTGTACTAATCCGAGCTAGGAATACTCACCTCCCTGGCCAACCACTAGAAGGTTTATTGCTAGTGGTGCATCCTAGGAGAGGGTATAAATATTCTGAGAGTGTCATTGGGAAGTCAGTTCTCTCCTGGGTCGCAAGAGGAAAATCGACCACAGACTGAACAAAAGGATAATGCGAATGGTAGACAAAGAGCCAAGGAATACTTCATATGAGATACATGCTGAATTGCAAAGTGAAGGTAGATTGAGCAACAGTGGGCTCAAAAGGAAGAATACCCAGGTAGAGTTTGACTACTGAAAGAAAAAAAAAATCAAAGAGCCAGTCCGGAATTTTCTAAAATGGATAATGACAAGCCATAATACTTCTGCATGAACACCCTTTGGACAGATGAGACAAAGCTGAAGTTTTTTGGCAAATTACATCAGCTCTTTACTCACAGACTAAAAAAAAAAAAAAAAAAAAAAAAAAAGGTTTCAAAGAAAAGCACACCATACCTACTGTGAAACATGGAAAAAGCTCAGTTTTCTTTTGCGGCTGCTGTGCTGCATCTGGCATACAGTGCCTTGAATCCGTGCAAATCAAAAATAAATCTGAAGACTATCAAGGCATTCTGGAGAGAAAAGTACTGTTCAGTGTCAGTAAGCTCTGTTTTAGTTGAAGGGCATGGGTCCTCCAAGAGGATAATGTCCCAAAACACACAGCTGGCACCCAAGAATGGCTAAGAATCAAACACTGGAATATTGTGAAGTGGCCTTCGATGAGTCCTGATTTGAAACCTATCAAACATCTGAAACATGTATTCTGTAAAAAGGCACCCTTCAAACCTGAGACAACAGGAGCAGTTTGCTCAAGAGTGAGCCAAACTACTTGGGCGAAGTCTCATTGAGAGCTACAATTTGCAGTGATTGCCTCTAAAGGTTGTGCAACAAAACGTTAGGTTAAGGGACCCATAATTTTTGTTCATGTCATTTTCATATGTTTTATTATTTTAAATGTTGCAATGAATCAAAATCAGATTTTTTTGTAGCCCACTGGTCCTACTATGTAAATGTAGTTTATGGCTGAGCTATAGGCAGCTCAAACTGATTGTACTGTTTATATCTGGCCTTTGCCTAAGCTCAGTTGGATTGTGCATTTCTCACTGTCGCCAATAGGTGTGACTAGTACCACAGGCCATAGTATGAGATTTCACAAATAGGCTGAGTTATGGATAATTATATTTCTTCCAGCCAGCCCCGTAAGAGTCATGGCCACTGGTGCATTCCGGGAGAGTATATATATAAATTTAGGGTGGGTCATGTGTTTGCTCTCTTGCCTCAGGCTGAGGCCTGAGGAGGTGCTGCTGAAGTGAGCCTGGTCATAGCTCCCAACTGTCCCTGATTTCGAGGAACTGTCCCTGATTTGGAGCAAAGCCCCTCTGTCCCTCTTTATTTGTCCCTCATTTTGGTCTGATCTATATAGTTGTGTATAAAATGCACTTTTTATCTTACAATCAGCGTTTCCCAGTGCTAAACCTTTCACACAATTTCTAAATGTCTGCATTTGTAAATGTCAAAAGCCAATATAAAGGAATTATAGTGGTAAAAAAAAAAGCACTTATAAATGTAACTAATCATTTTTGTATTTTATAATTCTCCTTTAAGTGGCAGTGTGTGTGTCCTATGCCTACATACTTTTGCTAACAAGTGTATCTCGTTCCCATCTCAAAAAGTTGGGAGGTATGAGTTTGGTGCTGAGGAGGAATCCAAGCCAAGGTGAGAAGACCCACGGGAGGCCCCATTGCTGTAGAGAGCCAGGATAAAGGTTGGTCTCTCAGAAGGGCCTGGTGACTTGCAGGACACACCAGAATCTGAAAATATGCTTGCAGTGTTGCTGGGTCAGTTCTGACACTCTGAATCTGTGTCTTGTTCTGGATCATAGGAGTCTGTAAGTGATCTGCTGTGGTATATGAGACCCCTAACCCTTTCTCCTTCTACCTCCTTTCCAAGTTCAACATTAAAGCTTTAAAAAGACCAAAAGAGATTGGCGCCCAATTTCTGATCAAAACTCTCCATTAATCGCCATTAGGGATGAGCTGAACATGCGAACAGGCAAAAGATTTGTTCCAACACGTGAACACTGTTAAAGTCTATGGGACACGAACATGAATAATCAAAAGTGCTAATTTTAAAGGCTTATATGCATGGTATTGTCATAAAAAGTGTTTGGGGACCCGGGTCCTGCCCCAGGGTACATGTATCAGTGCAAAAAATATATTTAAAATTACTCGTGGCTACAATGAATTGGCGGTCCGCAATACACATAAAAGTTCATTGATAAAAACAGCATCGGGATTTCCCCACAGGGAAACCCCGAACCAAAATTGAAAACAAAATGTGTAGGGGTCCCCCTAAATTCCATACCAGGCCCTTCAGGTCTGGTATGGATATTAAAGGGGAACCCTGTGCCAAAATTTGAAAAAATAAATGACGTGAGGGTTCCCCTCAGAATCCATACCAGGCCCTTTAGGTCTGGTATGGATTTTAAGGGGAACCCCGCACCAAAATGTTTTTTTTTTTTTTTTAAATGGCATGGGGTTGCCCCAAAAATCCATGCCAGACACTTATCCGAGCATGCAACCTGGCAGGCCACAGGAAAAGAGGAGGGAGCGAGACAGCGCACTCCCAAACCGTACCAGGGCGCATGCCCTCAACATTGGGAGGGTGCTTTGAGGTAGCCCCTCAAAGCACCTTGTCCCCATGTTGATGGGGAGAAGGGCCTCATCTCCATAACCCATGCCCAGTGGTTGTGAGGGTCTGCGGGCAGAGGGCTTATCGGAACCTGGAAGCTCCCTTTAAACAAGAGGACCCCCAGATCCCACCCCCCGTGTGATTTGGTAATGGGGTACAAATGTACCCCTACCATTTCACAAAAAAAGTGACAAAAAGGTTAAAAAAAGATTTTTGACAAATCCTTTATTAAATTCTTCTTCTTTCATCTTCATTCTTCTGGTCTTCCTTCTGTGTTCTTCTCGTTTCTCCAACTTCTTCTCCATCTTTCTCTGCTCTTCTTGTTCCGAATCTTGTTCCGGCTTCTTCTCCGTGCCATCCGAGCGATCCGCCTCTGTAGGAGTCTTCGGCCGTGTGATGCTTGGATTCTTTTGACACTTCTTAAATAATGGAGGGCGAGGCCACCCAGTGACCCCGCCCCCCTCTGACAACACGGCGAAAGCCATAGGGAAGTCCCCATGCATCAGAGGAGGAAGGGGTCACTGGGTGGTGGCAAACAGCCAATGTTTGAACATGAGTTTGACTCGAACATAAAGCTCATCCCTGATCACCATGGACTCAGCCCTGAGGTAAATGCTAGCTCGCCCCCTGCCTCTGGAGGTGTTATCCTGTCTTTAGAAGGACCAGGAGGGTGCTATATAAATAAAATATAGAACAATGATGGATGCCAATTGGCTTGGTTAGTTTCCACTTATTACATAGAAAAAAAAAAAAAACTGTTTGTTTGTGTTTTTAAGGGTACCAACAAGTTTGCTGCAGAAGGGAAGGACCTTTTTAAATATTTCAGAGCCTGTAGTGATTAAAACCCAATACCAAAGGCTGCAGTATATGCCTTCTAATAAAACTTTCAATAAAAGCTATGATGCATAAAAAAAATAAAAAATAATAATAATAAAATGCTCATTTACTATAATAATCAGCTTCATCTATTGTGTCCTCGAATATAGGGTGAGCTTTGCTTTCTGTAAAGTATGAGCTAGTTCAAAAAAAAGCAAAGCAGTCTGTAAAACATAAAATGAAAACCAGCTCCACCTGCTGACTCAAAAGAAAAATGCATCATACTGATCATAATAAACAAAAATATAATTAACCACTTTCAGACCGGACCATTTTGCTGGTAAATGACCAGAGGTCTTTTTACACTTTGGCACTGCGCTGCTTTAACTGGTAATTGCGCGGTCATGCAATGTTGTACCCAAACAAAATTTGCGTCCTTTTCTTCCCACAAATAGAGCTTTCTTTTGATGGTATTTGATTGCCTCTGCGATTTTTATTTTTTGCGATATAAACGTAAAAAGACCGCAAATTTTGAAAAAAAATGATATTTTCTACTTTTTGTTATTAGAAAAATCCAATAAACTCAATTTTAGTCATACATTTAGGCCAAAATGTATTCAGCCACATGTCTTTGGTAAAAAAAAAGTCAATAATTGTATATTTATTGGTTTGCGCAAAAGTTGTCACATCTACAAACTAAGGTACGTTTTCTGGAATTTACGCAGCTTTTAGTTTACGACTGCCTATCTCATTTCTTGAGGTGCTAAAATGGCAGGGCAGTACAAAACCCCCCCAAATGACCCCATTTTGGAAAGTAGACCCCCTAAGGAAATTGATAAGAGGCATGTTGAGCCCATTGAATATTTTATTTTTTTGCCTCAAGCGATTGAATAATGACAAAAAAAAAAATTTTTTTTTTTTTTTACACAAAGTTGTCACTAAATGATATATTGCTCACACATGCTATGGGCGTATGTGAAATGACACCCCAAAATAAATTCTGCTGCTTCTCCTGAGTATGGGGATACCACATATGTGGGACTTTTTGGGAGCCTAGCCGCGTACGGGGCCCCGAAAACCAAGCACCGCCTTCAGGCTTTCTAAGGGCGTAAATTTTTGAGTTCACTTCTCACTACCTATTACAGTTTTGAAGGCCATAAAATGCCAAGATGGCACAAAACCCCCACAAATGACCCCATTTTAGAAAGTAGACACCCCAAGCTATTTGCTGAGAGGCATGTTGAGTTCATGGAATATTTTATATTTTGCCACAAGTTGCGGGAAAATTACAAACTTTTTTTTTTTTTTTTTTTTTTTAACAAAGTTGTCACTAAATGATATATTGCTCATGCATGCCATGGGCATATGTGAAATGACACCCCAAAATAAATTCTGCTGCTTCTCCTGAGTACGGGGATACCACATATGTGGGACTTTTTGGGAGCCTAGCCGCGTACGGGGCCCCGAAAACCAAGCACCGCCTTCAGGCTTTCTAAGGGCGTAATTTTTTGATTTCACTCCTCACTACCTATTACAGTTTTGAAGGCCATAAAATGCCAAGATGGCACAAAACCCCCACAAATGACCCCATTTTAGAAAGTAGACACCCCAAGCTATTTGCTGAGAGGCATGTTGAGTCCATGGAATATTTTATATTTTGCCACAAGTTGCGGGAAAATTACAAACTTTTTTTTTTTTTTTTTCACAAAGTTGTCACTAAATGATATATTGCTCACGCATGCCATGGGCATATGTGAAATGACACCCCAAAATAAATTCTGCTGCTTCTCCTGAGTATGGGGATACCACATATGTGGGACTTTTTGGGAGCCTAGCCGCGTACGGGGCCCCGAAAACCAAGCACCGCCTTCAGGCTTTCTAAGGGCGTTACAGTTTTGAAGGCCATAAAATGCCAAGATGGCACAAACCCCCCCCAAATGACCCCATTTTGGAAAGTAGACACCCCTAAATTTAGGGGTACACTAGTGAGACTAGGTAATAAATGGCGGGTGCCCTGAAACTATAAAAAAATAACTAACCAACCAGCGTCACCTGTAACAGTTATATGGTGATCACTGGTGAAAGGGTTAACTAGGGGGCAATCAGGGGGCTTTATGCGGTAGTATATGGGGGTCCCTGGCGCTATAAAAAGCTGCAGCGAACCTAAATACCTACCTGCCTAACTAGCGTCACCTGTGACACTAATACAGCGATCAGAAAAACGATCGCTTATTAGGCTGGGTTCACACTGGAGCGATGCGGGAACGCCACGAATGCGCGGCGGGTTCCCGCATCGCATGCCTCCCGGCGGCAGTTCACACTGCCCTATGCGAACTGCTGGGAGTGTCAGTGAAATGTTACTGACACCCCCAGATCAGTTCGCATATCGCAGTGCGATCTGCAAACTCGGATCGCATGGTGTGAACACCCATGCGATCCGATTCTGCTGCGGGCCAAAAAAAGGGTCCCGTGCGAATTTGCGGCGCGTGCGGCGAATGGCTGAACTCGAATCGCACAGAGATCGGATGTGATTTGCACTGCAGTGCGGTGCGAATCACATCCGTTCTCATAAACCGCTGCAATGTGAACCCAGCCTTAGTGACACTGGCGACGGGGGGTGATCACGGGGTTAAACCTTTATTGGGGGGGTTAGGGGGGTACCTTAGAACTAAAGGGGGCTAACCCTAACTGCCCTAACAGTTATTAGTCACAAATGACACCCGCCGGGTGATCAGGGGGTTAAACCTTTATTAGGTAATAAATGGCGGGTGCCCTGAAACTATAAAAAAATAACTAACCAACCAGCGTCACCTGTAACAGTTATATGGTGATCACTGGTGAAAGGGTTAACTAGGGGGCAATCAGGGGGCTTTATGCGGTAGTATATGGGGGTCCCTGGCGCTATAAAAAGCTGCGGCGAACCTAAATACCTACCTGCCTAACTAGCGTCACCTGTGACACTAATACGGCGATCAGAAAAATGATCGCTTATTAGGCTGGGTTCACACTGGAGCGATGCGGAAACGCCGCGAATCCGCGGCGGGTTCCCGCATCGCATGCCTCCCGGCGGCAGTTCACACTGCCCTATGCGAACTGCTGGGAGTGTCAGTGAAATGTTACTGACACCTCCAGATCAGTTCGCATATCGCAGTGCGATCTGCAAACTCGGATCGCATGGTGTGAACACCCATGCGATCCGATTCTGCTGCGGGCCAAAAAAAGGGTCCCGTGCGAATTTGCGGCGGGTGCGGCGGGTGCGGCGGGTGTGGCGGGTGCGGCGAATGGCTGAACTCGAATCGCACAGAGATCGGATGTGATTTGCACTGCAGTGCGGTGCGAATCACATTCGTTCTCATAAACCGCTGCAATGTGAACCCAGCCTTAGTGACACTGGCGACGGGGGGTGATCACGGGGTTAAACCTTTATTGGGGGGGTTAGGGGGGTACATTAGAACTAAAGGGGGCTAACTCTAACTGCCCTAACAGTTATTACAGTCACAAATGACACCAATGCAAAAAAAAAAAAAAAAAAAAATGACATTGGTGTCACTGTGACTGGGGGGCAGGGGTAATTGGGGGGGTGATCGGGGGGTAAAGGGGGGGTGTGAGTGTGCCTGGCATGTTCTACTGTGTGTGTGAGTGTTGGTGCAACTTACTGATCCGCTCTCCTCCGTGTCGGAACGGAAAATACCGACACGGAGGAGAGAATACATCACTTCCTCTCCTGTGTTTACATTACAGGAGAGGAAGTGATGTCACCGGGGATTTCTATTCGTCGGGAGCGATCGCGAGGGGGTGGCCATGAATGAATGGCCGTCCCCTCGTCCGGGATCGCTCCCGTACGAATTCCGACCGCCGCAGGCACCGGGCGGGGGCCCGATCGGGCCCCCGACCCGCGGGAGGCAAGGGACGTACATGTATGTCCTTATGCCTGCCCGTGCCATTGTACCGACGTACATCGGCGTGCGGCGGTCGGCAACTGGTTAAAAAACCATAAAAAGCCATACACATTCCTTTTAAAGAACAATAATGATTTCTATTTTATATTGTCTTTATTAGATTACTAATCATGCTCCATAGTTAGACTAATATCCATCAAAGTCTGCCTCTCAAATATCCTGTAGTTCAAAGTATAAGTAAAGGCAAAACTTTTTTTTATAGTGTTGGATAGAGTGGCAATGGATTAGAACACCTGTCAATTTTTATTGCTGTCTGTGCCCCCATTAAGGATAGTCACCCTCTCTATTTGTCCTGTTTACCATTACCATTGAAAGTAAAAGAAAAACTTATGCTGGAAAAATAAACAACAAACCAAAAGTGACACATTACCACCAGAAGTCATATTATGGCCAATGTCCCAGCCTGGCAGATTTACCCTCCGTTTGTGTGCTGGTATTGTCCGTGGGGTAGAAAATGATAGAAAATCCAACTTGCAATACAGTGGAAGTTTTCCAACTTAAGACAACTACAGCTCCTCACACACAGGGCCATCTAGGAGCAATGTGCCCCTCCCAGTGTTTGTGTGTGGACAGGTGCAGCATCTAGCTCCGCTGCAGGCAACCTGTCAAAATCAAGAGCATGCTGCAACTGCAAAGGGTTAAACTCTGCAATCAGCGATACCCGTGTTTGGGGCCCTGTGCAATCAGGGCAAACACACCGAACGCAAAAGGCCTCAGACATCTCCCCTCAACTTGTGTCTTTGGGACAGGAGGGGCCCCTCCACACCAGCAGGTTTGTGTATTATGCTCTGTATAATGTATACCCACCTGCTGAGTGTTGTGTAGAGGGGGTGCGAGGCATTAGTACAACACATCACACTGCTTACCTCTTTATTTAAATTTTTATTGAACAAAATGTCATACAACTTCAAGGAATGGGTGGCATAAAAGCATGCAATCTGTCCTACTTTTTTGCAGATGAACCCCAACGCAGTACAGTGGACATAAAGCAATTTGCCTTGTCAATGCATCTGGGCTGATATGAATGAGCCCCAAAGTGAACGCTCCCCCAGGGAGCCCAGGCAGCCAAATACATGAATACATTAAAAAAAAAAAAAAAAACAACAACACCTCACTTGGATATACTTTAAAGTAACCTCCTGAGGAAAGTGCATGGGGCTACACAAGGCCTGAGGTAGTGCACAATGAGGTAACCCATGGTAACCATATTGCTGTGAAATGTGATTGGTTGCCCTAGATTACCATTACTCTGATAATGGTATAAATACAACCATATGGTACATGGGCTCTCTTAGAGAACAGTAAGGCACTTAGACATCTACCTCACTGCTCAACAATTCACCACCAAACCACACAACACACCTGGCGGATGAGAGGGAGGGCCCCAACTCTCCAGTCCTTTGTCATCAGGCTTGCTGGCCAGAATAGGCAATCAGAAAGCGGTAAAGGCATGTTCTGTTCTGGGTGCAGCGCTCAGCTTCTAGAGCTGTCCCCTACAGCGAAGAATAAAGGAACAAGTTCGGCACTAATAAGGCGCAGGGCGAGCACAAGTTAGGTGCTAATAGGATGCAAGGCAGGTGCAAGTGGGCCTCAAGTTAGGCACTAAAGGGGCACAGGACGGGGGCTAGTGGAGCCCAAGTTAGGCGTTAATAAGGCGCTGGGTGGGCACAGGATGGTTGGTAATGGGGCACCCTTTTAGCTCAGTCCAGTCTAACTTTTGCCCCTTGTTCCCCATGCTACCTCTCATATTTCCGTAGTAGCTGACAAACCCCACACCTCCACCCCCAGGACAGAATATTAGTGAGGAGTCTACCTTGCCGCTTTCCGATTCAGTGGGTGGCTAGAAGTTAGGTGCTGGTGGGTGAGAGGGAGACCAACTCTCCGGTCCAGTGTCTTCTGCTTTGCTGGCCAGAGATAGCCAATAAGGATGTGGCAAAGGCATAATTCCTGCACATGTCCTTTTCAGGGCTCAGCTGCTACAGGTGACTTGTCAGTCACAGTGAAGAGCAAAGGGACAAGTTAGGCGCTAAAGGGGTGCAGGACAGGCACGGGTGGAGCCCAAGTAAGGTGCTAATAGGACGCAGGGAAGGTGCTAGTGGACCTCAAGTTAAGACGCTAAAGGGGCGCAAGGCAGGCGCTAGTGGACCTCAAATTAGGCTGCTTCCACACTGAGTTTTTGAATTGCTGTTGCGTTAAATAAAATAAAAAAAAGGGGCAGACAAGCTGAAAAATGCTTACATTTAAAAATTCTATGTTCACACTGGAGCGCTGTGCTTCAGTTGTGGTGTAAAAAATTCTGCTTGCTGTAGTTTGCCGCAAGATTGGTGCAGTCAAAAAACCGCACGCACATCCCCAACAAAAACGTATTTTTGGAGTCACATGTTCTCTGAAAAACACTCCACAAACACTGCAAAATCGGTTTTGCTGCAGATCAGTGTGAAAGTAGGCTTAGGTGTTAATAAGGCATTGGGCAGGCACAGTGTGGGCACTCTGTTAGCTCAGTCAAGTTATGCCTGTTCCACTTTCACAGTAGGTGACAAGCCCTGCCCACTACCTCTAGCACCTCTGCCCCAGGACAGAATATGGGTGGGGATTCTGCCTTGCCACTTTCTGATTCGCTGGGTGGATAGAAGTAGTATATGGGATAGTGGACCATGATTGGAGGAGAAAAAGCATGCGACTTCTCCAGTTGTCATGTGCACAGAACTCGGCCTGTATTACAGTGTATACATATATAACATTCCCCCATAGCAGCCCTCACCTTCCCATCATATATGTGACAAGCAGCACACATGCCTCACACTTCCCTCATGTACAGACATCTACTTAATGATAATGTACTGATCATACAGATGAATGGCTTGCACATGACTATGGGAGGCAGCAGTGAAGTGTGCCTTTCCGCTCTATGGTTGATGCAGTGATGATCAGATTTCCAGCTTCATGGGGGTCCTTCAGACCAAAAAATACATTAAATATATCACCATCATCCACAGCAGTGTTTCTCAACCTTTTTTCAGTCAAGACACCCTTTAAAATTCTGCACAACCTTGGAGGTACCCCATTCTAAAAATGTAAAAAAATAAAATATTTTTACATAATACAGCAACACCCACAAGCGTAGGACACTTAACGTTAGGGATGATGCAAACATACCTTTGCACGCTGGTACTGACTAGTATTCCAGTATTTCTTTTCTCAGTTTCTCTCCCTGACTCAGCTAATGTGAGAGGGGTAAATAAGGAGATGTGCAGGGACCCAACATCTTCCTTATCAACCGATGTCAATGGTTGTTAGGACATTGGCAGCTTGAAGGTTGTAATGGTGCACAATGAAAACCTGTGGCTTTGTGTAACTAAAAGGCAGGCTTGTATTCATTTTTTGCCAATTTTTAAGCATTTTGCCGAGGAACCCCTGAAGACACACCGGGGTGTCCGAGCCCCCTGCTTGAAAAAGGAAGATCTACAGTACATATCAAAAGATGATGAGATTTGAGAAATTTCTGTGCACAAGGGAGAAGGCCAAAATACAATATTGAATGCCCAAGATCACTGCATTAAAAACAGATATGATTCTGTGATGGAAATCACTGCATGGGTTCAGAAATGGTTCCAAAAAAAATAAATAAATATAAAAAAAATCACTGCATGTGAACATAGTTCGCCAAGGAGCCATTGAAAAATGCAAAATAAAGCTCTATCATGCAAAGAAGCAATATCTGAACATGATCTTAAAACACTGCCGCTTTCTATGGGCCAAAGCTCCTTTAAAAAGGTCTGTTGCAAAGTGGAAAACTGTTCTGCGGTCAGACAAATTGAAATTTGACATTCTTTGGCAACCATGGGCTCTGCGTCCTCCGGACTAAAGAAGGGAACCTTCTGGATTGTTAACAGCGCACAGTTCAAAAGCCTGCATCGCCGGTGGTTTGGGAGTGCACTAGTTTGTATGGAACAGGCAGCTTGTACATCTGGAAAGGCACCATCAATGCTGAAAAGATATATCCAGGTTTTAGAGCAGCATATGCTCCCATCCAGACAAAGTCTTTTTCAGGGAAAGCCCGGCATATTTCAGCAGGACAATGCTAAACTGTATACTGCATCTATGACAACAGAATGGCTGCATAGTAGAAGGGTCCAGGTGCTTAACTGGCCTGCCTGAAGTCCATACCTTTCACCAACTGATTTATTTAGTTTAAATCTTGAAACAAAAAAATACAACAAAGACCACCCAGGAATGTTGAGCAGTTAGAAACCTATATGAAATAAGAATGGAACATTTTGCTTTCAAACCTTCAGCAACTGGTCTCCTCACTTCCCAGACATTTACAGAGTATTGTTTAAAAGAAGAGGGGATGGTACACCGTGGTAAACATGGTCCTGTCCCAAATTTGAGACGTGTTGCTGCCAATTTTAAAATAGATTTTTTTAAATGGTGCTTTTTCTACTAAAAATGGGTTTATGAGATTTGCAAATCATTGCATTCTGTTTTTATGTACATTTTACACAGCGTCCCAACTTTTTTGGAATTGGGGTTGTATTAAAAGCAGATGCATCGACTATTTTCTCCTTTCTCACCAGCCCTTTATATATTAAGTGTTACCTGTACATTTTTCTGAACTGTAATATAATTTAAAAGGAAAATGAAGTCTAGTTCCTTCTAGAAAATAGGAGCAAATATGAAGTTTTATGTCACTGCTGACAAAACAACTGTTGTTGAATAATTTATCCACAAGGTAGCGTGGTCATGATTGCTGTAGAAATAGGTCATACAGAGGAATAATATATATACACAAGTTGAAATTTGGTTTTCAAATATTAAAAATCACTCAAATTTGGTTGGCAAAATTAAAAGTGTAGAGTTCAGAGTTCCTTTATACACTGTCAAGCATCCAGGTGCTTGTTAAGCCTCCGTATCTTTTCCTTTTTGTTTTTATTTCCATGCTTTTTCCAAGGCTTTCCTGATATACTTTCTGTGCTGGCTGTAGTTAATGGCATAGGGCCACTACCCAGCTTGTACCCCATTACACACTGCACACCTTTGGTCAGAGCACGGACATTCGCCTGCAAATATATAAAAAAAGGAAGTCACTACAGGATAAAATGCTATAATATGAGCAAGCAACTAGCAGGCTGATTTCCAACATTTTCATATTATCCAAAGCAACTGACTTCTAGACATAAGATGATAACTGATCATTCTTTGTTCACTTTTCCTAAAATACAGTTTATGTATAGCTGACCATTTCATGACCTTTTACTTTAATGATATACACAGGATGCCATTGCTAAGCACTCCTTGCAAGAACTCTTATTGCTCATCATGCTTACTCAATATATTCAATACTTTGGGTCACTGACCCAGAACAATCATGCAGCTCCGGTGTTCAAATTTTACTGCAGTGTGCTGCAATGGTTGCTAGCAGTCACGGACTCATAGTACAGAATCCAGCGCTGGCCAAAAAGATTAGCATTAAAATCCTTCATAACTATCAGTACATGTTTGCTGGGAACCTTCTCAGTGATCACTCCTGTTCTGGTCATAGAAGCACAGCAAACTGCACAAAGGAATGCAGGATGTCAAAGTTATAACATGAAATGATCTTCTTGAGAGACACTGAACTCTGCCAACGAAGTTAGGTTTAAAGTACCTTTGAGACTTACTTTTAAATTCCTTGCGCTAACTTAAAAAAAAAAAAAAAAAAAAAGTGGTAAAGTATACCTTAGTACTGCTATTGGAAGCAAGGACTCACATACATTAAAATTAGGAATTTTGGTGAAACCAGTGCATGCAAGCCGTTGCCAGTAAGGAGGAGGTCCGGGTATGGATCAAAAGCATAGTGAGATAAAGACTGACTATGCACACAGATATCAGTGATGGAGTCAAGCCTGCTTTGCTGCTTAAGCTTATAGTGCTATTGACCTGTTGGATGTATTAAAACTACTTTACTGTAAGCATTGATAAACTCCAGCTGCATGCTGCTACTTTTTATTTTTTTTTCCCCTACCCCACCTGACACTATCCCATCTGTCTTAGGACAGTTTCCCAAAAACAGCCTGCCCAAGCATCTCAGTACACTTGATGCTCTAAAGTTTACTAGTTTAATAGAGGTTATCTATTGATCTACCTCATTGCTACACGTAATGGGACTGGACTTTCTATAATTTGAGGATTTAACATGTATTCCAGCACCATTATCTACCACTGTTAGCTCTCTAAATATCTGCCTGTGAGCAGTGCAGATGTCCATTTCCATTATTAGCCAAGTAGTTTGCTGCCTTAGTGATTATAGCTGGGGGATCGATAAGGATTTAATACAGACAGGCCGAATGTTGGGAGACATTGGTCAGTTCAATAAAAACCATCTGACATTCAGCCAGTGCGTAGGTCTGCTGGCTCCTGTCAGACAAGCAAGCTGAAAAACCAGCAGCTGACCATCTCCCGATCAACCCGCTGGGTTAAAACGGAAAGAAAAACTATTAGTGTATACTAGGCTTAAAGCTGGATATATGCAATCAAATCCTTATCAGATTAGAAAACTTGAAAACCAAGTGAGCCTCTACCCAAAGCCAGCCATAGGCAGATCGAAACTTGGCTGGTTGAGCAGGACAGTTGTACGGAAGTCAATCCATCAATCAACTGCAGTACAACCAGCCCGTTGTGTTCTTCTTGTGCGATCACTGCCGGCAGCTACAAACTCCCGCTGTCAGAATACAATAGCATACTGACTGTGTTGATGGGGGAATCAAGTAATCCAGTAATTATTTCCTTCAATCTGTGGTTGAATGAAAAAAATTAGTATACTGTATGGCTTAAGTAATCCATCTGAAATATATCCAAACAGGCACCCTTCCCTCTACACTTGTCTTGGTAAGTAGTGTTGATGCGATAATTTAGCATGTGACTAAGTGTTCAGTTTTAGTAATGTGGATCTGCAGTTGGTCCACAGTAAAGGCAATTGGTGCAGGGCTCCAGCTGTGCTACAAAAAATTATTTTAAGATAAAATATATCTTAATTTTATGGCCATCTTAATTCTTTGTAGTGATAGACGAGAGGAGGTCTGCACTATCCTAAAATTAAAAGATGGGAGGTAGGAAGTGTAATTACCACCATTATACCCAGGGTTATACAAGCCAAAGATCATGCTAAAAGCATGCAGGTTGTAAGAAGCCAGGTATACCACTGATTTAATGACAATTAAATACGGTTTAATTTTGTTTATCACTGTGCAGCAATTGAACTATTTTCACTGTAACTGCTCTGATCCCCTATCTAAAGTGCTAAACGAACATTTCTGTAAAAGTGAAGTGAAGATAGAGATTCATGAATCATACCTGATGGAAAAAGTTTTTGTCTACTACGTTTTCAATGTGTCTGACTTTCTTGCTGTTGTGAGCTCCTGTCTCAGCTCCTTCACATGCCACTTTTCTTTCCTCATACGCAGTGTGCCGAGGCTGGAAATCTGATGCTTTTATCCCAGGAGGAGAGTGACAATACAGAAGCTTGCCCTAACACAGAAATACAATGTTTAAAAATGGTCCAGAGAAATAATATTTTCCTGAATGTCTCATTTTATTTTAAGGCTTCTAATAAAAATGTGAGTAACGTACACTGACATAGTCCTTCAATATGTATCGTGCAGACCTTGGCTGATCCGGCTGTCCGTGTGCTGTCATGAATCCCCTCATATCTGCAAGAATACATTTCCATTACTAGTGTATATCAACAGAATTATCAGTTATGCCCATCTACATGAAGAAAATCTGCACTAGGAGAATGTCTATGTGGGATCTTTTGAAAGGCCATTAAAATAGCCATCCTTCAAGGCTTCCCTATCATCCAGTAGCTACATAAGCAGACATGCTCAAATAAGAGGAATGTGCCTGTTAAAACAAACAGAGATAGTATTGAAAGTAAAGCCGGCCAATAGATGGATCAAAACGTGGCCAGTTCAGCAGGGATTGCCGAATTTCAATCCATATATGGGCAGGCTGGTTGCACAGATCTCTTGATTGTCTTCTGTATAACCAGCCTGTTGGAAAAGCTTTGCTTGATCAGTGCCACCAGCTATAGCCAGCAGTGTTGAAGAGTATTCTGACAGCAAGGAAGCCTCCCCACTGTTAGAATATAATAGCTCTGTGGGAGGGATTCCCCCATCTACTTGAATGTATGGTTGGGGGAATCAATTCATTTTCTTTCGTTCAATCCACTGGTTGAACAAGAACATGAATCAAGTATGGCCTGCCTAAGGAAATAGCATGTCTTCTTATGTCCATGTGTATTTAAAGCCAATGCTTGCCAGACCTTTGGCTAGTTCCTCAACTTTATCTCACATACAAAAGATTCTTCTATTTATTCTAAACACTTTATCTGCTAGAAGAGTATAGTCCCATAGAAGTATACAGGGCCCACCCCAGTCACAGAGGTACACAGGCCCCAAAGACTTATATCGGGCTCTCCTGGAAAGGTGTAGGTAAGAGACAGATGAAGGTGTAGCCTGACAACAGAGAACTTGCAGCACTGGATGTAAACAATTCCTAGGAGGTCACACCCGTAGAATCAATGCAAGTATGCATTCTTGGAGGGGGAAGTGGGATCAGTTCAGTCAGCCTAAAAAGGGGAAACCGGATAAGTGCACTTATCCTTTAAATTAGCTTTCTTAATGAATAACCAGGGGAACCGCACATTTCAAGGCCAACAAAAAAATAATTACACACCACACTCTATACCTACATTCATATAGAGAGAGCGTGTGTGCGTGTGTGTAAAATCTCCCCTTGATTTTCCATTTATCAGGGAACAAAGAGATACTAAAGGGAATTAGATTATCTAGAAGTGTTTCAACTCCAGTCCTTAAGTTGCCCCAACAGGTCATGTTTTCAGGCTTTCCATTATTTTGCACAGGTGATTTGATCAGTTTCACTGCCTTAGTAATTACCACAGCCGTTCCATCTGAGATAAATCCTGAAAACATGACCTGTTGGGGAGCCTTGAGGACTAGAATTGAGAAACATCTAGAAAATACACTTACAGGAAATTATGATCAGCTGTAAAACACTAGATTTATGGACAGACTTCCAAAAACATTTTAGCTTGAAGAAACATTTGCAAGCAAGAGCTTTACGTAAAGCACACATCCCCTCTTTATAAAAACAGTGGCTCAGCCTGCTGAATCAAAGTTGTAACTTACACCCATAAGCAAAGAGCAGCTCTTCTGAGGTTGGAGCACGGTCCTGATCTTCATCTTCCCTAGGTCTGATAATATTGATCCCATAAATGGCCTCGAATACGTCTCGTGGGATTCGCTGAGCGATGTATGTTAGTTAAGAAATACTGGACCTCAATAAAACAGGAAGTGTATAACAAAACTAAGATTCAAAATAGTTATGGTGCAGGCATAGCTAAACAAAACAATTAGTAACTACATAACCCAAGGTACAGAGGATATAAAAAGTCTACACAACCCTGGTAAAATGTCAGGTTTTTGTAATGTAAAGGAAATGTGCCAAAGATAAATAATTTCAGAACTTTTTACACCTTTAATGTGACCTCTAAATTTTACAACTCAGTTGAACAACAAACTGAAATCTTTTAGGTAGAGGGAAATAAAAAAAAAATAATAATAATATGGCTGCATAAGTGTGCACATCCTTAACCACTGAGCCGCTTTCTGAGATTTGGGGTTTACAAATTAAAAACAAACATTTTTTATTTATTTTTTGCTAGAAAATTACATATACATACGCACAATAAAAAATAAAATAAGACAACAGTAAGGACCAGTTCACACCAGATGCAGTTCCGTTTTTTTTATGCACCAATAGTCAGTTCCAGTCAGTTTCCGCACCAGACACTAATCGGCGACAAACCTATCCTTAAAAATCTCCATAGGCGACGTTTAAAAAAGAGGAGGTCTAGGGCTAGAATTATTGCTCTCGCTCCAACGACCGTGGCGATACCTCACATGTGTGGTTTGAACACACTTTTCATATGCGACTCACGTATATGTTTGCTTTTGCATGCGATCTCGGCGGGACTTATGCAACCACAATATTTTAGTTTTTTATTTTTAAAAAGATTTCAATTTGTTTTTCAATTGAGTTATACAGTTATAGGTCACATTAAAGGTGGAAAAAGTTATGAAATTATTTATCTTTGTCTCATTCTTTTTACATCACAGAAAGGGGTGTGTAAACTTTATATCCACTGTATAATGTTATATAATAACCATAACCATATTTTTATTACTAAAAATGGAGTGAGCACCTTCGAAGAATGCAATGAAAAATATAATCGTCTTCAATGACGGCCATAAATTGAAATCTCCAATAATGAGTTTTCCTAAAAAAAGCCATAATAAAAACAGTTTCTCTTACAGGAGATGGGCCAAGGCTGCCAAAATAAAGTGCACCTGTGTTCAGACTATGGACTGTAAAGTATTTACATATTTCTTAAAGAGGAGGGCCAGTTTAAAAAACAAAACAAAAAAAAAAGTTTAAGTCAGCAGCTGCAAACACTGTAGCTGTTGACTTTTAATACCGTATATACTCGAGTATAAGCCGAGATTTTCAGCCTCTTTTTTGAGGCTGAAAGTGCCCCCTCGGCTTATACTCGAGTCACCGCTGTCTGACTGCTCGATCAGCGTATCGAGCAGACAGACAGCGGACATTCTAAAATTCAAAAGCCGCGCCTCCGCCTTCGCCTGTGATAGGCGGAACACTGAATTTCCCAGCAGTCAGTGTTCCGCCTATCACGGACATCCGCTCATCCTCGTACTACGGACGAGGATGAGACGATGTCCGTGATAGGCGGAACACAGGCTGCTGGGAAATTCAGTGTTCCGCCTATCACAGGCGAAGGCGGAGGCGCGGCTTTTGAATTTTAGAATGGCCGCCGAGAAGAGCGGCGATCCTGGAAGGACGGAGGAGGCTCGGGACACAGGCTCGGGACACAGGCTCGGGACACAGGCTCGGGACACAGGCTCGGGACACAGGCTCGGGACACAGGTAGGCTGGACACACACACAAGGCTGCACGGACACACACACACAGGGATGGATGGATGGATGGACGCACACACAGGGATGGATGGATGGATGGACGGACACACACACAGGGATGGATGGATGGATGGACGGACACACACACAGGGATGGATGGATGGATGGACACACACACAGGGATGGATGGATGGATGGATGGATGGATGGACACACACACAGGGATGGATGGATGGACACACACACAGGGATGGATGGATGGACGGACACACAGGGATGGATGGATGGACGGACACACACACAGGGATGGACGGACACACACACAGGGATGGACAGCCATATCTCACCCTCGGCTTATACATGAGTCAATAAGTTTTCCAGTTTTTTGGGGGTAAATTGGGGGCCTCGGCTTATATTCGGGTCGGCCTATACTCGAGTATATACGGTAAGCACATTTACCTGTCCAGGGCACCCACGATGTTGGCCGCCCGAGGCTGACCCGTCCCTCGGTCTCGGCGCCGCCATTTTGGCTAAGGGAAACAGGCAGTGGAGCCTTGCGGCTTCACTGCCCATTTCCTACTGCGCAGCGCTTTGTGAATGGGGCGCGCTGTGTTCTGGGACACACAGTTACACCCATTACCCAGAAGACGCCGCACGGAGGAAAGAAGACAGAAGATCTCTGCGGAGGAGGAAGAGGCAGATTAGGATGATGTGCCTAGCAACAGGCATTTCTGGCAAGTTAAAAAAAACAAAAACACATTTTGTTCATTTTTATTTTTTCAGATTTTTTTCTAAATTTTTTATGTATTTTTTTTTTCAGGGTGGCCCTCCACTTTAAGTAGCAAATATATTTAAAACAAACCATCCCTGACCTCTCTAGCTGTATAAATGTAAAGCAATTCATTCTCAAGGATCACAACAAAACTCTACATTTACGTACAAGCATTTACAGGAAATTTGGAATAGTTTTTTTCAGACATATTCAGGCTGCAACATTTTTGTTTTCGCCAATGGAAAATTAGTTACTAGGAAGAGGCGGGAATTGTTATATAGGTTTGAAAAAAACTATTTTCCAGATGTTTTTCAGGTACTCTCATTGAAGTTTATGGGGCCAAAAATGCTCGATTCTGCTTCAAAGGGTAGCTTATTCAACTTTTTGAGCTTCAAAACGTCAGAACTAAAAGGCACCTTATTTCTGATGCCTAAACAGGGACAATTTAAAAGCATTACATTTTGTTGAGCATTTTGGATCTTTAAGGCTTCATGTACACTAGCCTACACTGGCAGCTCCTAAGCTTGAGTTTAGGAGCTTTTGGCGTTTTTTTTGCCAAAGCTCCTAAGCTCAACTCCATAGAAGCCTATGTGTCAACGTACACAGTCTTTTAGCAGAGTTTAGGAGCTGCCAAATTTAGGTGCGTTTCAACCTCCCTCTTCTGAATGTGCAAATTTTGCATTCAGGATAGGAATGTTTTCACCATCGGCTGTGGCAAAATTGCGCAGCGAATTTGCATTTTCTCACGGCCGTGGTAAATTTAGGCCTGTGTGCTAGTTAGTGTACATGAAGACTAAGCCTCAATCTACAATCAGGGTTTTAAGTTTGTTCAGTTTGTAACAGCTTAGATAATGGGTGCTCAACATGTTGCCCTCCAGCTGTTGCGGAACTACAAATCTCATCATGCGTTTGTGAGTCATGCTTGTAACAGTTCAGCCTTGCAATGCCTCACGGGACTCGTAGTTCCACAAATAGCTGGAGTGCCACCCATGGCTTAGATAAACCTGCTGTGCTTACATTAGAAGGCTGGCAGCCCGACAAGATTCTGCTTGAAAGAGATAAATGGAAAAAAAGCTGCAATTTTAGCTTTGAAAATGTATTTCTACGCAATGCCTATAGCTAAAGAGGTTAATGTTTTTGTTTTTATTTTAAAGTGCTTTTAATGCTGGTTTAGGATATGCAGACGCACCTTAGTGTGAATACTCTAGGTACAGATTCACTATATTCAAGTAATCTCATCTTGACAGAATTATATAGGACGCTGTTGCTTAGCTTAATTAAAATATGCTAGCCATCTGGTTATTTATTGTGCAGCTCTTCAATTCTGTAGAATCAGTAAACTGTAGCAAGTATGCAGACCATAAGTTTTGACTTGCAGTGCATGTGTTGCTGCCGGTAAGTGAAACAGAAATTGCTGAACCCAGTGGAGAAGACTAGCATTTTCAGGGAAAGGTAAGCAATGGTAGACTAAAATATTTCTCACAAATTTGCATGAGCTAACAAAAAAAAATAAAAAAATAAATTAAAAAAAACACCTTTCTAGGAATTTTCTCTGATCAACTTCTAAAGTGGAACTACACTTCATCTGAGCACCACGAACCAAAAATGCTATTCAAATTCATATACCTTTCCTAAACTAAAACTACACTAACACACCTCAACTTCTAACTTAAACATTACAAAGGATATTACTGTGGTATGGGTGGGGGGGTTATTTGTTTTAGTTTAGTGTAGGGGCCCTTTCACACGGGCTGTCCAATCAGGTCTGCCTGTAAGTTTTTCAGGCGGACCTGATCGGATGCTCTATTCACCCCTATGGGGCAGTGGATGTCAGAGGTGACGTGTCCGCCGACACCCACTGCCATCCGATCCTGTTCGCCAAATCCAGACAGATGGCGGTCCTATTTTTCCAACCGTCTGAAGGATCGGATGAAAAACAGACAGATGGTCTATTTTCATTCGATCTCCCCATAGAGGAGAGCAGGACTCTGACATGTCCATCTCAGCACAGTGAGCAGAGACGGACCAGTCATCTGCCTGCTCAGCGGATCGATCCCCGCTGAGCAAGGGGAGTCTGTCAAACGGATCCGCTCCGTGTGAAAGGGACCTTAAAGTAAAGTGCTCCTTTCATGATTTCTCTTCAACAAGGCACCTTTGCATTGGTAAACGTCTACCAGACTACCTACAAAAAAAAAGCACTATCTCTACAGAAACAGACTACAATATGTCCAGTATTTGCACATGCACCATCACTTTCAATTAACACTGCTGATCTATACAAAGAAGAAATATGAAACACAGATTGGAACGCCACTATGACAGATATGGCTCTTAAGCACATTTAACCACTTCCCGACCAGCGCACAACGATGTACGTCGACAGAATGGCACGGGCAGGCATATTGGCGTACAGGTACGTCCAATATTCAATGCCGCCCTGCCATTGGGAGCGCGCCGCCGGCGGCGCGCTCCCGCACTGGTTGGGACCCTCGTGAGTCCGGTCGCGGGACCCACGGACTCGATCGCCGCGGGCATCCCCGCGATCGTCTCACGGAGCGGCCGAATGGAGGAAATGCTGTGTAAACAACATTTCTCCATTCTGCCTAGCAACTAGTGACGCTGATCTCTGCTCCATGTGATTGGAGCAGAGATCAGTGTTCACTAATTGAAAGCCCAACCCCCCCACAGTTAGTAACACACCCCTAGGAACACTTAACCCCTACACTGCCACCCACTGGTTAACCCTTTCACTGCCAGTGTCATTTACACAGGAATCACTGCATTTATATAGCAGTGATTACTGTATAAATGACAATGGTCCCAAAAATGTGTCAAAAATGTCCGATGGGTCCCCCACAATGTCGCAGTCACAATAAAAATCGCTGATCGCCGCCATTACTAGTAAAAAAAAATTAATAAAAATGCTATAAAACTATCCCTATTTTGTAAAAGCTATAACTTTTGCGCAAACCAATCAATCGCTTATTGCGATTTTTTTTACCAAAAATATGTAGAATACATATCGGCCTAAACTGAGGGAAAAAAATGTTTTTTTTATATATTTTTGGGGGATATTTATTATAACAAAAAGTAAAAAATAATGCGTTTTTTTCAAAATTGTCGCTCTATTTTTGTTTATAGCGCAAAAAATAAAAACTGCAGGGGTGATCAAATACCACCAAAAGAAAGCTCTATTTGTGGGAAAAAAAGGACGTCAATTTTGTTTGGGAACCACGTCGTACGACCGTGCAATTGTCAGTTAAAGCGACGCAGTGTCGAATCGCAAAAAGTGGTCTGGTCTTTGACCAGCAAAATGGTCCGGTCTGCAAGTGGTTAAGCTGGGAGGCTCTTGCTTTTACACCTGTCGCAAGCCAGAAACACAAATTTGAGGGATGTCCCAGATGGCTAGAGGAAAAAATTTACAAGTTTCTGCACACAATTTTTAAGTGACATTTACATGGTTGTATTTTTTTGAGATAAAGAGGATTTACCAATACAAATTCAGTCAGTGCCATTGGCTTATAATAGCCCCCTAATAGGGTTGGGGAATGTACATACATTACGGCACACCGTTAAAACACTACAGTGTGTTGTATTGCAAAAAATAAAAAAATAATATAGCGCACGTCAGTGTTTTCCTGAGTTTTGGTCCATTGCTAGCCCATTTATTTGAAGGAGCCGACCCCAATAATCATGTCTATGCATCTGAGGGAAATAAACTTTGCTATGGTAATGATGGTGCTGCAGGATGAACACGCTTATGTCATCAGCACTTGAGCCCACCCACATCTCAAGAGTGAATGCAACAGACTGCTGTGCCTGTTCTGAAGAGGTCTGATGTAGGCCATGAGTAATGAACAAGTGTGAGGCACAGGACAACCATATCCACATACACAGTGACCCGATGACTGCCGTAAAAAAACTTATAAACTAAGTGACAAGGTAGATATACATTATAGATATTTTTAATTTTCAAAAAAGTAAAGTAAAAAATTGGTTGGACATAAAAAAAAAAAAAAATAATAATTATCAAACTAAAAATGTCAGTTTAGTATTGCTGTGAATTGTTTGTTAAAGGATATGAGAGAGATTGGTGGGATGTAGTCTCGCATTTGGTCAATTGGCAGAATACCACTACATATCATCTCTGCTTTGGTGGAGACAAAGGATGGCATTACAAGGCCTGGGCAATCACAAAGGCAGAGGCCAGGCTCCACGTACAGCGTCTACAACAGAAGAAAATGACATTCATTTACACACACATATATCTTTGCAAGCAAAACTGCATTTCAAGGGTAGGCAAACTTTGGCCCTCCAGCTGTTGTGGAACTACAAGAACCATGAGGCATTACAAGACTGACAGCCACAAGCATGACACCCAGAGTCAAGATGGAAGACTGAAGTTTGCCTACTTTTACTGTATTAGGATTAATGTCTAAGGTTCCATTCATACCTGTGTGCAGCGATTTACTGCCATTTTTCAGTCATTTTTTTAAAAAGCGTTTTAAAAACATTTTACATCTTCAGACATTTTTGTTTAGCCAATAGAAAGTACTAGGAGAGGGAGAGGAAATTAGGGTAGGAGAGCTATTTGAGTGTTTTATGCTAAAAAACAGGTGTTTCTATTGAAGTAAAAAAACACTTGTAATCTGCCAAAAAGAAGCTCATGTACTTTTTGAGCAACAGGCGTTTTGCTTCAAGCAACAGAATGCTCATATGTGAATATGGGCCATTTAAATAAATTAGATTTAGCAAGTTGAGAATTTTTCTGCTTTTAGCTCTAACAATGCTCAGGTGTGAAAAAGGCCCTTAAAGTGGTTGTAAACCCTTACAAACCACTTTGACCTACAGGTAAGCCTAGATAAAAGGCTTACCTGTAGGTCCAAGAAATATCTCCTAAACCTAAACGGTTTAGGAGATATTTATTAAAAGACAGTCACCGAGGCACGCGATCATCGTTAGCAGCATGCCGCTGCTAACGCCGATATGGCGTTAGTGGCGGCTCCCGTACGCATGCGCGGGAGTGACGTCATTGCTGCTCCGGCGCTGTGAGTGGCCGGAGCAGCGATACCTCCGCATTACAGGGGACAGCGGTGACTTCGCTGGCTCCTGTGACAGGTAAGTGACACATAATGGACTACTATGCGATGCATAGTAGCCTATTATGCTTTACCTTTGCAGGGAGACAAAGAATAAGTAAACCCATCAGGGTTTACTTCCTCTTCAAGTTCTCTTAAATATCTGCACCAATACACTATATAAAGTAACATAAATAAGACAAATATAGACTAAGCATGTCCTACAAAGCAAGTGATTAGTTGAAGGGGAAGGGAGGGTTAAAGCTAACTGGCCATATCAAGGAAAAAATAAAAACCTAAAAGCAGAGGTTACATACAAAAAGATCAGTAGATCGATAAAGAGAGTTGAACCCAGGGCACGGGCACCCTCATTAACCAATACTGAAGGTCGGGAATAAAAAGGGGTTTGAATTAAATGCAATTTTGCTAGAAAAGGAAGTATTGGCCAATACTTCAACAGCTTCCATCTGTGGGTTAGCCAATTGTTTTACTAAAACTGGAGCTGACAGAATCTGCAGTAGTCATGCATAGAAACCAATTGCCTTCCAGCTTCAGCCTGTTCTAGCTTACTTTTTTGAAGCAACTGAAGCCGACTAGTTACCACCCACATCCATGGAGCTTCAGTTGACCAGGTTTGCGACCGGGTCACTTTAAAGTATTTTTTGCTACAGTTGCTATGATAGGAAAGGTCATGGACAGAAGTGAAAAAGACAAGAGTATCTATGCAAAGCAATTCTGTACAGCGTTCGGGAACATACAGATGGGTGCAACTAATCTTCAAGACAACAAATGGGTCTGGTGCCATTTTAAATACATAACTAAGTGTTACTCCAGCAAACAATGACTGCAAAGGCTATAGTCCAGATACCATTCATAACATAATAGCCTGAATTTGGTTCACTAGACCTGTGTGTGCAGCAGTTTGTAAGACTGCCCATAACTGGACTCACAGAACCCACCCCTTCCCATATCCAGAAGTCTGTTCTGCAGAATAAAAAGTCTCTGACAAACAGAAACAATTTCAGTGGGTTACTTCCTAAATCCCTGCGGCTTGAAAAATACAATATATCCTCTCAGGCAGAATAACCTACTTTTATATATTTCCCCATTTTATGTGGTTCCACAAGGTTTAAAGTGTAGTTTTTATGAATGTTTTGTTACAGGATTGTCACTTAAAAAGGAATTCACATCAAATACCTGAAAGTGCTTTGTATGTCCTGGAGTTGCTGAAACAGAAACTTTTTTGTTCCCCAGGATTGTGTTAATGGTTGAACTCTTGCCAACATTGGGATAACCCACCTAGCAGGAAAAAATATATATTATTTCACTGTCCCATAAAAAGTATGACTTCACTGGCTGCCTCTAAAGTTGGCAATACACTGATCAAATTTCATCTGCTTTCTTAAGAACCGGCCAAATTCACTGAGTGGGTTACCCTGTTGGCCACCTCTCGCCCTTCCATCCTTTGACTGAAGGAGCTGGGATGAAAATGTTTCGGCCAAAGAGCAGTTGCTTCCAATCCAATGCAGCAGCTGTACAGGTATTTTGATAGCTGTTGAAAATACCACAGCAGATTTGTACATCTGTGCTCTATAGCATGAATAGAGGTATTAGATTTAGCTTAGCCCACAGGCTGAATGCAAAAAAAAAAAATCTAATCAGTGTATGGCCAGCTTTCCATCAGTCTAAAGAGAAACATTAAGGTGGCAATAGGTAAGAATTTTATTAAAAGCCAGCGTAGACCCGATAATAGCTTAGCTTCTGGCCTAGGACCCTATGCTCCAGTACTTTGCGAGTGGACTGCTTCATGGTCCTGGCCATTAATTACAGTTATGTTAGAGAAAAATAAATTACTACTTCAGTAAAATTAGAGATTTTTTTCAGTTCATTGCCAAATCATGCATTAACAAAATGCATGATTTGGCAACGAACTGAAAAAAATTTGTATGCATGGCAAGGAGAAGGGTAAAAAGTGAAGGATTAGTTCTTCAAGGTTCTTGAAACCATCCGTCAACCTCTACATCCTGCTACTGTAACACAGAGTGCAAAGTTAAGCTGGCCATGCACTAGTACAAATTTTGCTTGAATATTTTTCAATTTAAGAACAAACGTTAATTTGATTTTCTAATCGTTACCATAGTCAAAAATCAATGTTAATTTTTGACTGCAGTAATGAGAGCATTCAAAAAGGATGGAATTTTTTCTCGAATGGACAAGAATGTATTTTTTGTTTGGGAAGCTCCATGCATTCCCAAATCAAAACGTTAAAAGCAAAAAGGAGCCTAAACAAAAATAGAGCATGGCAGCAGCCTTATTTAGAAAATGTATTTTCTTTTTAGTGCTGATTTTAGCTGCACAGCAAAAGTTACATGGCCAAAGAGAAAAAAAAAAGGAAGAAGACAGATTTTTTTTTTTAAATCTATAAAGACACACTACTATTCTGAAACAATATACATTGAAATATTTTCTTGTTGACCACCAGTCTAATTAGAATCAATCACAATTTAATACTGCTTACATTTACTGTGTAAAAAAATTCTCTAAACATATAGAATACTGGAAAAATAAAATTCACAAATAAAAAAAAATAAAAGACTGCTCACCAGTCCTACAGTGACCTGTTCCTCTTTAACCCTATTGCCTGTGTGAATAGATTTGAAGATCTCCAGCAGTTCATCACTTTGCACCAAGTGACTATAGTTATGGACCTGTGTTGGTTCAGTACTTCTAGGCTCTGGGTCAGGTAAGATCCTTTCATTTTCCCCCTCTGCATCTTCAGAGCAGGTCTGCCAGCCTTCATCATCTTCACAGTCCTCATACTCATCATTTGAGCTGTATTGATCAGAATCTCCAGTTTGGGCTTCGGTGTCACTTAATTTTTCTTCATCCTCACTGTCTTCCTCATCTGAAACATGGTCCTGCATCACATCTTCTGGCTCAGCACCCTGCTAAAGAGCATACAGAACATTAGCAACAATCACAAATGCAATGCATTACAACTGCCAACCGACACAGGAATAACAAGGGGGGATTTCGCAGTGGAAAAAAACAAAACAAAAAAACCCCAAATGCACTGCAACTGTGAGCTGGTTGAACTAAATGGAAAAGTATGACAGACAGTGTGGGGGTGGGAGGGTTAGAACCTTGGTTTAGCCACCTGTTTTTACTACCTCTTGGTCGCCTGTAGGAAAGAAACCCTGAAATATTTTCTGTAAACAGCATCTCCGAGACTAAATGGTTAGTAATAACTTTGAGAACAGAAAAGTATCTACAGTAACAGTGCTACAGTCTCAGTGGTGCCAATCATAAATAAGACTTAACACTTTAGATCTTCTGCTTTCTTGTGACAGGCAATGGGCTAATTTGTAGAAGTAATACATGCTAAAAAAAATAAATAAATAAATAAAAAAATAAATAAATCAAGTAACATACCGTGACAACTTCAGTAAGTCTCTGTGCTTCTACCAAGGCTGACCAGAAGACAACCTTTATTCCTTCCTTCTCAAAATACGTTGCCCAGGCTTGACGCTGCTCAGTTGTTAACAGGTCTGCCTTGTTTATAAGGATGATATTTTCTTTATGAGGACTTATTTCTTTCACGTAATGCTCCTGAAGAAATTGAGAAGAATTTTGTATTAAAAAAAAAAAAAAAAAAAAAAAAAAAAATCGGACACGGTGACCTGCTGTGCCCCTTGTGAAGGTTAATGTAGCTGTAGGGACAGACTCTGACAGAAGACATTACACAAACCAATCCAAATTGGTATAATCCCTTAACCTATATACCATGGCTCATACCTTGCCCTCACTGTACAAAGAAATATCCTATGACAATGCTGAGGTGTAGATAGTGTGGAGATCAATTTTAGAAATCTGAAGGTGTCAATACACATACTGTTAATTCAAAAATGTCCATTTCATAAGGATTAACACCACCATTCTGAGCCTTTAAAAAAAAAAAAAAAAAAAAAAAAAAAAAACACACACTCAGATTTGCTAGTACTAGTAGTTAATATCTATCATTTTCGACCTGCACAACTAGACGTGCAAAATCCGAGAAGGTATTCTGTTCTGTAACAAAGCACAGACAATTTCTAATACAGTGGAGAATATCACAGGAACATTATTTTATTGTTAATGAAACAGTATCAGTGATCTCTTAAGATAGCAGAGCACAAAGTGCACCAAGTAAATTCTAAACTCTGCAAAATTCTGATGTACACTGGAAACAAATTCAAACTACTCTTTCATTTTAGTAGAAGACTCAAAATTACACAAAGCAAGCTTGTTAGAGCTTATCTGGATCCATGCCTATTAACAAGCTGCTTAAAAAAAAACAGTAAGATGTGGCATCAAATACCAAATCATCTTTTCTTTTAGGTTCCTGCAGTGAACAGAAACAAATGAAAGATGCATGTCAAACCAGGATACAAACTCACCAAATCCTGGCACCTAAACAAAAGCGGGTTTCGGGCATCCACGATCTGTACCACAACATCACTGTTGTAGAAAGAAAAAGCAGATAGAATTTCCAGTAAGAACACTTGTACCAACACACATTTTAAAACGTATCTCATATTTAAGAAAAAGTCCTAGGGACTAGAGCCCTGTAAAAAAAAAAAAAAAAAAAAAAAAAAAAAAAGGGGGGGAACATGTTTTTGTTTTTTGCCCCCTTACCTTTTCTTAATGGTCTTAAGCACAATTCACATGCCTTTCACATACCCACCCAGCAAGTCCGGTGCTGTCCTGCTGCAATTTTCCCTGCTGCTGTTACACACTGGGGTTTGTTTGTTTTGTTTTTACGAAAGGCACATCCACTTTGCACTGCAAGCGCACTTGGAAGTGCAGTCGCTCTAAATCTAAAGGGTACATCTGAAATGAGTGGAAGCTCTGCTTATTTTATCATCCAATCATGTGCAAGCTAAAATGCTGTTTTTAATTTTCCACGCATGTCCCCCTCGGATCTACAGTGACTTTACTTCCATGTGCACTTGCAGTGCAAAGTGGATTTTCCTTTAGTAAATAACCCCCACTGGGTCCTGCGATGCCGTCTTAATTGCTTAAATAGTCAGGAGGAGAGTGCCTCTTCCAGGTTCAGGCAGTCCAACCCCTTGATGATGATGCATCAGAGGGCTTTAGCCCACTGGAGATGTCATTCTTGCTTAGGCAAAAATGGGTGCCAGGTGGAGAAGGTGAGGGGCAAGGTTGTGTAGGATTGAACCGAAAACAAACAGAAAACAAAACAACAACAAAAAAAAAAAAACAAAGAAAAAACAAACAGAATACAGTGTTTGCACCAGACCACAACCATGGCTTCCAGTGTCAAGTGAAAATCACATACTATACCAGTAATTTTTGAGTTGAAAATTATAAGCTGTCAGACCCAAATGCACCGAAAAAAAAAAAAAAAAAAATTATATATATATATATATATATATATATATATATATATATATATATATATATATATATATATATATATATATGCGCAAGCAATGGCCCACTGCTTCTCCCAGCCAGAGCATGGTAAAGAGCTCAATTCAGCCTCGGATTCCATGGAGAGAGCAGGTCATCCTCTAATGATGAACAACGTGATGAACCCCGAGAGCGAGGCTGGGATTTATTCTCTGAATAAGGACAATAAAGCTTCCCTTCTGGAGTGGAAGCAAAGGTCAGGTGCAATATTAATCTTGTACAGGTGAATGGTCAGAGGGATTATGGTGACCCTCCTGCAGACTGGGTGGGAGAAGCCCCTTCACTTGGGACAGAAATAGTTATCAACAACATCCCTCAAAAAAATCTAAGAAGATAAATGAATGACACTTTTTATGACTGCTGAAACAATGTATACGTTTTGTCTCAGACTGTTTTAGGACAGTCTGGGATCCCAGAATAATGTAAGCATTGTCTATGTGTGAATTTCCATTGTTGAGTTGAGTTAATTGAGTCACCTATTGTTTCAGTCTGTTGGCTAATCCTCTTGGAAGTTCCTACATGATGGGATTAGCCTTGTATCAACTTTAACTAGTTATCAAACCATTATGTGAAGTTTTGGGTAATATTTGGTTTCATTATTCATGTGGTGACTACCTTACTTTTGAAATGTATAAAGCCTTTATTTCTGTTCAATAAAGAGCCATTCCTTTGGTTTTACCTCAACGTTTTGTCTATGTACGATGCTTGGGGTAAAAAGGGCTTGTGTAACCTCCTGGTCTGCTAGAAGAGTTTGGAGAGCAAGCAGCACTGTTTGGCAGTAGCAACCAGGCAGGGTGCCAGTGTTCTGTCACACTGATCAAGCAAAAGTCTGTGCTCAACTGGCTTCAGCAGAGCCCAGGGATCCCATTAGGGGGTCTAATGAACTCCTGAGGTCTCCTTAAAAGAGAACCTGGCACCTGAACTAGGCTATCACACAGGAAGCTTATCAGCCCTCTATCAATTAAAGCTTAATACCTAAATGTATTTTTTTAAAGCCCCCTGCCCCTAAACACAAATGAATGCAACGAGTGTATGCATTAAACAAAAAAAACAAACAAACACACACACACACACACACACACAAACACAAACACTGGAGGGGTGTTAAGTGTCACTTTAAGCTGCAATTATATCTCTAACCACATCCCCTGGGATATGCAGACAGCTGTGACACGACTCACAGAAAGAATGTGGTTGTGATGGACAACCTGGATTCATCTTCTTTTAATTAAAGAAAGGCAAAAACTGGAGCTTGTGTACACTATTCACATACCAGCTGTAGTTCTTAATTGACAGGTGGTCTTTGGAAACATTGGCAAAGAAAATAATTGCTTTTTCTTATATTATACTTTTCTTCCTTCTACAAGAACAGGATATCAAGCACTTTTATTTCAGACTAACATTACCTCCTTTCAATAACTCTCCAGAGCTGACGCCAGAAGTCTAGATTGCGTTCAAAAGGTGTGAGAATTAACTTCTTCTCTTCTTCGAGTCTGTTATGGTAAAAATGAATAAAAGTAAAACTGCATCCTTTAGTCCATTCAAGTATCCATTAAAATCATTAAGTATATTCTAATAGCTACAAGTATAGCGGCTAGAAGATTGTTATCATATCAGTTTGGCTGGGACAGTGGAGATTTATAAATCTGTTCTATTATAGAATGTTGCCAAGCCAACATGTTTTCAGGCACAAGAAGCTGCTTAGAAAAAAAGAGCACAGGGAAGACATTTCATTTCATGTTGCTGTTTTCACAGTCCAATGACTAGGCAGGTGACAAGAAGTTACATTAGAGCACCTTCCGGGTTATGCAAGGGTTTGAATCAAAAAACTAGATGTAAAGAATTACAAATCCTTTTTGCAGGTAAAATAGTTCACATACAGTTAGGTCCATATATATTTTTGGACACAAGCACAATTTTCACACTTTTGGCTCTCTATGCCACCAAAATAAAATTAAAACAAAACAATCCAAATGAATTTAAAATGACAGGCAGCAGCTCTCCGCTCGGGTATCTGTGAGAACCGAGCCATTGGCAATGTTCAATCGCTCGGTTCTCAGTGCAGAGGTGGCAAGAAACAGATGCAGCATTGGAGTGAACTGGAACTCTACCCAAGACAGCTTCAATATACCATATTCGTATATTAGTGTTTTTTTTTTTAATTCTTCGGGCTTATGAATGGTTTGAACCTTGTGGTGAACCCTCTGTATTTGCCGTTGTGAAGGCTTCTCTTGATTGTAGACTTTGACATTTAATACACCCACCTCCTGGAGAGTGTCCTTCACTTGTCTGGATGTTGTGAATGGGTTCTCCTTTACCGTAGAGAGGATCCTGCGATCATCCAGCGCTGTTGTTTTCAATGGACGGCCAGGCCTTTTTATGTTGCTGAGCTCAAAAGTGCATTCTTCTTTCCTCAGAATGTACCAACCTGTTGATTGGGCCACTCCTAATGGTGCTGCTATCTCTCCGATAGATTTGTTTTGTTATTGAAGCCTGAAAATGGCCTGTTTCACTTGCATGGACAGCTTCTTTGAACATATGATGTAGGTTCAAAGCAACAGATTCCAAATGCAAATACCTTAACTTAGAATCAATTCCAGACCTTTTTCCTGCTTAATTGATGAAGAAATAATGAAGGAATAGCCCACACCTGGCCATGAAATAGCTTTTGATTCAACTGTCCAATTACTTTTGGTCCCTTGAAAAAGGAGGGGGGATGGTTATCCCTAAACCCTTCCTCAGATTTGGATGTACATAACTTCAAAATTAAACCTGAGAGAGAGTGCACTTTCAGTCCATATCAATTATATAACTACAGCTTGAATAGGTTTTGGTAAATACCTGAGAAAAAAAAAAAAAAAATACAATTGTGCCTGTGTCCAAATCTATATGGACCTAAATGTATATATTTAATGGTTTAGTTGAGATTCTATTTCAGAAGGATCACTACAGCCAAATACCTGCCCCTTTATACAACTACATACGTAGCGAGCTCGCGCCTCCACTTCAAGAAGTCCTCTCTTTCTGCTAGCTGTAGATCCTCTGCACTGGTATTTTCATCCCAACGTGGCCTTAAATTGTAAAATACAAAACAGCAATAGTCAACGTCATTCTTAATACTCACACAGCTATAATGTCTCCATAGCCCAACTACATAAGGATGGTACAAACCCTAAAAACCTTTACACCTACAAAATAATTTATAAATAAGGAACAAAAATGAAATGCATCGGTCTGTTGTATAAACAAACGCCAATGATTCAGATCATGTACCTACCTCCTTGGAATACATAGAAACTGTTTATACTCTTCATGGAGTTTATCGATTCTGTTAGACTCTTCAGATGTTAGCAGACCAGTTCTAGCTTCAGCTGGGACAAATTTAATATTCAATTTCTCTGGAAAAGAAATGTAAGGATAAGCTCCATTAAAAGAAGTAGAGAAAAGTGTGAATGACGGGCAACATGTCATTTTAACATTTTCTTTGTACACAAAATCTAACAAACTGACAAGATACTAGAAAATGGTCAAATATGCAAGCATAATTAAACATTTTTACAATGACTATTGGCTTATCTTCAGGCCTGACCAAAAATGTTCAGGGCTCCATCAACAGGCATGATATGATATACACCAATAGGAAGGGAGAGAAAGCGCAGTACAGTGTCTGCATATAGTCTAGGTGCTTAGGAAAAACAATACAGGTTGTACAATTTCCTATCTGAACATTTCCATGTCTCTCATTTTGTGAGATTCTTTATCACTTTTGGTTGTTTGTACAGCACAGGGAACAAGGGGAAATCTCCCCAATAGAAAACAAATTGCATATAAAAAAAAATAAAACACTTGTATTGGACTTTTTAATATCACAAATTCAGATGATCAATTTATTGTTTGCACCTTTAGCGCAAGAAAAGCTCAAGAAAAATGCACACCTTTAAAAATTCGAATCATGTCTTCACACCGGTCAATTGCGCTTCTGTTGCGGTGTTAAAAAAAAAAAATCTTGCTCGTTTGGTAAAGAAAGCACCAAAAATACACCTCCTGGGAAAATGAATTGGAAATGCAGCAAGAACACAATAACACACCCGTGTTACGTTTTTGAGTCACATGACCCACAAAAAAAAAAAACAAGCACAGAAAACTGCAAATATCATGTGCGTTTTTGGCACCCTTTTCTCCATTGGCAAAATGCCGAAAACACAATTTTTAGACGATAGGTTTCAGTCACAACGAAATTTTAGTGGATCTCAATAACAAAGTATTGCCTACCCTTACTACCCACAATCCTCTAATTATAGAAGCCGTACCATAGCTTTTCCAAATGAAAATCTCTCTATTAACCTCCCTGGCGGTATGATTCAGTCTGGAATAAGGTGCTGAAAGCGGTACAATTATTTTGCATGGAAATCTGGCGTTTTATTTTGTAGTCCTGTAATTCTTAGGAATAACGCTCTTAAATCTCTTCAAACCAGAGTCTAGCAGACATCCCGGGTATGATAAAGTTTATAGAACAATAAAAATTATTCAATTTATTATGTAATCGAACCCTAAAACACTGAAAAAGGGACACTTTTTGGTTGCTATGGACAATCTCCAAATTCCAGGCAGGAAAAACAGTATTTATAATATACAAGTGCATGCAGGGCACTGCACAGACCACTAGGGACAAAGGGGGTGTGTATTTTTTAATACAGCACTGTAATCTGTAAGATTACAGTGCTGTGTGTGTTTTGTGTCTTACTTTTTTGAATTTTCCGCCGTTCTCTGCTCCTGTGCGCCGTAACGTCGCAGGGAACGGAGCTCGGCGGCATTCGGCACTGTGAACCGAGCGGAGGACAGCTCGATCCCACAGCGCGGCGGACATCGCTGTATCCAGGGGACAAGGTAAGTAAGTCTCACTGTGTCCTCCCCTGCATCCAGCAAAGTGATCCCGGGTCTGGTTCAGGGTTACCGCTCCTGCTAGTAAATTCCCAACCCGAGCCAGACTCGGGATTACCGCTAGGGGGGTTAATGGAGAATAGGTAGATGGATGAAAGGTTTACCTTCTTCCATTCCTAGAGTGTTTCTCATTAAAACAAATGCACACTTTCACATAACTTCAAACAGATCTTCTTTATCTCAACTATACACTATAACAGACAGAAGATCAAAAGATCCCTAGTTTCCAGATCCTGCATCAACAAAAAAATAAAACACAACCCACCACACACCCACTGCCAGCTATAAATTACAGGCACATACTATACCTGTAGTAGCAGTGTCTCTGGCCCATTCTAATGGACTTGCGCTTCCCTTCCTGATATCTGAAAATCCCTACTGGTCATTGAGGCTGCCCAGCATAGAAAGTGGCTAATAGGAATGCATTGGGAGCAGGACGGAGCCCAATCCACACTATCAGGTAGCTAATCCAAGCATGTACTTTATACCCAACAGCTTAATTGTTTTATCATTGATTTAGTGACAGAATCAGTTTAAGCATATTTCACTGAAGGGTTGTATGTATGGAACAAAAATCTAAGCACTTTAGAAATACTGTTTTCATGTCTCATCTTTATTAAATTTAATTTACATATGTCTAGTCTTTTTTTCTGTGCTATACAAGGACATCAGTGTACATTAATGGAAAGAATGTTAGAACTGCTTTGCTCACCTGCAACAAATTCTGTCCCTGCCAACTCCGCTGTGGCAAGAAAGTCATCAAGAGAGCTTTGTTCTGTCACTGACTGCAGATTAAGCCTGCCCCAGTCATAGCCATCGTTCAGCTCACTCGTGTGCAGCTGCAAAAGGACACAATGTGGGTTAGAAAGAAAAATGCAACCTGTAAATGCATCCTATTACAGTACATAAAGAATTATCCCTGACCCCAAGCATATAATGCCTCCGCATTAATATAAAATACTATTCTATACTTTGTGCACAACTGTCTAGTTACTCAAATTCACTCAGCTGTGAAACATGTCAGTACATTGCTTCTAGTAACACGGTTTTGGTATCTAAAATTCTATTACATTGTTCCATTAAAAAAAAAAATCCCTGGAGATCATTGGAGTTATGGATTAATAAGCAACCCCAATAAACAAATTGAAATAAATCAGTGAACTGCTACTGAAGACTCAGTTCACCTGTGCTAAAGGCAAAAATCTGCTTTACTTCTTGTAAACATGGCCCAAGGTAGCATATTTTCAGATGCACTCAGGTTATATCTGACTTTATGAGGTCATTCTAAATGACTCTGCATGTGCTGCTTGTGCATTCACATCAACTTATACAAGGAGAAAAGCAGTTGTGATGAAAATAAAGGCAGCTATTTCCTCAATGGTAGCCATGCATGGCTAGTCAATTATGAGTTACAGTTAAATTACAGGAAATGAGCTTCCTTGTAATAAAAAAATATATATGAAGGCACACTAAGGCTGGATTCACACTTCTGCAAAAAGCACTAAAACTGCATATTTGCACTACAGTCCATTTAACATGGTTTCCTATGGAACACGTTCAGTAGTGCAAATCTGCAAAAAGCTTTAAAAATGCATAGGTGTGAATCCAGCCTAAGTCCAGCGAGGTGCATGACACCTTCTGGGCATAGCTCTATTATTTTATATCTGACAGCTTTATAGTACTCCTGGAAGACATCCACCGCTGTAGATCCGAGAGTTCAAAGCTGATCCTACCAAGCTCTGCATCTTGAACAGGAGAGTCTCTGCAGCTGCTGTGCCCTCCCCACCTCCTGCCCATTTACAGAAGCTTTTGTATTATGTGAACACATTTACTTGACTTCTCTGAGTGGACAGCAGAGGGGCAGGGGTTGGCAAGCTGTGTGCCCGTCTCCTCTCTCATAGCCCCAAGTGTCTCAAAGTGTATTTTCCAGCAAAAAAAATAAATAAGTCAAATAAAAATAATAGAGATAAGCCCTGGAGATATCTTGCCGCTATTTGGACTTAACTCATAGTGTGCCTTCACTTTTCACAAAGTGGCCGAAATCCTGGAATTCAGCTTTAAGGCTTTCAAGCATTGTTTGCATATATATCTGTCTTTTTCTAAACACTAAAGAGTATTATAGGCATCTCTGCAGACAGAGGAACGTGTCACAAAAAGTGACATCCTAACTCACTGGAGAGTTTTCCCCTCTGCAGGGGCCTGGAGCTTGTTGACATGTCTGTTGAGCTGCATTTTTCTGCACCCCACTACAAACAATGTTACCGAATATTTAAAATGTACATTCTATATAAAAACCACACACTTCAGAAAAGCAAGCAAAGAGTAGACAATACTTTGATCTCAACCTAGGTTATTTTCAGGGACATGCCGCAGCTGTAATGTGGAATAAGAAGCTCATAGGGAAGGCACACCTGATGAGGGACTAGTCCCCACAGCATCTGTTGGGTGGGCAAAGCCTGAGAGACTAGTTCCCCAATCAGATGTCTTGTTTTTGATTGGCAGTGGGTGGATTTAAAAGTCATGAATGGACTGAATGGCATCCATACATTCGCTCACTGCCATAAAGAGATAGGTCTAGACATGTTCGAACACGGGTTCAAACCTATCCAGTCAGGAAGATGTAAAAGCTGACAGCCAATCATAGCCATTGGAGGCATTCCCCACCCCACAGCTATACACACCTCTTGCAGATGTGCGGCTGCAGGGTATGCATCTGCCAGCTATGATTTCAGGTGGAAAAGCTTGGTCAAGTTTGGACTTGTGTCAGAACATGCCTGAGCTCATCCCTAACCACGTAAACCAAAAGAAAAGCAGACCTGATGGGGAACCAATCTTTCAGGTCCCACCAGGCTCCGTCCACCTCAGTACAAAACTACTTAGCCATGTGCCTGTGTGTTGGGCGCATTGACCAGGGAGCACACTTACAAAGGGGGGCCCCCCCCAATATGCACATTGACACATACATGAATTGAGTGCAAGTACCAACAATTTCAACATGCAAGCTCAAGATAATTCTAAAGGGTTTCTACGATACCATTTATGAAGTTTGTCCATAATATTTCAGCTTCAATACATTTGATTATATGCAATTTTTCTTTTTTTAACATTGACTGTGGTAAATACACAGTTATTTATAATGTAGCTTGGCATTAGTAAGACAAAGGGACTGTGCAGGGAAACAATACATAAATAGGGACTGTCCCCGCAAAGGAGGATCAGTTAGTAAAATAAAGATCCACAGAGGATGAGCCTAGCTATAAAAAGGGGCGTCATGTTCTATATGCTCCCATCAGAAGCATATCAGAAAATGACAACCCCAGAGAGGATGAAGCACCCTAAATATAAAAAAGGGATGTCATGCTCTGTCTGCTCCCATCAGATGCATATCAGAGAGTGACAACCTCACAGAGGATGAAGCACCCTAAATATAAAAAGGATGTCACGTTCTATATGCTTATATCAGAGTGAAAACCCCACAGAAGATGGGGTACCCTAAATATGAAAAAGGCATCATGGTCTCTCTGCTTCCATCAGATGCACATCAGAGAGTGACAACCCCACAGAGGATGAGGCAGCCTAGATAAAATGGGGTGCCATAATGTTATCAGCTCCCATCACATATAGGGTTGCCACCTCTACGGGAATGACCCAGACAGCCAAAGTTTTGACAGCTGTGCCCAGTTTCTCTCCTCCTGAAACCCAGACACAGCAGTATAGGCTCCAGCCAGTGTGGGAAGTGGCCCCGCCAGCGCCGTCAACACACCCCCCCCGCTCCTGTAACTGACTGCTCTCTCTCCCGAGTTCCACCAGCAGCGTGACCCCCACCCCCCCTGTTCCTGTCGCTCGATGCACACTCTCCCGCCCACCTACCACCCCTGACGGCTCCTGTCCTGTGACTTCAGTGGTGAGCGTTCCCGCCCATCCACCTCGCCCCCCCGTCAAATGTGCCAATGCCGATTGGCAAATGCAGCCTGCCCTGAATACGCTCTCTCCCGCCAGCAGCATGCTCCCCCCCACCTTCCCCCGCTCCAGCAGGGCTAATTATTTTTGGCAGCTTCACTGTCACATGGCAACATTGGTGAGTCGGTCTCAGTCTGGTCCCCCCTGTCAACGCAGCGCTAGGCTAATGAAGCCTGAATGCTGCAGCTCACTGTGCTCTCTCTCCCACCAGCACCAAGCCCCTAATCTGGCCGTCGGCAGACAGAAAATTGACATCTTTGCGGTTTGCAGGCATTGGTTACTAGGACCACAGGTGTCCTAGCAACTTGGATGCTTTTGTATGTGTAGCGTTACCAGGAAGGTAAGGGGTTTTTGTCTCACTCTAACGATAGAGTGAGACAAAACTTACTGATATAAAGGGACTCAGAGCTAATGGGGTCTCTAAAGGGAGGGGGGGGGGTGCTTCTAATATAAAATGGACTATAATCTAATGGGGTTCACTCTGTAAGAAAAGGTGCTGATCAGTGACGTCACTACAAGGGTGGGCCTCATTCACACCATAGTTGCCACTGGTGCTGATATAAGGTGACTCTGAACTAATGGGGGAGGCTGACTGCTGATGTTACCACCATTATATCAGTCACCTTATATCAGTCACCTTATATCAGTCACCTTATATCAGTCACCTTATATCAGTCACCTTATATCAGTCACCTTATATCAGTCACCTTATATCAGCACCAACCCCCCCCCACCCCCCCTTACAGACCCTTATTAGATTAGAGTAGGGAAGTTTTTGTTTGGGGTTTTAATAGAAAGCTCTATTTATATGAAAAAAAAAAAAAGAAGATAAAAATATATTTTGGGTACACTGTTGAATGACACCCAGCATCATTCGACCCACTGAGCCCAGACTGTCAAAAGGTACAACATAAAAGAAAAACAAACAAATGCTCCTGCGCTTGAGAAATTGTTGTGTGGCGATTTGGAAATTAATGTCTTCCCAGTTCTAGCCACCACATTGGCTGTGCTGCCACTCTGAACGGGTCAGGGAAACCCAAGCATAACTCTGAAAAGGAACAGAGGGCGCACCAGCCTAGTGCATTCATTAATTAGAAGATGTATAAATATACTCACAAAGCTCTAAGGAAGAGAGGGACCCCCACGAAACACGTCAGTTTCTTTTGGACTCTCCATCTCACGATTGTGTCTGGCCAGCGGATCATGCTGGACCTTACATTTTGCTTGATTTTATTATTCACTTGTGAGTGTGTTTTATACATATTTTAAGCAATAAATGAACACAAAAAAGGTAATGCGCCCTCTGTTCCCTTTCACTGTCAAAAGGTACAACCCGAGGCCAGTTGTAGCTTTTGCCGTCCGCTGGTTTGTGCGTCCGCCGGTTTGTTCTTGGGGTCTGTGCGTTGTGATTTCATCACAAAATATACACACAGTGTTATACTACAGAAAAAAAAAAAGGTGGCAACCCTAATGACATATCATTGGGTGACAACCCTGCAATGAATGATGCAGCCTACAAATAAAAGTGGTGTCATGTTCTATCAGCCCCCCCCCAACCTGGCACACATGTCAGAGGGAACACTTACCCATGAGTCTTTCACCCGCTGCCCTCTCTGGCTCTGAGTTCGGTCTCGGATCAGGGCTCTTCCTAAACCACATGCTGCTTTTTTCTTCCCCATCCCTATCACATAGGATTTGCGAAAGGAAACACGTGCCCGGAATCAAATTGGAAACACACACACAAGAAGCCACAAGGGTGTAACAGGAAAAGCGCTCCCCGTGTTTTGGTACATGAGCTCTGAGTTCCCCCTAGCTTCCAGGATGCCGCGGGTTCACCCAATCAGGAGAGGGCGGGGGTGTGGTTAGGTCGTGCTGATGTGTGGTGACTGTGCTCTATAGGAAGAAATGTGTGCAGTCACCTGGAAACTAGTCTCCATAGAAAAGCCCTTTGACTGCCATGCTGTTCCAATGACATGAACACTTTTTGAGTGACTGATGTGGAACAAGTAGCAGCCCACAAGTTGTGACTTTAGCTGCTGCAGACTTGTTGGTCAGTGACAACAGACATTAGGACTCAATCACACCAGTAATGTGTCCCATACACAAGAACAAGATATTAGCTGTATGTCCTATGCCTTCAATTCACAGCAATGTGCTGAAAACAGACCATGCTGCATTCTCACACAGGCTATTCTAAGGCGCTGTAACGTGTAATAACAACACACAAGGTGTGCAGAATATAGAGGAACACAGCAATGGCTGGTGTGACTGCGCCCACTTCAATACCAGGCACTTCCCCCCTTCCTGCCAGGACAATTATCAGCTTTCAGCGCTGTCATACTTTGACTGACAATTGCGCGGACGTGCAACACTGTACCCAAACTACATTTTTATCATTTTGTTCCCACAAATAGAGCTTTATTTTGGTGGTATTTGATCACCTCTGCGGTTTTTAACCACTTGCTTACTGGGCACTTAAACACCCTTCCTGCCCAGACCAATTTTCAGCTTTCGGTGCTCTCACACTTTGAATGACAATTACTCAGTCATGCAACACTGTACCCAAATGAATTTTTTGTCCTTTTTTTCCCACAAATAGAGCTTTCTTTTGGTGGTATTTGATCACCTCTGGGGTTTTTATTTTTTGCACTATAAATGGAAAAAGACTGAAAATTTTGAAAAAAAACGCATATTTCTTTGTTTCTGTGACAGAATTATGCAAATTATTAATTTTTCTTCATAAATTTTGGCCACAATTTATACTGCTACATATCTTTGGTAAAAAATAACCCAAATTAGTGGATATTATTTGGTCTTTGTGAAAGAGAGTCTACAAGCTGTGGTGCGAATCGCACAAAATTTATCACATCTGATGTACTGGTGGCCTATCTCACTTCTTGCGACCCGAACAAGTCAGGAAAGTACAAATACCCCCCAAATTACCCCTTTTTGGAAAGTAGACATTCCAAGGTATTTAGTAAGAGGCATGGTGAGCTTTTTGATGTTGTCATTTTTTTCCCACAATTCTTTGCAAAATTAAGATTTTTCATTTATTTTTTTCTCCACAAAATTGTCATTGTAATAGGTTATTTCTCTCACGTGGCATGTGTATACCACAAATGACACCTCCCAAAAAAATTCTGCTACTCCTCCTGAGTATTACAATACCACATGTGTTGGACTTTTTCATAGCCTGGCCACATAGAGAGGCCCAACATGCAGGGAGCGCCGTCACATGTTCTAGGAACATAAATTACACATCTAACTTGTTGACTATTTATTACACTTTTGAAGCACCAGGACAATGACACGTGACACTGATGACAGATGGCACTGATACGTGGCAATGATGACACTTATACGTGGCACTGATGACACGTGGCACTGATGACAGATGGCACTAATATGTGGCACTGATGACAGATGGCACTAATATGTGGCACTGATGACAGATGGCACTTATACATGGCACTGATGACACGTGGCACTGATGACACGTGGCACTAATACGTGGCACTGAAGACACGTGGCACTAATACGTGGCACTGATGACAGATGGCACTAATACGTGGCACTAATACGTGCCACCGATGACAGATGGCACTAATACATGGCACCGATGACGCGTGACACTGATGACAGATGGCACTGATAAGTGGCATTGATGACACGTGACACTGACAACAGATGGCACGTGACACTGACAGGTGGCACTGATGACAAATGGCACTGATACGTGGCACTGATTACAGATGGCACTAATACGTGGCACTGATGACAGATGGCACTATGTGGCACTGATGACACGTGGCACTGATGACAGATGGCACTGGGGACAAATGGCACTGACAACAGGTGGCACTGGGGGCAGGTGGCACTGGGGGCAGGTAGCACTGGGGGCAGGTAGAACTGGGGGCAGGTAGAACTGGGGTGGATGGCACTGGGGCAGGATGGCACTGGGGGAGGATGGCACTGCTGGGGGAGGATGGCACTGCTGGGGGAGGATGGATGGCACTGCTGGGGGAGGATGGATGGCACTGCTGGGGGAGGATGGATGGCACTGCTGGGGGAGGAGGGCACTTTTTTTTTTAACTTTTTTTTCTTTCACTTTTACAAAGGAAAGCAGAACGGCTGCCGCTGCAGCCATTCATCTCTCCCCTCTCACACGCTGTCTGTGTGAGGAGGGAGAGCGGCGCTGAGAGATGATCTCATATGTTTACATATGAGATTATCTCCCATTGGACACGCCGATCGCGCTGTAAACGGCCGCTGTGATTGGCCGTTTACAGCGATCTGTGTTTGCCTGTCCCCGGGGGACACGGCGAACACAGAACTTCCGCGATGCGCGCCCGCGGCGGCGCGCATTGCGGAAGTAAACATTAGGACGTCCAGGGACGCCTCCCGGACGAACGTGCCTGCCCTACGGCCGTCATTCGGCTATAGAGCGGGCGCGAGGTGGTTAATTTTTGCTCTATAAACTAAAAAATACCAACAATTTTGAAAAAAAAAACCTGACGGGCACTAATGGTACTGGCACTGATAGGCAGCACTGATGGGCATTGCTAGGTGGCACTGGATAGGCAGCACTGATGAGGAGCTACTGACAGACATTACTGAGTGCCACAGATTGGCACTTTGATGAGGTTTTTATTTTTTGTTAAAACTAAAAATGTGAAATTTGTGAAAAAAAGAGTTTTTCTTAGTTTCTGTTATAAAATTTAGTTTTCTCCTTCACTGATGGGCACTGGTGAGTTGGCACAGATGAGGAGGCACTAATATGTAGAATTGATGGGCACTGATATGCAGCACTGATGGGCACTGATAGGCAGAACTGACAGGCAGCACTGATGGGCACTAATAGATGGCACTGATGGGCACTAATAGATGGCACTGATGATGAGGTACTGATAGTCATTACTGATGGGTACTGACTGGCACTTTGAGCACCGACTGGCACTTTGGTGGGCACTGATTGGCAGCTGTGATGGGCACCTCCGAAGTGGGTTGAGCTGATAAGCAATGCACTGATTATCAGTGCACACCCCTCTCCCCCGACAGGAGAGCCGCCGATCGGCTTTCCCTGTCAGCGCGAACCGAGGAAAGCCGTTTACCAACACTTTCTTGTTACACGCTGTGATTGGTCACAGCTGATCACATGGTAAAGATCCTACGTCATAGGCTCTTTACCACAATCGGAGTTGCGGAGTGTCTGAGTGACACACAGCACCACCGGTCGCCGCAATGCGAACCCCCGCAGGCACGGCTTATCCTGATGGATGTCATATGATGCCCAGTGAGGATAACGCAACTTCCCGCCCGGCCTATAGCAGAATGACGGCTGGGCAGGAAGTGGTCAAAGGGTAATTTTACCATTACCAGAGAATTGTCTATGTAGGTAAGAGGTGACTGTAGATAAAAGCAAACTGTTCTTTTTTGACTAATGCCCTTGCTACAGGTGTAGGCCAGTGGTCTCTAAACTGCGGCCCTTTCCTTGCCTTTACCCGGCCCTTATTCCTGCCACTGACACCAACAATGGGGCATATTCCTTCTGCTGACACCAACTATTTCTTCCCCTAATACCAAAGATTGGGCATTTTTTACTCCTACTGGGAACATTCTGGCCCCCCTAAAGCCTGAAGGACAGTAAACTGGCCCTGGCTCTAGAAAGCCTGGTTGAAAAACTCCCAGAGAAGGCATTAGTTATATTCCTGAGCTTCCTTGCTGCAGGCTTCATACAGGCTACACACAAAACAATACAGCACTAGAGCCGCTGGCTTTGCACACACTATCTAATTTGCATTATTGAATACGGTTACCACTTCTTGTTCTTCTGAAAAGAGCAGCTTTATTTTTAATTTATCACACACATTTTTAATAGGTTTGGAGGGTTACCTGCTAAGTAATGGAAGTAACAAATAAAAGCAAACTACAGACACACTTTAATTAATTTTAAACCCTATTAATTCATGTAGAGTAGGTGCCCCCGCAGTTCCCCAAATTAGCCACTAGGTGTCACCATAGTTAGTGGAAGGAACCCTTTGAGCTTCAGTTCACACCATGAACTGCATGTGATCGCAGAGGAACGGCACCTATTCAATTCACATGCGAATCAGTGCACTGCCATTTGAGCCCATTTATTTTGAATGGCTTCAAATCGCACTGTATCACAGAAAAGTTGTGCATGCACCAATAACGGAACTGCTCTGCAACTGGATTGCATGGTAATTATGGCTTTTGTGACCTGCATTTGTGGTTTGGCTAAGATTGCACTGAGACCCACTGCAGATCACAAGGGCAGTGCAATTGGAATGTGGTGCAGGAAACACGCATGGATCACTGGGTTCCCTACACCACATTGATGTGAACCCAGGCTTAGTGTGTGTAGGCAATGTAGTTGCTTAGGTAGCTTCTACAGGTCCCCAGAGTAATCAGTGAAGTGTTACCATGTACAACAAGACTTTGTCAGCCCTGCCCCTGCCAATGTGGGACATCCTTCGTTCTTCTCAAGACCTTCTGCTTTCTAGCTCCCTGGTCACCTCCTCCCATGCTCGCCTCCAGGACTTTTCCAGAGCCTCTCCAATCCTATGGAACTCCTTACCCCAATCTGTCTGAATATTTCCTACTCTATTAGCTTTCAGCCAATCCTTGAAAACCCTCCTCTTCAGAGAAGCCTATCCTACCCACGCCTAACAACTGTTTTTTCTCCATCTGATCATCCCCCAGTGATTACCTTTTGTTCCACTCGACCATCCCACCTAGATTGTAAGCTCTAACAAGCAGGGTTCTCTGATTCCTCCTGTATTGAATTGTATTGTAACTGTATTGTCTGCCCCCATGTTGCAAAGCACTGCGCAAATGCGCTATATAAATCCTGTATAATAATAATAATAATAATCTTGAGAAAGAGGGCTCTGTAAGTGTAAATTGCAAAAGGGGGTGCCCTAGGGGATTTTATGGGCAAAGGATGTTAACCAGAAAAGGGAGCAACAAGCATATAAAAATATACAAAACGTATTAAATACAAAACACTAGTAAAGTATGTACATAGGGTATATTAACCTAAAAACAAATTAGTCAGACTGAATAGTTACATAACAGCTATATGCCAAAACACACAGTTGACCTCACAAATTGATCTCACAAGTGTAAGAACAACTACTGTGTTCTTACATTTGTACAATTGTTCATTTTCTCATCTTTTTGATATCTTTGCTATTTCATTATCAGACAAAAAACAGCTTGTTTGTAATCAGCCCCTGAAGAAAGAATTTATTACTCATACCTGTATTCTGAAACATGTTGTGACTTCTATGCACACGCACTCCATTTGACCTCTGACCGTGAGATCATCTGTGTGGAACTCTGATGCAAGGGGGGGTTGGGGGCTCTCTGGGGACCCTGATGTAAAGAGGGGGCTTTCTGGGGTCCCTGATCTAAGGGAGGGCTCTCTGGGGACCCTGATGTAAGGGGGGGGCTCTCTGGGGACCCTGATGTAAGGGGGTTCGGGGGCTCTCTGGGGACCCTGATGTAAGAGAAGGTTCTCTGGGGACCCTGATGTATGGGGGGGCTCTCTGGGGACCCTCATGTAAGGGGGGCTCTCTGGGGACCCTGATGCAAGGGGGGTCGGGGGCTCTCTGGGGACCCTGATGTAAGGAGAGGGCTTTATGGTGTCCCTGATGTAAGGGGGGGCTCTCTGGGGACCCTGTTGTAAGGGGGGGCTCTCTGGGGACTCTGATGTAAGGGGGGGTCGAGGGCTCCCTGGGGACCCTGATGTAAGAGGAGGTTCTCTGGGGACCCTGATGTAAGGGGAGACTCTCTGGGGACTTGTTTACATCGGCAGACCACCGTTCTGCCTCTGTTGGAAATGATTGTCGGGGCGGGTCCGCCAGACCCACTGATTAGCTCTCGGTGTGTCCAATCACAGCGGCAGCGAGTCAAACAGCATGCAGATCCGCAAGTGCAGGATCAAATACCTGAATGTGATTCTGCACACAGGAGACACAGGCCCCCAGTAAATGTACGTGGTTAATGTGAGTTTATTTTTTATTTTGAACATACAGAGAAATTCTGTGACCAATGCATCTAATGTAGCAGTTCACTATATATTCCTGGGGCTTTGTGAGCGTGTGGCTTGTGTGTGGGTGGGGACAAAGGGGGCCCCATGATCCCCTATTGCCCGGGGGCCCCATGAGTTGTCAGTCCGCCCCTATACATACTAGGTGGAGTACAACTGGGGGAATCAATGGTGGAGAAGGATCTGGAGGTTTTGGTAGATCATAAGCTTAATAATAGCATGCAATGCCAAGCTGTGGTTTCCAAAGCGAGCAAAGTCCTTTTTTGTAATAAGAGAGGTATGGACTCCAGGGAGAGATCATTTTGCCCCTGTACACATCATTAGTAAGACTTCATCTGGAATATGCAGTTCAGTTTTGGACACCAGTTCTCAAAAAGGATATCAGGGAACTGGAGAAAATGCAGAGACGGGCAACCAAACTGATCAGAGGCATGGAGGAGCTCAGCTATGAGGAAAGATTAGAGGGACTGAATTTATTCACTCTTGAGAAGAGGAGATTAAGGGGAGATATGATCAACATGTACAAATATATAAGGGGTCCATATAGTGAACTTGGTGTTGAGTTATTCACTTTACAGTCAACACAGAGGACAAGGGGTCACTAGAGGAAAAGAGATTTAATCTCCAAATATGGAAAGGTTTCTTCATAGTAAGAGCTGTGAAAATGTGGAATAGACTCCCTCCAGAGGTGGTTCTGGCCTGCTCAGTAGATTGCTTTAAGAAAGGCCTGGATTCTTTCCTAATTGTACATAATGTAACTGGGTACTAACATTTACAGGTAAAGTTATTCCAGGGAAAATATCATTGCCTCTTGGGGTCAGGAAGGATTTTTTCCCCTGCTGTAGCAAATTGGATCATGCTGTGCTGGGGTTTTTCGTCTTCTTCTGGATCAACTGTGTGTATAGGATTGGGTATATGGGACTGTTTGATATTTTTATTTAATTATTTATTTTTATGGTTGAACTAGATGGACTTGTGTCTTTTTTCAACCTGACTATGTAACTGGCACAGTGGTCCAGGGAATTGAAAGCCTGGCTCTTTTCCACTTCTTTCCTTAGGTTTGCGTGACAGATCTGAGTGAAATTTTGATTAGTGACCACTTTGACCAATACAAATTACTCTGATGTATCCTGAAAGCCCTAAGGAAAGAAGTGGAAGAAGATCAGGGCTTCACTGGCTGCATGAGCAGTGCCAGCTAATTACCCATCAAGGTAAGTTCAGCATAAATGTGTGTGTGTGTGTGTGTGGGGGGGGTAGGGTGTTAGTTCACAATTTTTTGTGAAAGGGTGAACCTATAAGCCATACCATTCTTAATAAAACTTGCAATAAGTAAGCACACTTTAAATTTTATTTTAAAACACAGTCATTAGGATTTATAACATATAAAAAGCACACTGCCGATTTCGTGACTTCATTTAGAATAACTTAAATTAAAAAAAAAAAAAATAAATAAAAAAAAAAATCTAACGCGCATTTAGGAACCCAAAATAAATTTTCCTTAATGAGAAAACTGGATAAAGAACCTAGCAAAATTGATGAGTGGGTGGTAAGCATAAGCAAGGTGATTGCTAAAAAAAAAGAACATGACCTGGAACACTCATGAGTGGGCACACATTTGCAAGTTAAACTAAAGTCACATTTTGAAAATGGGTTTGATACATTATTCTGTATGGTGTCTGTAACAGCTGCTAAACAAACTGTGTGTTGAGCGGCCCACCCTTTAGATGATTTGCTCTGGATCCACTAATGTCTTGAACCTTAGGTTCACCAATAAGTTTTTTAGTGCGTTTTACAGTTTGCAGAAATGCAATGCAGTCCATTTACCATGGTTTCCTATGGTGCAAGTTCACATCTATGCGTTTTGCAGCTTGGGCATTTTTGGAAAGGGTCGGGGACTTTTTTTCCAGTGATTTTCAGGTAGTAGACTTCAATAAAACCACACCAGAAATGCAAATGTTGTGTTTGTGGTGCAATGTTTTATGTGTTTTGCGTTTTTTGTTTTAACACTGTATACAGCTGGTTGCTATAGCCAGCTGCCGCATTCTTAACAGCTGTTGAGTCATCAGCTGCCGGCAAAAAAAAATTGGTGTATACATATAGTATGGATCCGGAGGGTGATAGTCCCCCCCCCCCCTCCAAGCCAACATTTTTTAAAAATGCCCCCCCCCAATCCATTCAGACCCGTATCCAAGCATACTGCCCAATGGGTCAGGAAAGGGAGGGGACGAGCGAGCACCCCCCCTCCTAAACCATACTAGGCCTCCTCCCCTCAATATGGTGGGCTGCTTTCTTGATGATGACAAGGGCCTCTTCCTGACAACCCTGGCCGGTGGTTGTCAGGGTCTACTAGCGGGGTGCTTATCAGAATATGGAAGCCCCCATTACCAAGGGGGCCCCCAGATCCCGCCCCCCCATGTGAATGGGTATCGGGTACATCGTACCCCTACCCATTCACCAAAAATATGTGAAATGTTAACAAACTACAAGAGCCGGTTTTTGACAAGTGCTTTATTAAATAAGAAGCCCAGAGACATCTTCTGCCAGAGCTGTCATCTCCTGGTTTCGTCATCTCCCGCTGCCATCTTCTTCTTGTGCTGTCTTCTCCCTGTCTTCTTCCCCGCTGCATCATCTTCTTCCTTGCTGCTGCCTACTTCTTCTTCCTCCTCCTTACCACCGCCCTCTTCTTCATCGCCGCTAGTTACCTGCTAAAAAACAAAACAAATCTGGTCTTGTCCTGAAGCTGTCTTTCTCGGGGGCTCGGGGCGCAGAGTCCACCCTTTTTTGAATCCTATTAGAGCCTCTGGATCTAATCAAATGCTTCAAAAAAAAAAAAGAACCCACACTGGAATACATATGTCCAGGTGCCCCACATGTATATTAGGTGGCCAGACGCATGGATTAGGGGGGCGACGCCCCTGAGCCCTGAATGGACAGGCCTCCACTGACTGCATTCCTGCTGTGAGACGCATCTGTATTAGGTGTGAACCCAGCCTTAGGCTTTCTTTCTTCTATTTTCATCTGGCGATCCAGCCAGTAAGTCTATTGCTTTACAAAAGAACAAGCTCTCCTGCAAATGTAGAGGGTTGAGAGAGACCATTTACCGCTGGCAGGGGTAATTACAATGATTAGTTATTTATTTATGTAAAACCTTTATCCAAAAGAAAAAAATAGTTTCTGTAATTGCTTGCGCAACTGCAGTGTGAGCTGGAGTTTGGCTTCACCTTGTTAGTGTACCTAAATCTGTTAGTATCACCTAACACTCCCCTTCCCACTAAAATGATAATGCTGCTGCCCAAAGGTGTCCTTGTGCTCCTTCATCCAGAGTGTAGACACTGTAATACAGAAAAAGTGTTACTGACCAGATCTCCAGCTGAAAACAGAGAGAGAAAAAAAGAAAAGGAATGAGGCCATCACATCTAACGATTGGTAAGCTGCAATATATTACTGTATTATTGTTTTAGTTTTAAAGCGGCTGTAAACTTTTTTTTTATAAAAAAAAAATTAGACACTTACCTGCTCTGTGCAATGGTTTCGCATTAATGATTGGCCCAGAGCCTACTCTTCTAGGGTGCCCTGCCAGTGCTCTCTGCTTTTCTCTTCTGAGTGCCTCCATAGCAAGCCGCTTGCAATGAGGGTTCTTGAGCGGGCACACCTACGAGCCAGGCTGTGTGCATCTATTGACACACATCACAGCTTGGATCTGTCCCTCCTCACAAGATTTGATTTACAGTATCAGGAGCCAATGGAGCTTGCTGCTATCAGCAAAGCATGCAAAGCCAGGAAGAGGGGAGAAGAGCTGCTACAGATGGGACAGCGCTGGATTGAGAGAAGACTCGGGTAAGTGTTAAAGAAGGAGTGATGGCAGAACTGAATTGAAAGCTTTTTTTACCTTAATGCAATGAATGCATTAAGGTAAAACACCTTTTGCCTTTAGAATTACTTTCATACTATTTTAAAGCTGAATTCCAGGAATTCAGCTCCTTTGTAAAAAGTGAAAGCACACCAGTGGCGGCCGGTCCAAAAGGAGTGCAGAGGCACCACCCCCTCCAAAGTTCCCAAAGTCAGTTTGCTTATAAAGAAAGCTAACTATAGAACAATTTATTTTTAAATAAATGATAATATGACTAACATTTTTTAACATCTTAAAGATAAAAAATGTTAGTCATATGATTTATTTTAAATGAAATCGTTCTATGTGTGTGCCCTCACTGCACTGTGCGAGGCACCAGACTAATGTGCTTCTATGATGTCCTGCAAATTTTGACAAACATGTGATTAGAGCCTGAGGCTATAATTAGCTTGTATTATGTTGTCCCACTTTGGATTTGTGTGAATCAATATACGCCATTGTGTCACTTCCAGTTTCCAGCTTCTCATCTCGGCCAATCAGGAGGCTGAAGAGGGACAGAAGCCGCCGGTTATCAGGGGAGCCATGACAGCCCAGTGTCCTCTAGGTGAGTGCGGACCTGGAGGGGTTTATTTGCGTCCCCCAACAACTTATAGCTCCAGCCACCACTGAAGCACACTAGTTAAGCCAAAGGATCTGCATGACTTCGCCTGGACTAATCTCTATTATTTATATCTGACAGGTTTATGGTACTCCCAGAACCTATCACTGTATTTCCAGGAGTCCAACGTTGATCCTCGTGATCTCTGCATTTTCAACAGTAAAGTTGCTGCAGCTGTTATGTCTGCCCCTATCCTCTTCCTGCCCAGTCACAGAAACACATTCACAAAATACAAAGGCTTCTGTGAATAGGCAGTAGAGGGGAGGGACAGGCATAACTGCTTATCGCCTCACAGATCCTGGATTGTCTCTTTGACATAGCAATAATTCAGAGGTAAATAATAGAAATAAGTCCAGGAGATGTCATGCACCTCCTTGGACTTAAAGACGACGTAAACCCTGATGAGTTTACTTCCTCTTTGATTCCCTGCAAAGGTAAAGCATAATGGGCTACTATGCATCGCATAGTAGTCCATTATGTGTCACTTACCTGACACAGGAGCCAGCGATGTCACCACTGTCCCCTGTAGTCCGGAGCCTCCATCTTCTCGGTGGGTCTCGCTGCTCCGCCGCTGTCATTCAATGAAGCCGCAATGACGTCACTCCCGCGTATACGCACAGGAGCCGCCACTCGCGGCATATCGCCATTGACAGTGGTGCGCTCAGTGTGCTTGCTCGCCGCTGTCTACGGTCTGCGTTTTGGCAAATATCTCCTAAACCGTGTAGGTTTAGGAGATATTTCTTGGACCTACAGGTAAGCCTTAATCTAGGCTTACCTGTAGGTCAAAGTGGTTTGTAAGGGTTTACAACCACTTTAATTCATAGTGTGCCAAGTGCAAAAACAGTGAGAAAAGAGTGGTAGTTTGCTAGCCACTTTAAACATACAAAAAGGTGCTGGTGCTAGTAAACCTTAAATGACAAGCAGTAGAAGTTCTCATAACATTTGGACAACTGACAGGTAATGTGAATACATTGATTATCTCATGACAATGGCACCTGAAAGTAGATGGGGTATATCAGGCAGCAAGGGAACATGTTGTCCCTGAAGTCGATGTGTTGAAAGTAGAAAAATGGGCAAGCCTAAGGATTTAAGCATCTCTAAAACTGCAGCTCTTGTAGGATGTTCCCAGTCTGCTGTGGTGAGGGCCTACCAAATGTGGTTCAAGGAATGAAACCGGTGAACCAGCAACAGGGTCATGGGCAGCCAAGGTTCATTGATGCACGTGATAAGTGAAGGCTGGCCTATGTAGTCTGATCCAATACAAGAGACACTGTAACTCAAATTGTTGAAAAAGCTAAAGCTGGTACTGAAAGAAAGGTGTCAGAGCATACAGTGTTTTGTGTATGGGATTGCATAGCTGCAGACCAGTCAGGGTACCCATGCTGACCCGTGTCCACAGTCAAAAGTGACTACAATGAGCACGTGAGCATTAGAACTGGACCACAGAGCAATGGAAGAAGGTGGCCTAGTCTTATGAATTCAAGAATGGTTTGAGAAACACAATGAGTTTGAGATGTTGACTTGGCCTCCGATTTCTCCAGGTCTTGGTCTATTTGAGCATCTGAGAGATGTCCTGAAAAACCAGGTCTGATATGTAGGCCTCACCTCAGAACAGACATGACAACAGCTTGGTGCCAGATACCAAAGATGAGGGCTGTTTAGTTTAGTTTAGGTTTAGTGGAGTCCATAACTCTATGGCTGTTTTGGTGGCAAAAGGGGGACCTATTCAATATTAGGTGGGTGGTCAAAATTTTATAAGTCATCAGTGTAAATGCCAATGAACCTTTCAAACAAATCAATATAAAGTTCTTTTTTTTGTGTGTCAGTCCACAACCAGAAAAACAATCCTATATAAAGTGTATAAAGTGCAAATTATGTGTCCAAAGAAATTCATCTTCTAGATCTGAATCACAAATTCCAAAATGTTTGTGTCACTGTGAATCTACTCTTCCTCCTGTATTCCTCCTCTTAGGTATAAACACTCACCAAATGAGTAGACCCCTTAAAGGAAAAGTTCACCTTTTGTAATAAAATTATAAATGCACATCATTTTGCAGGTAAAAAAGAGTGCAATTATAATTTTTTGTACACTGCAACCTGTAAAGCATTGCGCCTGTAATCAATGCCAGGGGCCTGCAGACTCTCAGTCGGCTGTCTGCCCATACCTCCCGACGGGCAGACAGTTACTGAAGAGTAGGGATGAGCTTGGTGTTTGTCCATTCGGCAAATTCAGAACTTTGTGGACCATTCGCACCATATTTGTGTGGCGCGAACGGCCCACAATGCACTACGCCATCGCAGTGCATTGCTGGCTCATGATTGGCAAAGCATACACTGTGACCCTGCATGCTTGGCCAATCACAGTGCCGGCAGCGAGGAGAGCCATAATTGGCCACAGGCAGTTAAAGTGGGTGTTGTGTGCCTCCAACACAGTATACACCTGAAGATACCCCTTATTGCTGGTGTTCTGTAATACAGGCATCTGCAGCAGTTAAAGTGGGTGTTGTGTGCCTCCAGCACAGTATACACCTGAAGATACCCCTTATTGCTGGTGTTCTGTAATACAGGCATCTGCAGCAGTTAAAGTGGGTGTTGTGTGCCTCCAGCACAGTATACACCTGAAGATACTCCTTATTGCTGGTGTTGTCTGTTGCATAGCTTGCATATTAGCCTTTAAAATTAGCACTTTTGATTTTGAACATTCGAGTCCCATAGACTTTAATAGGGTTCTAAAGTTTGTACGAATTTTAGGTCCGTTCGAAGGTTCTGGTACGAACCGAACAGGGGGGGGGGTGTTCGGCTCATCCCTACTAAGAATTGGTAAGCTGCAATATAATAAATGTTTGCTTTTAGGGTTAATACTGCTTTAAGGCTTCCGGCCACATGACGAGGAGGTAAGCACGTTAAAGTGGGTGTTGTGTGCCTCCAGCACAGTATACACCTGAAGATACCCTTTATTGCTGGTGTTCTGTAATACAGGCATCTGCAGCAGTTAAAGTGGGTGTTGTGTGCCTCCAACACAGTATACACCTGAAGATACCCCTTATTGCTGGTGTTCTGTAATACAGGCATCTGCAGCAGTTAAAGTGGGTGTTGTGTGCCTCCAGCACAGTATACACCTGAAGATACCCCTTATTGCTGGTGTTCTGTAATACAGGCATCTGCAGCAGTTAAAGTGGGTGTTGTGTGCCTCCAGCACAGTATACACCTGAAGATACTCCTTATTGCTGGTGTTGTCTGTTGCATAGCTTGCATATTAGCCTTTAAAATTAGCACTTTTGATTTTGAACATTCGAGTCCCATAGACTTTAATAGGGTTCTAAAGTTTGTACGAATTTTAGGTCCGTTCGAAGGTTCTGGTACGAACCGAACCGGGGGGGGTGTTCGGCTCATCCCTACTAAGAATTGGTAAGCTGCAATATAATAAATGTTTGCTTTTAGGGTTAATACTGCTTTAAGGCTTCCGGCCACATGACGAGGAGGTAAGCACGTTAAAGTGGGTGTTGTGTGCCTCCAGCACAGTATACACCTGAAGATACCCTTTATTGCTGGTGTTCTATAATACAGGCATCTGCAGGAGTTAAAGTGGGTGTTGTGTGCCTCCAGCACAGTATACACCTGAAGATACCCCTCATTGCTGGTGTTCTGTAATACAGGCATCTGCAGGAGTTAAAGTGGGTGTTGTGTGCCTCCAGCACAGTATACACCAGTGCCAAAGGCCCGATTTTCAGCCCCTGTTTAACAGGGGCATGTAATTACAATTTTTGATGCAATGCTTTGCAGCAGGGCTCATTCCTGCACTACAACTAGAGTATCTGGGAGAGGTTGCAGTGTCGTGGCACCAGCACCAGTGCCTAAGGTCCAATTTTTCAGCCCCTGTTTAACAGGGGCATGTAATTACAATTCTTGATATAATATTTCACAGCAGGGCCCGTTCCTGCGCCCACCTAGAGTAACTGTGAGGACTTATAATGTTGTGGCACCAGCACCACCACCACAACCACCAAAGGCCCAATTTTTCTACCACTGTTCAACAATGGCATGTATTAAAAATTTTGATATAAGCGTTCACAGCAGGGCGCTCCAGCACCCACCAAGAGTCAATTTGAGGGCTTACAGTGTTGTGGCAACACCAACACCTTAGGCCCACATTTCTGCAGTGCATAAAGGGTAGGCCCCTACTTTCAAACATCCAACTTACAAACGTCTCCTACTTGCAAATGGAAGGAGACAACAGGAAGGGAGATGAAAAAAGATGGACGGCCCAAAATATTATACAGGGGTGATAACCCTTTCCTATGTTTTCCAAAAAGCTTAAAAATAGATTTTTTGACTGGAGCTACACTTTAAAAATGTACCAGTTCAAATTACAAACAGATTCTACTTAACACAACAACTGTCTTGTTTGCACCGCCTGTATACTGCTGTTCTGATTATATAGGGCCTGGGGGCCCCATGACTTTCCTTTTTTTAATTTGGGTATGGAGTTCCCCTTAATATCCATACAAGACCCAAAGGGGCTGGTAATGGGCAGGGGGGCTACCCATGCCAATTTTTCTAAATGATTTTCATCCGTATTGCCGGAACCAGACAAACCGCAAGCAGTTTTAAATTACCTTTTTTGCGTTAAATGTCATTTTGTGCAGGGACTGTTCTAAACATGGGAAACACGTTCCACTTCACAGGCATACTATAGACACCCCCCAGGCATGATATTTAAAGGATTTTCACTTTAATCTTCATTAAAATCAGTGCTCCCGAAAAAACAGGCATTTAAAAAAAATTTTTTTAGCATTGATCCATGTCCCCTGGGGCAGGAGCCTGGTCCCCAAACCCTTTTTAGGACAATATCTTGCATATTAGCCATTCAAATTAGCACTTTTTATTTTGAACGTTCGAGTCCCATAGACTTCAATGGGGTTCATAAAGTTCGTATGAATTTCCGGTCTGTTCGAAAGTTCTGAACTGGGGGTGTTCGGCTCATCCCTACTGAAGAGCAGAAAGAATCAATGAACTACTAGAGTGCTCACCAACTCCCCCACAGTTCGGTATTTATAGTTAATTCATTCACTCTTGGAATGAATGATGCGGCTGTGTGGATGGAGCCCAGCACAGCCACACTGTTTTCAAATAGTGACAGTGGATGTGGGGAGGGTTCTTCCAGGTCATATGTGTTTTTTTTTGTTGTCTTTTTTAACAAGAAGTCTCCCTTTTGCACATTCTCCACATCTTTGCGCAAGGGATCATAAAAATCCAAAAGCAGAAAGAACATTCATCCCAAAAAAATGCTTTAGGTCTTGTGCACACGAGATGTTTGCTTAGATCCTCTTAATGCCTTTTCTCCTGGCAGGAGAAAAGCTGTTGAAAAAATTTGCCCAAGTCCACGTTTTGCACACGGGTTTAGATGCGTCAAGTGTTTGAGTGTTAATGAATTCCATTGGCCAGAATATTAGTTATTATGGCCATTAAAACAAAGGAACGCTGAAGCACTAAACATGTTTTTTCTGCTCAAGCGCTTCTATCCTATGCGCATTGGTGATGTTTTTTTCTTAGCTTGTAACTGCGCCTCTTCTAATATGTCTGTAAAGGACTATGTGTACATGGCTAACATAGAGTTGATGGAAAAAAAGTCAAACGCCTGTAAAAGCGGCGTTTTTTTTTTAAACCCTGTGTGCATGAGGCCTAACAGTTATGCCACGTACACACAACCGGACTTTACGGCAGACTAGGTCCGACAGTCTTGCCGGCGGAGTTCTGACGGACTTTCCGAATGAACGGACTTGGCCACACACGAACAGATTAAGTCCATTTAAAAGTCCATTAGTTTTGAACGTGATGACGTAAACGGGACTAAAGAAGGAAGTTCAATAGCCAGTAGCCAATAGCTTCCCTTGCATCGTATTTGGTCCGTTGGACTAGCACACAGACGAATGGTTTTCCCAATTTTAGTCCGTCGGAATTGAGTCCGTCGGATCGATTTGAAACATGTTCTATTTCTAGGTCCGTTGGATTTATTTTTCAAAGAACTAGCCCACACACGATCGGATTGTCCAACGGACTAATCCCTTCAGACCTAGTCTGCTGGAAAGTCCGTCGTGTGTACGCGGCATTACATTTTCTGCATAACTTTTCAGGGTGTCTCCTTCTTCTCAATTCAAGCAGTACTGGTACACAATGAAGCAAAAATATGCAGTGACAACAATCTTTGAAAAACACATAAAAGCAATAAAGTTAGGTAGATAAGAATAGCGAAGTGGGGGCTAGTGCAAAAAAAAAGTATAATGGACAGCACTTATCTGTGTTCCTACGTATCGCAACATGCACAAACATCTTATCTGTAATTTCAAGTATCACCATTAGAGGGTAGCATGCCATTATTTACGAATATGCGCAGTTACCTTTTTTCTCCTTCAATCCTTCCAACTTGTGACACACTGCAAACACAAACTCCTGGACTGGGAAATTCTATGCAACATTCCAGTAAATTAATTTTGTTCATTGTTTACAAATCCATTACATCCATCTGTCAAAATAGTGCATTGCTCAGTTGGTTCACAAAGTTAACTATTTATTTAACATATGACAAAATGATTTACCCTGTGTATGGCAGTAAATAGTAGTGCTAGTGTCTCAAACTTACACAATAACCACCTCGTGATATGTGTGAATAACAAATTAAGTTATATATTTTAAATCATAGTCCGTGAATAAACAGTCCATAAATAAGCCATAATGGCACATGTAGATTATAGTCTTCAAAATCTTCCACCACACCGCGTGCACTTGGTGATGCCACTCCCTCTTAGCCCTTGTACACACGGTCGGAAATTCCGACGGAAAATGTCCGATCTATGCCAGTTTTCGGATAATCCGACCATGTGAAAGAAATGACAGAGTATCTGACATCTGATGCACCATTGAATATCGGTGAATGATTTTAACCCTGGGAGGGTTGATGTTTATTTGCCAATCATGAGAATGCGAGGCATCTTCATCTGGTGAGTACATTTCTTAGAGGGAGTGGCATCACCAAGTGCACGCAGTGTGGTGGAATATTTTGAAGACTATGATCTACATCTGCCATTATGGTTTATTTATGGACTGTTTAATTACGGACTTCGATTTAAAATATAGAACTTTATTTGTTATTCACACATATCACGAGGTGGTTATTGTGTACGTTTGAGACACTAGCGCTACTATTTACTGCAATACACAGGGTGTTCGTATCTTGTGGATCATCTGTTTTTATTAATTTAATATATGTATAAAAATGCATTGACTTCCTTAAAGAGGAATTGAACTATGGAAGCTGTGCCCCCCAAAAAAAGGTGCCAGAGGAAAAAGCAATAGTCACAAATCTTGCCTGTGGTCTCTCTCTGCAGCTGAATGTTTCTCCATTACTGGAGGCCACTTTGGTAGTGTTTTTCTTCCAGAGCCTCCAGCAAGGAGAACAGCAAGCAACACAGTAGTGGCATTACCAGATCTAACTCCAAATCTCATGAAAATAGCAGTCAGCGCTAGCAAAACCTTAACCTCAACTATAAGGGCCTGTTCACACCACAGGCAATGCAGTGCTTTTTTTCAGCATAAAAAATGCATAAAAATGGTGTGAACTATGCCACATGGGTTCCAATGGCATAGTTCACACCAGTGCAGTGTTTTCCAGTGCTTTTCAGTTTCAGAAAATAGTACAATATGCTGCTTTTTTCCTGCAACTATACTGAAACGTGGCAATAGCCACCTGCACCCTGACAAAGAATGGCCCTGGGTGGCAACAGCCACTTACATCCTAGCATGGAAGAATGATGGGCAGGAATCACTGCTTGTGTCCTAACAAGAAAGGTTGCTTAAGGGGGAGGAGTCACCTGTGTCATAGTGACAAAGGGCACTATTGGCAATAGCCATCTGCGTCCTGGCAATAAAGGACTTTAGGTGGCAATTGCTGCCTATCTCCTAGCAATTAAAAACACAAAGGGAAGATAGACAGCAGGAGCTACCAGGGCCCTAGCAGCAAAGGACGCTAGCTCACAGGTACTGCTTATATCCATGCGACAAAGAATTCTACATCCTAACAATGAAGGAATTTAGGTGACAGGAACTATCTGCATCCTAGCTACAATGTAAACTAAACTGCCGGAGCCGCCTGAGTCCTAGTGACAAAGGATGCTAGGCAGCAATAGATTTTTTGGCACACAGACAAAGGACACTAAATGGCAGGATCCACCTATGTCAAAGGGACGCTGGAAGGCAATGGTTGCCCAAGTCCTGACAGTGAATGACTCTACGTGACAGCAGCCACCTACATCCTTGGAGGTAAAGACACCTCTATCGACAAAAAATAATAGGCGGCAATAGCTACTTGTGTCCTAGTGATGAAGAACACTAGGTGACAAAAGCTGTCAGAGTCCTGTTGACAAAGAAAAGAAAATGGCATATACTATACGTGACATATACTGGCTATACTCTGGGGACAGAAACTGCTTACCTCATTATGTCCACTAGCTGGTGTTCCACCAGCGACTCCTGGATTTAGCCTCAAGCTACCCTTAGGTTGACCAATAGCAGTAGCAATGGAGGAAGCTAGGTGACTGGAGTTGCCTAGGTCCTAGTAGTAAAGGACACTAAGCAACAGAAACCACCTCTTGTCCTAGTGACATAAATACTAATGGCTACCTGTATCCTGGCAACATATATTTCTAGTTTTCAACAGCCACCACCGTTCTTGCAATGAAGAACCCTAGGTGGTAATTGCTGCCTATGTCCTAGCAACACAACACTGGGTGGCAAAATAGACAAAGAACGGTAGGCAACAGTGCCTGGGTCATAGTGGCAAAGTCACTAGGCTGCAAGAATTACCTATGTTCCTAGTGACAAAAAATATTAGGAAGCACCACCTACATTCTAGCTATGAAGGAATTTAAGCACCGGGGGCTGGCTGACTCCTAACGATGAAGAAGGTAGAAAACAGGGGCTGCCTACATCCTAGTAACGAAGGACGCTAATAGGGAGGATCTGCCTCTGTCCTAGCAACAAAGCAATCTAAGCAGCAGGAGTCTAGGGATGAGCTTCGTGTTCGATCGGCTGTTCGCCCGTTCGGCGAATTCCGAACGTTATGGGCCGTTCGCGACAAATTCATGTGGCGCTCACGGCCCACAATGCACTGCGTCATCGCAGTGCATTGCTGGCTCATGATTGGCCAAGCATGCACTGTGATGCCGCATGCTTGGCCAATCACAGCGCCAGCAGCGAGGAGAGCCATGATTGGCCACAGGCAGGATGGCCTGGAACTCAACGTTGGCCATGCTGCAGCGGCTGCACACACAGCAGAGGGCCATCAATGAATACCTGTGCGACTACGGCACCAGGACAGGGTCAGGGGAGCTCGGTTTTTTCTCACCACGCCAGTGGGGCATGATCAGGGATGCATGCACTGTCCTGTCACCGTTTGAGGAGGCCACAAGGATGGTGAGCAGTGACAGTGTATGCATCAGTGACACTGTACCTCTTGTCCACCTCTTGGAGCATATGCTGCGTGGAATAATGGACAGGGCACTTGAGGCAGAACAGAGGCAGGAAGAGGAGGACTTCCTTGCCTCTCAAGGCCCCCTTTATCCAGACAGTGTTCCTGCTGTGCCACCCATCACACAGGAAGAGGATGAGGAGGAGGAAGAGGAGGAGGAGGATGATTGTGTCAGCATGGAGGTGGAGGCTGGCACTCAGCATCAGCAGCAGCAGCAGTCTTGTAGGGATGATTTACAGTCCCAAGAAACACGTGGACTTGTACGTGGCTGGGAGGAGGTAGCTGCGGATCATGTTGTCCTTAGTGACCCAGAGGACTCCGGACCGAATGCCTCAGCTAACCTACGCTGCATGGCCTCCCTGATCCTGCAAAGCCTGCGGAAGGATCCTCGTATTCTTCGGATCAAGGAGAGGGACCATTACTGGCTGGCCACTCTCCTTGATCCACGGTACAAGGGTAAGGTTGCCGACCTTATCTTGCCATCGCAGAGGGAGCAGAGGATGAGACATCTCCGGGAGGCCTTGCAGAAAGGTCTGTGCAACACGTTCCCAGAGACTGGGAGGTTACAAACTCCTGGTCTTGGACAACGTGTTGCTGAGGCATCGGTCAGAAGGAGCGGTGGAGAAGGTGGCCGTCTGACTGATGCTTTCAGACAATTTTTTAGTCCGCAGCCCCAAGGTATGATCGGTTCCAGCAACCATCGCCAGCGTCTGATTTACATGGTGCAGGAATACCTAGGGGCAAGGTCAGACTTGGACACCTTTCCCACCAAAAATCCTCTGGCTTACTGGGTCTTGAGGATGGATCACTGGCCAGAGCTTGCACAGTATGCAATTGAGCTACTGGCCTGTCCTGCATCCAGCGTTCTTTCGGAACGCACCTTCAGTGCTGCTGGTGGCTTTGTTACCGATCACAGGGTGCGCCTGTCCACCGAATCAGTTGATCGACTGACCTTCATCAAGATGAATCAGTCTTGGATCACACACAGCTACCAAGCACCTGAAGCTGATGTAACCGAATAAATTTTTTTTAAATATCACATCCCTTCAAGACTGCCTATGCTGATGCTGAGTGACTGTCCTGTTATGTTGATTGTCTATCCTCTTCCTCCTCCGCTGATATGTTGGAAGAACATTTCTGGCTCTGGGTGATGCCATCAGCCCAATTTTTCTGCCCCTGTTTAACAGGGGCGTTTAATTACAATTTTTGATGCAATGCTTTGCAGCAGGGCTAATTCCTGCAATAAAACTAGAGTATATGGGAGAGGTTGCAGTGTGGTGGCACCAGCACCAGTGCCTAAGGCCCAATTTTTCTGCCCCTGTTTAACAGGGGCGTTTAATTACAATTTTTGATGCAATGCTTTGCAGCAGGGCTAATTCCTGCAATAAAACTAGAGTATATGGGAGAGGTTGCAGTGTGGTGGCACCAGCACCAGTGCCTAAGGCCCAATTTTTCTGCCCCTGTTTAACAGGGGCGTTTAATTACAATTTTTGATGCAATGTTTTGCAGCAGGGCTAATTCCTGCAATAAAACTAGAGTATATGGGAGAGGTTGCAGTGTGGTGGCACCAGCACCAGTGCCTAAGGCCCAATTTTTCTGCCCCTGTTTAACAGGGACATGTAATTACAATTCTTGATATAATATTTTACATGAGGGCCCGTTCCTGTGCCCACCCAGAGTAACTGTGAGGACTTATAGTGTTGTGGCACCAGCACCACAACCACCAAAATCAATTTTTCTACCACTGTTCAACAATGGCATGTAATTACAATGCTTGATATAATCGTTCACAGCAGGGCACTCCAGCGCCCACCAAGAGTCACTTTCAGGGCTTACAATGTTGTGGCAAAACCAACACCTTGTTCCGCCATTTCTGCAGAGCATATAGGGCAGGCCCCTACTTTCAAACATCCAACTTACAAACATCTCCTACTTGCAAACGGAAGGAGACAACAGCAAGTGAGATGAAAAAAGATGGACGACAAAACAAATTATACAGGGATGATAACCCTTCCCTATGTTTTCCAAAAAGCTTAAAAATAGTTTTTTTGACTGGAGCTACACTTTAAAAATGTACCAGTTGAAAATTACAAACAGATTCAACTTAACACAACAAACCTACACAGTCCCTGTCTTGTTTGCACCGCCTGTATACTGCTGTTCTGAGTATATAGGGCCTGGGGGCCACACGCATTTCCTTTTTTTAATATGGGTACTGGGTTCCCCTTAATATGCGTACAAGACCCAAAGGGGCTGGTATTGGGCAGGGAGGGCTACCCATGCCATGTTTCTCAATGATTTTCAACCATATTGCAGGAACCAGATATAACATTAAAACCGCAAGCAGTTTTAAATGGTGTTATTTCCGTTTAATGTCATTTTGTGCAGGGACTGTTCTAAACACGGGAAACACGTGGCACTTCACAGGCATACTACAGACACCCCCCAGGCACCATATTTAAAGGAATATTTCACTTATTTTTTTTTCACTTTAATCGTCATTAAAATCAGTGCTCCCCCCAAAACGGCCATTTTTAAAAACATTTTAGGCATTGACCCATGTCCCCTGGGGCAGGAGCCAGGTCCCCAAACCCTTTTTAGGACAGTATATTGCATATTAGCCGTTAAAATTAGCACTTTTAATTTCGAACGTTCGAGTCCCATAGACTTCAATGGGGTTCTAAAGTTCGTATGAATTTGGGATCCGTTCGAAAGTTCTGGTGCGAACCGAACCGGGGGGTGTTCGGCTCATCCCTACAGGAGTCAATAGCATCCTAACAACGATGGATGCTAGGCAGGCAGGACCAGGCTGCATTTGGGTTATGAAGGAAGCCAGGCGACAGGTACCGCCTGTGTCCTAGTAACAATGTGTCCTGAGGCAATTTAGTTTGCATATGTAGCGCTATACAAGTCATTCATTCATTCATTCATTGCTAGTAACAAAGGACACTAGGCAGCAACAACCTTTTGTGCCCTGTAGACAAATTACTCTATCCTAGCAATGATGGATTACCTGTGTCCTGACAGCGAATGATTCTAGATGGCAAGAGCCACTTATATCTTAGTGGGGAAGGACACTAAGCGGCAGAAGCAGCATTAGCTACTTGTGTCCTAGTAACAAAGAATGCTAGACTTCAAAAGCTGCCTGCGGTCTATCAGAAAAGAACACTAAGAAGGAACAGCTGCCTGCGTCTTGGCAACAACGAACACCAGGCAACAGAAAGCTACCAGTGTCCTAGCAAAGTAGGATGCTAGGGGGCAATAGTCACCTGCATTGTTTCAATGAAGAAGTTTAGGTGGGAAGAGTCGCCTCTGTCCCAGCGGACGCTAGCGGCAATAGCCACCTGCCTCCTGGCAATGAAGAACTCTAGGTGGTATTAGCTGCCTACATCCTAACAGCGAAAAGCTCTAGGTGGCAAAACAGACAAAGGAAGGTAGGCAACAGGAGCTGACTGAATACTAGTAGGGAATCACATTAGACCACATGAACTGCTTAGCGACAAAGAATCCTATATCCTAGCAAAGAAGAAATCTAGGGGGCAAGAGTGGCCTGCATCCTAGTGATGAGGGATGATCTTTGGGCAGGATCTGCTTATCAATAACTCAATTTACCTGCACTCAGCTCTACTTTCCCAAGCTGTTAGTAAAATAACAACCCTGGTGTTTCAACATTCAAAAACCAGAGATTTAAATATAAAAACAACTTTACACTTCTCTTATCATGAAATAAATGGTGTCTAAATAAGTGAAATACAATAATAATCAAATCCCATAAAATGTTAGTTCAAATCCAAAAGAGAATGCCCCCTATCAGTCACAATGGAATGTATCATAAAAAGAAATGGGACCTCATAGTGTAGTAATTTGATTTTCAAATAAATGCAAATGAGATTACAATTTACTTTACAAGCATAGGTCATTCACCACTTTCAACCCCTATAAACCCAAAAATGCTCACCAAAAAGAAAACTGATTGACTAGACATACATAGGTCGTATGAAATTGCCTTACGCATGTCTAGTGGGTGAATTTTCTCAGCGGAGTTGCCACTTGGTAGTAACAGTGGTTATACTTGTTTATGCTGCACCTTAACGATATCTAGCTAGTGAGTTGTTTTGAGTTTTACATACATTGGGGCTTTGAAGTGGTTTACCAGGATTATGGCTGAATATATCAGCCATAACCCCAGTATAGTTTTTTACAGCTCATGAGCCACAGAAAGGCTTTCAGAAGCGGCGGGAGGGGACGTGCCCCCCTCCCATCTATTGCTTGTGTCTCTCGGGCTTACCGTTTCCACCTGTTTGCCCAAGCGACAATCGGACAGTGTGGCCAGCTGCTCCCACTGGCAATCAAAGCGTAGATCCTGTTTGATCGCCTCTATGGCTTTGGAGGACCTGAGCGACGTCACTTCCAGTCCAGGCTGGAAGTAAATCTTTTTTGTTTTTGTTTTGTTTTTTTAAACAGAAGGTCAAAAAAAATTTTTGGGATCTTTTGCTTTTTGAGGCAAAGAAGAGTAATTTTGACCCCAGATCTCTCCATAAAGTGGACCTGTCATCATTATTTATATTACAAGGCAGGCACGCAAGGCAGGCACGCATATCTAAATGATATTCGCACCACACATATGTGGTATTGCTGTGAACATTAACTGTGACCTGTGAAAGGAATAATTCTAGTGCTAGACCTCCTCTGTAACTCTAAACAGGTAACCTGTAAAGGTGTTTAAAGCATCACCTATGGAGATTTTTAAGTACCATAGTTTGTCGCTGTTCCTCAAGCATGCGCACTTTTAAAGCATGATATGTTAGGTATCTATTTACTAGGCATAACATCATCTTTCACATTTTATAAACAAATTGGGGTATACATTGTGTTTTTTTTTTTTAATTCATGAAAGTGTATTTTTTCCCCCCCCAAAAAAAAACGCTTGTAAAACCGCTGCGCAAATACCGTGTGACATTAAAAAAAAAATCACCACTTTATTCCCCAGTGTCTCTGCTTAAAATAAAATGTATAATGTTTGGGGGTTATAAGTAATTTTCTAAGAAAAAAATACTGATTTAAACTTGCAAATAAAAAGTGCCAGAAAAGGCCTGGTCTTTTAATAAATGTTTTCCATGATTTACTACTCTATGTGGGCATTTTCTCTTTGATGCAGAGATATGAGATTGAGAGAGAGGAGCTGTGGGTGGAAGCCTACAGGGCTGGCCGTGTCCTCCTTGGATTCAGGGTGATGACATTATTGAGGGAACAGTGTTGCAAAGCCTGTTTTGCCTTTCTTGAATAAAGTGGCAAATAAATCCGGTAAATGCGGTGTGCTCAGGGGGGTGGGACAGCCCGGTTGGAAGATGTTGTTTTTTTTTTCCCCATCTTTTAGTGGATGAACATTGTGTGACTTTACACAAGAGCTGTCAGTCATATATCATTATGGACATTATTTGTTTAAGTTACATAGACACTTAGTTTATATTTGTTTCAAAACAGTTTTACTTTTATATTTACTTTCTAACATTGCTTTCACTTATGATTTGTTGTGTCTACACACAGTGGTTGTATGAGCATAGCTTGGCACTGAGGTGTTGTCTACCTTACATATGCACATTATTGAAGGGATTTAATAAGCACAGCAGCATAGCATTATTTTGTATACCTCCACTGTTTTTTATATATTTTTTTTGTTCCTGAAATCTTTAAATAATATGCGTTTAGATTCACTTTATTGTGATTCCTTAGCACGGCGTGGGTTAGTTCATTTTTTAATCTAGGGAGGAAGGATGTTTGGTGGCAATAGCCATCTGCATCTAAGGATGCTCAGTGGCAGCAGCAACCTGAGTGCTAGTGTTGAGGGATGGTAGGTGGCAATAGTTGCCTGTGTCCTAGTGACAAAGGAAACTAGAAAGCAGGACCTGCCTGTGTCCTAGCAACAAAGGATGCTAAGGGACAGGAACCTGAGGCTCATGAACACCTCATGTACATGCCCAAGGAGTGATGTCAGGCAGTGGCTGGTTTCTACAAGACATAGTGGGATGGCAGGCTTTTCCCCAATCAAATTTCAGTCAGATTCCACAGTGTTCTTATGAACTTGGAGTACTTTACATCTTGTTCCCCTAGCCAGGGCATGAGATTGGTCTCAGCCCACTCTGATATGACAGCAAGAGACATGCACACATTTCCCAACTTGTTCTATTATCCTTGTGAGTGGATTTTTATATTTTTAATAAATTGTTATTCATGCTTTCAATAAAACACTATGGGGGTTATTTACTAAAGGAAACTCCACTTTGCACTGCAAGTGCACTTGGAAGTAAAGTCGCTGTAGATCCGAGGTGGACATGCAAGGAAAATAAAAAACAGCATTTTAGCTTGCACATGATTGGATGATAAAATCGCAGAGCTTCCACTCATTTCAGATCTACCCCTTACATTTAGAGCGACTGCACTTCCAAGTGCACTTTCAGTGCAAAGTGGATTTGCCTTTCGTAAATAATCCCCTATATGTTTTTTTTGTGCTGTGTGTCAGGGCTGGACTCTCAGCTCTCCCTTCTCAGTGCTCAGGCTGCTCTGCTGTTGGTTAATTGCCAGCACTCATCGTTTCACAGTGGCTCGTCTGGTGATCATTTCCTGCTCGTCAAGTCCATCCCACAGCCAGTCCCTTCTGGCTATTTAAACTGCCTGGTACATATCTTCCTTGCCTTCACCTTGATCAACATATCTGAAGATTCTCTGCTGTGTTCCTGTTGAGGACTTGCCTGGCTGATGTCCCTTCTGGCTCCTGAACCTTTCTGCTGCCTCTGACTACGCTGATTGCAGGCTTTCTGGTTGACTGGTTTGTTCTGATTACACGATTTGGCTACCGTACCCTAGCTATTTTTTGACTATGTTTACTATTTGTACTATTTTTTACCATTTTATTAAAAGGTGTGATTTTTACTGTATTTTCTGTCGACGCTTGATTCATGGTTCCTGACACCTTCTTTTCACATAGAGTTGGAGCTCCCCCTCCAGTTTATCTAGCAGCATTCTCTTTCATTTAGTAGTAGTAGCAGCTGGCTATTCCGTTTTTTAGACTACCTGTACCTTACAGTTTTTATGTGCTTTGTGTTATTTTTTTATTTATATCTTGTGATTTTTCATTTTAGTAGTTTTACACATTGAATTTTTTTAAGTGATAGGATTTAGAGCACTGCTGATTCCATGTCTGTTTATGTTTTAATGCTGCTTTAGTGACAAAGGACAACAGGCAGCAATAGCTATCTGCATCCTAGCAACAAAGGATGCTGGGAGGGAGGCGCTGTCTCTTTCCCGGTGATGAAGCATGCTATTTGGCAGGAGCCGCCAGCATCCTAGTGAATAAAGACACTTGTTAGTTGTTAGCAATTGCTGACTGCATCCAAACACCAAAGGACACTAGGTGGGAGGGACCAGATGTGTCCTAATGGCAAAGGATGCTAGACAGGAACTAGGAAACACTTGTTGGCCAACCAAGCGTCTGATTTTTGTCAAAAGGGCGTGTGCCAGGATCTTGTCTTCCATACTAATGGTACACAATTGTCGGGCAATAAACACGAAGGTAGTGACATACTATGAGGAATTTCAGCTCTTGAGCGCCACCCTTTGGGCCCCTACTGCTAATTTCGTGTTTGGTGAGCACTGATTCCGATCACACGTGTTTGTACTTTGAACTTGTATGTGACAGAATTGTGTACAGGCATACCCCACTTTTAAGTACGCAATGGGTTTTATTTACTAAAGCTGGAAAGTGCAAAATCAGGCATAGAGACCAATCAGCTTCTAACCTCAGCTTGTACAATTAAGCTCTGGTAATAAAACCTGGAAGCTCATTGGTTTTTATGCAGAAGTGAGCCTGATTTTGCACTTTCCAGGTTTAGTAAATAAACCCCATTGTGTACTTAAAAGTGGGGTATGCCTGTACTGACCATAAGAAACTCTGACCTCAAACCGTTGTCCGTTGAAAATTTACTAGCCTGTCATCCAACATTTGTTGGCCAAAAGTTAGACAACAATTGTCAAAAGGAGCATACTAATGGTAAGATTTTAGGACAACAGTCTGTCAACAGACAATCCCCTGCCAACAATCATACCCTGTGTATGAGGCTTTAGGCCCCTTTCACACTGGGGCATTTTTCAGGCGCTACAGCGCTAAAAATAGCGCCTGTATAGCGCCTGAAAAAATCTGGCCCCTTTCACTCCAGTGTGAAAGCCGGTGGGCTTTCACACTGGAGCGGTGCGCTAGCAGGACGGTGAAAAAAGTCCTGCTAGCCGCATCTTTGGAGCGGTGTATTCACCGCTCCTAAACTGCTCCTACCCATTGAAATCAATGGGGCAGCGCAGCTATACCGCCAGCAAAGCAGCGCTGCAGCGGCGCTGCAGCACCGCTTTGCGGGCAGTTTTAACCCTTTTTCAGCCACTAGCGGGGTTAAAACCACCCCTCTAGCGGCTGCATACCGCCGCTAAAACGACGATAAAGCGGCGCTAAAAATATCGCCGCTTTACTGCCGACGCCGCTCCCACCTCAGTATGAAAGGGGCCTTAGTGTCATTGCCAATGGGAATAAAAAAAGCATAATGCACATTGTTTCTGGCTCCTACTACAGGTATAAACAACAAATAATATACACATATGTGGTATTGCTGCAATCGTTAGGAGCAGGAGAATTTATTTTGCTTTGGTAGGTTATGGTAATAGCAAGAAATATACCGCTAAATGTTTTGTACTATATTAAATCAGAAGATATCCAACAAAAAAACAATCTTCCTGAAAATTATGGTCTGTGTTTTATGACCTAATCATAAACTGCAAGATGGTTTAAAAAAGCTCACCATGTCCTACATAATTCTTCTGTTTAACACAGTTGAGAGAGCTCAGTGGTTGGAGGAGAGCAGGTCACGACAGTTTTTTTGTTAACTTTCTCCAATTGTTTAATAGCACTTTGCTGGCTTTAGAGTACCAAAGCCAGTGAAGCACCAAACACATCTATAAAGCAATTAAGGTTACCATTTCTTTCTCCTCTGAATCTCAGTTTGACACATTTTTTTACAGGTTTTTTTTTTTGTGACACATCTGATTTTGTAAAAGCTGGTAAAATAAAAAGTCTATAAAAAATGTGCTTTACCAATGTCTTATGATCCACACAAATGTAACGAATAATATCCATAATGTTTGTAATATATGTGTAATAGTTTGTTGTCTTTCACCTGACATATATAACACTTCCTAAGAGAAAAATAGCCAAAAGAAAATAAGAATCTTCATTGTTAGAGAAAATAGCATAAGCCCTTGTACACACGGTCGGAGATTCCGACGGAATGTGTCCTATTGGACCGTTTTATCAGATAATCCGACTGTGTGTGGTCTCCATCGGACTGTTTCCGGTTGGAGTATCCGACGGACCAAGTTTTCCAACTTGTCCGTAAAATTTTCTGACAAAATGCTCCTATCGGACATACTCCAATCATGTGTAGCCTACTCCGACGGACAAAGTGCCACGCATGCTCAGATCAAATTCCTAGACCAAAGCTATTGGCTACTAGCCTGAATGTAGTCCCGTTGTAACAAAATAATGTCATCACGTTATGTACAATCGGATTTTCCGACAACTTTGTCCGACTGTGTGTATGCAACAGTTTCGGACAAAATCCGTCAGACAAAATCCGTCAGACAAGATCCAACGGATTTGGTTGTCAGAATGTCCGACTGTGTGTACAAGGGCTTACACGATAGGCTAACTACATTCGACCAGCAGCAGAAATAATATGAGGTAGACAGAACTGCGGGGGTTATTTCCGAAAGGCAAATCCACTTTGCACTACAAGTGTAAACTACTATTGAAATTGCACTGAAAGTGCACGTGGAAGTGCAGTCACTGTAAATCTGATGAATAGATCTGAAATTAGGGGAAGATCTGCTGATTTTATTATCCAATCCTGTACAAGCTAAAATGCTGTTTTCTATTTTCCTTGCATGTCTCCTTCGGATCTACTGTACTTCCAAGTGTACTTTCAGTGGCATTTCGAGTGCACTTTGCACTTGTAGTGTAAAGTGGATTTGCCTTTAGTAAATAATCCCCATTGCACGGTCTATAGAGATCCCTGTGCAAGCTGCTGAGCGAACCACCAGCTGCAGTGTGTAGTGAACCATTTAGTAATGTATTATAGCACTGCTAAATGTAACAGCTTCCAGCTTGTTAGCTGTTTGTTCACCCAATCAGCTGCAGCCGCTGATTGTTGTATTCTGACAGTTTTTTTTTTTTTTTTTGCTAGAGAGTTTTTTTGTTTTTTCTTGAGAAGGTGCATGTCATCAGCATAGGGCCAATCAGCACTGTCCAGACAGAGAATCAGGGGTCATGCAGCCAATCAGCTGCAGCTGCTGATTGTTGTATTCTGACAGTGGCTGGTGCTGCTGTCAGAATACAATGTCCTGGTTGGGGGCGGGGGGAGATTTCCTCTATCTTTATTGTGTGGGTGGAGGAATCTGTTAAGCTGGCCATACGCTAGTAGATTTTCGAACAAACTTTTGTAAGAATATTCATATGAATGTTCTTTGTACATTTACAGTGTTACCATACCTGCAACAGTAAAATCAGTTTGTATATGCAGTAAAGCATGCTTGTTATACTCACTGTGGAACCTAAGGCTCCATGCACACTGGGCTTAACCACTTTCTGCCCGCCATATTGCAATATGATGGGGCAAGGTGGTTTCATTATCCTGATCGAACATCATATGACGTGATCAGGATAACAAGCTGGCGCGCACGGTGATCGGAGGTGCTGTGTATAAGTCTGACACACTGTAACTCTAATCGTGGTATGGAGCCTCTGACGGAGGCTTCTTACCATGTGATCAGTTGTGACCAATCACTGCAGATCATCGCATAAACGAGGAAGTGCCGATAAACAGCTTGCCTGCTACAGCCAAAAATTTTGACTCATGAGTTCCGAATCACCTGCTGACATTTTTCGGCACCTCAGTTCCTACGTTTTCATGCATAGTTCCTGCAATTCTTCCATGAAGACCACTTCTGGCCACACGTCACCGAACAATAGATGGGTGTACCTGGGTCTCACTAGTTTCTGCCAGTCCTGTGCTGATAGCACTGCTGGACATTTTATGTTGTTGAGGGGAAGTAAGCATGATGTGTCTTTCATCTGCGTCATTAAGTTTCCTTGACGTATCTTCAATGTTGCCCATTTCTTTGTGCTTCTTCAAAAGAGCTTAAAGGGGTTGTAAACCCTCAAGGGGGCGGGGCCGAGTCCTGCTGTCTGTGTCAATGGACACAGCAGCAGGACTCTGGATCGCACCTGCACGAGTGCCACCATGGAATGCGGCTCTCCAAGGGGGCACTCAAGAAGAGGAGGAGCCTGGAGCGCCATCGGGGGACCCCAGAAAAGGAGGATTGGGGTTGCTCATTGTAAAACCCTTGGACAGAGATGGTAAGTATGACATATTTTTTTTTTTTTTTTAACAAACCTTTACAACCCCTTTAAACAGAACATCTGGAAACCCCAGTCTGCTTTGGGAGACATCTTGTGTCTTGTTGCTGTGCTCAGTCTTGACATGGTGTATGACCTCTGACATGAAACTTTCTTCCACAAACTCACCTCAGTAGCAGCGTTTGGCTGTTCTTCACCCAGTTTTAAGCCTCCTACAGAGCTGTTTCTCTTTTAGTTAATGACTGTGTTTCAACCTACATATGAAATTGATGATCATTAGCACCTGCTTGGTATGATTAGTTAATCATGCACCTGACTCTAAAATCTAGCACACAGGGGCCGAATGTTGGGTAGCATTGGCCAGGTTAATAGAAACTGGCCGACATTCGGCCCATGTGTACTGCAGCATTTCCAACAGAAACCCTTTTGTCAAAGGGGCATGACTGAAAAAGGTATGCTGACCGACTCCTGATTAGCGCTTTTAGCCAATTGCTGAGAGTGCTGACCAGAGTGTTCTGGTGGGGGACTGTCCCCTGTCAGAACACAATAGAACATTCTCTGTTCTATTACTATCACTCTGTGTACTAACACTTTACATTCAGCCTCCTGGGTTAAACGAAAAAAACTATCAGTGTGTATGAGGCTTAAAGTGATACTAAAGTATTGTTTGTTAGTTTTTTTACAAACATGTCACACTTACCTGCTCTGTTGCAGTGGATTTGCACAGAGCAGCCTGGATCCTCCTCTTCTCGGATCCCTCTTCAACACTTCTGGCCCCTCCCTCCTGTTGATTGCCCCCACAGCAAGCAGCTTGCTATGGGGGCACCTGAACCGAGCTGCAGCGCTGTGTCCATTCAGACAAAGAGCTACTGTTCACCCTGTCCCCTCTCTCTCCTGATTGGCTAACTGACTTAGATTGACAGCAGTGGAAGCCAATGGCACCACTGCTGTGTCTCAGCCAATCAGGAGGGAGAGTCCCAGCTGGTCGAGGCACTTGTGCACATCACTGGATAGAGACGGGGCTCAGGTAAGTATTAGGGGGTCTGAGGGGGGCTGCCACACACAGAAGGTCTTTTATCTTAAAGTGTTACTAAACTCAGGACCCTGCATTCACTATATCTGGTCTCCCATAGTACACAGAACATGGAAATGCAATTATTTTAGTAAACATAAACTGCTAAATAACTTTTCTCATCAGCAGTATATAACAGTCTTGTGATGTCTATCAGTGTCTGGTTAAAGTGATTTAAACCCATTACAACCACTTTATACTACAGGTAAGCCTATAATTAGGCTTACCTGTAGCTACACTGGATATCTCCTAAACCTGCATGGTTTAGGAGATATCCCTGTATTTGCATGTGCCGACGTCATGTGCACATGCACACTTAAGCAAACTGAAGCAACGGCACGTACGTGCCCTTGCTTTAGTTGTATTGTACCATTACCAGCAGGTCCTGCGCGCATGCGCAGAAGTGATGTCAACGCGGCTCCGGACATTCACAGCACCAGAGCCATGATACCCAGGAGTAACCCCCCCAGAGAGATGTTGGCCGTCGGAGTGGTGAATGAGGACCGCTGCGGGGGATTCAGTCTCAGGTAAGTAATTCATAATGAGCTAGTATGCTATGCATACTAGCTCATTATGCCTTTGTCTTGCAGGGTATTTTTTTTTTTTTTTTTTTTTAAAAGGGTGTACAACCACTTTAAAGCTTGTAGAAGAAGTTTTTCCTCTGACTGACCTATGAGGCTGCATGTCTGGACAATGCTGATCACATGCACCCTCCCAAGAAAAATAATTTAAAATCCAACAATAGTGATGGCCGAACGGTTCGCCCGGCGGTCGTTTCGCGGCGAATTTCCGACATTCGCGGTCCGCACGTTCGAACGCCTTTTTCCGTCGTTCGCCGCGGCGGACTTACGTGTTTAATGTATACAAGAACTTTAACCTTTGGTGACACGTTTATCATGTGATACAGGACAGCCAATTGAGACATGACAGCACATGGACACTTGTACATTCCCCCTAACCTATAAATACACCCGATCCGGTGGCCATTTTACATTCTTTCTTCTGTTAAGATAGGGACAGGTTCCTGTGTGGAGTAGGGAGAGATAAACCACTAGCTATTTGGTACACAAAAGTTCTTTTCAGGACTGGTATAGGTGTTAGGTGTTGATAGGTTTGCTGTGCTGCTGATTCTTGCAGCAGCCTGAGTGTCTTTTGTTAGTTTAGAGAAAGGGAAAGGACGGTGTATGCTACAGGGACAGCCAGATTAGTCTTTCATCATCATCATCATCATCATCATCATTAGCTGTTACTATCAAGGTCCACAAAAGAGCTGTTCCAGTAACCACTAATCGTTCTCTTTTTTTGCCAATTTGTATAGGGACAGGAAGGAAGCAGTGTTGTCAGGCAGTGAGGGTAATTTTAAAGACTTGCTGTTATTATTAGTTCCACAAAGGTTCTTTTCAGGACTGGTATCAGTGGTACAGTAATAGGCTTGTACATGTATAATATTCTTTCTTCCAAATATAGAAAGGATATTATACTTGACTGCTGCCCTTCTGCTGCAGTCTGCTAAACATTCACAACTCACTTGTTCCACAAAAGTTCTTATAAGGACTGGTAACTTGGTATAGGGTGCTACGGTACATAGGCTTGAGTGCGGTACAGTCTGCTGTTCTGTAAGGACCGCTATCGGTCCACAATAGATAGGGTTGACGTGCACCACTGCTGACCGCTGCCCTATACTGCAGCAGTCCTTCAGCGGTATAGGGACTGACGTACAGTCTGCTAATCACTAACACACAACCTGCTTGTTCCACAAAAGTTCTTATAAGGACTGGTAACTTGGTATAGGGTGCTACGGTACATAGGCTTGAGTGCGGTACAGTCTGCTGTTCTGTAAGGACCGCTATCGGTCCACAATAGATAGGGTTGACGTGCACCACTGCTGACCGCTGCCCTATACTGCAGCAGTCCTTCAGCGGTATAGGGACTGACGTACAGTCTGCTAAACACTAATACACAACCTGCTTGGTCCACAAAAGTTCTTATAAGGACTGGTAACTTGGTATAGGGTGCTACGGTACATAGGCTTGAGTGCGGTACAGTCTGCTGTTCTGTAAGGACCGCTATCGGTCCACAATAGATAGGGTTGACGTGCACCACTGCTGACCGCTGCCCTATACTGCAGCAGTCCTTCAGCGGTATAGGGACTGACGTACAGTCTGCTAAACACTAATACACAACCTGCTTGGTCCACAAAAGTTCTTATAAGGACTGGTAACTTGGTATAGGGTGCTACGGTACATAGGCTTGAGTGCGGTACAGTCTGCTGTTCTGTAAGGACCGCTATCGGTCCACAATAGATAGGGTTGACGTGCACCACTGCTGACCGCTCACCTATACTGCAGCAGTCCTTCAGCGGTATAGGGACTGACGTACAGTCTGCTAATCACTAACACACAACCTGCTTGTTCCACAAAAGTTCTTATAAGGACTGGTAACTTGGTATAGGGTGCTACGGTACATAGGCTTGAGTGCGGTACAGTCTGCTGTTCTGTAAGGACCGCTATCGGTCCACAATAGATAGGGTTGACGTGCAGCACTGCTGACCGCTGCCCTATACTGCAGCAGTCCTTCAGCGGTATAGGGACTGACGTACAGTCTGCTAAACACTAATACACAACCTGCTTGGTCCACAAAAGTTCTTATAAGGACTGGTAACTTGGTATAGGGTGCTACGGTACATAGGCTTGAGTGCGGTACAGTCTGCTGTTCTGTAAGGACCGCTATCGGTCCACAATAGATAGGGTTGACGTGCACCACTGCTGACCGCTCACCTATACTGCAGCAGTCCTTCAGCGGTATAGGGACTGACGTACAGTCTGCTAATCACTAACACACAACCTGCTTGTTCCACAAAAGTTCTTATAAGGACTGGTAACTTGGTATAGGGTGCTACGGTACATAGGCTTGAGTGCGGTACAGTCTGCTGTTCTGTAAGGACCGCTATCGGTCCACAATAGATAGGGTTGACGTGCACCACTGCTGACCGCTGCCCTATACTGCAGCAGTCCTTCAGCGGTATAGGGACTGACGTACAGTCTGCTAAACACTAATACACAACCTGCTTGGTCCACAAAAGTTCTTATAAGGACTGCTAACTTGGTATAGGGTGCTACGGTACATAGGCTTGAGTGCGGTACAGTCTGCTGTTCTGTAAGGACCGCTATCGGTCCACAATAGATAGGGTTGACGTGCACCACTGCTGACCGCTGCCCTATACTGCAGCAGTCCTTCAGCGGTATAGGGACTGACGTACAGTCTGCTAAACACTAATACACAACCTGCTTGGTCCACAAAAGTTCTTATAAGGACTGGTAACTTGGTATAGGGTGCTACGGTACATAGGCTTGAGTGCGGTACAGTCTGCTGTTCTGTAAGGACCGCTATCGGTCCACAATAGATAGGGTTGACGTGCACCACTGCTGACCGCTCACCTATACTGCAGCAGTCCTTCAGCGGTATAGGGACTGACGTACAGTCTGCTAATCACTAACACACAACCTGCTTGTTCCACAAAAGTTCTTATAAGGACTGGTAACTTGGTATAGGGTGCTACGGTACATAGGCTTGAGTGCGGTACAGTCTGCTGTTCTGTAAGGACCGCTATCGGTCCACAATAGATAGGGTTGACGTGCACCACTGCTGACCGCTGCCCTATACTGCAGCAGTCCTTCAGCGGTATAGGGACTGACGTACAGTCTGCTAAACACTAATACACAACCTGCTTGGTCCACAAAAGTTCTTATAAGGACTGCTAACTTGGTATAGGGTGCTACGGTACATAGGCTTGAGTGCGGTACAGTCTGCTGTTCTGTAAGGACCGCTATCGGTCCACAATAGATAGGGTTGACGTGCACCACTGCTGACCGCTCACCTATACTGCAGCAGTCCTTCAGCGGTATAGGGACTGACGTACAGTCTGCTAATCACTAACACACAACCTGCTTGTTCCACAAAAGTTCTTATAAGGACTGGTAACTTGGTATAGGGTGCTACGGTACATAGGCTTGAGTGCGGTACAGTCTGCTGTTCTGTAAGGACCGCTATCGGTCCACAATAGATAGGGTTGACGTGCACCACTGCTGACCGCTGCCCTATACTGCAGCAGTCCTTCAGCGGTATAGGGACTGACGTACAGTCTGCTAAACACTAATACACAACCTGCTTGGTCCACAAAAGTTCTTATAAGGACTGGTAACTTGGTATAGGGTGCTACGGTACATAGGCTTGAGTGCGGTACAGTCTGCTGTTCTGTAAGGACCGCTATCGGTCCACAATAGATAGGGTTGACGTGCACCACTGCTGACCGCTGCCCTATACTGCAGCAGTCCTTCAGCGGTATAGGGACTAAGAGTTTTGTCACAGGGTCATTTAAAAAATGACATGCAGAGGAAGAGGCAGGCCCTTCCGCAGGGGTGGTAGGGGTAGGGCAGGAGCAACAGGCTTGAGCCAAAGTGGGAAGTTGCAGAAGGTGCGTTCAATTACTTTAAAGGATGCACCAGACTTGGTTGAGTGGCTCGCTCAGCCTTACTCTTCTGCACCCTCCTCATCCTCTCGATCTGCACCCTCTTCTTCACTCTCTGCTATGTGCACCCCCAAAGACACTACCACCAACAACACGACCACCACCACCACCACCACATACCTTCCGCTTGAGTCACTGGAATTATTTTCCGATCCATATCAAGAGGACATTTCTGATGCGCAGCCACTCTTGGTATTGGATCAGGAAGAGGAGGTAGCAACAAGCGCTACTCAGCAGTCTGACGCCAGTACCCAGATCAGCCCAAGGAGGAGGTTGGTCCCCGGTGTTGCTGCCTACTCCGAGATCTCTACTTATAGCGGTGGGGAAGGTGACGTTGATGATGACGTGTCTAGTGATGTCACGTGGGTGCCCACAAGAGAGGAAGAGGAGGGGAGTTCAGAGGGAGATATGGACCAGCAGATAGGGAGGAGAAGCAGCAATGACTTACATTGCACAGCAGGGACAAAGCAGACTGCAAATGTATCAGGAGCGAGTCATCGACCATGTACGGTCACATCTGGCGCTCCCAGGACACCGGCACATGGCTCCGCAGTGTGGGCTTTTTTTAACGTGTCCGCTGCTGACAATAGCGTTGCCATCTGCAATCTTTGCAGTCAACGCGTTAGTCGCGGTAAGCCCAATACTCACCTAGGGACGACCGCCTTAAGAAGGCACATGAGCAGCCATCACCGAGCCCAGTGGGAGCAACGGAACACACAAAGCCACACTGCAGGCTCTCACCGTCCAGCCTCGTCTTCTACTTCTCCTTCTCCTCTCTCCTCACAATTGTCCTCCACTCCACCTTCCATCACGCCAAGCTCACATTTTTCTGCAAAAAGGCAGGCTTCCGTGGGCCTAATGTTTGAGCGTAAAAAAATGATGATGCCGGATAACCCTCTTGCCCAACGGTTGGCGGCTGGCTTGTCAGAACTCATAGCCCGCCAACTACTGCCATATAAACTGGTGGACTCGGAGGCCTTTCGCAAATTTGTGGCCATTGGAACACCACAATGGAAGGTCCCAGGAAGGAAGTATTTCTCAGAGAAGGGCATCCCAGAGCTATATGGCCATGTTCAGCGGCAAGTGAATGTATCTCTGGCACACAGTGTCGGTGCCAAGATACATCTGACCACAGACACGTGGTCTAGCAAACACGGGCAGGGAAGGTATATCAGTTTTACTGCCCACTGGGTGAACCTTCTGACGGCCGTCAAGCATGTAACCCGTGGCACCCGTGTAGATTTGGTTTTACCGCCACGGATTGCATGCAGGCCTGACTCTTCTTCTCCTCCTCCTACTCCATCCTCCTCCCTCTCCTCCTCAGCTGCCTCCTCCTTTTCCGCTGCTAGCGTCTCTTCCACTGCACCGCCCAAGCTCCCCAGAACCTATTCCACATGCCAGGTGAGACGTTGCCATGCCGTGCTGCGTCTGTTGTGCCTGGAAGCAAAGAGCCACACTGGCCCGGCACTCCTTTCAGCTTTGCGTTCACAGGCAGATGAGTGGCTAACACCGCTCAATTTGACAGTTGGTAAAGTGGTGTGTGACAACGGTGCCAATCTGCTTAGCGCATTGAAACAGGGCAAAATCACGCACGTGCCGTGCATGGCACACGTCTTAAACTTGGTCGTGCAGCGATTCCTTGTCAAATACCCTGGGGTCCAGGACATCTTGCGGCAGGCAAGGAAAATCTCGGCCCATTTCAGAAGATCTTACACGGCCATGGCTCGCCTTGCTGACATTCAGCGGCGACACCATCTGCCGGTCAGACGTCTTATTTGCGATTGCCCGACGCGATGGAACTCAACCTTCTATATGCTTGATAGGCTGCTCCAGCAGAAACGTGCAGTTAACGTCTACCTGTATGAACTCTGCGAAAGAAACGGTTCTGGGGAGCTGGGTTTTTTTTCACCGCGCCAGTGGCTGCTCATGCGCGACACATGCAGACTTCTGCGGCCATTTGAGGAGATCACCAAACTGGTCAGTCGCAGCCATGGCGCCATCAGTGACATGGTACCTTATGCCTTCTTTCTGGAGCGTGCATTGCGTCGTGTCATTGATCAGGCTGTGGAGGAGCAGGAGCGGGAAGATGAGGAAGTCGCAATGCTGGATGAATTCCCAGGGGGGGCTACTCTATCTGAGACAAGTCAACAACAGGAGTCTGATGAGGAGTCAGAGGAGGATGGTGCCGGGGCGGATGAGCAGGAGCAAGAAGAGCATGCTTTAAACCTTTCTGGGATCCCTGTTGTGCGAGGATGGGGAGAGGAGAATGAAGAGGACGACATTATCCTGGATGATGAGCAGGAGCCAGGCCACCACACCGCTTCCACTTTAGTGCAAATGGGGGCCTTCATGCTCCAGTGTTTTAATAGGGACCCCCGTATAAAAAGCATGAGGGTCAAGGACCAGTACTGGGTGGCAACGTACTTAGACCCCCGGTACAAACACAAAATGGCGGAAATGTTACCGCCGTCGCAGAGGGCTGTCAGAATGCAGCACTTCCAGGCCTTGCTTCGAGAAATGCTGCATTCTGCTTTTGCGTGCGCTGGCAGAGGAGCAATTCCCACTCCCAGAGAAGGATTTGCGGGTACCAATCCAACAGCGCCTGCAAGAAGAGGCCGGTTTGAAGATGTGTTGGTGACTTCGGATATGAGGTCATTCTTTCAGCCGACCCATCGACAGGTGTCATCCGGATCCAGCATCAGGGAACGCCTAGACCGTCAGGTGTCCGACTACATTGGGTTAACGGCCGATGTGGACGCTCTGAGGAGTGATGAACCCCTAGACTACTGGGTGGGCAGGCTTGACCTCTGGCCAGAGCTTGCCCAATTTGCAATCGAACTGTTGGCTTGCCCCTCATCCAGTGTCCTGTCCGAAAGGACGTTCAGCGCAGCAGGGGGGATTGTGACCGATAAGCGTACTCGCCTAGCTCACCACAGTGTTAACTACCTCACATTTCTAAAAATGAATGAGGCATGGATCTCGGAGGAATTCAACACATGTGACCAGTAGACCATGTATATGTCTATAAACTATTTTTTTAATCAAGCACACAGACCTTCTTAATTCATTTGGCTCACTTCCTTGACCCAAAAAAGCACACCGTACTATATGCCCCTACCCTCCTCTTTGAAGAGGTTGAGCGGTGTCATATTTCTACTGGGGCTGCTTATGATATCCCTGTGCTGTGCTGACTTCCTCCTGGGGGTTCTTATTATGAAGGGATCACACTATCCCTGTGCTGTGCTGACTTCCTCCTGGGGGTTCTTATTATGAGGGGATCACACCATCCCTGTGCTGTGCTGACTTCCTCCTGGGGCTGCTTACGGTGCTGCTGTCAGTGCTGTATGTCACGGTGCTGCTGTCAGCGCTGTATGTCACGGTGCTGCTGTCAGCGCTGTATGTCACGGTGCTGCTGTCAGCGCTGTATGTCACGGTGCTGCTGTCAGCGCTGTATGTCACGGTGCTGCTGTCAGCGCTGTATGTCACGGTGCTGCTGTCAGCGCTGTATGTCACGGTGCTGCTGTCAGCGCTGTATGTCACGGTGCTGCTGTCAGCGCTGTATGTCACGGTGCTGCTGTCAGCGCTGTATGTCACGGTGCTGCTGTCAGCGCTGTATGTCACGGTGCTGCTGTCAGTGCTCTGTATTACGGTGCTGCTGTCAGATGCCTCTATCACGGTGCATGTGTCATTCCGGTATGTCACGCTGCTGGTGATCATCTCCTGCACCCTCTTCTTTGCCTACCCTGGTCCCTGACCTTCCCTCTCCTCCATTGCCTTCATTAGCTCCATAGTCCTGAATTGTTAGAACAATTTCCCAAATAAAATAAAAATGCTTGTAGTTATCGATCCCAAATTCACCTCATACATGTATTATGTCATTGTCCAGATGGTGGGACTACGTTTTACCCCCTAATAATTACCACGTGGCCGCAAATTCGACATGAAGGTTTGCAAAGTTCGCCTCCCATTGAAGTCAATGGGGCCCGCGGCGAACGGTCGGTTTCGCGAACGTTTGGGTCCGTTCGCATTTCGCGTTCGCGAAACGTCCCGTCGGAAGTTCGTCCATCACTATCCAACAATACACACCAAACTGTGCATGTGCAGAGTGACTCCAAAGGCTCTGTACTATCAGGAGATGGATTGGGGACAGTGGAAGAAGAGGAGGATCTGTGCATACAGGATATAACAGCCTTTTTACACAATGCAGAGGATTAACCCCTTATGTTCCACAGTAATAGCTATTCAATTTCTACTTGCGACTATTAAGCGGAAGCGGTCGTATGATATTCGGACCGTGTATGTACGGGCCATTAGTATAACAAGCATGCTTTACTGCATATACAGACTGATTTTACTGTTGTGGGTTTAGTAACACTTTATTGCATAGAATGCAATAAGATAAAAAAAATTCTGCTCTTACAATCACTTTAATCCTACAAAATCCCTGACTTTGTGCAAGTGTACAAGTGTTTTGCCCCATACACACGGTCAGAAATTCCGACGGAAAAAGTCTGATCGGATTATGTTGTCAGGAAATCTGATCGTGTGTGGGCTCTATCTGACTTTTTCTGTAAGAATTTCCAAAGGAAAAAGTTTGAGAGCTGGATCTAAATTTTCCAACAACAAAATCTGATCTGACTTTTTCCAATCGTGTGTAGTGAATTCCGACGCACAAAGTGCCACGCGTGCTCAGAAAAAATTTGGAGACGAAAGCTATTGGCCTTTTTTTAGTCCCATTGTACGTGGTTTACATCGCCTCGTTCTGAACGATCGGATTTTTGACAACTTTGTGCAACCGTGTGTATGCAAGACAAATTTTGGCCAAAATCCGTCGGGGAAAAATCCGAGGGATTTTGTTGTCGGAATGTCCGACCGTGCGTATGGGGCATAAGAACTGATGCTGGTTTTAAGCCAAAGGGTATTCACACCAAATATTGATTTTAGATTTTTCCTCCTTTGGCTCACTTTGCGTTTTGTAAATTGATAAAAAAAAAATCAACAATTTAAATATATCTTTTTACTTTACAGCATTTCTTCACATCTAAAACTTTTGCACAGTACTGATAGTGCATAAAATCTGCAACTATGTCCAACTTTTTTTTCATGCGTGGATTAATGCAGCATGTGTTTTCGTGCTGTGTGTATGGGCTCATTGATTACTTTAGTGCTGTGTTTAGACGTGTAGAAAACGATCTGCTAACCTTCCCCTGTCCCTACCCCTTTTTATAGTACAAATAGGGGTAGAAAATATGTTCACTTACTTTCTTCAGGGAATACCAAGCCATATAGACGGACCCTAGCCCTGATTGTAGTTTATAATCCATTATTGTTTCATAATACCTTATATTATTATTTAATCATTACCCCCTTTTTAGCATTTAGCGTCCATATTTATACCTGATTATTGATATTATAATTGTAATGTAATTTCTATTTTGTATATATATATTTTTTTTAATATGAATATTCTAAAACAACACATAATTTATTATATAATCTCTCATTATATAATATAATTTATCGTTATTTTACTAGCTCTTATTTACACAAGAAGTTTTTTTGTATGCTTTGACTTTATCTTGTGAAACTTTTTTTTTTTTACAATACTGACTGAGGCTGGATTCACACCTATGCATTTTTAGCGCTTTTTGCATTTTGCAGATTTGCACTACAGAACATGTTCCATAGGAAACAATGTTAAATGGACTGTAGTGCTAATCTGCAAAATGCAAAAAGCACTAAAACTGCACAGGTGTGAATCCAGCCTTAAAGCGGTTGTATAGTCATTTTTATGACTTTTACCTACAGGAATGCCTATAATAAGTATGGTTTAGGAGATATTCCCCTCGCAATGTGCCGCTGACTGCAGCGGCGCATGCGCACAGGGGATTCTTGGCTGAAAGTCCGGCAGACGCCGGACCCTGCCGGGATGAAATCTCCCGCTCGCATGCTAGGGAATGATGATATCGTGGCTCCGGACACTCACAGCACCGGAGCCGCGATACCCGGAAGAAACGCAGAGGGAACATGTCAGCTCCCTAGGCGTGGATCGTGCCAGATGTCGGGGTCTCGTTCTAAGGTAGGTATTTCATAATGAGCTAGTATGCGGTGCATACTAGCTCATTATGCCTTTTCCTTTGCAGGTCAGGAAAAAAAAAAAACTTCAGTGGGTTTACTACCGCTTTAAGATGGCCATACACCTATAGATTATCTGAAGATTTTCTATGGTTAGATGGAAAAAGTGCAACAGATTTCTCCATGTTCGCTAAACTGTGTGGATGGAGGAATCTCCCACTTTTTCCATCTAACCATAGAAAATCTGCAGATAATCTATAGGTGTATAGTCAGCATTATTGTAATTTATTATAATCTATAAAATAAAATGATTCAACAAGAAAACGATCTGCTGTAGGCATCTAAATGTAGCCAGCCCTGACTCAGCACCATGCCAGGACCTTCTGCTCTTGGATCCCATCCTAGTATTGTCCAGATCTGTCTGATAACACTAATGATTGTCAGCTCCTATGACCCTTGTGTCTTTTCTCTGGTGTCATTTCTATTTATTGTAGTTCCTCTTCATAGGGTTTAAAAAAATAGAGCTCCTATGAATAGGTGCTTGTGTGGTCATGGTAAGCAGAGTGTTAATGGGGAGTAGTATGTTCCATTGTGTGGCCTCCCCTGCTCTGTAGTGGGAGATGGTTTGTTCCAGGCTATATGTAACAGTGCAGCGCTGTGGAGCTCAGAGATGGGAAGGGGGAGTCCCAGCAGTGGAAGGTGTCGGAGTGGTGGTGCTGATGATCGGCATGCAGTGACAGCTCTCCCCTACACCAAGCGATGCAGTGAGGACGATCGCACCTCGCCCTCCCATACACAGACATGTTGCCCTGGAAAAAGAGCAAGTTCGACCTGATCGAGGAGGACAGCAAGCAGAGCAAGCAGAAGGGCTATGCGGTGAGCCTGAACTACAGCGCCCTGACCTCGCTGGCCAAGTCTTGCCCGGAGGGTGCCCTCACCAGGGTGGGCAGTATGTTTAAATCGAAGAGGAAGAAGATCAAGATCACCGGGGAGGACCCTACCTACACAGTGCTCTACCTGGGCAATGCCACCACCCTGCAGTCCAAGGGGGACGGCTGTACCGACCTGGCCGTGTGTAAGATCTGGAGTAAGAGTGAGATGGGCAAGCATGGCACTAAGATGAAACTGACGGTCAGTGCCCAGGGTATCCGCATGGTACACATGGAGGACAAAGCCAAGCGGCCAGGCCACCTGTACCTACTGCACCGGGTCACCTACTGTGTGGCCGACCCCCGCCTGCCCAAGATCTTCGCCTGGATCTACAGACATGAGATGAAGCACAAGGCGGTGATGCTGCGCTGCCATGCCGTGCTGGTGTCCAAGCCGGAGAAGGCCAAGGCCATGGCACTGCTCCTCTACCAGACCTCCGCCAACGCCCTGGCAGAGTTCAAGAGGCTGAAAAGGAGGGAGGATGCCCGGCACCAGCAGCAGCAGCTGATCGGGGAGCACAACATCCCCCTCGTCCCCCTCCGCAAACTCCTCAATGGTCAGTGCTGCTACAAGCCGCCGGTGGAGAGGAGCCGCAGCGCCCCCAAGCTGGGGTCCATCACTGAGGATCAGCAGGGGGAAGAGGAGGAGGAGAGGGCGATGAGCTTCGAGTGTGAGGATGTGCTGGACGCTGGGGGAGGGGGGGATGAGGAGCAGGACAAGCAGGAACTGGCACAGCTTATCAGTGACCTGGGGGAGCTTAGTCTGGGCAATGACCTGCAAACCCTCAAAGCTGACCTCAGGGTCACCAGACTGCTGTCCGGGGAGAGTACGGGCAGTGAGTCCTCCATAGACAGCAACCAGGAGAATGGACATATTTGCAATGGTTTCCAGGAGTGCAGGGTGCTTGAGACTGTATGAGCAAGGGGGTGGGGTGGGTGGGGTAACAAGAACAACAACCCTTGGGGCATCCTCCATGTGTGGAGGACAATTACACCATCTCTGGGGACATACTCCATGTGTGGAAGACAAGAACACCATCAATGGGGACATCCTTCATTTATGGAGGACAATGACACCATCCCTGGGTGTATACTCCATGTGCGAGGACAAGAACGCCATCCCTGGGGACATCCTCCATGTATGGAGGACAATGACACCATCCCTGGGTGTATACTCCATGTGGGAGGACAAGAACACCATCCCTGGGGACATTCTCCATGTATGGAGGACAATGACACCATCCCTGGGGACATCCTCCATGTGTGGAGGACAAGGACACCATCCCTGGGGACATTCTCCATGTATGGAGGACAATGACACCATCCCTGGGGACATCCTCCATGTGTGGAGGACAAGGACACCATCCCTGGGGACATTCTCCATGCATGGAGGTCAAGAACACCATCCCTGAGACATGCTCCATGGCAGGAGGACCATGGGCAATGACACCATCCCTGGGACATACTCTGTGGCAGGAGGACCACCATAGACAGTGACATCATCCCTGGAGCATAGTGATTGTCAGGAAGGCATGATTGACATCATCCCTGGGACATACTACGGCATCCAAATGGCATTTTAGAAACCATGCACCTCCATACCAATATCAAGAACGCATTAAACAATGACAGCATCCCAGGGATATACTGATATTAAGAGGACCATAAACAATGACACCGTCCCTGGGGCATAGTGATGTCATGAAGGCATTAAAGCCATCATCCCTGGGACATATGACTGCATCCTAATGGCATTGTAGAGACCATGCGCCTCCATACTGTTATCAAGAAGGCATTAGACAAAGACAGCATCCTTGGGACATACTGATATTAGAACATAGACTGACCACATGCCTGGGACATACTGATATTAGGAAGACTGTAGATCCCCAGAAACATACTGACCATAGACAATGGCTATCCCTGAATCCTAGTGATGTTAGGAAGACCATAGAAAATGACCGCATCCTGATGGGGTCCTAGAGACCACGAACCTTCATACATGAACAGGCTGATGTCAAATTCATTTTAGACAATGACAGCATGTTGATTGATTCATAGGGACTGTGCACCTTCATGCATACAAGAATGTACTAATGTCAGGAATATCTTAGACAATGATAGCATTTTAATGGGGTCCTGCAGCTCATGCAGCTCTGTACATTCAAGAACTGTGTGCACTTCTATATATACAACACACAAGAACATACTGACATCAGAAATACCTTTGAACAATGACAGCATCTTAATGGGGGTCCTACAGATTGTGCACATCTATACATACATGAACACACTGACATCAGGAGTACCTTTTATACAATGACAGAATCCTGATGGCACCTTAGAGACTTTGCACCCCTCCAGGACTGCCAGAGACATGCAGTTCTAACTCCTCTACAGATATCACCCCCCCTTGCAGAGAGTACAAAAGGATGTTCTGACATGGAAGGGAAAACAATGCATATCTATGATTGCAGAAGATGATCTGGCAGATGCACTGTTATGGTTAATATGTACTGTGACTGACTTTTGACATATGGGTGAATGCATTTACAGTACTGCATAGTGTGCATGTGTTGTATGTATTATTTTTGAAAGGTATATGTTGATGCTGTTTGTGCCACACATTTTGTGCTGTTCAGGGGTAAGTTCTTCTGGAGGTTGTGCGCTGTGGGCATGCATGTGTTAAGCTGGTCATACACGTATTGATTTCTTTCAGTCAGCCTGCAGACTGAACAAAAGAAATCTAAGAGATTCCTCCATTAGCCCTAAACTGTGCAGAATACCAGAACGGTGCCTGCGTTTGATTGGATGCAGATGTGATTTGGCTGACACGTTTCCTCCTGGTTCTTTTGACAACATTTAATTGAAAAATCAACTTTTTGACAATCCATGTGATGCTCGCAGGGCCACCCACAGAGCTAAATTTGGTGATTCTGCAGAAACCATCTGCAATTCAATGCGTGTATGGCATTTAGGCTATAGAGAATCAGTGGGATATTATATTCCCAGGCTATTTCCCTCAAACTGTTCTACTTCTGTCAAAGTGCATAGTTTGGAGGAATTATAGAACTGCATGTAAATGGCTGACACATGCTTCCACATATACACAATTGAACTGTGATGAACATCTGATGCTCCCTCTTATGCCTTGTACACACGGTCAGACATTCCGACCACAAAATCCGTCTGATTTTTTTTTTTCAGACGGATTTTGTCCGAAACTGGTGTTGCATACACACGGTCGGACAAAGTTGTCGGAAAATCATTCATTGCGTAAGACGGGACTACGTAGAGGCTAGTAGCCAATAGCTTTGGTCTCGTAAGTTGATCTGAGCATGCGTGGCACTTTGTCCATCGGATTTCTGTACAAACGATCGTAAAAAGTCTGATCAGATTTTTTTTGTCGGAAAATTTCCGTCTGAATTTCCAATGGAAAAAGTCCGATAGAGCCCACACACGATTGGATTTTCCGACAATATAATCCAATCGGACCTTTTCCATCAGAATTTCTGACCGTGTGTACAGGGAATTAATCCAGTTTTACTGAGAGCTGTGTCCATGCCAGATTAATGTTATTATTATTATTATTATTTTTTTTTGGGGGGACTTGTGTGCAATGTCTCTCACTTTCCAAATTCATAGCGTTCAAGCCCCGCAGGTGCACAGTGAAAAAACATGTGGTATGTTTAATAAGCACTTTGTGGCCTGGTGTATGTTCCTTAACTAGAATGGTGCCAGCACCTTCTGTTTCGATCAGTATTGCCTGTAATGTTGTTTAATTCTTCTTGTATTTAAACATTTAACCAAGATCAAAGAGATTTAGAACATAATGGATGACATCTTTGGGCAGTAGCACACTAGAGTTTGTAGTAATTCTAGTGGTTGAGGAACCCTCCAGAAGTGTATGGTCCAAAACTGATCCATCCAAGACGTGTGTGTGCCCTAGTTGACTCTGCTGCTAAATTGGAAGACCAGGGATTTTCCCAAATGTAGGTGACCCATCCAAGCTGTGCTGACACGTTCATACCCACCTTGATTATTTTATTCTAATTGTTAATCCAGAAGCAGACATTTTCTGGCAGTCGTACAGAAGCAGCACTTTATGAGCAGTATCTTTCCAGCTGCTGTTTGTTAGGTTCTGGGCTCACGTTCAGGGTTGTATGAAAGGAAAAAAAGTGATGCCGGGAAGTCAAGCGGGGCCATGCACAAGATTTATTTTTTCCATGTCTACTTCCTGTTTTGTTCTTGGCTTAGTGCGATATTTGCACATAGAACTGTGGTGGGGTGAGGCATAAGATGAATTATTGCCAATCTGCTCCTTGACCAGGTACACTAATACATAGCAGCTGAAAGGTAAGCAGCACATGGCAGACCAAGTGCTTCAGCTAATCACAGCTTAATCTGCCCTCTCAGCCACCCTCTAGTAGCGGAATCTGAAGAGGTAATCGTTTATAGTGGTTCTGCTGTTGACTACAGAATGGATACATTCACAAACTCTTCCCCGGTCATGTTTTGTCTTGATTTAAAATTTAGTGCTACATAAAATAATTAGCCTGCTGTTTTAGACTGCTAAATATATGTCAGCACTACTCATTCTATCCATTGTTGAAGAAGAGCAGCTAAATTTTATTAATGTTCTGATCGGTCATGCCAAAGACCATTTGCTATATGTTACTGCGGCCTTTCATGACTATGGGGGTTATTTACAAAAGGCAAATCCACTTTGCACTGCAAGTGCACTTGGAAGTGCAATCGCTCTAAATCTAAGGGGTAGATCTGAAATGAGGGGAAGCCCTGCTGATTTTATCATCCGTGGGCATGCTAAAATGCTGTTTTTAATTTTCCTTGCATGTCCCCCTCGGATTTACAGCGACTTTACTTCCAAGTGCACTTTCAGTGCAAAGTGGATTTTCCTTTAGTAAATAACCCCCTATGTATACTATTGTGTAGGAAAACCTGTGTGGCTTTGGACTGAGGGTACACTTTTTAGGGCTTGTACACACAGGGGCCGATTTACTAAAGCTGGATAGTGTAAAATCTGGTGCAGCTCTGCATGTTAGCCAACAGCTTCTTCAGCTTGTTCAATTAAGCTATGACAAAAAAAAAATGGAAGCTTATTGGTTTCTATGCAGCGCTGTACCAGATTTTGCACACTCCAATTTTAGTAAATCAACCCCACAGTGTCTGTTGAGCTGTATTTTTCTGCACATCACCGCAAACATATGGGGGGTTATTTACTAAACAAAAGTCCCCTTTGCACTGCAAGTGCACTTAGGAGTAAAGTTGCTGTAGATCCGAGGGGGACATGCAAGGAAAATAAAAAAACAGCATTTTAGCTTGCACATGATTGGATGATAAAATCAGCAGAGCTCCCCCTCATTTCAGATTTACAGAGACTGCACTTCCAAGGGCACTTGCAGTGCAAAGTGGATTTGCCCTTCGTAAATAACCCCCCATGGTGTGAATACGGGACCTAGAAAACAATTGCTTTTGGCCTGTTCACGCCATCTGATTGCGGTTGTGTGCAGAAAAATGTAGCTCAATGGATATGGCGTGAACAAGCCCGTACTGTAACAGAAGCTACCAGCAGAGAGGATTTATTCATTGGATCTTTAGGCCATCAAATTTGTATTCACATTGAATTCAGACTGGTGAAAAATGTGGTTGGCTTGTTTGAGGAATTGATACAGTTTTGCTACGCTGTTACATTCCTTATATAAAACAACTGATACATTTTATCCTTCTCTTATTTCTACCCTGATGAAGAAATCTATTTCTCAATAACACTGGATTAAACAGATGTATCTGTTGCCTGTAATCACCTCTAAACAAGAAAAAGCAGAATTTGGTCAAGAATGCTCAAAAGTTTAATGAGGTCACAGGATTGATGGCAGGACAATATGGGAAAAGAATACATAATCAACATTTCAAGGCCATGAAAACCTTTTCTCAAGGTATGTCACCCACGTGGCCTTGAAATGTAATGTGTTCGTATTTTTTATTTTTTTTCCTGCCATCAATGCATTATCTCCTCAATAAACCTTTTGAGATTTATTTATTGAGTACTATGAAGTACTTTCTTCTTATGAATCATCAATGGCTATGCACTCCCAGCTAGTGAAGGCAAGGTTTATGTACTTAATGGATTTATTAGCCAATAATAACCTTTCACAATTTCAGTTTTTTTTATTAATGGACAGGGGAAAACATCTCAGAAATCCAGCTTCCATACCAAATGTCTGCTGTTCTCTGCTTTAGACCTACAAGTACCCCAGTAACCTAATTTTATAAGCGTCTAAGAAGTGCCTAAGACAAGTGGTGTGTTTACTATGCTTATTGTTAGATATGCAGTAGAACATCTGTAAAACTGGGTATTTTGGGCAACAGAGGGGTTTTATGGCATTTAGTTTAATGAGGAAGGTAAATGATCAAATATAGCGATTTTTATTTTTATTTTTTTCCTCGTTTTCTGTAGCTGAATCTGTAAATTTGTATGGTTCTTAAGTAACCCTTGGGTTTTCTTAAGGGAATTTCCAATGACCCATTTGAGTCTGTTTAATAAGGAAGATGAATGTGTAATAGTCCATAGTGATCAGTTGATCCTATATTTGTATGGTCAGATCAGTAAAATTGTATGGTTCTTATAGGGAACACCTAGGTTTTCTTGCAGGAAGTTAAATGACCCTGTTGGGTCTGTTTAGTAAGGAAGATGAATACATAATAGCCTGAGTTGGTTGCTATAGATTATTATGCATTCGTAATCCTTAGTAAACAGACCCAATGGGGGGTGATTTCCTGTACAAAAACTCAGGTTTGGTCTCTAAGGACCATCCAATTTTCCTGATCTGACTATAGGAAAGACTCAATTGTTCACCTTTAATTATTTCCTATTGTCAGATCAGACACATTGGATTGTCCTTAAAGGCCAAACTTGGGTTTTTGTATGGGAAATGACCCCATTGGGTCTATTTAGTAAGGAAGATGAATGTGTAATAGTCCATAAGGACCAGTTAAGGCTATAGTCAGATCAGTAAAATTCGATTTGGTTCTTATAGGCAACACCAGTGTTTTCTTACAGGAAAGTTAAATGACCCATTGGGCCTGTTGAGTAAGGAAGAAGAATGTGTAGTAGTCTATAGCAGTTGTCATCAACCCTGTCCTCAGGGCCCACTAACAGGCCAAGTTTTATGTATTACCTTGGGGAGATGTAGACTAGAATAGTGCAATCACTGAGCAGCAAATGATATCACCTGTGATGTATTTCAGTTATCTTGCAAACCTGGCCTGTTAGAGGGCCCTGAAGACAGGGTTGATGACCACTGGTCTATAGTAACGGAGTTGATTTCTTATATTCAGATCAGTAATTAAAAAAAATAAAAAAACTCAAGTCATCCACAAAGCTGTTTAAAGCGTATCCCATAACACACTGTAGTAGCATCTAACAGAAGAAGCTCATTAGTCTACTTGGAGGTTTGTTTCCTGCCAACTTGGTAAATGTGTTCATGCCTCTGCAGCCTGCCACCACCTGCCAAAACTCCACCAAAAATATTCTTGGAGAATTGGTACATTTTAAATGTTTACACATCTTTTTTTGTTGTAGTATTATTATTTTTTTTAACTAGCCCACTGGGATACTTCTGTTTTATTTCATTACATTCCATTATGGTTTTTGTAATACTTGCACTGTTGTGAAGTACCTTGCCAGTGTTTCATATGTGTAAATATATAGATATTGTACATACGTCACATAAATATAAATGTTATCTTTGCTGTGCAAAAGACCAATATGTTGTTTGTTCACTTGTACATATTTTGTGTATATAATTATTTTTCTTTGTTTTTTAAAAGACATCACTGTTATGATGTTTGTTTGCACACCTGGAAAATATAATAAAAAAACTAATTTAAGATATATATATTTTTTTCTTCCATGTACAGTAATAATGTATTCAAAAGAATCCTCAAGTCCTAACATATAGACTCCAATACCTGGAGGAGGTACCAGTGCCTTAAATCTTGTGCACACACACGCACACACACACACACACGCACACACACACACTTTATTATAAAAACCTGGTGTGCCCCTTGCACACAATACAAAAATCAAGTGACAGATTGCCCGACGTTGTTTGTTTACTAGTCGCAAGTTACTAAAGTCCCGAAAATTCTCGTATGACAGAATAAAAAATCGGAAGTGTTGTAGTGTATTTTTACTGTATTTTTGGGTGTCAACTGTACTGACTAAATGAAAATTGTATGATCTAGTATCGTACAAGGAAAATTTTCGTGCTTGTCCGATTGAATAATGCTGGATGAACTGTCGTGATCGGCTGTACTAATGATCCGATTATCGTACGATCGCATTGAAAGCTTTATATTTCATCCGATTTTTCAGATCGTGTGTACGGGCCTTAAAGTGACCATAAAGACAATTACTAAAAATGAAACCATATCAGAAAAGCCATGCATATAATATTAATACATATGTCCTTTATTGAAACCAATACATAAAACTAATTAAAATGTTTTGTTCAAAACATATTGTACATAAAACAAATATCTGTACTCTGGATTCTTACTTCAACTTAAAACAATCCTTCATAAGTTACTGTATATAGATTTCTAATTTAAAAAATGTAATATATATAAATAGAGGATGGTTGATTCCATTAAGAACGCCCAATGTTCAATTGCTGCAAAAGGATCAAAGCCCCACATGCTCAAGGGGCACCAACAACAAACATTCATGGTGGAAGTAAATTTAACAGTCCTGGTCCCATGTCCCAGAGGAGTGGGGGTTAGGTCAAAGAGAAGAGGCCCGCCTGGCTGCATCAGAGGCTAAACAACTTACCTGTATACATGTATAGTAAATGACAGAAATGGTTAGTGGTTGTCTACGCTTCCCCTGACTGGTTCCAGAATCAAATTGTTCCTTTTTTTTCCCTGACTTATATTCCTATGGTTTACAGCATAATGTCACAGCAGGACAGCATTTCTGTTTGGCCTTATTTGCACTTGCAGTTAGGGTTTTTAACTGCTCCTCCTTAAGCTGCAAAGGCACTGGATGGGGTGTACAAATCATCAACCCCCCCCCCCCCCATGTTTGGCAGGCACCACAACCCCATTGAGGGGCGGCACAACAGTGTGGCTTTTTAGGTGCTAAAACAGGCAGTGAGGAGAGGACATATTGCCTCCTGAGCACCGGTCAAAATCCCCCTAAAGAGTAACTGGCAGAGGACACTGCAAGTGTAAATGAGTCCTTAGTGTTCATACTATGGTTACACTTTAATGCCCCATACACACAGTTGGACATTCCAACCCAAAAATCCATCAGATTTTTTCAGACGGACTTTGGCTGAAACATGTCTTGCATACACATGGTCACACAAAGCACAAAGCTGTCGGGAAATCCAACCGTTCGGAATGAGGGGACGTACAAAACGTACGACGGGACTATGTAGAGGCCAATAGCTTTCGTCTCCAAATTTTTTTCTGAGCATGCTTGGCACTTTGTGCGTCTGAATTGTCTACACAGGATCAGAAAAAGTCTGATTGGATTTTGTTGTTGGAAAATGTTAGATCCAGCTCTCAAACTTTTTCAGTCGGAAATTCCGACAGAAAAAGTCCGATAGAGCCCACACACAATCTAATTTTCTGACAACATAATCCGATCTGACTTTTTCCGTTGGAATTTCCGACCGTGTGTATGGGGCATTAAAGGGGCTTTCACCAAGCAAAATACTCATGTGATCAGGCTCTGATGGAAACCCATATTTCAAGTACTAATTTAGGACTGTTAAGCTGGCCATACATTATACAATTTTCTTGTTCAATTTCCTTCTGATTTACCTTCAACCATGTAGTACAAGGGCGTATCTCTTTACATACAAATTGAAAGTTTAGGTTTGACCTCATACTGTATGTTTTTGGTAAAATCAAAAGAAAATTGTATAATGTATGACCAGCCTTAAATGCATCAATGTGTTATAAATGCATCAAAACCACTCATATGAATGTACTTTATGATGTACATTGTACTGCAGTGTAAACTGCATTGCAATGATATATAAACATTTGGCAAAGCATGTTCATTTGTGTTTTGACACATTTTTATGGATTTCCAAAGAAAACGCACCAGTCCATAAACACAGCTGTACCAAAAAATGGCAACCACCCCAACTTATAACTAGCCTTTGCAGTAAAGTGCACATTGAAGGGCAACACGCATCACAAACATAAAAAAAGTTTTCCCAGCTAGCCTTCAAATTAACACTGTGCATCATCAGTTCACGGTAAAAACAAAACCCTTTTTTTTTTACTGTGAATTGCTAGACAGGGCCAATTTAGTTGTTTTGCAGATTGGCTGGTAACCGTGCTGGGAAATCTCTTTTTTTTTTTTTTTTTTTTGGTCAAAAACACAAGTTTGAATAGTTCCTATAAAGCAGGGGTCTCAAACTGGCGACCCTCCAGCTATTTTGCAAAACTACAAGTCTCATGAGGCATTGCAAGGCTGACAGTTACAAGCATGTTTCCCACAGGCAGAGGCATGATGGGACTTGTAGTTTTGCAACAGTTGGAGGGCTGCTAGTTTGAGACCCCTGCTATAAAGCCTAAGTTTTTTTTTTTTTTTAAATCAGCATAAGGAATGGTACTTACATTTAATGTGTAGTGTCTTCACACTCAATGACATAGTGGAAATATTACCACTTCTACCCACCCCATCCAATGGCCTGAAGCCATATTCTTGATACCAGTGCTGGACCTGCTTCAAGCACTCATCAAAAGTATCAACTATGCCCGGCCTTTCCGCCCCCTCCTCTATTCATAGACATGGTACTTTAACATCCATGAATGAAAAGAAATCTATAAATGAAGGACAGGCAGATGAATGAAACAGTCACCTCCTCCATTTATAGATCACTTTTCATTTGCATCCTTGAATGTAAAGCTGTGCATAGACATGAGAAAAGAATCATCAAATTGAACCATTTTCAGCTGGGCCGACTATCTCCTGTTAGCGCCACTAGGTGCCTTTGTTTGCATTTCAAGTGATAGATTTGCTTTCTTTCCACCTTCTGATAGACATATCTCCTGTTATGTATCCTCCTCCATGTTACTGGCCCCTGTACGGGTGATTTCTATTTCCAGAAACACTTTAAAAAAAGTAAAAGGTAAAAACAAAAATTACGCAACCATTTACTTTATACATTCACAGCAAATGTATGTGAAATTGTGATATCATTTGTTAAATGTCTAATATAAAATACAGTATTGGGAATAACATTTCTACTAGCTTTCACATTTGTTATTGCTCTTGAAATGTGCCATATTGTGTGGCTTACTATAAGGTGTTTTGATTTTAATTTTTTTTTGTTGTAGAAGTTGGTTTGGAATAGTTGGGTTCGTTTTTGTTTATTTTCTTGTGATGTGTTATTGAAATAAAAAATTGGGGTGGTGGAAAATTTGTAGTTTGAAGTGTTAAAGGTTAACTGCACCTTTTGCACCATTCTGCATGGTACAATCCCCAAGATAGTGTGCAAAGATTTTTCTTTTCCCAGTTACTATCGCTTCTGGGGCACCGCCGGCGTAGCCGCATCATTCATTCACGGAGATCTGTGAATGAATGAGCTACAAGTACAATCTGTCACCATGGTAGGCATACTTGTAGTTATCAATGGAACACAAGAGCTGTGATCACTACACTCATGGTTCAGTGACACGTCTCCAACTCTCCAACTGAAATCCTGTACATCTGTATGGACCTTAAGGTGGCGGAGTCTTTTGGAGCCTAGAATTGCACCCGGGACCCCACTGTTTGCAGTTGCAGGTTCATTTGCAAAAAATAATAAATGCATTTTTTTCCTGCAAATGGATGTGGAGTTGGCCTTTAACCTGATTTCCTTTTCCCTGTCCTGCAAGTCAGTGAGCTAAATATTCCATGTCTCTCCCAGCTTCCTCTACTGCCAGTATATGTATGTTAGGAAGGAGGCAATTCTCTATGGGAATTTTTATGACACGATGGAGGAGAAGGTTCTCATAGCATCTCCCTCTGCTGATCTGCAGGACTGCAGACATTGGGGGTTATTTATGAAAGGCAAATCCACTTTGCACTACAAGTGCAACGTGCACTTGAAATTGCACTGAAAGTGCACTTGGAAGTGCAGTCGCTGTATACGGGGACATGCAAGGAAAATAAAAAACAGCATTTTAGCTTGCACATGATTGGATGATAAAATCAGCAGAGCTTCCCCTCATTTCAGATCTACCCCTCAGATTTACAGCGACTGCACTTCCAAGTGCACTTTCAAGTGTAGTTTGCACTTTTAGTGCAAAGTGGATTTACCTTTCGTAAATAACCCCCATAGAGATGCAGACATAGAGATGAATCAAATTCACGACACTCACACCCCTCTATGTAATAGTGGAAAGAAGACATTGGAAATACAATAACTGCAATGGCTGCAAAGTGCAGGCTTTGGGCCTGTTATGCTCACTTTAGTATCATTACTTAGTATGTTAGCAATCTGGACAAAAAGTTAGCAGTTTGTGAGTTCCAACTTTCCAGATACAACTGTGTATTTGTTCTAGGTCAGCTACTTAGTAGACCGAGAAGCCTAGAGCTCATTTGATGTGTTTTTATATATGGAGCTGGCAGAAGTCCTTAGATCTCCATGGATAGCGATAACTGTAATCCCATGTCTAGGTCCAGCAGCACTCTGATTGCAAGTGAAAGGACAGCTTTAGGAGCTATGCAGGGTCTACTAGATTGTACAGAGAAGGAGAAAGTCGAGTGATGAGCTGATCTGTATGCTGCTGTTTTATTATTATACAATGGTAAGCTAGGATGGCAACACACAGAAGAAGTGAATGGAGGAATTCCCACCCCTCCCCCACCAGAACATTGTATTCAGAGACTTGTCAGACTACACTGATCAGCATCTGCAACTCTTGATCAAGAAAAAAATGACCAACATATCTCTTCAATAGAAATGGATGAAGCAATCGACTTCTGTCAATGGCAGGGACGGCCATCTCTACCAAATTGTGTGTGGTCAGGGGTAGCCACACACTGATCTAAATTCAGCCAGCGTCAAGCATCGATAACTGTATGGCCAGCTTACAAAAAGTCCCAAAGCAGGCTTCAAATGTAGTGTAATTTGCAGAGATATAGGGTAGCACAGGATTTGATTGTGTGGTCTGGCAGGAGTTTCTTGATCACAAGACTGGCTGAACAGAAAAAGAAATCCTGTAAAAATTCAGGACACTTTTGCACTGCTGGTAAAATGTGTATTACAACCAATCCACAATAATATGCAAACAGCAGCGGGGTGAATTGTGGTGTCATTCATTTTAATTTGCATCCGAATGCTCTATTATAGTAGCTGGTGATGCAGCTGTCTTGCATTGTACAACACATATGCTGTTGTTTATGGTGCACTACATTAAAAAAAGTGTTGCATCCAATTTGTCCTAATGCAGTGCATTTGCAATTATTCACCATTTCTCACTACAACAGTGCTCAACAGAGGCTGGATGTGGCCCTTTGCTTGCTTTTATTTGTCCCTTGGGACACTTTTCCTCCCACTGACTCCAACTATGGTGCACAGTTTCTCCCACTGACACCAATAATGGGACACTATTGCTCCCCCTAATGCCAAAGATTCACTGTTTACTCCCACTGAGACCAGGACAATTTCTACCCCCACTGGCCATAGTACAGCCCCCCTAAAGTCTGAAAACTGGCCATTTGCTTAGAAAGTTTGGAGACCCCTGCTCTAGAACAGTATTACTAGCAGCATATAAAAGGTCTTTTCCTTTAATGACTCTCCTCCTGTGACACTCCTTTCCGCTTCCCCAAACTTCCAATCGCACTCAGTAAACATCACTCACTGCCAATCTTAGAACTGGTTGGGGGAGCAGTACAATGATTGGCAGAGTTTGCTGTACCTGTTTCAGCTTTAGGGCTCATTCACATAGGTGGCTGTTGGACTGTAAAAGCAGGCAGTTGAGCTTTAGTTTTAATGGCCACCTGTCGACCTACCTAAACCAGGGCATGCAGCTGCTTAGGGATGTGCACATGGCTGTGCTTTGCAGCTGCTTCATGTCCCCATGTAAGTGAATAGGGCTGTGCCACGACCACATTGGTATTTTGAGGTTTAAAGCAGGCAGTGAAGAGGTGACAAATCACTTTTCAGAGGGAAAGCATGTGGATGGTACCCAAGTTGAGGAAGCCGCACACTCAGTCCAGGGCACAAATGTGAGCTCTAACATATTGCTATACAAAAGTGCAGCATCACTAACTGATTCAGTGACAAGATAAGTAACTTGTTCTGGAACCGGTAGGACAACCACTCCACATAGGCAGTGTGTGGGTTCCAGCTAAACTCTAACACAGTCCTTAAGTCGTAGGAGTGGTGGAACAATATAGCTAGGCTGGTTTATACCGGAAGGTTGTAGTCCAGTGAAGTTCTATAGCAGTATATCCTCAGGCACAGTGGGTCACAGCGCAGGCTAAGTTGGTCTTACCAGGGCAGCCATGGAGGACTGGCAGATAGCTGACAGGTGGTGACTCAAATAAGCCTGAAGCAAGTGGTGGCACTGATACAGGAGATTGGTGCTGATTACAACAAAGTGGTGTCCACTAATGTGTACCTCTGGGCACTGGAACCTTTCCCTGACTCTAGATCTCTGTCTCTGCCAGACAGGGTTTTCTACCTACACTAACCACTCACAAATACACACCAAATACAATGAGGCACTGCTACTTATTAGCACTGCCCCAACCAAGATGGCCGCAAAAGGTCACTGAGAAGTGCCAGCATCCAGTCGGACCCCTTGTAACATCTACAGAGGCTTCAGGGGAACGTCATTCTCCATAGGACCCCACTCCATCCCTGAGGTGTCAAGGCACCACTTGCTGGGTGCAGCAGGAACTTCACCTGCCAACAAGCAGTATAGACACACATCTAAATGAGCCCTTAAGCTGGCCATAGATCATAGGTGCTTAACCTGTGTCCCTCCAGCTGTTGCGGAACTACAATTCTCATCATGCCTCTACCTTTGAGAGGCATGCTTGTAACTGTCAGAGGCTTGCAATGTCTCATGGGACATGTAGTTCTGCACCAGCTGGAGGGCCACAGGTTGAACACCCATGCCATAGATGGATCAAATCTTGGCCAGTTCAACGGGGATCGGCCGAGATTCAACCCATCTATGGGCAGGCTGATTGTACCCAATTCAATCCATTAATCAATTGGTGTACAACCAGCATGTCAGATTTTTAGCATGCGATTATTGCCAGGGGATATAGTTGCCAGCAGTAATCACTGTGTTCTCCTGGCAGGGACAACACTCTGCGTGCCCCCCGCCGGGAGAGCACAATAGCATGAGGGATTTCCCCATCAACACAGTCAGGAATTGAGTGGCTCTAGAAAGACTCTAAAAGACTGTGGAGCCGCCATATGGGCACAACTGTGGTTAGTAGGATCTATTTTTTTTTCTTCTAAAAAGGAGGCTGCAAAAAAAAATAACAGCTTCTTCATTTTACTGACTAGTACAAGGGTTTAAAGTGATTCCAAAGCCAAAAGTTATTTTTATCTTAATGCATTCCCTGCATTAAGATAAAAAACATTTTACAGTTTGCTGTCCTCCCCCACCTCCCTAAATACTTACCTAAGTCCTCAATCAATCCAGTGCTGTGCATGGCTGGATCTCTTCTCTTCTTTTTCACACATCTCCATTGGCTGCTGTCAATCAAATGCTGTGAACAGGAAGCAGGGGCAGGGCCAAGCTGTGCTCTGTATGTCCATTAATCCACACAGCTCAGGAGGGTGCACGCATGTGTGCCCCCATAGCAAGTGGCTTCCTATGGGTCACACTGAGAATAGGAGGAGCCAAGATCAGCAGCAAGAGACCCCAGAAGAAAAGTTCTGGGCCACTCTGTGCAAAACCGTTGAGTATAACATGTTATAAAAGCAACAAACCATGTAATAACACCTTTACGCACAGTAAAGATTCAATGTTCAGAAAATCAGTCAACAGAAGTTGACCTTTAGGTGCATTTCACCCAAGGTTCAGTGAAATCGTAGACCTTAGGCTATGGGATCTAGATGAAAAGTAGCAATGAAATAATATCCCATGCGAATACATTAGGTTAAAGACATTCTGAGGGGAATGGAGTGATAAAAAGGAACAGGAAAAGTTAAAGCTAAAGGCAAGAGAGAGATGCTTAACACAGAACCAACACAACAATGTACAATGAGGACATGAATAATATCATTAGACTCCGGGTCATGAACTTGTATGTGCACAGAGTGCAAAAACAGACACCGCAGAGCTAAAAGCGTCTCACTAATGTGCGGTCTTTCAGGGTATAAATAACTCTTTCGGTTTTGTGCTTTGTCCACCAAGTTCTCTGGCAAAGCTAAGTGTGCTGAACAAAACGTAACCCTTCACTAACAGTGTCACCATGGGAATCTTAGTGCTTCATAGAAAATGGCCTCTCTGAAATGTGCATAGACACAATTATCAAGAGAGGATATTCTAATCCAACAGAACGTTCCACCCACAAGTGTCTTCAAGAGGAACTTACCTCTATCTAATCCCCCTAAAAAATCCCTAACAGTTCTCCCTGTTTTCAAATAAAAAAGATAGATCATGGAGTCCAGCCACTGAATTTTTATTTGTAATCTGGGGCATATTGGACCTGTTAGAGATATCCATGGCATTTGCGTGCATATGCCAGATCCTCACACATGGGCAGAGGCGAACCAAGCAGCGTGTGTGTTTGTGTGTGTGTATACGACATCTCTCAAATTGCTCCTGGGATGTCACACACCTCAAGGTGTGAGGTGTTGTGAGCACTATTCCTCCTACCGATAAGAGGCACTATTTCTCCCACTGACATCAACAATGAGACGCTATTCATTCCACTGACAACTACAGTTGGTCATAATATCTCCTGCTGACGCAAACAATGGGGTCCTAATTCTTCTACTGACGCCAACAATGGGGCACTATTTCTCCCATTGTTATAAATGATGGCCACTATTCCTCTCACTGACATCAACGATGGGGCCCTATTCCTTCCAGTGACACCAACAATGGGGCACTATTACTCCCATTGTTATAAATGATGGACACTATTCTTCTCACTGACAGCAATGATGGGACCCTATTTCTTCCACTGACACCAACAATGGGGCACTATTGCTCCCATTGTTATAAATGATGGACACTATTCCTCTCACTGACAGCAATGATGGCACCCTATTCCTTCCACTGACACCAACAATGGGGCACTATTGCTCAAATTGTTATAAATGATGGGCACTATTCCTCTCACTGACATCAACAATGGGGCCCTATTCCTTCCACTGACACCAACAATGGGGCACTATTGCTCCCATTGTTATAAATGATGGACACTTAACTGCTGAGGTGCAATGGGCCCAGTGCAAATTACATGTAACATAAGTGTATAGAAAAAACCTTCACCTTTGCCCCATCACACCATTAAATCAACACACAACCATTAGGTTTCAAAGGGCAAGGCCACAGCTTTATTAAAATCCAACACATAACGTGAACACTTTTAAACCAGTGCCAGTCACAGTTGTACTGTGAGCACACAATTCCAAAGGGGCCTGGCTTTACCATAAGTGCTGTACAGGCCGCCGATTTCCATCAAGGGCATAGCCCATTACAGCCACTTTTATGCTGGCAAGGTCAAGAAACCACAGCAAGCTGTGACATACCATAGAAAAAAGGGGCAAAGGGGGCGGGAGGGTGGGCAGCTCTTCCAGCCACATTCCTTGAAAGACCCAGAATTCTCTGGGTACAAAACTTTCCTGAGCTCAGGCCCATCCCATCCCCCATAACAACCAATCCCCGGTGAACACTCAGCCACATTGTCCTGCACCTGGCCATGCCCCCATCAGTCAAGGCTCTCTTTCCCTAGGGTGAGTTCAAGAGGCCTTCATTCCTCTCACTGACACCAACAATGAGGCACTATTTTCCACACCACATTGACATCAATGATGAGGCATATACTGCAAAGTCCAGTGGCGGAATTATCAGGGTCGCAACAGTCGCAAGTGCGACTGGGCCCTGTAATTCTCTGCCACTTCAGGGGGCCCACCAGCAGCCCGCCCGCCGCCCTCCGCCCGCCGCCCGAGGGGCCCACCTGACTGTCCGGCCGGGGGTGTGCTGTTATTCGTTTTCGCTTGTCATGCCGTGGTGAGGGGGGGGGGGGGGCTTCCTTCACCAGCGTGAGAGAAAGCGTGAGAGAATTGCTCGTTTGGCTCCGCCCCCGCCTATCCAGAGCGACTGAAAGGGAACAGCCAATTCAGTCAAGGCGGGGGAGGAGCTCTCTGAAGCAAGGCTTTCTTGTAGGAACGGAGGCACGCTTCATGCAGGACTTGATCAGCATCACTCTGCAGGATTCTGAGGAGGGGGAATCGATCATCATCGATTGATTGGCGGTAAGTCGCCATCCCCCCTCCAGATTGTGCCAGCCTGCCACCCCCCTCCAGTGCCACCACCTGCCCTCCAGTGCCACCAGCCCACCATCGCCCCTCCAGCCTGTGCCACCCCCTGCCCTCCAGTGCCAGCAGCCCACCACCCCCCCTCCAGTGCCACCACCACCCCCCCCCCCAGACTGTTCCACCCCATCCCCCCCAGACTGTTCCACCCCATCCCCCCCCAGACTGTTCCACCCCATCCCCCCCCAGACTGTTCCACCCCATCCCCCCCCAGACTGTTCCACCCCATCCCCCTCCAGACTGTTCCACCCCATCCCCCCCCCCCAGACTGTTCCACCCCATTTCCCTCCAGACTGTTCCACCCCATCCCCCCCCCAAACTGTTCCACCCCATCCCCCCCAGGCTGTTCCACCCCATCCCCCCCAGGCTGTTCCACCCCATCCCCCCCGACTGTTCCACCCCATCCCCCTCCAGACTGTTCCACCCCATCCCCCTCCAGACTGTGCCACCACCACCCCTCCAGTTCCACCACCCCCTCTCCAGTGCCACCAGCCCACCACCCCCTCTCCAGTGCCACCACCACCCCTCCAGACTGTGCCACCCGCCCTCCAGTGCCATCACCACCCCTCCAGACTGTTCCACCACCCCCCTCCGGACTGTTCCACCACTTCCACTCCAGACTGCCACCACCGCCCCTCCAGTGCCACCCCTCCCTCCGATGCCACCACCACCCCTCCAGTGCCACCATAGTGCCACCAGCCCACCACCCCCCTCCAGTGCCACCACCACCCCTCCAGACTGTGCCACCCCCTGTCCTCCAGTGCCACCAGCCCACCACCCCCCCTCCAGTGCCACCACCCCCCCCTCCAGACTGTTCCACCCCATCCCCCCCCCCCCCAGACTGTTCCACCCCATTTCCCTCCAGACTGTTCCACCCCATCCCCCCCCTCAAACTGTTCCACCCCACCCCCCCAGACTGTTCCACCCCATCCCCCCCAGGCTGTTCCACCCCATCCCCCCCGACTGTTCCACCCCATCCCCCCCGACTGTTCCACCCCATCCCCCTCCAGACTGTTCCACCCCATCCCCCTCCAGACTGTGCCACCACCACCCCTCCAGTTCCACCACCCCCTCTCCAGTGCCACCAGCCCACCACCCCCTCTCCAGTGCCACCACCACCCCTCCAGACTGTGCCACCCGCCCTCCAGTGCCATCACCACCCCTCCAGACTGTTCCACCACCCCCCTCCGGACTGTTCCACCACTTCCACTCCAGACTGCCACCACCGCCCCTCCAGTGCCACCCCTCCCTCCGATGCCACCACCACCCCTCCAGTGCCACCATAGTGCCACCAGCCCACCACCCCCCTCCAGTGCCACCACCACCCCTCCAGACTGTGCCACCCCCTGTCCTCCAGTGCCACCAGCCCACCACCCCCCCTCCAGTGCCACCACCCCCCCCTCCAGACTGTTCCACCCCATCCCCCCCCCCCCAGACTGTTCCACCCCATTTCCCTCCAGACTGTTCCACCCCATCCCCCCCCCCAAACTGTTCCACCCCACCCCCCCAGACTGTTCCACCCCATCCCCCCCAGGCTGTTCCACCCCATCCCCCCCCGACTGTTCCACCCCATCCCCCCCGACTGTTCCACCCCATCCCCCTCCAGACTGTTCCACCCCATCCCCCTCCAGACTGTGCCACCACCACCCCTCCAGTTCCACCACCCCCTCTCCAGTGCCACCAGCCCACCACCCCCTCTCCAGTGCCACCACCACCCCTCCAGACTGTGCCACCCGCCCTCCAGTGCCATCACCACCCCTCCAGACTGTTCCACCACCCCCCTCCGGACTGTTCCACCACTTCCACTCCAGACTGCCACCACCGCCCCTCCAGTGCCACCCCTCCCTCCGATGCCACCACCACCCCTCCAGTGCCACCATAGTGCCACCAGCCCACCACCCCCCTCCAGTGCCACCACCACCCCTCCAGACTGTGCCACCCCCTGTCCTCCAGTGCCACCAGCCCACCACCCCCCCTCCAGTGCCACCACCCCCCCCTCCAGACTGTTCTACCACACCCCCCAGACTGTTCCACCCCATCCCCCCCCCAGACTGTTCCACCCCACCCCCCCCTCCAGACTGTTCCACCCCATCCCCTCCTCCAGACTGTTCCACCCCATCCCCTCCTCCAGACTGTTCCACCCCATCCCCCTCCAGACTGTTCGCCACCACCGCCCCTCCAGACTGTGCCACCACCTCCCTCCAGTGCCACCACCCCCCCTCCAGTGCCACCAGCCCACCACCCCCTCTCCAGTGCCACCACCCCCCTCCAGTGCCACCAGCCCACAACCCCCTCCAGTGCCACCACCACCCCTCCAGACTCTGCCACCACCTCCCTCCAGTGCCACCACCCCCCCTCCAGTGCCACCACCCCCCTCCAGTGCCACCAGCCCACAACCTCCTCCAGTGCCACCACCACCCACCTACCCGCCGTCACCACCCCTCCAGACTGTTTCACCACCCCCCTCCAGACTGCCACCACAACCCCTCCAGTGCCGCTACCCCCACCTCCCTCCAGTGCCACCACCCCCCTCCAGACTGTGCCACCCACCCTCCAGTGCCATCACCACCCCTCCAGACTGTTTCACCACCCCCCTCCAGACTGCCACCACCACCCCTCCAGTGCCGCTACCCCCACCTCCCTCCAGTGCCACCACCCCCCCTCCAGACTGTGCCACCACCACCCCTCGAGTGCCACTAGCCCACCACCCCCTTCCAGTGCCACCACCACCCCCTTCCAGTGCCACCACCCCTCCAGACTGTGCCACCACCCCTCCAGTGCCACCACCCGCCCTCCAGTGCCACCAGCCCTCCACCCCCCCTCCAGACTGTGCCACCACCACCACCCCTCCAGACTGTTCCACCACCCCCCCTCCAGACTGCCACCACCGCCCTCCAGTGCCACCCCTCCCTCCAATGCCACCATCCCCCCTCCAGTGCCACCACCCCCCCTCCAGTACCACCAGCCCACCACCCCCCCTCCAGACTGCCAACACCACCCCTCCAGACTGTGCCACCACCACCCCCCCTCTAGTGCCTCCACCACCCCTCTAGTGCCACCACCACCCCTCTAGTGCCACCACCACCCCCCCTCTAGTGCCTCCACCACCCCTCTATTGCCACCACCACCCCTCTAGTGCCACCACCACCCCTCCAGACTGTGCCACCACCCCTCCAGACCCCTCCAGACTGTGCCACCACCACCACCCTTCCAGACTGTGCCACCACCACCACCCTTCCAGACTGTGCCACCACCACCATCCCTCCAGACTGTGCCACCACCACCACCCCTCCAGACTGCCGCCACCCCTCCCTCCAATGCCACCACCACTCCTCCAGACTGTGCCACCACCACCACTCCTCCAGACTGTGCCACCACCACCACTCCTCCAGACTGTGCCACCACCACCCCCCCCCCCAGACTGTTCCACCACCCCCCCTCCAGACTGTTCCACCACCGTCCTCCAGTGCCACCCCTCCCTCCAATGCCACCATCCCCCCTCCAGTGCCACCACCCCCCCTCCAGTACCACCAGGCCACCACCCCTCCAGACTGTGCCACCACCACCCACTCCAGTACCACCGCCACCCCCTCTCCAGTACCACCACCATGCCACCCACCTCCAGTACCACCACCACCCACCTCCAGGACAACCATGCCTCTCCAGTACCATCGCCACCCTCCTCCATTACCACCACCCACCCTCCGGTACCACCGCCACCCCTCTCCAGGACCGCCACCCCCCTTCAGTACCACCACCGCCACCCACCTCCAGTACCACCACCACCCACCTCCAGTACCACCGCCACCCCCTCTCCAGTACCACCACCATGCCACCCACCTCCAGTACCACCGCCACCCCTCTCCAGGACCATCATGCCTCTCCAGTACCACCGCCACCCACCTCCGGTACCACCGCCACCCCTCTCCAGGATCGCTACCACCTTCAGTACCGCCACCCACCTCCAGTACCACCGCCACCCCTCTCCAAGACCACCATCCCCCTCCAGTACCACTGCCACCCCTCTCCAGGACTACTATCCCCCTCCAGTACCACCACTGCCACCCCCCTCCAGTGCCACCATCAGCCCCCCTCCAGTACCACCACCACCACCCACCTCCAGTACCACTGCCACACCTCTCCAGGACTACCACCGCCACCCACCTCCAGGACCACCATCCCCCTCCAGTACCACTGCCACCCCCCTCCAGTACCACCACTGCACTGGTGACACAGGTTTCACTCGGGACACAGGCTGCACAGAAATGTTTTACTTTGTTCTACAGTGGAAAAAAATATAGTATCAAAATCATGCTTTTCGGGGGGGGGGGGGGGGCCCTTCCTGATTTCTTGCATCGGGGCCCTGAGGTTTCTAGTTACGCCTCTGGCAAAGTCTATTATTTTCATCACCCAAATGCACTGTATTCATTCTTGTTCTGTTATTCTTATCTCTGTTCAATCAGATCCCAATACAACTCCTCAACATAGAACCACTGGATTTATGTGTGAAAGCAATGAAACACAGAGAACGTTTAGTCTTTAATTCCAGGTCACCTTTACTTTTTTAAATTTATTTTATATTTACAACTTTTTTTTTTTTTTTTTTTTTTAGAAGGATCTAATATGTGCAATTTGGCAACACAATGGTTCATGTGCAAGGGTAATAGAAATGGTAGAAATAAGGCAGGAAAGTAAGTAGGCATCACATGATTGGAAGTACTGTATATGGAAAATAAACAAATAAGTGCTTTTTATGTAAATGGACATTTGATTATACAGTACTGTACTGGGAAGACTGTTCTTGTTTTTCATAAAAATGAAAAATTTAATATATAAAATATTTGTACCGGAATATACACTAATGTAACTCATTTTACACACACACATATATAAAAATAACAATATATACATACATATAAGGTAGTTACGGCACAGACAGCATTTTTTATTACTCATTTAGGTTCAATAGTAATACAGCAATGTTTCAGCCATACCTGCCCTTTATCAAGCTTGATTAAGGGCTAGAGGTGCTTGAAACATTGCTGGATTATCAATATTTGTATCACAGAAACGAAATGAGCAATAAATAAATTCTTTGTGCCGCCACCCCTCCTTTTCTGTTTATTTTCTGCTCGGGGACACACCAGGCATTGTGTAAAGGCCACAGTGCTTTTTATAATGTAAGTGCTGTCGGTGAATTGTGCCCAACAGGTATTTCTATGATTATCCATCCATGGAATGCTCTAAATGTAACATTTACTGTCTTCACTGTGAACATTGTTTTGCGTCTATTTTCTGGATCTATTGTTATTTTGATGTCTCTCATGTTTTTGCATTGACTCAACATGCACGGAAAAAGCGATTGTGTGTGTGTTTGCTGTCATTATCTGCTATTTTGTTGTTCATGTTCTTTAATTAGACACAAGATGCTGTTTTCCTGTAGATGGAAAAAAAAAATCACACATTCACTATAGCACTGCACTGGATGTGCCTTAGGAACGTGCTATTTTTAGACCACCATTTCTATACAAGCTCTGCAATTTAATGTAAAGGAATATGAACATTCATGCTGCTTCTTATGGCCTTTTTTTGTTGCGTATAACTGGGCAATGTAAACTGAAATTCTGCATTTCTATGAATTGACTGATTGAACAGATTTTTTTATGTTTCCAAGTATACTTAGGCAACTAATAAAGTGTGATGTCTGTATATATACCAGCACATTTCTGTGTATTATAATATGTACATTTGCTGTGCAGAAACCATGTTGTCAATGTATCTTAGATTAAAATAGATCAGCAGCAGCTGGTGCTCAGTTTTCTTGGGGGCGCATGGCCCCCCCAGCCCCTCCAGCCAGCCGGCCACCCCCCTCAGTGCTCTGCGCCCCAAACCCACCCTTTTTGAAGCCAGTTAGAGCCACAGGCTCTAATCATGTGCTTCTACAAAAACAAAAAAAAAACACTGGAATCCATGCGTCTGGCACCCCTTATGTAGATTAAGGGCCGCGCGCATGGATTAAGGGGGTGGGCGCCCCGCATGAGCACCTGCTGCTGGAAGAGATCCACTTAAACTGTATTTCTACTTCTGCGCTAAGGCAAACCATACATTACGCAATTTTCTTTTCTTCAACCACAGTTCGAAGGAAAGAAAATTGCTAGATTATCCCATCAACATAGTCAGCATTGATGGGTGAATCCCTCCCACAGCGCTATTGTGTTCTGCCGATGGGGAGTGCAGGGAGCCTTCCACACCACCATAACACAATGATTACTGCTGGCTGCTATAGCCACTGGCAGCGATCCCAGAAAAAACATCCGATAGGCTGTTTATACTGAAGAGAAACAATGGATCCACTTCCGTACAACCAGCCTGCCCATAGATCAAAATTCATCCAGTTACTGCTGAACCAGACAGATTTCGATCCATCAATGGTCAGCCTAAATATTTGGTAGATATTTCCATTCACACAGCATGAGGTGTCATGGCTGATTCCAAGGTTTTTAGAGTGAGCCCAAGTCTGTCCTTAATAGCATACAATGCAAGAAGCCTCTACACATTCAACCCTTAGACCGCGGCCACGTTCACGGTAAAGCGTCACTCATTTTAGCAGCGCTTTACCGCTGTTTAAGCTGCACTTTTCGGACGCTAACGGGGCACTTTTATCCCCAAAGAAGGGGTTAAAAGCTCCCGTGTTGCCGCTCTTCCAAAGCGTTGCCCATTCATTGCAATGGGCAGAGGCGTTTTGGGAGCTCTGTATACTGCGCTCCCAACCCGCCCCAAAGATGCTGCTTGCAGGACTTTTCCAAACGTCTCGCAAGCACACCGCCCCAGTGTGAAAGCACCCATTTCAGAGAATGGGAGGCAGTTTTCAGGCGCTTTATAGGCGCTATTTCTAGCGTTAAGACACCTGAAAACTGCTTCAGTGTGAAAGGAGCCTTAGTTAAGACAGGCAAGAGGGGGATTAATAAAACTGGTGTACACAAAATCTGGTGCAGCTGTGCATAGTAACCAATCAGCTTAGCGTGTTGAATTAAGCTTGGACAATAAGCAACCATTCACATTGGGGCGATTTGACATGTGATTTGACATGTCAAATCACATGCCAAATTGCAGATTATTGCTGGCAATGGTACCAACTGAATCGGTGCGACACTGACTTTGCGGCACCGCACTGATTCCCAAAAGTAGTTCTTACACTACTTTTGGCAACTTTGGGGGGCGATTTCAATAGACATCTGTGAATGAACCCAAACAGGTGTCCAGCCTGCATCTAAAGAAAAAAAAAGGTAAGCTACCCTTTTTTAAATATTTTTTATTTACCCCAATTTGGCTGCAAATGTGGAAATACAATTTAAAAAGGATAGGATATCGGTGTTACCTAAAAATAGTCACAGTGTAATCAAATATCTGGAAAAATATTCAAACAAACTTTTGCATGTTCAGCACAGACTTCTTTATATGTCCTACATACATCCCAGGGTCCATTCTTGGTAGAGTAATATGCTATGGCCTGAATAATTCCCCTTGGGCTTTTAGAATTTTTCGGCCCTATTTCATTTTGCTAAAGACTTTTGAAACGGTCACAGATACTCTCTAATATAGCGACTATTAGCAGGATAGAGGGGTTGGGACTTTACAGGAGGCATGTTGGTGTGTATAATGATATATAGAATAAAGATAAATTAGTTGAATGTCACAATCCCCTAGGGCAGTGATTCTCAACCAGGGTTCCGTGGAACCTTAGGGTTCCTCCAGAGGTTGCTAGGGGTTCCTTCAGCATTGGGCAATTTCTGCCTCTCAGATAAGTTCCCACTCACACCTTTGATCCATTGATCTTTTTAGTTATTTGTGAGAAGGTAATTTTTCCCAATGACCACAAGTGTAAGGACCATTCTTCCCACTGACCATCACACTAATGTATCATGAGTTGTATATTTCTAATTTTTAGCAGGGGTTCCCTGAGACCGGAGAACTATTTCAAGGGTTCCTCTGTGTTGAAAAGGTTGATAATTATAACAAAACCGATAGCAATGAAGCATTTATGATACAAAATGTAATCATAAAGTGTCAATATATAATAATAATAGAATTAATAACAAATGATTGATTAGAGAACATGATTTGTGACAGAGTAAATAATAAGCGATCAAATACATACAAATAATTCATACACGATCAACATGATATAGGAAATTGATACAGGTTGTAATATGATACAGTTATTAGGGCAAACTTGTATTTAGCATCCATAGATAAACACTCAATGCGTTTCATGGCCTCTTGACAATTGTCAGGAGTTGGATGCATGAATGAACTAAAAATTAATAGATAGATAAATTATTATGTAGTCTATTGGGATCCGCTATTCCTCATAGGAAAAAGAAGAGAGAAAGAGTAGAGGAAAAAGGAAAAGGAGCACTAACAATGTTACTTACAAAGCAGCCCGTAAGTTATGGTCAGTACCAGGGTATGGAATAGAGCGGTGGCCCGGCATAGGTGGTCCCAACTTGTGTTGAGGCGGGAGATCCCCAGAAACAGGATCCTCGGGGAACCGTGGCCATGAAACGCGCTGAGTGTTCATACATGGATGCCAAATACAAGTTTGCCCTAATAAGTGTATCATATTACAACCTGTATCAATTTCATATATCCTGTATTGATTATTTGTATGTATTTGATCGCTTATTATTTGCTCTGTTTGTCACAAATCATGTTCTGTAAGCAATCATTCATTATTAAATCTATTATTATTATTATTATTATGTATTGGGGTTATTTACTAAAGGAAAATCCACTTTGCACTGCAAGTGTACGTAAAAGTGCACTGAAAGTGCACTTGGAAGTAAAGTCACAGTAGATCCGAGGGGGACATGCAAGGAAAATAAAAAAACAGCATTTTAGCTTGCACATGATTGGATGATAAAATCAGCAGAGCTTCCCCTCTTTTCAGATCTACCCCTTAGATTTAGAGCGACTGCACTTCCAAGTGCACTTTCAGTGCAAAGTGGATTTGCCTTTCGTAAATAAACCTCATTGACCCTTTATGATTACATTTTGTATCATAAATGTTTCATTGCTATTGGTTTTATTATAATTATTAACATCTACTATGATGTACCCCTATGAGATTGTGACATTCAACTCATTTATGTTGATTCTATATATCATTATACACACCAACATGCCTCATGTAAAGTCCCAACCCCACTTCATTTGTTCTCGCATAGCATTTAGGGATGGAAGTATGTTGTGTTTTTACTTCAGGTTGAGACAGGCCTAATTAATACCTAGTTTTATTAGCAGAATAGAGAGATGATCATCATCATTTCTGTTTGTAGACTTAACCTGTTCACATCGGATGGTAACAGCAAAATCAGGTGTTCAATAATCAATAAGATAATGACATTGATAAATGAGACAACAAGCATAGTTATTAAAGTAAATATTTCTGGCAGGATCAAAAGGTGTTTTTTTCCATTTAGCAAAAAAATATAATGTAACGCCCACCACCATTAGGTGGGTGCTAATTAGGTTTAGTGTTAGGTAAATTTGCCAGGGCCTTACATTTCTTTAGGCCTGGTTGTTTGGTTTGGACAGGAGGAGTGAGAGAGGAGGGTGTGGCCATCTGCATTCTACCCTGAAAGATCTCCCTTACCTTCCATTGAAATGTTCTGGAAGGAAGGTGGGCTGGTGACTGGGGTGCAGGTAGTTTGTATGGAGTGCCCTGGACCAAGCATTAAATTGTATTGGCAGAGGAAGGCCTCGCATATAAACTGGGGATCATATGCTCCTGGGAGGAGATGGGAGAAGTTGGATCCAGAAAGACAGCAGAAATGTAACCAGCAATGAGTAGGCTTGAAGGCCTGGGGGTTCAGAGACCCCAGCGCTGGATAACAGGAACTAGACCTGAAGGCCTGAGGATTCAGAGACCTCAGTGCTAGATGGTTTAACAAAACTACACCATCATGTAACTCCGGGAGAAGGGGATTGGGTATATCAGCCTGGGATGCATCCAACCATGCGGAGTGGGAAGTAGCTGCAAAAAGGAGGAATTAGACTGGGATCGGCTTTCTGTGGCAATCATGGACTGTCGATGGGAGAGTGCAGTGGGAGTGCAACCCATCGGTGCTTATTTGTCCAGGACTTTCCTGAGCTGACATGGGAAGATCTCAGGAGTCAAGATAGGCAGGTGAGGCCGGGGGCTTCTACCATCCACATTACCACAATGCTTTTCATCATAGGAAAGCACTTTAATTACACTCAGGAACCAGAAAGAGAGAGGCAGCTCGTATTTTCCTAAGCAATCTTGTAACATACTGCAACTAAGAAAATAAAGTTATTTTAAGAGTTCATGGACTGTCTGCTGTGTTGTAAAATTCGTGCAGGGGTGGAAGAATGGACGCAGTTAACAGAAAGGTATGAACACACCCAGCAGCTAAGGGAGTAGTGCGCTACATAACAAAGCACTTTCAGTTGTATATTTAACATGCCAAAAGGGAGCAAATGAGAGCTAAAATAAACTTTAACCGCTTCCCGACTGCCTCACGCCGATATACGTAGACAGAAGGGCACGTACAGGCAGAATCACATACCTGTACGTTGCCCTTTAAGAGGCAGCGGGGGTATGAGTGTGGTTGTGGGTCTCGCGGACTCGATCGCCGTGGGGATACCTGTGATCGCCCTCATGGAGAGAAAGAACAGGGAGATGCTAAAGTAAACAAGTATCTCCCTGTTATGCCTAGCAAGAGTGACACTGATCTCTGCTCCCTGTGATTGGAGCAGAGATCAGTGATCTGTAAAACACAGCCTCGCCCCCCACAGTCAGTAACACGCCCCTAGGACACACTTAAGCCCTACACTGCCACCTAGTGGTTAACCCCTTCACTGCCAGTGTCATTTACACAGGAATCAGTGCATTTGTATAGCACTGATTGCTGTATAAATGACAAGGGTCCCAAAAATGTGTCAAAAATGTCTGATGTGTCCATCATAATGCCGCAGTCAGGATAAAAATCGCAGATCGCTGCCATTAAAAAAAAGATGATTAAAAAGTCCATAAAACTATCCCCTATTTTGTAAACGCTATAACTTTTGCGCAAACAAATCAATAATCGCTTATTGTGATTTTTTTAACCAAAAATATTTAGAAGAATACGTATCGGCCTAAACTGAGGAAAAAAAATAGTTTTTTATATATTTTTGGGGGAATATTTATTATAGCAAAAAGTAAAAAAGAATGCGTTTTTTTTCAAAATTGACGCTCTTTTTTTGTTTATAGCGCAAAAAATTAAAACCGCAGAGGTGATCAAATACCACCAAAACAAATCTCTATTTGTGGGAAAAAAAAAGACATCAATTTTGTTTGGGAGCCACATCACATGACTTTGCAATTGTCAGTTAAAGCGGCACAGTGCCGAATCGCAAAAAGTGCTCTGGTCAGGAAGGGGGTAAATTCTTCCGGGGCTGAAGTGGTTAAAGTACTGTTAAAAGTTTCTGACATAACAGTTTAAACAAGTCCCAAATCCAGATGCCATGTGATGCACAGGCCTCATAATGTTAAACTTTCTTTACTTTCTCTAACTGTGTCAAATCCTCCTTCGTTTGTGTCTCACATGCTCCCCTCCCAGACACTGCAGCTCATAGTGGGTGAGTTTCAGCAACATAGACACTGCTGCTAATCCAGACAGCAGCGGGCAAGACTACCTGTAGGTGTTGCCAGGTTCTGGATGGACCTTTTTTTTAAATCCAACTTTAGTTCAACCAGGCAATGCTGCGTAGGATTGGCAATTCTACTTTGAATTCATGAACAGTGCAGCATTGTTGTCCCACCATCACAGGAAGCTGAGTTAGGTTGATTTAACTGGTGGGATCAACAGGTATTTGTGGGGCTTTGCAGGTGGACTATAGTGCAGATGCACTTACAATAAAGTTCTGCAGAATTTTTTTTTTTAAATGAAGGTTATAGTTCTTTAAAATAACTCCAGACTATGTATTTTTTTTATCAAATGCTTAGTTTGAATTACCCAGGTTTGTGACAGATTACACTTGAAAGTAGATCTCCTCACAAGAACAAAAAAAAAAGAAAACAGACTATTTATCTGTCCAGCTTAGAGCAAGAGCTTTTTGGCTTAACTGCAGTCGCTGACAGTGTACACGGGATTTCCTGCAATTATATAACAAACTGTGACACCAACTGTGCATTAACATAATCCCTTAACTCCTCCGTTGCCAGCCTAATTCCAGAATATGTAATGCCTCTAAAAGCCCACTTCTTTATAATAGGATTCCCACTTTATCCAAAAATGAAAACCATTAATTACTGATGAAATATATAGCTTGCGTGTATGAAAGGCCTTAAAAGGACTTTTGTTCTTAGCAACCAGTCAGATTTTCAATCTTCATTCAATCCCCGAAGAATGATTGCTTGAATCTGATTGTTGCTATGGACAAGTCGGTGTTCTCTGTTTCCTTCCAAGCATGCTATTTATGGAAGAAAGCCAGATCTGAAAGAATTCCAATGTGCCTCACTCTGTATCTCAGTCCTTCAATTTATAATGGGGGTTTTTAGTGTATGCAGTATATACAGTGTCTCACAAAAGTGAGTACACCCCTCATATCTTTGTAAATATTTTATTATATCTTTTCATGTGACAACACTGAAGAAATTATACTTTGCTACAATGTAAAGTAGTGAGTGTACAGCTTATATAACAGTGTAAATTTGCTGTCTCCTCAAAATAACTCAACACACAGCCATTAATGTCTAAACCGCTGGCAACAAAAGTGAGTACACCCCTAAGTGAAAATGTCCAAATTGGGACAAATTAGCCATTTTCCCTCCCCGATGTCATGTGACTCATTAGTGTTACAAGGTCTCAGGTGTGAATGGGGAGCAGGTGTGTTAAATTTGGTTCTATCGCTCTCGCTCGTTCATACTGCTCACTGCAAGTTTAACATGGCACCTCATGGCAAAGAACTCTCTGAGGATCTGAAAAAAAGAATTGTTGCTCTACATAAAGATGGCCTAGGCTATAAGAAGATTGCCAAGATCCTGAAACTGAGCTGCAGCATGGTGACCAAGACCATACAATGGTTTAAAGGGGTTGTAAACCCTCATTTTTTTTTTTTATAAGTAACAAACATGTCATACTCAGTGTTATACAAGCTGTACACTCACTACTTTACATTGTAGCAAAGTGACATTTCTTCAGTGTCACACAAAAAGATATAATAAAATATTTACAATATAATATTTTATTGTGAGGGGTGTACTCACTTTTGTGAGATACTGTATGAACGATGTTGTAGGTATTACACTATTCGTAAGAGTGAAATTAAAGATCCCCCTAAGCACGCCAATGGCTTTTCTTGTATTTACAGCACTGATGACAAGACAGTTTAATGCTTACAAGTCTAAGAACGAGGAAATGTGCTGTCTGATGCATTATAGTAACTCTTTCCATACTATATAAAAGATGTTTACTGTGAGAAACACAGCACGGCAATGGCTAAAATAGAAATAGAATTTAAATAAAAACAAGTATATAGTAATATGTGCATATTATATATTATAGTATTATAAGTACAGTTAATGCTAGAAGAAATAAGGTTTCCGAAGGATATTTTATATTTAGGACTATCAAGCATGCAATGCAAAGTACGAAGGTTGATATTTATTTAACAGCAGAGCACATTCCAGGGAATATTATGATCCCCGTTTGTGCTTTTACATAAGGGGGATGGATATGAAAAACACAAATCAAATTGGAATTACCTCAATAACAAATCTGTTACAGGGAAAGATAATTTGTAAAAATGTACCCTGAATGTGCCTAAAATGAGATGTACTGTCTATCAGCCATAAACATTTAACATCTTTCTGCAGGTCCAGAATATAAACTGAAGAAAGTCTTCCAAGTCTGCTACACTCATGTCAGATACAGGCCTCAGGCATATTCCATGACGTGTATTGCACGACAGCTGTAAGACATGTAGCTGTGCTATGTACTGAGCATTCACCAAAAAAGGATCAGCAGGCAGACTCTGGGCGTGAAAGATATTATTTGAAAATACCTTTCTTTATGAATATCTGATTAAATTGTATTGAAAATGATGACTATGAAAAGAGCACTGCAACATACTTTCATAATAATAGTAATAATAATATAATTTAAAACCTACGTTTAGTCAAAATAAAAAAACAAAAATCAGCACAGGGGAATATACCCATGTAGAACCCTCCTAGGTAGGTGCTCGGATAACTGTTAGGTGTTTTTGATGTAGTTATCACACAGTAGGTAGTGTGGCTGTAATTGTGTGACAGGCAAAAGCATATTCTGCTCACTGTAATCAGCGAAGCTACAATCTGCTAGTTAGGTCTGCTCAGTGTGTTCAGCTGCTGCCAGTCTGATCTATAGCTTCTTCCATATGCAGGAGACTGGGGAAGTTTCTGGATAGTAGGTTTAAAACTATGCAGATGGCAGCATGAATATGGATACAGCCCTGGCCTATCCCAGAGAGGCAGGCTCTGAATGTGGGCTGGGTGATTGTATTTATTTTGTGAGCACACTGAGCTGACCTCTGGGTCTTGGAGGAGGAGGAGTCTAGCCTGAGGGGGGCACGCTGCCCTCTCAGGCTCAAGCTGCCATGTGGAGTCCTCAGGTGGGTGACCTGGGGGGAGGCATACAGAGGCCAGGGTGCATTGAAGAAGGTGACTGAGGGGAGCTGTTCACGACAGATCTGTCTAGTATCACTGGAGGGCATCGCTTGGAAGATTGGAAGAAGGCATCCATCTGTCCTTGGGCATTGTGAGTACAAATATTGCTGGATCTTGGGTACTTGTACGTTAGCCACCCCTCTGGTTTCTAGTATAGTCAGCTGTGGGTCTGACACATGCTGGTGGTTCTGAAGAGCTCTCTCCAGATACTGTCCACTAAAGAGAAGGGAATTTGCTCTACAAGTTCTACTACTAATTTAAGCAAGAGAGGAAGATTAAGTCCTCAGTGTACATAGTTCTCATTCTTGTAGTATCCCACCAGTACCCTCAACAAAAACAACATTCCCTAGACTTGTTTGTGGAGAAAGAGTAAATGAGGCTGTTGTCTGTTTGCAGGGCTGAAGTTGGGCAGACTTGGACAAGTAATTCCTGTACCTTCTACAGGAGTAGCGCTACACTTACTATTAATCTGATGTGTTCCTTGCGCTACTGGCTCCTACTTTCCTTGAAATTATTATCCTTCTTTGCCACCCCAAATAGAATAGAGTGAACAGTGACAGGCACTCATCAAAAGTACCTGACTATGCCCACCCTTTCCGTCCTTCCCCCATTCATAGAAGCCAAACCTTACCTATGAATGGAGGATGAGATGAGTGGTGATTGAAGGTCTGTACCCTCGATTCATAGACCAGTTTCATTCAGACTTTATTCACACCACGTGCAAAAACATACGTTTTTATGCACCTGCTTCTCCAAGGGCACAAAGAAAACTATTGTTTTCTATGTGTCCCATTCACACTGCAACACTGGTATCATGTGCAGATTGTTTCTGTGCAGCAGTCTTCAACCTGTATTTTCTGTGCAGAAAAACTCACGAGACATCAACATTGTGGTGTGAACAGGGCACATGGAGAACAATTATTTTCTTTGTGCCCTTGCAGAGAATTTATTTTCCATATTTCTGTGCAGAAAAAAAAATCACTTTACAGAAGTGTTATGGTGTGAACAGGGCACATAGAAAACTTTTGGATTTTTTTGTGCCCTTGCAGAGACCTATATAATAAACACGCACGTCTCATGGTGTGAACAAGACTATGCAATTCTAATCTGTGCATTCCATCAGTTTTTATGCGTGGAAGGTGTGAACAAGGTCTCAAGACACCGAGTGATAAGCTAATTTCTTTGTCTCTCCTCCTATCAACATGTTCCTTGACTGCAGATGATTGGCTCTTTGTGCTGCTTCTCTCTCCCTCAGTCTGTGAGCTCTGCTGTACTGAGGCTGCAAGAAACTGATACCAAGTCTAATTCAGGTATAGTATTAAGTTAGCAAGAAGCCACATACAATCTCCAAGGCATTAATGGGAAATTTTGAGCTAGGTACACCTAAACTTAGGTGCCTCTGATACATACAATTATTACATTCCTGGTTATCCTGCTGAGTAAGCGATTCTTTGAAATGCATAATTCATACACGCGATGCTCAATCATTGTCGTAAATTGCAAGGACATTCCCCATTTATCTGTTATATAGCTTGTAAAGCCAGTTTAAGCATGTTTAGTAATGAACTAGAAATACAAGATCATTCCATTGCAAAAATGGTGCGATTTCAAAGATAACTAAAAACTCCTTAGAAAAATGTGTTATGAAAACAACAAGTAATGGATCTCATCGGGGATTTCTATGTACACACCTTCAAAAATGGAAGTATGCATTTTGTTTTTCCTGTCAATGTTATTGCCTATCAGAAATTTTAAATTGGACTGAGACTTACATTGGTTTATTTGTAACATCTGCTCCTGACTGACAGCAAGGTTTTGTTTCATTATGGTAAAGAGAACAATTAAAGATTAGCGAGAGATTCCACAACAGGTATGCCACAAACCCACACATTGTTCTCTGAAATGCAAAACACAACCTTATTGCTATTTATATGTTTTAGAAAAGGTATAAAGAGCACTAATATCCCTCAACATAATTACTATTTGACAGATTCCTGACCTGTCACAAGATAATGAATGGTATCATTTTTCATAAAGCTGCATCCTTAAAGTGTTACTAAACCCACAGCGGTAAAATCAATGTGTATATGCATGCTTGTTATACTCACTTTAGAAACTAGGGGAGTTCATTCTCTGCATTGTGTAAAAAGGCTTTTTGATCCTGTATGCACAGATCCTCCTCTTCTTCCCCTGACTCCAAAACAGGTCCAAAATAGACAGAGTTACTGGAGTCAGGCTGCACATGCTCAGTTTGGTGTGTATTGCTAGAGAGACTTTTTTTCTTGGGAGAGTGCATGTGATCAGCACAGGGCCAATCAGCACTGTCCAGACAGAGTCAGGGGTCCTGGATGCTGATAGGACAACCAATGCTGTATGTAAACTCCTCCTACAAGTTTTACCAGGAACTGATAGAAGTCACAAGACTGCTATCTACTACAGATGATAAAAGGTATTTTAACAGTTTATATTTACTAAAATAATTGCATTTCCATGTTGTGTGTACTGTGTGTGGGAGACCACATATAGTGAATGCAGGGTCCTGGGTTTAGTAACACTTTAAAAAGCAGTCCTTGAGCTCTAGTCAAGTGATAATACCTAGGCTGAAATTATAAGTATGTTTGGTAGAGTGAAGAAAGAGTCAGGTGTATGGTTCAGAGCCTAGTCCAATGTTTAATCATCAGAGTAATTAAGGTAGCCACACATACTTCATTACATGACCAATTTCTTTTCAGATCGATCTCTTCAGATAGGAATAATCGATCTAGAGTTGACAACCCATTTTTCACACACAGGGAAGTGGATTTGGATCAATAGTGAAGATACAATCATAACTTGCAATCTTATAATCTGATGATCAGTCAAAATAGAATCGAATTTATAAACAAGGTATCTCAGTGCTGCTGATTGATCCTAAATGACTGATATTATTCTGCTATGGCCAATCGACTGATTAGTTGAGCTCAAAACTGAGTCTAAATTGATTTAAATAGAGATTAGGGATATTCAATGGTTTGTGATTTTGACTGTTCTGATCAAATTAAGCATTGATCAGATAAAATAAATCAAAGTGTGTGGGCACCGTAAAAAGAGTAGCCTATTTATCTGTTGCCTTTATTAGAGCTTGTGCAGGTGTGGGTTTGAATAAATCCCAAAAATGCACTGGCTATCCTTTTTACTCCTATGACTTTACTCCAATTGAACTGCACTACCAACCATACATCTGGCACCCTCTTCACTATACCAAATGCATTACTAGTAATCTGGGGACCTCTCCTTTGAACCCATCAGATCTTAGGGAACAGCCTGTTAAAACAGAACTAAACCCATCAATTTATCAGGCATGTGCCGGAAATGTAACTGTCACATTGGTTGTGCTCTCAATCAAACTGTCAAACCATTATTTGGCTGGTGTCTTAACTGATCACATCATCGTGCAGCATCATGGTGGTTGAAATTTAAAAAGAAGAGGACAAGATGGCAGCTTCATTGAACTGAAAATGATAGGAGGGTTTAGTTACGATTTAACTAAATTTAGTCATTGATAAAATATCAAAAGAAACCAAGCTGGCAGTTGGTAGTAGACAGGATGGTCTCTTTGAGTGGCGTTCACCCTTTCCTGAGGATCTCGTCTCTGACATTTGACATCAGTCCTCCATACTGAGCTCCTCTTGGTGTTTTTTGATGTTTTTTTAACGACTAAATATATGTGTTTGTTGAATAATACAATATGGTTTGTTACATGAGATTATCTTCACTGTTTGCACTACATACGTGTTCTTGAAGTGGTGAACTTTGTTCCCGGGAAGAGATCAGCATATACAAGATAATCTGTAACATACAGATTATATACAGGTTATGGCCGAGTCTGTCACTTGATTGGCCGAGCAGTGAGGGACACCTCTCTGATTCATAGGGGAGTTGTGAATGGCAGCTGTTGATCATGTGGCCAGTGTTTCTTTTTCTTTTGTGGTCCTTGAACAAGATGTGTATCCCGGGTGGACTGTGTAATTTCCAAGATCATCCAATGGAGACGTTTTGATTACCATGGCACTATGTTTAGTGCTATGCGACCAGATTCGCTCCATACTATTGGTCTCTCAGTTACCCAGTAGTGCTGAGATTGGTTTCCATTGGCCACGTGACTAGATTCACCAGGTCTGTCATGTGACCCATTTCGCTCTACACTGTTTGTTTGGCCATGTGATTCGGCAACTTCGTGGCCAAAATTGGTTCCTTCTGGTCACGTAGCCAGCGATATCCGGTTTTGACCATGTGACCTGATTCGCTCCATACCATTGGCCCTCTAGGTCATGTGACCCAGTAATGTAGAGATTGGTTTCCATTGGCCGTGTGATCAGTGTCACCAGGTCAGTCATGGATTTCATCTCCTCTTACATTATTTGTTTGGTTACGTAATCTAGTAGCTACGTGACCATGAATGGCTCTTTCCGGTCACGTGGCCAATGGATACCCAATTTACACTGACTTTTCAATGAGAAGTTTGTCTTGTGGTTGCCGCGTAATTTCTGGGTAATTTCACAAATGTGTTCATGTCATTTTGGTGTTGGTACTTGACCCCATGTGACCAGATCCTCCTTCCACCATTGGTTCCCGGACCGAGGCTTGGAGCTCATACGGTCATGTGATGAGCTCTCTTCCAATCATCGGCCCCGAAACAGTTGATGCTTAATAGTTTCTTATTGGTTAGTAGACACGTTGTCACGATCAGGGGTCAGGCTCGAAGACCAATTGCTATAGCAGTTGCAGGATTACCACTAACCAGCAGGATAGGAACACAGGCCGTCACCCTGGCAGAAGACACAGGCTCACCTGAGGTGCGGAGTCTAAGTACTAACCGGTTTTCACCAGAGCTCCAGATGGTAGAGATGGATTTAGCTGCGTGTTAGTACCAGGTCGCGGTCCTCAGGATCGCCCCACCAGGAGGTGAGCAAGCCGGGGTTCAGTAGCGGATGAGCAGGTAAGGATCAAACAGAAGCGTGGTCAGTAAACAAGCCAAAAGGTCAGTAACAAGTTGTTGCAGATTGGGATCAGGCAGAAGCGTAGTGGTGGAACAAGCCAAGGGTTGATAACGAGCAGTAGTAAATATAAGCGGCAGCAGAGAAGACGGGAGCGAGATACAGGCTGGAGATGGCACAATATTCTGGCAAGAAGGAAGTGCAGAGACATGGCTTATATCAGGAAGTTCATGGGAGGAGCAAAGAGTTCAAGGTTCAGCTGAAATCAAGGTACAAGGCAGGGTTGTCAAAAGGATCTGACAAGGAACTGTCCAGCATCTTGGATAGCTCAGAGAGAAGATTCATTGCCAGACACAGCCGAGGTCCCAGGTTCAAGTCCAGCTCCTGACACACGTGCACACTGTAATATTTCATTTTGGAAGTTAGTTTTCGTCCAAAAAATACATTTATTTAGTTACTCCCAAAATTAGTTTTTATTTATTTAGTTTTTCATTAAAAATTGCATTCGTCCGAAAATCCAAACGAATTAAGGTTGAATCTGTCATTGAAGGCTTATGGTCTGTCGAATGTTCAAAGAAGATTCGACGGAGCAGCTAAACTGTATGACTCCGTATAGTTTAGCTGCTCCGTCGAATCTTCTTAGAACCTTCGACAGACACCATAAGCCAAAGATTCGACGTTTGTATGTTTTTCGCTGCTTTGTCGAATCTTTGTTGTTCATGTTGAATGTATATAGTTCAAACAGAAAATGGACTGGTGATAGTGATCACTGATCAGACAGGTAACAAGATAGGGTATATAGAATCTATATAGACTCTCAATCTATAATATAGAATCTATAATAATAAATCACCCCCCACAACACAGGCAGCCTCTGAGGCTATCACAACACTAGCAACACTAGTATCACTATCAATTTCACAACACTAACACAATAGCAGCGGATTATTATGAAAAAGTTAAGTTGAACTGTAGCTTGCTTCACTATTGTTTTACTGCTGTGCTTATGCTTAATTGCGAAAAAATTTAGGTTCTCTGACAAATGGACCAGCTAAGATTGACTGTCTTCTGAAATGATTCAGTGTGTGTGTCTCTCTGCTAGCAATTGTAAGTGAAAGTAAGTTGGGTGTACGTGTGTACTTAGTTCTAGCTATTTTACTGCTCCTCCTCTTTGGTTACAACCAGCCAATAACATTCATCATCATCATTATTTTTATTTGACTTCCCCCACCAGCAGTGATCTTTTCTCTCTATGTCACATCTTTTCTCTCTATGTTCAATCTTTTCTCTCTCTGTCGAATCTTTTCTCTCTATGTAGAATAATCCTGGACTAATAGAGTTAAGGTTAGGCACATTCTACCAGAGGTTCGATAGACACAAATTGTTATTGTCAGCGTCATGTCGAATCTCCTATCTATATATCGAACTGTTGTCACAACGAAAATGAAAATAAAGCATTTTTTTATGTCGGATCTTTCCTTTTTCGTATTCTGTACTTTCGTTATCGTTTATTAAAACGATAACAAAAATACCTGCGTCGGACTTGGCTCTCTGTTTTCCACATTGCCTTTTTTATTCTGTGATCACAGTTTTTTATTCTTACCGATGTATGTTGTTTTTTATAATAAAAAACCCACCTTTTGATCTACATCATATGGAGGTATTTTTTCTTTCCATACCCCCCCCCCCCGGATGAGAGTTCTTTGGCCGTCCAGCCTGGTTTCCAATGCCTGAGTTCCAGCCTTGGTGTTCCTCATGTCTGAGTTCCAGTTTGGCGGTTACCTGCACATCCCTTGGAGTTGTATTTGGAGGTCCTTGGTTTCCTTGGAGATCTGATCGATTTGCCGATCTTGGCAACCCCCACTTGACTGTCGCTGACATGCGAGTCCACCTTTTCCAGTAAGAGTAGGTATACTGCTCCTTCGGGTTGAAGATGTACCATCCTTGATGTATTGAAATATTCACTTTTGATTTTTTAGTGTGATTGATTTCTTATCATCTAGTCATTTTGTGTATACTGTTATACATGTTTACCATTAAAGCCTCATGCACACGAGACGCAGTTAAACGCGCGTTCAGATGCAGTTGGACAGTTTTTTCAACTGCACCTGAACTCATTCAATGTTATCCTATGTGTCCATGCACACAGTCTCGTTTTTTTCCGTTTATATGCAGTTGCGTTTAATCTCGTTTTTCCAGAAGCAAAAAAATGCGTTCAGAAACAAAAATTTCTGCGTTTCAGACGCAAAACGCGGCAAAACGCGGTAAAACGCGGCAAAACGCCGCTACCGCGTTTAGCCGCGTTTGCGTTTATATGCGTTTTTAAAGGTGACCTTTTTTTTTACATTAAAAATCTCAAAAATGATTGCAAATGATGAAAAACCATTAGAAAAATATTTTAAACAATTGCAATTGCAAGTGGACAATCCACAACTTGTGGCAAGTGACGTGGCAAGTGGACAATCCACAACTTGTGGCAAGTGACATGGCAGGTGGCAAGTGATGTGGCAAGTGGACAATCCACAACTTGTGGCAAGTGACGTGGCAAGTGACCTGGCAGGTGACGCGGCAAGTGACTTGGCAGGTGACGTGGCAAGTGGAAAATCAACAACTTGTGGCAGGTGACTGGCATGTGACGTGGCAAGTGGACAATAGACAACTTGTGGCAGGTGACGTGGCAAGTGACCTGGCAGGTGACGCGGCAAGTGACTTGGCAGGTGACGTGGCAAGTGGAAAATCAACAACTTGTGGCAGGTGACTGGCATGTGACGTGGCAAGTGGACAATCCATAACTTGTGGCAGGTGACGTGGCAAGTGACGTGGCAAGTGGACAATCCACTTGTGGCAGGGGACGTGGCAAGTGACGTGGCAAGTGGACAATCCACTTGTGGAAGGTGATGTGGCAAGTGACGTGGCGAGTGGACAATCCACAACTTGTGTCAGGTGACGTGGCAAGTGGACAATCCACAACTTGTGGCAGGTGATGGGGCAAGTGATGTGGCAAGTGGACAATCCACTTGTGGCAGGGGATGTGGCAAGTGACGTGGCGAGTGGACAATCCACAACTTGTGTCAGGTGACGTGGCAAGTGGACAATCCACAACTTGTGGCAGGTGATGTGGCAAGTGATGTGGCAAGTGGACAATCCACTTGTGGCAGGTGACGTGGCAGGGGACGTGGCAAGGGACGTGGCAAGTGGACAATCCACAACTTGTGGCAGGTGATGTGGCTGGTGACGTGGCAAGTGGACAATCCACATCTTGTGGCAGGTGACGTGGCAGGTGACGTGGAAAGTGGTGTGGCAAGTGGACAATCCACAACTTGTGGCAGGTGATGTGGCTGGTGACGTGGTAAGTGGACAATCCACAACTTGTGGCAGATGGCATGGCAGGTGACGTGGAAAGTGGACAATCCACATCTTGTGGCAAGTGACGTGGCAGGTGATGTGGCAAGTGACGTGGCAAGTGGACAATCCACAACTTGTGGCAGGTGATGTGGCAAGTGATGTGGCAGGTGATGTGACAAGTGGACAATCCACATCTTGTGGCAAGTGACGTGGCAGCTGACGTGGCAAGTGACGTGGCAGGTGACGTGGCAAGTGACATGGCAAGTGGACAATCCACATCTCGTGGCAAGTGACGTGGCAGGTGATGTGGCAAGTGACGTGGCAAGTGGACAATCCACAACTTGTGGCAGGTGACGTGGCAGGTGATGTGGCAGCTGACGTGGCAAGTGGACAATCCAAAACTTGTGGCAGGTGACGTGGCAAGTGACGTGGCAGGTGACGTGGCAAGTGATGTGGCAAGTGGACAATCCACAGCATGTGGCAAGTGACGTGGCAAGTGGACAATCCACAACTTGTGGCAGGTGACGTGGCAGGTGACGTGGCAAGTGAACAATCCACAACTTGTGGCAGGTGACGTGGCAAGTGACGTGGCAGGTGAAGTGGCAAGTGACGCGGCAAGTAGACAATCCACAACTTGTGGCAGGTGATGTGGCAAATGACGTGGCAGGTGATGTGGCAAGTCACGTGGCAAGTGGACAATCCACAACTTGTGGCAGGTGATGTGGCTGGTGACGTGTCAAGTGGACAATCCACAGCTTGTGGCAGGTGGCATGGCAGATGACGTGGAAAGTGGACAATCCACATCTCGTGGCAAGTGACGTGGCAGCTGACGTGGCAAGTGACGTGGCAAGTGGACAATCCAAAACTTGTGGCAGGTGACGTGGCAAGTGATGTGGCAGGTGACGTGGCAAGTGATGTGGCAAGTGGACAATCCACAGCTTGTGGCAAGTGACGTGGCAAGTGGACAATCCACAGCTTGTGGCAGGTGGCATGGCAGATGACGTGGAAAGTGGACAATCCACATCTCGTGGCAAGTGACGTGGCAGCTGACGTGGCAAGTGACGTGGCAAGTGGACAATCCAAAACTTGTGGCAGGTGACGTGGCAAGTGATGTGGCAGGTGACGTGGCAAGTGATGTGGCAAGTGGACAATCCACAGCTTGTGGCAAGTGACGTGGCAAGTGGACAATCCACAACTTGTGGCAGGTGACGTGGCAGGTGACGTGGCAAGTGAACAATCCACAACTTGTGGCAGGTGACGTGGCAAGTGATGTGGCAGGTGATGTGGCAAGTGACGCGGCAAGTAGACAATCCACAACTTGTGGCAGGTGATGTGGCTGGTGACGTGGCAAGTGGACAATCCACAGCTTGTGGCAGGTGGCATGGCAGATGACGTGGAAAGTGGACAATCCACATCTCGTGGCAAGTGACGTGGCAGGTGATGTGGCAAGTGACGTGGCAAGTGGACAATCCACAATTTGTGGCAGGTGACGTGGCAGGTGATGTGGCAAGTGGACAATCCCCAACTTGTGGCAAGTGACGTGGCAAGTGGACAATCCACAACTTGTGGCAGGTGCCGTGGCAAGTGACACGGCAAATGCAAGTGTACAACTGCTCTCTATGCTGCTGCTGCTCACTCTGATCAAAATAGCAGAAATAGTTAAAAAAAATGCTTTGAGAGCTTGGGGAGGGTCTACATGATGTTATCTTTATAAACGCGTCTAAACGCAAACGCGTCTAAACGCGTCTAAACGCGTCTAAACGCGACATGCAAACGCGGCAAAACGCGCGTTTCTAAACGCGCGTTTCAGCTTTTTTTTAACAGAGGTTTCATCTGCGTCTCGTGTGCATGAGGCCTTAGTGGTACATTTTTCATCATTCACTGTTTACAATTTTTGTCACATTATTATATAGCAGCTTTCCACTTTCCACTTTTTGAGTTAGCGCAGTAATATTTCCCATTTATAATATATAGCATGTAACTACTGTATACTGAAATGTATCTTTCCCATGGTCTAGCCAAGAGAAGTTATAAACATCTGAAAAACATTTTTTATGTGAAAATTGGAATGCTTGCTTTTTTGTTATTTTTGAATATCTGCATTTCACAAATATCCCCTTCCTTTTCCTTTTTGTTGGATTTTTGTTCTGTAGAAGAGGTAATAAATACCTGTAAGCGGAGCTAGACATTTGGTAGGGCAAGAAAGAAGTGACAGATAATAGGAATGTGTATTGTTACTAACAGAAGGACACTGCTTCCACTTCAGAGTCCTTGGTCCCCTTTTAATTTAATGTAAATGACAAATGAAGCAAACAAAGGCAGAAGAGGGGGTGGTAATGCTTGGAGGAGCAAGGGCAGTTCTGTCTCTTAGAATGTGTATGGTCACTATTCACTAACAATAGATTTCCATTCTTGACCTTACTTTTCTCATACAGCTATTGACCCACAGTGACTGCAGGGAAGAACGTTTCAAAATACAAAAATGGGGTATCTACTAGTACTGACTTAAAGCGAATGTAAAGGTAATCTTTTTTTTTTTTAAATAACAAACATGCCTATACTTACCTTCTCTGTGCAATTAAATTACAGAGAGCGGCCACAAACCCTCTCTTCTCGGGTCCCCCGCCGGCGCTCCTGGCCCCTCCTCTCTGTCCAGTGCCCCCAATGGGAAGCTGCTTCCATGGGGGCACTCGTGCATGCTTGCTCCCGAGTCCTGCTGCTGTGTACATTACACAGCCAGCAAGATTTCGGCCCTGCCCCCAGCTCCTATAGGGGGCAGGGTGACAGCTTTGAGTGACAGCACTGGGGGGCAATGGCTCCTGGTGCCCCAGCAAAGCCAGTGAGACCTAGAAGTGAGGGGAGAGAAGAGCTGCAGATGTGCACAGTGCTGGATCAAATTAGGGCTCAGGTAAGTAAAAAAGGGGGGGGGGGGTGAGGGGGATGCTGATGCCTAAATATTTTTTTACCTTAATGCAAGGAATGCATTAATGTAAAAAAATGTTTAGGCTTTAGAACCACTTTAAAGGTGCAAATTCTGGGACTGTCATACTTATTCATCCTTCACTACATAGTCACTGACTTCATGCTTGTTGCAGGTTGATGACTCAAGCATGGGATGACAATTGATGCTCATAGGCCTGCAGCTTGCACCTTCAAAAACAAGTCAACAATACAATAGAGACTTATATCTGTCCTGGGAACTTTTCCTTTCCTTTCTGCAGTCATATTAGTGTGAGTCCAGCTTGAGAGTTAGAACCTCTGTCAGGGTTTATTGCAGTCCAAGTTAAAAGGGGTCAGAGGGACAGAAATGTTAGGAATTGTGATCTTTAATGGGGAAAGTGACAGTAACCCTTTGGAAACTATGAGTTTTTTTTATTTATGCCTGTGTCTTCCAGGTCTGGTGAATTCCATTCCTCTCATTATTTTGTCTTCGTATTACGAGAGAAAAAGTGAAGAAAACTCTCAGTAATTGAGTCACGGTCAGCAATGAAAACCTACAGGAGGGCTTTAACCCATCCCTACTCCATTTAAAATGAAAAAATGTTGGGCTTTCAAATGTATCTCTAGACAAAACTTTTTTCTTTTGATTGACAGAGGGCCTATCCATTCCCGCTCTAAGTCTATTGGTGCCTGTGTCCCCATTGAGTAGATTCACTTCTGTATTTGTATAGGGGTCACCAAGAAAGAAAGGAGAATTTTAGAGTTGCCCCCAAAACAAGAGACAGGGGAAAATCTTCCAATAGAGACACCTGTTCTGGGAACCACTGTTTAAGTGGTGAATTACACTCACTTTTGGAGATTACCTTTAACTTACTGTTGCATCTTTGGGATAGGAAATGCAGAGATATTGTATATCGCTGGATGTTTTTTTTTCCTTCCTGCAAAGTAAAGTCATAATGTGCTAGTATTCATTGCATACTAGCACATTATATGAAACTTACCTTAAAGCTGTTCCAGTGCTGCAATGTCAGCGCTGCAGCCTCTTCCATCTTCTCTCATCTTGCTTCTGGGTTCACGGGCTCCAGCTCTGTGACTGGTCAGAGCTGCAATGACGTAACTCCTGTGCAGGAGCCACCATTTACAGCACAGGGCTCGGTAGGAATGGCATGGGCAGCTGTTCCTTCAGAGTGCATGTAATGTAAATATCAGTGATGTCACTGGCTGCATGTATTGTAAATATCAGTGATGTCACTGGATGCATGTATTGTAAATATCAGTGATGTCACTGGCTGCATGTATTGCAAATATCAGTGATGTCACTGGCTACATGTAATGTAAATATCAGTGATGTCACTGGATGCATGTATTGTAAATTTCAGTGATGTCACTGACTGCATGTATTGTAAATATCAGTGATGTCACTGGCTGCATGTATTGCAAATATCAGTGATGTCACTGGCTACATGTAATGTAAATATCAGTGATGTCACTGGATGCATGTATTGTAAATATCAATGATGTCACTGACTGCATGTATTGTAAATATCAGTGATGTCACTGGCTGCATGTATTGTAAATATCAGTGATGTCACTGGCTGCATGTATTGTAAATATCAGTGATGTCACTGGCTGCATGTAATGTAAATATCAGTGATGTCACTGGCTGCATGTATTGTAAATATAAGTGATGTCACTGGCTGCATGTAATGTAAATATCAGTGATGTCACTGGCTGCATGTATTGTAAATTTCAGTGATGTCAATGGCTGCATGTAATGTAAATTTCTCCTAAACGGTACACGTTTAGAAGATATTTACACTACCTTTAGGTAAGCGCTATTATAGGCTTGCCTATAGGTAAAAGTCAGCAGTCAGTTTACTTTCTCTTTACTGGTACACAGACAGCAAAAAAAAAATAACCTACCACTGTTTTTAACTTTTGCCCACTCTATCCAAAATGACAAAAAAACTGTTTTGGCCATACATACACTTTACTTTCTATCATCTTTCAATGGTTCATTTACTTAGAATGTGCAGTGAAAACAGTTACCTGATTGTGTATGTTGCTCTCTTGCTGGCTGGATGATTAAGACTTCCCTTCCTCTCTGATGAAAATACTGCAAAATGTAAGTCAGCGAAAGTGATGCTTTGCTTATCCATCCAGCATGGAAGTAACACATACAAGAAGGTGAGTGTTTTTAATTCTCGCCAGGGACAGGCTCACTAGTGTGATATAGGCCCGAGGGGTTGATTTACTAAAGACAAACAGGCTTTTCACTTTGCAAGGTAATTTTCCTCAGAGCTTAGTGAATTGCAAAAAAGTACCCAATGACAGGAAAAAAACAAAAGAATCTGCATTCTTGCATGCACATGATGCACTTCCCTTATTAGTGCCTTTAGGAAATCAACCTCTGAGTGTTGCACTGACATCAGGTTTCCACAAATGAGCATAAGTTGGAAGAAATATGGCCAGCATGACATTTTTAATATGCCCTGGTGATACTTAAAGCGGATGTAAACCCAATTCATGAAATTTGAGCTGGGCACATATATTGGTGGTGTTTTTTTCATCTCTCTTCAAAGCCCTAAGTCCCCTGGCTTTCTCCTGCTCAGTTTTTCTGTTATCAGCCTGATAACTTCTGACAATTTTCTGATACAGGAGATAAAACCACCCTGCAATTTGTGTCAGCCAGGGTGGGCGCTATAAATCGATTAGAAGACAGCTAAACTATTCACAGGCAAGCACTGCATGTGTGGGGAGGGGGTGTGTACCTTTCCTCCAATCAGCTTTCTCACAGTGTCTAGCAAGAATTCCCACCTACAGGTGAATCACGAAGGCCCCGTTCACACTGGGGTGGTGGGTGCGTCATTGGTAAAGCGGCACTATTTTTAGTGGTGCTTTACTGTCAATTTTGCGCCACTAGCAGGGCGCTTTTACCCCCCCCACGCTAGCGGCAGAGAAAGGGTTAAAACCACTGCAAAGCGCTGCTGCAGCAGCACTATGCCGGCGGTATAGCCACGCTGCCCCATTGAGTTCAATGTACTGGAGCGGTGAAGGAGTGGTGTGTGTATACACCGCTCCAAAGATGCTGCTAGCAGGACTTTTTTTGTGTCCTGCCAGCACACCGCTCCAGTGTGAAAGCCTGGGGGCTTTCACACTGGAGACATAGGAGCTGCTCTTTCAGGGCGCTTTGCAGGCACTATTTTTAGCACTGTAGCTCTTGCAAAGCTCCCCAGTGTGAAAGGGGTCGAAGTGAAAAATCTAGCAGGACGTGCACTTTCTAAACGGTAGGTAAAGGTGAAGAAAGCAGATATACATGTAAAACTTATATAGGGAGATTTGTTTCATCTCTGTGTATCATCTGAGGCTGCTCACTTCACTGTGTATATGTGAGGGATAACATCCAACTTTAAATGTCAATGGGGTCAACTTACTAAAGGAATTCGTACTGTTCACTTTGCCAATGACTTTTCCCAAGAGCTTAGTGAATGACGTGAAGCTCTGCTGACTACATCATTCAATTATGTGCAAGCAAACATGCTGTTTTTTTTTTTTTGCTCATAATTGGTTATTTTTTGTAAAGTGAAACTTTCCACATTCACTAATCTCTGGGGAAAATATCCTTGCAAAGCGAACAGCCAAGTTGCCTTTAGTAAAATCAACCCCCATGACTCTATCTCATAGAAATAGTATACTTCACAAGACGTATTCCAGAACCACGAAAAGCTTTCTCATAAGATGTTTACATTGGCATTATTATTTATAAATATTCATATCTGTCACAAAGACACTTGACTCTATTTGACTGTGCTAAAAGGTGAATGTAAAATAGAGGATACAGCTGTAAGAAAGTTGCCTCAACATACAGGTATGTTTAGTTTCACTATGTTTTCTGTACAGTTATTTGTTGAACGTGCAGTTTAATGTAGTTGACGGGTAATCTTTAAATTTCATATGTTTCAGTTGTTGCTAAGGAAACTGGATCTGCATAGAGCAATAATATCTTACAGGAATTTGTAACAAATGGAGGAAAGTGAAAGGGTAAATGGAGGGAGAAATCATGGGTTCATTTACCACAATGCAGTGGCGGCTGGGGCTCAACATTTTTGGGGGGGTCCAAACAAACTAAATATTCTGAAAAAACCCCCATCGATTGCAGCTTCCCTGTGCTATCAATCGCAGCCACTGTGCCATTAAATGCAGCCACTGTGCCCATCAATTTCCGCCACTGTACCATCAAACGCAGCCACTGTACCATCAAACGCAGCCACTGTGCCATCAAATGCAGCCACTGTGCCCATCAATTGCCGCCACTGTACCATCAAACACAGCCACTGTACCATCAAATGCAGCCACTGTGCCCATCAATTGCTGCCACTGTACCATCAAACACAGCCACTGTACCATCAAATGCAGCCACTGTGCCATCAAATGCAGTCACTGTGCCATCAAATGCAGCCACTGTGCCATCAAACGCAGCCACTGTGCCCATTAAACACAGCCACTGTGCCATATCAAATGTTCCCACTGTGCCATAGCAAATGCTCCCACTGTGTCATCAAATGCTCCCACTGTGCCCCATTAAATACAGCTACTGTGGCTTTCTTATGCAGCCACTGTGCCCCATCAAATGCAGCCACTGTGCAGCATCGAATGCAGCCACTGTGCCCATCATATGCAGCCACTGTGACATCATATGCTGCCACTGTGCCCATCAAATGTAGCCACTGTGCATAGGTGTCCAATCACAGCGCCTGCCATTTCAGCCAATCAGGTGAAGGGTAACAGATCCGAGCACATGATTGCTGGTTTAGTGTTAGGAAAGCGAATATTCATTCGCTTTTCTAACACAGCTGAGTGACCTGCGAGCGCCCAGCATGGCACTCGCAGGTCACCTTTTTTGACACCTATTTGAAACTATGGCTCTAATCAGGTGTTTAAAGGTGCTTTAAGAAAACCCTTAAAAAAACGCTGTAATTCAGACGCCTGAAAAGGGGCCAGGCGCCTGAATAGGGGGTGGCAGCAGCAACCATAGATATATTATGCAATGCATGAATCTCTCTATTGATTCTAGAGGGGGTGGCAGGAGAGAGGGGGCGGTGCCTGGGCGCCCTTATGAACACACTGCCACTGACTGCCACAATGTACAAAGTAAATCTTCCAAGTGTTCAAAGAGGCAAAAATGTTATTGTGAATATTTGTACACTAGAAATAAGTCAGGGCAGGCTCGGTTCATGCCTATGCAGTTTGCTTTTGATCTGTTTCTGCAGTGCTTAGATAGTCTAATTAGTGCCTTACGTAGTCTAATTCTGTTTGTGTAACAATCACAATTTACACGGGTGTCCGAGCGCACTGGTCTGGTTTGTCAGTACTATAAGAAGAGCTATACCTGGTTTGGTGAGAGAATCATGAGGTTCTTTAGGCTCGGTTCATGCCTATGCAGTTTGCTTTTAAATTGTTTCTGCAGTGCTTTCTGACGTGCGTTTTGCATTTTTTCATTTCACACGTTTTTTAGATACGTGTTGCTTTTTTTTTTTCTTTGGCCAATGGGGGTTATTTACAAAACGGAAAATCCACTTTGCACAGCACTTTTCTGCAGCGTCTCCATTGAAGTCTATTGAACCAAAAAGCACCGCTTTGCAATTAAAAAAGTCCTTGACCCTTTCCAAAAACGCAGCGGCTAAAAAAAGTATAGCAGTGAACATGTCCCATAAAAAAAAACTTGTTATATGGATTGTAGTGCGTTTCTGCAAAACACACAAAAAAACGCAGAGGTGTGAACCAGACTCATAAGACTAAAGAGGTTGTAAACCTCGAAAAAAAAAAAAAAACCCCTGTAAGGCCGCGTACACACGCGGGGACTGTTCGCTGAAACTTTGTTCGTCAAACAGTTGCCGCAACAGTCCGCTCAAAATTTGCATGAGCGGACTTGCCCACACACGAGCGGACTGTTTCAGCGAACTGTTTGCCAAACAGTTCGCTCAACTTTTGAAATGAACGGACTCGCCCACGTAAGGCGGAGGCAAGTCCGCCCATTTCGAGCGCGTGTACAGGTAGGCGGGGCCCGCGAAGGAGACGTCGCGGGCACCACCGCCTGGAATGGACTTAAAGGGACACCCAACGCCGAAAAAAGTCGGCGTGGGGGTTCCCCCAAAGTCCACAACAGACCCTTGTTCGAGCACGCTACCCGGCCGGCCAGGAAAGGGGGGGCGAGCGAGCGCGCCCCCCCCCCTGAGCCGTACCAGGCCGCGTGCCCTCAACATGGGGGGTGCCTTGGGGAAGGGGGGGCCGCGCGGCCCCCCCACCCCAAAGCACCTTGTCCCCATGTTGATGAGGACAAGGGCCTCTTCCCGACAACCCTGGCCGTTGGTTGTCGGGGTCTGCGGGCGGGGGGCTTATCGGAATCCGGGAGCCCCCTTTAATAAGGGGGCCCCCGGATACCGGCCCCCCACCCTATGTGAATGAGTATGGGGTACAATGTACCCCTACCCATTCACCTGTGAAAAAAAGTACAAAAAAAACACAACACAGGGTTAAAATATTTTATTGCACAGCTCCGGGGGTCTTCCGTCTTCGGGGGTCTTCTCGCCGGACTCCTCCGCTATCTTCTTGTAGCTCTTTTGCTAGCGGAGGAGTCCGGCTTTCTTCCTCCCCGCCGCCGGCCTCTTCTCCCGACTTCGGGGGTCTTGTCCCCCTCTTCGGTTCTTCTGCCGGGCCACCGCGCCTTCTTATAGCTCTTTTACAGGCGGTGGCCCGGTCTTCTGTCGCCGCCTTCCGTTCTTCTTCTTCTTCTTCTTCTTCTTCTTCTTCTTCTCCAGGAGATGTTGACACGTCGCTCTCTCCGGCCGGAATGACAGAGCCGCGCTGTGCTGCCACTTATATAGTGCCAATGGGGCGGTGTCACATGGTATATGTCACATGGGTTGGTCACATGGGTTGATGTCACATGGGGACTATGACATCGTAAGGGGGCGGGGTCACCATGTGACATCAACCCATGTGACCAACCCATGTGACATATACCATGTGACACCGCCCCATTGTCACTATATAAGTGGCAGCGCAGGGCGGCTCTGGCATTCCGGCCGGAGAGAGCGACGTGTCAACATCTCCTGGAGAAGAAGAAGAAGAAGAAGAAGAAGAACGGAAGGCGGCGACGGCGACAGCGGCGACAGAAGACCGGGCCACCGCCTGTAAAAGAGCTATAAGAAGGCGCGGTGGCCCGGCAGAAGAACCGAAGAGGGGGACAAGACCCCCGAAGTCGGGAGAAGAGGCCGGCGGCGGGGAGGAAGAAAGCCGGACTCCTCCGCTAGCAAAAGAGCTACACGAAGATAGCGGAGGAGTCCGGCGAGAAGACCCCCGAAGACGGAAGACCCCCGGAGCTGTGCAATAAAATATTTTTTCTCGTGTGTTGTGTTTTTTTTTTTGGGTACTTTTATTTTACAGGTGAATGGGTAGGGGTACATTGTACCCCATACTCATTCACATAGGGTGGGGGGCCGGTATCCGGGGGCCCCCTTATTAAAGGGGGCTCCCGGATTCCGATAAGCCCCCCGCCCGCAGACCCCGACAACCAACGGCCAGGGTTGTCGGGAAGAGGCCCTTGTCCTCATCAACATGGGGACAAGGTGCTTTGGGGTGGGGGGGCCGCGCGGCCCCCCCTTCCCCAAGGCACCCCCCATGTTGAGGGCACGCGGCCTGGTACGGCTCAGGAGGGGGGGCGCGCTCGCTCGCCCCCCTTTCCTGGCCGGCCGGGTAGCGTGCTCGGACAAGGGTCTGTTGTGGACTTTGGGGGGACCCCCACGCCGTTTTTTTCGGCGTTGGGGTTCCCCTTTAAGTCCATTCCAGGCGGCGGAGCCCGCGACGTCTCCGTCGCGGGCCCCGCCTACCTTGACACGCGCTCGAAATGAGCAGACTTCCCTCCGAGCGGGAACAGTTTGCTCATTTCGAAAGTAGCCTACACAGGGGCGGACTGTTCGCTCAAACCAAGTTTCAGCGGACAGTTTTTCGGAATTTCGAAAGACTTTGTCCGTCAAACTGCCCGCTGAAACTGTCCGCTGAAAGCCCACACACGGGCGGACTGTCCGCTGAAACACTGTTCAGTGGACAAAGTTGAGCGAACAGTCCGCCCGTGTGTACGCGGCCTAAGACAAAGGCATAATGAGCTAGTATGCATCGCATTATGATATACTTACCTTAGTACGATGCTCTGGATCGGCATCGGCCCTCCGAGTATAGCGCAGACATCTTCCATCTGAGTTACTTCCGGGTTCACGGCTCCAGCGCTGTGATTGGCCGGAGCCGCAATGACGTCACTCCCACACATGGACGTGGGAGCTGCCGGTCACGCCATGACTCCTGAAGAAACGGGACCAGCAACCCATTTCTTCAGTGTGCATGCACCGATGACGTCGGCAGCAGCGCATATACTGAATATCTCCTAAACATTGCAAGTTTAGGAGATATTCAAGTTAGCCTTGTTATAGGCTTACCTGTAGGTAAAAGTGGTTATACAGGGTTCCAACCATTTTAAGTCACGGTTTACACTGGTGTGATTCGGGAAACCTTGCGATTTAGTGTTGGTTCACGAACCAGAATCAAACACTGGCTCACACTGACATCTGCAAACCGCTGGGGGTGTCAATATAAAGGTAATGACACCCCCAGATTGGTTCGCAGATTGCAGTGAGAACTGTGAAATGGTGTAGGAATCAGATTGCATAGGTGTGAACATCATGCGATCCGATTTCAGTGCGGACCAAAAAAAGGGTCCTGCACCATTTTGGTGCAAATGCAATGCAATTTTAGCCATACAGTTTATATGGCTGAAATCGCATCACACAGAAATCGCATTTGATCTGCACAGCAATGCGGTGCGAATCACATGTGATATCTGTAATCGCACAAGTGTGAACCCAGCCTTATAGGCAAACTAAAACTGAAATTAAAGGGTTTTGCTTCAGGATTGTCAGATGTGTGTCTTTACCTAGAAAGTGTTTTCCATTGCATTGTACAAGTTGGCCATAACAATAGGAGTATGATAGTGAAACAATAAGGATAATGTTGGCCATACTCCAGAAAAAAGTTGTTCGTTCAACTTTCTATAAGTTAAAGAGGAAGTAAACCACTTGTGTTTTTTATTATTACAAAGTGAAGGCATGTTAGGTGTATGCATCAGTACGCATTGCTGGAGGCCGCATCCATCTTCACACGTCTTCCTTCCAGGTCCGCGGACTCCGGCTTTGTGATTGGCGTGAGCCGTGTGACGGTACATGCACAGGAGATGCCGGTCACAGCACAGGGTTCTGAAGAAAGGCACAGGTGGCCGTTCCTTCAGAGCACATGCACTGATCACATCATTCGCGTAGTATACAATAAATATGTCCTAAGCCATGCAAGTTTAGGATATATTTACAGTACCTATAGGTAAACCTTATTATAGGCTAACCTATAGGTACAAACAAGCCAGGGAAGTTTACGTCCCCTCTAATAGGGTCAGATCAATGATTGTTTTCAACCATAGTGATGAAGAAGATCGAAGGAGAAGCTGGAATTTTACCAAAATTCTAACTGTAAATGTGTTGTTTGGTACAAATAATGGGTTTACACCCCCCCTCCCCCCATTGCCCATTTAAAGGAGCGGTGGCAAAAATTATACCCACTGTTGTGTTTAGCAGGCAGCACCCAATCAAGAAGTCAATGGAGGTCGCTTCTCAACTGATTTCGGCACGGTGTTGTGGGCTTTTTGGGGTTAAAACAGATGGTTAGGAGTCAACATGTCATTTCCCATTTTAACTTCCCCCAAGGTGGTTGTAAACCCAGTAAAAAAATAAATAAATAAAAAATCTGCTAGACAAAGGCATAATAAGCTAGTATGCACAGCACACTAGCGCATTATGAAATACTCACCTTAGATCGAAGCCCCCGCAGCGGTCCCGGCATACTGCTCTGCCCGGCGAAATGTCTCCCAGAGTTATTTCCAGGTATGATGGGCTGCAAGCGCTGTGATTGGCCAGAGCTGCGATGACATCACTCCAACGCATGCCCGCAGGACCCGCTGGTAACGGCACGTCAGCTGATGCAAGGGCACGAACGAGCCGTTAATTCAGTGCGCATGTGCCGATGACGTTGGCACATGCTGATACATTGGATTTCTCCTAAACCGTGCAGATTTAGGAGATATACACAGTAGCTACAGGTAAGCCTTAATATAGGCTTACCTGTAGTAAAAAGTGTTGTAAGGGTTTACAACCACTTTAACTGCTCCCCTTGTGAAGATGCCCTTCCAGAATGAGAGGGTCTGGTTCATTATAACTCCCAGGGCATTCTCAGTTTTCTAAAGAGAAAAATGCAGTGCCAGAATCCTATTAGAAGTAATTAACCATGGAGAGCAGCTTACCAAAAATGAAATTCCAAATGCAGGGGATGCCTAACATTTTACTTGTATCTTAGTGCAGATGTCTGAGAAAATCAGTGAGCCAATAACACAAGAAAGGAATGGCATGTCTGGGGGTGTTCCATACACCAGTGGTATGAAGAACACCTTCTCGTTGCCACATTTAATTTTTTTAACATTTTTTTTAGAAAATTAGAACGAAATGGAAAATATTTTTATTAACATTAAATTACAAAATGGCTGGTGTTTATTTTAGAAAGTGGAGTTCTCAATTTAGCATGTTCCAATGACATTGCTGCTGTTGTCCTGTCTTCTAGCCCTCCTATCTGAATAATGGCTTATTATAAAAGTACATTCATCTTTTTCCAAAGAAGAAACATTTTTTTTTGATTGTGTAATCCTCAATATTATAAAGATAAAAGCAAATTCGATCTGCATAGACAACGACACAGTCAGCAGTAATCGGAGCTTCTATAAAGCCTGGCTTTTGCTTTGAAAGTTTATTAACGCTGGCTGTGCGGCTGAGATAAAATTGCGTCATTTCTGGCCTAGCCTCCCAGGCTCCTGGCCCAAGATTTGAAGAGCCAGCTGATTCACATAGGAGAGCATGGCAGGAAAGAAGTGACCAAAAAGGCCGAAGGATCTCATCGGGCTCGTAACACTCGCAGCAGCTAAAATTACACTCCAACCAACCTGAACAATTGCATATTGTTTTTCTTGGTTTCATGCAACAAGACACTTGGGAAGAAATGTTTGAAAGGCTAGAGAACAATAGATACGGCTAAATTTAGCAACTCCATAAAGACAGGAATAGCAATATTACTGTGAATTTGCAGCTCTAAAAATACATTATATTGCTTTTTTTTAATTAAAAATCTAGTTTACTTTATATTCAAACTCAAACAAGTGTTTTTTGCACAGCAGTGTAGATTAACACAGTATCCTGTGCAAAAAATTAGGATCCTGTCTTAAAGCGTATCTAAACCCAAGAACAAAAATTACATTTTTTAGACTTGGTGGCTCCATTCGTTTTCTTTTTTTAAGATTTTTTTATTTCATTTTTACCTTGCCAGAAAACAACTCTTTCTGGGGAGGAGCAGCAATATCATTCTAGGACAGGACTACATAATACCTCTCCCTCTACTCCCCTTCATAACCCAGAACTAGGTGTTTTGTAGTCCACAGAGATAGCTGGGAACAATATAACTGTCTAAATTTAGCAGACAGAGTATACAGGAAGTCTCAGCTGGCAAGCATTCTGCCATAATGAAAAGGTATGTTTTTAACCTATTGAATAAAGTACTTTCAGTTGTATATTTAAGTGACCCAAAAGGAACAAATATTGGAAGTTAATTTAAAGGATAAATAAATAAACAAAAAAAAAAATGCAAATTTTTTGCAAGTAAAAAAATTGGAATTTATTTATTTATTTATTTTGGAGCCTGTTAAAATGGGTTTGCACACACAAAAAAAATCATAATTATTCCTAAAAAAAATGTAAAAAAAAATTTGGATTTTTTTTAAACTCACCTCTAAATGGCTGTTTCTAGGGGGTCCCTCGTAGTCTGTCTCCTTCAGTGCCTGGGCTGGTGACATCACTTCCCCCCTCGGCACAGGAAGGGCTCAGCTCTGCCCCCTCCCTCTTGTCAATCATCTGGGACACTTGACAGGTCCCAGATGATTGTGCGCCCATTCACGGTGCACGGTGCCGCTCGTGCATGCGCAGTGGGTGCCTGGCTGTGAAGCCACAGCCGGGCGCCCACAGTTACAATGCTGGCGCCACCGAATGGAGGGGGGACGAGCGGGGCTTCGATCCCTCGCATCGCTGGACCCTGGGACAGGTAAGTGTCCGTTTATTAAAAGTCAGCAGCTGCAATATTTGAAGCTGCTGACTTTTAATTTTTTTTTAAATGGGCACAAATGTTGAACCACCTCCAATGCTGGTTGCATACACACACACACACACACACACACACACAAATAATACCTAAAGACATGTTTTTGTTTTGTTTTTATATTTGGAGAGACTCCTGTCAGTTTTTATCTTTTGACATTTGTGCCTGTTTAGGCAGACTTTTCTTAACTTCCTGTCCTGTAGGCAAAACAGGAAATGAGAAGCAATCTCTATAAACAAAGAAAATCCCCTCTTAGACAGTTGTCATGGAACAGCTGTTCCATTTGGAAGAATTCCCATCTAAATCCTGTTCTGATGACAATTTCAAATTTTGGATTTTCTCCTGCGTTCAGTCCCATTGAATAGAAATTATGGTTGAAAAATGTCTCCCAGGTCTTTACCTAGTAAAGCAAAGCAGCAGCTTGTAAAGTGAAGGTACCCATAACAACAACTGAAAAGTCACCTTTGCTTAGAGTAGCTGCATTAAACTGCTGAATGCTGATCGGTTACTGCGGGTACCTGCATATCATTGTGTCGTCAATGAGGTAACTAAATGTATAGAGGCACTAAAGATTTCTGTGTATCCGCTTCTTCAGGGCTTGCTTGCTTCGTAACTAACTCAGAATCTGTATTAGACAGAGCATAAACATACATATAAACAATTAATGGAGTGAAGAGAGAGAGGGAGGATTGTTGCAGTGCTTACAAATAATAATGGAAACCATTGATTTAAAAATATAAATAATAATTTTAATGAGAATAACGTTAAAACAAAACAGAGCCACTTTGTTCACAGATAATCAACAATTCATAGTGAAGTTGGTCATTTGGCGGATATTCAGCTGTAACAAAGATTGCTTTTTCGTATATTATCCCAACATATTTCGACTATTAGCTTCATCAGGGGATATACGAATCAAAAAAGCGTAAAAACTGTACAAAAAGGAAAAGCAAAATAAATACAAAATATACAAAACATAAGTATCATAGAGTATAAAGATATATATGTCTCTTGCCAATGCCTGCCCCTATGGAAGGTGAACCTACCGCACCAGACCTCCTGAAGGCAGCCACCGCCACGGGGGAACCAGTCGACCCAAGTGAAGGGGGCTCTCTGCGGCCACAGAAGACAGACAATGTGACCAGGTTGTGAGTGCACCAAAGAAAGCAAAAGGGGAAAGAAAATTAAATGTATGAAATATATATATATAAAATATATTTATAGAGTTAACCATATAAAAAAGTATTATTATATATATTTTTAAATCAATGGTATATATATTTTTAAATCAATGGTTTCCATTATTATTTGTAAGCACCGCAACAATCGTCCCTCTCTCTCTTCACTCCATTAATTGTTTATATGTATGTTTATGCTCTGTCTAATACAGATTCTGAGTTAGTTACGAAGCAAGCAAGCCCTGAAGAAGCGGATACACAGAAACATGTTGGCTACTTCAACGTAACATTTCTGTTTGACATGTATATACACCATTGTTTTTACATGTAGGGCGCGTGTGTTAGTCCCCTACTGTTTTATGTTTATATGTCTTTTTCTATTATCTAATAAATATTTAAATGCAAATATGTATCTTTAATTGTCTGGAGGAGACCATTTAATGCCCAGATTCAGTACAAATTCCTTTTCCCATTGTTTATATTTAGGGTTGGCACTCCATGGCAGTACTATCCTAACTAAAGTATATGGGCCTGGACTATAGACTTTTACTATACTATTAGCTATACATGTGACTGTTAGATTTTATTAGTATTGTTTTATTGTTTAAACAGGGAAGAAATAAATAATTATTATTAGTCCCAATACAATGCAGAAATATTCTATTTAATAACCTGGGTATTGTGTTCATATTATGAAGTGTTCCCACAGGACACGGCATGACAACTAGGGTGTATATCTGTAACAAGCTCCTATCAGGACAGAGATATTTACTCTGAGCATTACAACTGGAAACACAAACATTACTGATCTAGCATACAGAGATTTCCATTTGGCTTTTCCATTCCAGTTACAGGCTATCTCTTTTACAATTCAAGTTATCTGGATACGGTACATCTTCCACTGGTTATATGTCCCATAGTACTGCCTGAGTCAATATAGATACTGTACAATCAATGGAAAGCAGCTTTTAGTTTCAAAAAGTAAACATCTTGTATCTATGATTTGTCGACAAGCTTTTTAGCTCATCTGTATTTTAACAATATCCAACATATTTATTAAAGTTCTAATGTTAAGATGAAAGGGTGTAATCATCATTGTGTTTTGTAGCCACTGTACAACTGACCACATGATGAACCTGTGTTGCATTGTGCCTAGCAGAAAAATAAATAAATAAACCTTATGTCATATTCTATTCCTAATTCCAGGACCACGAAGGAGTGGCTCTTTTAAACATTTGCTCCTAATGTTAAAATAGGGAATTTGATAGGAGAAATTGTCTAATGCCTTGTACACACGGTCGGACATTCTGACCACAAAATCAGTCTGATTTTTTTCCGATGGATTTTGGCCGAAACTTGTGTTGCATACACACGGTCGGATAAAGTTGTCTGAAAATCCGATCATTCGGAACGAGGTGACATCAAACAAGTACGTCGGGACTATAAAGGGGCCAGTAGCCAATAGCTTTCGTGAGCATGCGTGGCACTTTGTCCGTCGGAATTTATGCGATTGGATTTTGTTGTCGGAAAATTTTAGATCGCGCTTTCAAACTTTGTGCGTTGGAAAATCCGACAGAAAAAGTCCGATAGAGCCCACACACGATCGGATTTTCCGACAGCAAGATCCGATCCCATTGGAATTTCCGACCGTGTGTACAGGGCATTAGAGCTTTCTTTCAACATGCAATCAAACACACAATTTATTCACCCAAATAAAATAGATCTAAGCCAAGTCACTAAAAAAATTCAATATAAGCTTTACATTGGTAATGTAATTTGTAATGTTTTAATATTTTAATGCCCAATTCTAAGGGCTTACTGTCAGAATACAATTGGTGATAGAGGAATTGCTTAATTAATGCTGTTTACAGTGGATAGGAAATGTACTGATTTCTCTCATTCACCCCACAGGGCTGAATGAGTGACCTTTTAACATGTATGGCGAGCATTGGTGGTCTGGGTATATTTTTGTCCTATTATGGGGAAATGCATTAATTGCCCTGATTTTCGTATCATGATATGTACAGATTGTATAACAGTGTAAATTTGCTGTCCCCTCAAAATAACTCAACACAAAGCAATTAATTAAACCGCTGGCAACAAAAGTGAGTACACCCCTAAGTGAAAATGTCCAAATTGGGCCCAATTAGCAATTTTTCCTCCCTGGTGTCATGTGACTTGTTAGTGTTACAAAGTCTCAGGTGTGAATGGGAAGCAGGTGTGTTAAATTTTGGTGTTATCATTTTCACTCTCTCATACTGGTCACTGGAAGTTCAACATGGCACTTCATGTCTGTTCTTCAGTGCTTACTGAGCTGCTTTCAAACTGATTTGCAGGTGCAGCCATAGACTTCTGTTATTACCTGTCAGTTTGGTGTGCTTTCAGAAAGTGCACGTCACCTGCAGGATATAATGGAAACCTATGGCAAAGTGCAGCTAACCCGCAGGAAAGCCCCAGGTTCACTGCGTTGTGGTAAAGCCCAGCGCATCAGATGGAAAGCAGGCTTAGACCCCTTTCACACAATCGATCCGACCCTATTAGACCCTCTATTCACCTATATGGAGTGGCAGATGTAAACAAACTAGTCCATTTACACCCACCTACCTCCAATCTGATCCACAAAAAAATAAAAAAAAATAAAAACAGAAGGGGATCCGTTCCCTTCCGTCTGAGCATATCGGATTGGAGGACCCATAGAGTAGAGTGGGCTGTGTCCTTGTCCGCTCTGCATAAGCAGAGTCTGCTCATTGTGGCCCATGACCGATTATTGAGTCGCTTGAGTGGCCCTCGCTCTTCAAAATGTTGTGCACCCCTGGCCTAGGCTATAAAAAGATTGCCAAGACCCTAAAACCTGCAAGTTGTATTCACCACGTCTAGATGCCTAAATGCATAGAGTTGCTGCCATATAATTGGCTGATTAGTAATCTGTGTTACCAAGTAATTAAAAAGGTATACCTAATAAAGTGGCTGGTGAGTGTATATACACACATATACATAATATTTTAGTTTTTCAGCTGGCTGCGATGATGTGTGTTAGATATCCACAGTTTCATAGGCAATAGTTTTTATTCTAAGCACAAGAAATGAAATACATTTCAGCGCTCCGCATCAGCAAACTCCCCAAGGACCAAATACTTTACATTTTTCCACCACTTTCCCAAGATTTATTTGCTAACTAGAGATTTGTACATTCTGGGATTTACATTTGTTACATCTGCATTACGTTCCAAAAAATGTTTCACATACACAACGTATATGGCCATCCTGATAAAGAATGAATGATAGTCTGTGTTATAATTGAATGTTCTGCACTCTGGCTCACCTCTAGGTGAGGAGAATCATGAATGCTCCAGTCTCAACAGAAACATACTTTTCCACAATGATGCTCACTTGCTGTTACTTCCATAGCAGCGTGGCTGTCTGGACAGTTATTCATAATAATATACAGCCTTGTGACTGGGCATTTCATTTGGCTGTAAATTTTAATACATAAAAAAAAAGATGACTCCTGCATTCGTGAAACGGTTCTGCACATGTACATTATAGTGAATCTGTTATGGGCTTTAGGTCAGTTTTAATAGTTGTTGTATGTATATAGTTATAAACAAATGTTGTATAGCTGTGCTATATATATTCTTCATTTCCCAAATAAACATATAATGCATGGCAAAGAATCCTGAGAATAGTGGTTATCTAAAGACACAGTATAGCAGTATTTGCCTAACTGGAGGCTCCCTTTGTCTGACTTAAAGTGTTACTAAACCCACAACCGTAAAATCAGTCTGTATAAGCAGTAAGTATACAGTATATATATATATATATGTATATATATATATATATATGCAGTATACTCACCGCGGAACCTGAGTTAATCCTCCGTATTGTGTAAAAAGACTGTTTGAGCCTTGTCTCCTCTTATCCTCTCCTTCTTCCACTATCCCCTATCCATCTCCTGATAGTACAAAGCCTTTGGAGTCACTCTCCACATACTCAGTTTGGTTGTGTTTTTTTTTTGGGGGGGGGGGCGGGGGTGTATGTGATCAGTACAGGGCCAATCAGCACTGTTCAGACAGACGGTCAGGAGTCATGCAGCCTCATATGCCTGACGAAGGGGTCCTGCACGGCTCCGAAACATTGCACTTTCCTTTGTGATGTGTTCTTTCCATTAAAACCTTTTGGACGAAAATTGCCGATCCATGGTGTGCGGGTGAATATGTACGCTTGTTTGATGTTTCCAGGACCCAACTGGTAATCGCTACAGCACCCACCATTTTATGAGCCATAGATACCAGGGACATGTGCAATAGGAATATTGATCAGAGTGCAGCCTCATAAGACAATCAGAGTAGAATGAAAACTCCTCCTACAAGCTTTAACCTGTGTTTGGCCAGACATTGATAGAGGTCACAAGACTGCTATATACTGCTGATGAGAAAAGTTTACATTTACAAAAATAATAGCATTTACATGTTCTGTGTACAGTAGGAGACCAGATATAGTGAATGCAGGGTCCTGGGTTTAGTAACACTAAAATAAGGGATGAGTCAATACTCTGACTCATACACTTGTTTGTATAAATCTCAGCTTGAGCTATTGAGTTCTGTTAACAGGCTTTTTACAACAAAGGAAAAAAGCATAGGGGGGGATTTGAAAGGGAGCCTAAAGCTTGCTGGGTAAAATACTACTTACATAATATTTACAATATCTCATATTTACCTATATCTTATATATTGTGGTTCAAATATTTGTTAATGTGAAATGTAATCCTTTTATGATAATTGTATTATCACCTTTCTAAAACAATCAATAGAAAATTATTGAAGCAGAAAGGCAAATGATTGGTTCTAGGCAAAAATATGTGTTTTGTGGGGGCCAGACTTAATTTTCTATAATATTAAACCAATATGTAAGTGTTGGCCTAGATTCTGTAACAGTATTCTAATCAAGCAGTCCACTAAAAATGAGAACTTTTAGTGATTCTCGCTAAGGGATCTGAATACAATGTTACACCCAGATATTAGAGTCTGGCAGAAGAGTTCTCACAGGCTGTGGTATATTTATCAGCCATAAGTCCCCACAGATCTATAGATAGCAGAGTCGTGCTTGGGCGTTTTCACTTGTACTACCTTCTAAAATAGAATGTGAAAGTTTTGTAAGGCAGAAATGAAACAGCCAAATCATGTGCACTGATGGGGAAAGGGTGTGTAACCAGACTATTTTTCGTGGTTTACTTATATGCCAGCAAAATACAGAAAACTATTTTTTATATTTAAATAATAATTGCAATTTTATTGCCATAGTTGTGCAATCTACATTTATCGAGCTATCTCTGTGTGAACTATCACTTAACGCAACTCTATCACAAAAAAACTGTTGCAAACACAATGGGGGTTATTTACAAAAGGCAAATCCACTTTGCACTAAAAGTGAAAGCTACAAGTGCAAAGTGCACTTGAAATTGCACTGAAAGTGCACTTGGAAGTGCAGTTGCTGTAAATCTTATGGGTAGATCTGAACTGAGGGGAAGCTCTGCTGATTTTATTATCCAATCCTGTGCAAGCTAAAATGCTGTTTTTTATTTTCCTTGTGTAGCGCCGGCTCCTGAAGAGCACGCGCTATGTGTTTTTGTCATTTAATATTCCTGGAACCGCAGTTAGGTTTTGGGTTCAATTACACTAAATTTTGGTCTAAGTGCCAGTCTAGCTGGATTGCATTGTGTTCTGCTTGACCATAGGTGGCGCCAGGGGCGTACCTGGAGCATTTGGCACCCAGAGCGGATCCTATATCTAGCACCCCCCCCCCCCCCATTAAAATTTTAAAAATGCCCCACTGCGCCCCCTGCATCCTTCAATTTCTCTTTGTCACTACTGCGTACCCTCTCTCCACAACTGCACCTCTGGGTCCCTTTACATTACACAACACCCTGCAGCTCTGGGCCCCTTTAGATTACATAGCACCCTGCCCTTCTGGACCCCTTTACATTACATAGCACCCTGAACCTCTGGACCCCTTTACATTACACAGCACCCTGCATCTCTGGACCCCTTTACATTACACAGCACCCTGCACCTTGGGACCTCTTTACATTACATAGCACCCTGAACCTCTGGACCCCTTTACATTACACAGCACCCTGCATCTCTGGACCCCTTTACATTACACAGCACCCTGCATCTCTGGACCCCTTTACATTACACAACACCCTGCCCCTCTGGACCCCTTTACATTACACAACACCCTGCAGCTCTGGACCCCTTTACATTAAACATCATCCTGTAGCTCTGGATCCCTTTACATTACACAGCACCCTGCACCTCTGGACCCCTTTACATTACACAACACCCTGCCCCTCTGGACCCCTTTACATTACACAAGACCCTGAACCTCTGGACCCCTTTACATTACACAACACCCTGCCCCTCTGGGCCCCTTTACATTACACAAGACCCTGTACCTCTGGACCCCTTTACTTTACACAACACCCTGCCCCTCTGGACCCCTTTACATTACACAAGACCCTGTACCTCTGGACCCCTTTACATTACACAACACCCTGCATCTCTTGACCCCTTTACATTACACAGCCCCCTTGCGCCTCTTGGCCCCTTTACATTACACAACACCCTGATCCTCTGGACCCCTTTACATTACACAGCACCCTGCAGCTCTGGACCCCCTGCATGTTACACAGACCCCCCTTCAGTGCAGGCTCCCTCTTCAGTGTAGCTCCCCGTTCAGTGCAGACTCCCTTCAGTGCAGCCCCCCTCTTCAGTGTAGCCCCCGTTCAGTGCAGCCCCCCGTTCAGTGTAGCCTCCGTTCAGTGCAGCCCCCCTCTTCAGTGTAGCCCCTGTTCAGTGCAGCCCCCCTCTTCAGTGCAGCCCCCTTCAGTCTAGCCTCCCTCTTCAGTCTAGCCCCCCCTTCAGTCTAGCCCCCCCTCTTCAGTTATGCCCCCTCTTCAGTCTAGCCCCCCTCTTCAGTGATGCCCCCTCTTCAGTCTAGCCCCCCCCTTCAGTCTAGCCCCCTCTTCAGTGATGCCCCCTCTTCAGTCTAGCCCCTCCTCTTCAGTGATTCCCCCTCTTCAGTCTAGCCCCCCCTTCAGTCTAGCCCCCCCTCTTCAGTGATGTACCCGGGGCGGCCCGCACCCCCCGCCCCCTACTTAGTACGCCTCTGGGTAGCGCTGTCATCTCTGGCAGGTGTTATAACACAGTTCAGTTAGGTGCATTAATTCTTTCTCTGAACCAGGGGGGTGTCCTCTTGCTGTGCATCCTGGGAGAGGGTACTTAAGGTACTGACGTAACGTGCTTCACGGTTCCGGTCCAGAAGTGCTTTCTGTCTGTTTGGTCCTGGTCCTCCTGACAAGCCCCCAGGGCTCTCATGGCCTGGGGTGCGGATCCATCCAATTCTGAGTGTCGGGGCTGGCTAGCCCAAGGCAAAGTAACTGGAGGGAGGATTCGGAGGTGGTCCGGATGTGGTCCGGTGCCATCTCAGTTTGTGGAGAGGCCCAGCCACTGGAGAAGCATACAGGGGAGGACTCTTCGGGAAAAGGCCACGCAAAAGGCTGGCTTCTCAGAAGGAGCCTGGAGACTTATGCCGCGTACACACGAGCGGACTGCATGGCGTACTTAGTCCGTCGAAACACATTTCAGAGGACAGTCCGCTCGTGTGTGGGCTTCAGCGGACTTTTTCAGCGTGCAGTCCGGCGTACTAAGAATTTCGGATTTTTCGAAATTCTGTCTGTCGTACTTTGGTTTCAGCGGACAATCCGCTCGTCAGTATGCTAGTTCGACGGACTAAGAATGGCGCATGCCCAGAAAGGATTTACACGGCGGAAGGGTGCTTTGCTGTGTATTGGACTTCCTATTTTTAGTCCCGTCGTACGTGCTGTACACGTCATCGCGCAAGCTTTCGACGGACTGTTTGGGTATCCGTGTGTGGTCAAGTCCGTTCAGTGGAAAGTACGACGGACTGTCCGTCGGATTGTATGACGAACTAAGTACGCCATACAGTCCGCTCGTGTGTACGCGGCATTAGTTGAAAGACCCCAAGCGTGGTACCGTACGAGGGTTCTCGAAGTTTGTCTACATCCTTCAGTTATTTAAGTGTTCTACAACAAGTCTGTGGCAGAGACTTTATTCAAGTGTTCTACAACAAGTCTGTGACAGAGACTTTGTTTGAGCACTCTATCGGCTGCTAGGCCTAGTGAGAGAAGGACTATCCGATAAGAGTGAAGATCCAGTTGTGAATGGCAATTCTCTGGATTTTCTAATGTGAGAGACTTTTCTATTTGATACGTTCCAAGGTAGTACCTGGCAGTACCTGGACTCTCTACCTTAACCCTCTAACCCTCTTTGTGGGTTTGTGGGTCTTGTGTTTTGTCTACTTCTTCTTTGCAAATAAAAATCCCTCAAGTGGATCTGGTGTCAGTCTCTGCAGTTCTTGGGCCATCTACCTTGGGAAACCCCTAGACATAAACGAGGTCAAGAAGGTAACGGTAAGCCCAATTAAATCAGCCACTCCTTCAGGGGTCAGTGCTACACTTGCAGGTCCTCCTCAGATCTACAGCGACTGCACTTCCGAGTGCACTTTCGGTGCAATTTCAAGTGCACTTTGCACTTGTATTGCAAAGTGGATTTGCCTTTCGTAAATAACCCCCCCAGTGTCTTCTGCAAATATTGCATAATAAATGCTCAGCTATCCTGCCAACCAAACTGCCGATCCCTACTATTGTAAAGTGGAACCGTCAGGTGAAAAGTCTGCAGAATTTGACGATTCCAATAGTATCGCATTCCTGATCCTCTGCTGTGGTCAGTCCTAGAATAACCTGCTTTCCATTCAGTGGACCTGATTCCTGGAATCTCGTTTTAACCTCTATTTCTCCTCTTCGAAACCACATTTCCGATGCTGCTGCGTTAATAATAGTTTTGTAAATTGCTGCCAAATGCATTATGGCCCACACCCTGCCACTGATGTCATTCACCTGTATAACCAAATTTTGTTTAATGAATTTGTTGCTTATTATGGAAAGATCAGTAACCACCAATTGTGAGTTAAGTGGTTGTAAAGGCACACTCTCTGCATGGAGGTAAAAAGCCTTCTGTGTTCAGCAGTTCCCCCAGCCCCCCCTAATGCTTACCTGAGCTCCCTCTTGATCCAGTGTTGTCCACGAGAGCCTTGGATCTCAGGGGAGTGGCACTCCTGATTGACTTTTGGCAACAGCAGGAGCCATTGGCTCCCACTGCTGTCAATCAAGTCAGTGAGACAGAGGAGGCGGGCCAAGCCACATCTCTATGCAGGGCTGTGGTTCAGGAGCGCACCTGCTTGGGTGACCTCACAGCAAGATGCTTTCTGTGGGGGCACCTGGCAGGAGGAAGGGGCCAGGCGCGCTAGTGTAGGACCCTAAAAGAGGAGGATCTGGGCTGATCTGTGTTTCACTGGTCCCAAAAAAAGTGTCAAACCTGTCTGATCTGTCCGCTGCAATGTTGCAGTCCCGCTAAAAATAGCTGATCACTACCATTACTAGTAAAAATAATAATAATAATAATACAAATGCCATAAATCTATTCCCTATTTTTTAGACGCTATAACTTTGTGCAAACCAATCAATATATGCTTATTGGGAATTTTTTTTATCATAAATATGTAACAGAATACATATTGGCCTAAATTAATGAATACATTTGTTTTTTTATATATTTTTTTGGATATGTATCATAGCAAAAAGTAAAAAAAAAAAATCCAAAATTGTGGGAGAAAAAGGACATCAGTTTTATTGGGGTACAGGGTCGCATACCCACGCAATTGTTGGTTAAAGTAACGCAATGCCGTATCACAAAAAATGGACTAGTCATTAAGGGGGTAAATCCTTCCGGGGCTGAAGTGGTTAATGTGAATCCTGTGTCATTTTCTCCTACATTTTCACAGTGGCAGGCTCTCGCACTATCATGGGGCGCATTGGACTCACATTTTCTGTTTGTATATAGAGAACCACATAAACAGAGACAGCAAGTTTATCCTTCCTTTGCTTTATACATGAACAGGTTTTAACATAAGCAAGACTAACATCTTCTCTTTTTTTTTACTTTAAAAAAGAGAAGATGTTTACTGATACTCAATCTATTTTCCATATGTAGCTTTATTTAAATTAAATTAAAATTTCCATCTAAATGGAATAAAATCTATGGTACGCTATGTGAATATCGCCAGTACTTTGCACTGAAATGTGTTACAGCATAAACCATATGCTCACTCATCATAAAGCCATATGCTTTTGTTCTGTATTATTCAGTGTTCCCAACTAATGGGTACATTTCATCTACCTCCATCCTCAAGCTGCTGTGTACTCTCCCAGCCTCAAATGGAAGTACAGTTGAATACATATCATTTGTTTATATCTCAAACATATTAGCATTAATTTGTATAATAAGATTAATCAACAGTAATGTGCAGACAGATTCTATTCACATTTTAAATTTATGAATACAACAAGACTGGTATAAATAAGTTATACGCCCTGTGCTTTAAAATCTCAATATATACTGTATATATTATGAGGCACTGGCTGGCCGAATTGTAAACAGTATATTTGTGTTACTTAGGTTTCTCACCTACCACGTTGAGGGTCTCCAGGGTTTATAACTAATAAAAAAACACAGTTTTTGTTTTTTTAGAATCTTTTTTTTCTGTTTATTGAACATTTTTAGTCAGTCACCAAAAATAATATAGAAGTCATTTCTAATGCCGCGTACACACTACCGGACTTTTCGTCAGACTAGGTCCAACAGTCTTCCCGACGGACTTTTGGCGGACTTTCCGAACGAACGGACTTGGCCACACACAAATGGACTAAGTCCATTTGAAAGTCTATTCGTTTTGAACGTGATGACGTAAATGGGACTAAACAAGGAAGTTCAATAGCCAGTAGTCAATAGCCGTCCTTGCGTCGTATTTGGTCCGTCGGACTAGCACACAGACAAATGGATTTCCAGATTTTTAGTCCGTCGGAATTGAGTCCTTTGGATAGATTTGAAACATGTTCTATTTCTAGGCCCGTCTGATTTTTTTCACGAAAAACGATCGGACTAGCCCACACATGATTGGATTGTCCGCTGATCCCGACGGACCTAGTCTACCGGAAATGCCAATCGTGTGTAGGAGGCATAAAGTTCACATGCCTGAAGAAGGGGCCCTGCGTGGCTCTGAAACGTTGCCGTCTGCTGTAATTATGTGATCCCTGATTAAAGTTTTGGACCCATTTTTGGAGATCCTGGTGTGCTGGTGACATCACTTTCTTCTTTTTCTATTTCTAAGGGTAAGACATTCTCTTGTTGCAACAGGTCTGTATAACTAGGTAATAACCTCTTTAAGTGACTATTGCCATTTTATAAGACATGAAATGCATAAACAGAGAAGAGAAAGGGGAGATAGGGAAGTAAGTGTTAGGTATTGGTGAAATATTGTCAGGAAGGCACTAGCCATAGTACTAATGAAGACATACACAGGTGCGCAAGCACAGGTGTGAGGTTGCCCTTTTTTCTATGCATAACCATGTGCAGATGCATGTGCGCATGCGCGAACAGGCCTGTGCACACACACATACATGCGTACAAGTAAATCTGTGAAAGGAATCTGTTTTTTTTTTCTTCAAATCTTAAGATGTTTTGACCTGTGTCCTGGAGTCAGGAGGCATTGTTGAGCTTTGGGTGGGAATAAACCTTCGTTCCTAGGTGCAAATCTTAGCTCAGCTGAGCACAGGCTTTTATATAGTGATGGTCGTGGTGCCGTCTCTTGTTCTCTTTGCTGTACGAACATGCTGCTGTGTAAAAAGGCTTGACAGAAAACTCAAGAAATATAAGGGCTGTCAGTTTGTTTTGGGCAACCCATTAGGGGACTCTCTGCTAGTCAGCAAATGGCCTGAATTTAGTTTGTTGCTAAGACAAACTGATGTATTGTTTTTTTTAATTCTCTGGACTTACTGTACATAGTCCTCCTGCACGGAAACAGACTTTGCTACCTTATGGAATAAAAGTGCAAGGCTGCAGTGCACATAATTTAACTAATTGGATTTTTATGTAAGCAGTCGTTTTCTTTACTCTAAGTTTTATACTGTAAATCAGCTATTGTGTGCTAACCTAATGAGCCGGGCCCTCTCAGATCTTTATATCTTAGACCTTGCTTGGACATAATCTTTTAATATTCTCAGCTCCCTTTTCTGATCATCTGCGATTTATGAGGGAAACATTCAAACTTTAGTTATATCTTAAATATAGTTTTTTTTTCTTGTGCTTGTATTCTAAACATCCTATCTTGTATTTTTCTGTGCACTGTCTAGCATAGCAGAACAAATTTCTTCACTGAAACAACAGCCTTATTTGTGGTTCTTTTGACCACAGCTTCTGTCTTCCTCTGCCGCTCTTTACCCACCTCCTAGACTTCCTGGACAGACTCGGTCATCAAAGTGTTTCTAAACATTATCATGCAGCTGTTGAAAAACATGAGCCTAGCATTAGAACAGATGTAGAAACTGAATGCTTAAGCTGAGTCTAGGTATGCTCTAATTTATGTGCAGAGCTCACTTGGATTCATCTCATTTCACTTCACATTTTAGTAAACAAGACCCAAAGTAAGAGCTGTGATACAAAATAAGTGGGTGTAACCTTGTGAGCTGCCTAACTCCTAACCTGAAACTAAAAATACAAATAAATATCAATATAAATATTTTAACAATCCAAATCCAAGTGTGCACCTTAAGGGCTTTAAAAAAAATGGGAGGAAGAAATGGGGCAGGAGTTGACAGAGAAAGAATGGGAAGAGATATTTGAAGGAATATATAAATTACCCTTAGCTATTAAGTACCAGGAAAAAAAATATAAAATTATATTAAGATGGTATAGGAGTTCAGTGGTTATGAACAAAATAAATAAAGAGAACTCTATATTTGGTATAGTTTTTGGAAGATAAAAATATTTTGGGGCAAGATAATAGAACTATATCAGAAGGTGACAGGCATAAGAATAAAAACTGATATAAAGACAGTACTGTTCTCCCATACATCTGAAAGATTAAAACAAAAAGAGATAGAATTTCTATATCAAATGACTACAGTAGCTAAAACCATAATAGCACGTAAATGGAAAAAGGAAGAAGCTCCAACAATAATAGAGTGGAATTGTGAGATGAGCGAAATGTTTTTCATGGAGAAACAAATTAGACAAGAGGGATATGTAGAGAAACAAATCTCAGAATATTGGAAAAAATGGGAGGAATTGAGTACCTCAGGAAATTTGGGGGGATTCATATAAGAGAGGGGAGGGGGGGTTGAATGGGGTGGTTATTATATTTTGATATGTGTGGGTTTTTTCTCTTTTTTTTTTTTTTGTGTGTGTATGGGGAAATGTTGTAAAGAGATAAAATTTGTATGGTAAATATTGAATGTATGTTTTAAAATATAAAATAAAGAGAAATTTGAAACAATAAAAAAAAAGCCCGCAATAAATAATATTATCAGCTTGGAAAGTGAACAGGGAAAGGCAAACAGGACTTTAAAGGTACCAAAGGAATATAGTAATCAATCAAAGTAGAAAAATATAAATTTTATTTAAACACAATTTATTTAAAATAGCAGTGAACATTTACACAAATCACATAACATTTCTATTAACATGTACAGCCACTTCTTACTCTACATGTTTCGCTCATAAGAGCTTCTTCAGAAGCTTTTGAAAGTGTTGCATGAAGTTATGAATACTACAAGAAAAACAATAATAGTGAATAATTGTACTTGAAAATTGCCATGAGTAAAATTGCATGACATGTCATAAGTCATACATATATACATTTTAGAAAAAATATATATGTATACAAAATACATTTTATACAGAATAATGATGAGCTGAAGATGCATGCCTACCGGATGCTTGTGTTCATGAAATATAGACTTTGTAAATCCTGGCTCCAATCTAGGAATTAAGAGTGGGGAGAGAGGATAGAAAACCAACATATCGATTCTGAATAAAAATACTAATTAAGTAGAATATAACCAATTTTTCCATCCCTAAATTAAGAGGGTGATCTATTGGTTAGGATATTTTACAAAGGAATTTGTCATGACGCTGACAATAACAATCTTTGTCTATCGAACCTGTTATTCTACATAAAGAGAAAAGATTTGACATAGAGAGAAAAGATTTGACATAGAGAGAAAAGATCGCTGCTGGAATTGGGTGGGGGAAGTAAAATAAAAATAATGATGACGATGAATGTTATTGGCTGATTGTAACCAAAAAGGAGGAGCAGTAAAATAGCTAGAACTAAGTACACACGTACAGCCAACTTACTTTCACTTACGATTTCTAGCAGAGAGAGACACACACACTGAATCATTTCAGAAGACAGTCAATCTTAGCTGGTCCGTTTGTCAGAGAACCTAAATTATTTAGCAATTAAGCATAAGCACAGCAGCAGAACAATAGTGAAGCAAGCTACAGTTCAACATAACTTTTTCATAATAATCTGCTGCTATTGTGTTAGTGTTGTGAACTTGATAGTGATACTAGTGTTGTGATAGCCTCAGAGGCTGCCTGTGTTGTGGGGGGGGGGGGGATTTATTATTATAGATTCTATATTATAGATTGAGAGTCTATATAGATTATATTTACCCTATTTTGTTACCTGTCTGATCAGTGATTACTATCACCAGTCCATTTTCTGTTTGAACTATATACATTCAACATGAACAACAAAGATTCGACAAAGTAGCGAAAAACATACAAACGTTGAATCTTTGGCTTATGGTGTCTGTCGAAAGTTCTAAGAAGATTCGACAGAGCAGCTAAACTATACGGAGTCATACAGTTTAGCTGCTCCGTCAAATCTTCTTTGAACATTCAACAGACACCATTAGTCTTCAATGACAGATTCAACCTTAATTCATTTGGATTTTCGGACAAATGCAATTTTTTAACGAAAAACGAAATAAATAAAAACAATTTTCGGGAGTAACTAAATAAATGTATTTCTCGGATGAAAACAAAATTCCGAAACAAAATATTTCAGTGTGCACATGTCTATTGGTGACTCCCAGTCAGAGCGTTGGAATAGGGAAAGTGGGCAAGCTAAAAGTTGGCACCTGAGGGCCTAAGCAGAACACAAGATGATTGATTGGTTGAACACTATTGTTACAAGTGCCCTAGGTGTCCATAAGGTTACAGGTTCTTCCCCAAACCAAATCGCTCCAATAATCAAAAAAGTATAACGATCAATTTTCTATTGATTGAAATAAACAGCATCCAAACGGCATACATGATCAGCTCCACATGTACACAAAATCACAGAAAAATAAGTGCACAGTGTTCCCCCATCAAAAAGAAAATAAAACAATAAATAAATGCGAATAAAGGGCTGTTCATTAGAATATCCATTTTAGTAACACAAGGAACTATAAATTACATCAGATGTAAAGTGAAAACAGTACCACTCCTGCTTACACACTTAATCAAGTTGTCCAAATGCACTGGAGTCAAAAAGATGGAAGAGGGGTGTAGAGAAACCATATTTTAAATTAGATTATTGCAATTTATAGGAAAGGCTTGAAACTGAATGCATCATTCAGTCCAGGCAACTTGAGAGCTGATAGATTATAAATCCAGCAAGCTTTTCGTTGCAATAATAGTTTGTCATTGTCTACCCCCCCCCCCCCCCCCCCTCATTATTTTGATAGGTATTCCAGTGCAAAAAAATTGAATTTTCGACAAATCAAATGCATGAAAGAGACTGGGAGTTTACATTTTGGATTTGGAGACCAGTCTAACATGATCATGGATACGATGAAAGAATGGTCTCTTTGTTTTCTCCACGTTGTAGGCCCTGCAGTCACACAACATGATATAGACCTCCCGCCCGATTGACAATTGGCGAGGAAGCGTGGTCTAAAAGTGGGTTCATCAGGTAATGTAATCTCACAGGCCCCACATATGAACCTGCAAAAACTACATTTACCGCAAGGAAAGGTTCCTGTATGTGCATGCAGATCTGTTTTGGTGGGATGATGGTGACTATGGACCAGATTGTCTTTTAGGAATTGTCAGAGGAAGTCACAAGATTGTGACGAAACCGGTCTCCAGGGGACAATATCACCCCCCTTGTCCTGTTCATAAGCATATCAAGGCTTGTTTTTATTGTGCTACATGTGAGTGTACATCTATGTGGGATTTTAAGTTTAATAAACCCATTTTAAAATGTTATCACACCATTGCAAGTTTCTATTATCTTTCACATGAGGAGATTGCTGGTAACCAGGAGGAAAGTGGCTTGTGAACAGTAGGAAGGCGTGATCTATGTAGCAGCAGTTAAGCCATAACTAACCACTACAAGAAAGAGGAACCATAGAAGGATCTTTTCAAGCTGATAATATTGTTTATCACAGGTTTTTTTAAAAAGCCCTTAAAGCGGGGGTCCACTCAAAAAAAATATTAAAAGCCAGCAGCTACAAATGCTGAAGCTGCTGACTTTTAATAAATGGACACTTTACCTGTCTAGGGTGCCCACAATGTCGGCAGCCGCAGCAATCGCTCATCTCTCGACTGCCCCCTCCACCATCCTCCATAAGGAAACAGGAAGTGAAGCATTGCGGCTTCACTTCCCGGTTCCCTACTGCGCATGTGTGAGTCACGTTCTGCATCCTCACTGGTCCCCGCTGTGTTCTGGGACCTGTGTGTTTCCGAGAACACAACGGGGGTGACGCAAAGTGGTGTGACTCCCGCAGGAGTCTAATCCCGGAAGTGGGTGCAGATACCTGTATTATACAGGTATCTGCACCCTTCTTCCCCCATAAAGGTGCCAAATTTGACACCGGAGCGGGGGAGGGTTCCGAAAAACAGAAGTTCACTTTTTGTGTGAACCTCTGCTTTAAGGTGAGGGTACACCTGGTGGGGGGTGTGTGCACATCGCATGAAGAAATCACTGTCACGGTTTATTATGTTTAAACTTTTGAAATATTAAAGATTTCCTGTGCAATACATGGAGCATAAGCACTTTCTTTATATTTATATGATTTGGACATTGCATGCAGATTTTACCATCCTGCTCTAACATTTATATTTGTATTTTTATAATGTCTTTTTACATTATTGTGGATTCGTGTGCATCACACGGAGCATGTGCACTTTAATTATATTATTTAAGTTTTGTTTGTTTCACATTATAGATTTTATGCTAAAGTTATTAGTTAAATATGAATTTTATTTAATTTTAGCACCGCACATTTGGTATATTATTGTGTTACAAAATAGTATCAATAATAAGTAGTGTGGGCTCTTAGGATTTTTGAAATCTAAAATATACCCAAGTCTCATTTAGATACGTATGTTTCCTTCTTGGCTGGAAGGTGATAAGCCAATTGAATTGTTTTGTTTTTGTATTTTTTGTATTTTTTGCTCTGTCTTTCAAAACTAATAAAAATTAATTATATAAAAAAAGATATGTATGATTCAGGTTGGAGGTCCTCAGGACTACCTCATATCAGGCACTATGTAAGGTGGAGATAAAGAGATAACATTAAGCTTCTCATGATCAGAATAAGCTGAGCAAGAATAACAATTGAAAAATTAGGAGACAAGCAGTACTAGGAAACAGAATGATAACGTGGTCAAACATATAGTGCAAAACTGGGAAGAACAGCTCTGGGTGGATGCAAGTAAGTGAAAAAAGAGCCAAGGCAGGCAGATCAATTTCATGGTTGTAGGGAGCAAGCCAAGTTCAGAGTAACCAGTACAGCAGGAACCAGAACTACAGGCAAAGCTAAATAATGATTCATGATCCAATAACAGAAATGAAATGTCACAGATCAGAAATTTAGGAAATATTAAAGATGTCCCATAATCAGGCTACAATAGGTATACTTAATAAGCAGATGTACTGTATATGTAGCCTCTTCAGCCTATCCATATAGTGTGACAGCAGATGTGAGTTCTCGCACAAGTGTGGAGCAGGTGCCCAGATAATTGTGAAATCTGATGTTCATGAGAAGCAGGCACATTTTCTAAGTACTAATAATAATGTGCAGCAGGACCAGAACCTGTTTTAACACATAATATGCCCTATGTAATAATAAAGAAAAAATAAACCCTTATAAAATCAATCTAGACAATTCTATTAATGTCTGAATAGAAACAAGGTGGTGAGATTCAAGTAGAACAATTAATAACATAAGTGTGTCATTAACACAGGGCACTGTTTACACGTTCATGTGAGTGTATCTTCTGTGTAACAATCTGTTTTATATGTACCCTGTCAGGGAACTGCTTCCCACACTCCGCTTGAGTGCTTTCATCAGTACACTGCTTCCTCCAGTCTGGACCTTCAGATATCAGATATGACAGCCACATATTGCAACCAAGAACCAGGCAAGACTAGCTCAGTTGAAAAACTGGAACACTTTATTTGAAACTCAGACACATACTTTTATATCCCACAGGAGGACATCACCCCTCCTGATCATATTACCCCTACAAACTGTAACCAGAAACATAATTACAACAACTGACATACTATAAACTTTACAATTATTAGCCATTTGGATGACTCAGATGTCTCATTGCAGGCCGAACTTGACGGCTTCAAACTTAGAAGGTACAATACACATTAAAATAAGTTTAACTACTTCAGCCCCGGAAGAGTTTACCCCCTTAATGACCAGAGCATTTTTTTCAATACGGCACTGCATCACTTTAACTGACAATAACTTTTTTTTCCACAAATAGAGCTTTCTTTTGGTGGTATTTGATCACCCATGCGTTTTTAATTTTTTGCACTATAAGCAAAAAAAGACCAACAATTTAGAAAACAAAACAATATTTTTTACTTTTTGCTATAATAAATATCAAAAAAATTAAAAAAACAAAAACAAATTTCTTCCTCAGCTTAGGCCGATATGTATTCTTCTACATATTTTTGGTAAAAAAAAAAAGACGCAATAAGCATATATTGATTGATTTTCGCAAAAGTTATAGCTTCTATAAAATAGGGGATAGATTTATGGTATTTTTATTATTATTTTTTTTTATTAGTAATGATGGCGATCTGTGATTTTTATTGTGACTGCGACATTGCGACGGACAGATCGGACACTTTAGACACTTTTTTGGGACCATTGACAGTTATACAGCGATCAGAGCTAAAAATACCCACTGAATACTGTATAAATGTCACTGATAGGGAAGGGGTTAAATACTAGGGTGCGATCAAGGGGTTAAGTGTGTCCACTCAGTGTGTTCTAACTGTAGGAGGGATGGGCTCCCTAGAACGTGACAGAGACCACTGCTCCCAATTAGGGAAGAGCCAAAACCCTCCCCCGTTCGGTTCACACCAGAACATGCAAACCGAACAGGCAAAAAATTTGTTCGAACACGCGAACACCGTTAAAGTCCATGGGACACGAACATGAATAATCAAAAGTACTCATTTTAAAGGCTTATATGCATGGTATTGTCATAAAAAGTGTTTGGGGATCTGGATCCTGCCCCAGGGGACATGTATCAATGCAAAAAAAGTTTTAAAAACAGCAGTTTTTTTGGGAGCAGGGAACCCCACACCAAAATTTAAAAAAAAATGCTGTGAGGCCCCCCAAAAATCCATACCAGACCCTTATCCGAGGACGCAACCTGGCAGGCCGCAGAAAAAGAGGGGGGCAAGAGAGCACCCTCCTTCTGAACCGTACCAGGCCACATGCCCGGTACGGTTCAGGAGGGGGGTGACCCCGCCCCCTCTGACATCACTGGAAAAGCCATAGGAAAGTCATCAGGGGCGTAACTATAGAGGGTGCAGCAGTCGCGACTGCAACCGGGCCCTGTGATGCAGGGGGCCCATGCAGCCCCCTCTACATATGGCCGGCAGCAGCATAGGCAGCTAGGGGTACCAGTGCACCATGCACACGGGTGGCTGGAGATGGAGGGTGACTAGCAGAGTTCCATGCTCGACTATCGCACTGGCTGCTCTTTAGTTGTGCATTCCCCGCATGACCTGTGTCCTCAGCCGGCTCCTCAGAGTACCCCTCTCCTGCTCCATGCATTGGATGAGTGTGCGGCCTACAGCTTGGTCATGGTGAGAGAGAGGATCCCATCCCCCACACACCATTACATACCCCCTCCATCTCCCCCTGGGGACAGGGACCCCCACCTCCCCTGGGGACAGGGACCCCTTCTCACCTGGGGGCAGTAACTTCATCTGCCCTGGAGAAAAGGACCTCATCAACTTATGGGGATGGGGACCCCATCCTGCCTAGGGACAGTCCCCCAATGGGGCACCTAAAAATAAAAATAAAAATATAAAAAAAAACGACTGATACCAGTGGTGGAACTACAGGGCTCACAAAGGTCATACCTGTGACCACGCCCTGGAGTTCCCCCGCCGGACTCGGAGGGAAGGGCCCTGGCTGGGGTTCAGGGGGGCCCTTCATGGTTTCTTGCATCGGGGCCCTGAAGGTTCTAATTACGCCACTGAAAGTCATTATTTAAGAAGTGTCAGATGAATCGAAGCGTCACACGGCTGAAGACTCCCACAGAGGCAGATCGTGCGGACGGTGCAGAGCAGAAGCCGGAACAAGATGCAGGACGAGAAGATCGGAGGAAGAAGAAGATGAAGAAGAAGATGCAAAAGAAGAAGTCGGAGGAACAAGAAGAACAGGGAAGGAAGACCAGAAGAAAGAAGATGAAAAAAGAAGTGGAAAGAAGAATTTAATAAAGGACTTGTCGAAAATTGTCTCTTGTCTTTTTTAACCTTTTTGTCACTTTTTTGTGAAATGGTAGGGGTACATTTGTACCCCATTACCAATTCACATGGGGGGGCTGGGATCTGGGGGCCCCTTTGTTAAAGGGGGCTTCCAGATTCCGATAAGCCCCCCGCCCGCAGACCCCCACAACCACCGGGCAAGGGATGTGGAGATGAGGCCCTTCTTCCCATCAACATGGGGACAAGGTGCTTTGAGGGGCTACCACAAAGCACCCTCCCAAAGTTGAGGGCATGTGGCCTGGTATGGTTCAGGAGGGGGGCGCTCTCTTGTCCCCCCCTCTTTTCCTGCAGCCTGCCAGGTTGCGTGCTCGGATAAGGGTCTGGTATGGATTTTTGGGGGACCCCACACCATTTGTTTTTGAATTTTGGTGTGGGGTTCAACTTAAAATCAATACCAGACCTGAAGGGCCTGGTATGGAATTTAGAGGGACCCACACGCATTTTTATTTTTTTTCATTTATGTTCGGGGTTCCCCTGTGGGGAAATCCCCATGCCATTTTTATCAATGAACTTTTATGTGTATTGCGGACCGACAATTCATTGCCATGGCAAGGTGAGTATCAATGGCATAGCAAAGACACTATAGGGTTGATTTACAAAAGGCAAATAGGCTGTGCAGTTGCACTCTGCAAGTGCAGCTGCTCCAGAGCTTACTAAATGAGCAGAAGCTCTGCTAACTTCCATCATCCAATCATGTGCAAGCAAAAATCCTCCTTTACTAAGCCCTGGAGCAACTGTACTTGCAGAATGCAACTGCACTTTGCAAGGTGCACAGTCTATTTGCCTTCAGTAAATCAACCCCTGTCTCTTTGTCCTCGGTGAGCAAGGTGACAGTGTCTCTTAAAGCTTAAAAGTTGAATTGATCACCTCTTAGCCCTTGTACACACGGTCGGAGATTCCGTCGGAATGTGTCCGATCGGAGCGTTTTGGCGGATATTCCGACTGTGTGTGGTATGCATCGGACTGTTTCCGTCGGAATATCCGTCGGACCAAATTTTCCAACTTGCTGGAAATATTTTCCGACAAACTGCTCCGATCGGACATACTCCGATCATGTGTAGAGAATTCCAATCGGACAAAGTGCCATGCATGCTCAGATCAAATTCCTACATCAATGCTATTGGCTACTAGCCTGAACGTAGTCCCATCGTAACTAAATTACGTCAGCACGTTCTGAAAGATCGGATTTTCTGAAAACTTTGTCCGACCGTGTGTATGCAACAGTTTCGGACAAGATCCGTCGGACAAAATCCGACGGACAAAATCGGATTTGGTTGTCGGAATGTCCGACCGTGTGTACAAGGGCTAAGCCTTCCGGAGTTGCAATAAGATACAATGCACAAACTATGCACTCTTCAGTACCATTTAACCACATTATTTGATATGAGGATTTCCTGCAGGATTCCTGGTACCCATCTTGAAAAAAGGCTGAGCTGGTGTTGTCCTTTCCTACCTGATAATTCAAAAACATCTTATTGTAACAGTTGTCTAATGCTGGCTGATAACAGCAAATAGTTGATGACTTGTACAAGACGTCAGAGGTACAGAGGTACATCATTGTGGGAGGGGCACTGGATCAGACCCCCCCCCCCCCCCCGCCTTTCTTTTAGGGGGAAATGTACAATCAAAAAGGAAATGAAAAAAAAAACATTTACCATTAACGCAATTGAAAACCAGAATTAATAACATCAATCTTATGGAAAAAATATTCCACACACTACAGAACACTATTCCTTTTTATAACAAAAAATGGGAACCATTGTTAATTGTTTCCAATCTCTTCTTCAACACTGAATTATAATATTACTAACATTTATCAGAAGAGCATTAGAGTTTTATATTTACAATATGCATAATATACAATATTATAAATTATAAAAAACATTTTTTTGTTCTTTCTTATGTTTAAAATACCTGTATTATTCTTTTCTACGGCATATGTCAAAACTTTTTGTACCACCTTTTGTACCAAATACAAATAGTTTGTAAACAAAAAAATATATAAATATCATCCCCAATTCCTTGTGAAGCAGAAATAATCTCTTTTAGGTTACAGTGACAATTATCAAGTGAATGTACCATTGTCCCAGTGTTTGTCTGCACAAACCTAAGGATTCATCCTAAGTTTTTGAAAATGATTTTTTAGAACAGATTCTTTGCATTAGTAGGTCTTGTAATAATGATACTGATTTGAAAACTGTTTTTATAAATTTAAATTCATCTTTTGATTTTTTGACTGTATGCTTCCAAAAATTACTTCAAATGGGCATGTAAGGGGTATCTTTAAACTCAGACAACTACAATTTGGGGAAGACTTCTAGAGCTGTGAAAATATAATATTGGGAAAATCACAGATGATTGTATTCTTTATTGTTTTATTTTTTATTTAAATTATAAATCAGCTAAAGAATATGTATATATTTACATTTACTACCAAATACATTCAATATCAGTTATGTTAAAAATATGAGCAATTTATTTGAATATACTACAAAATAAAAAGTTATTTAATTAAAGAGTAATGCTTAACGTGGTTATAAAGGCAGAAGGTTTGTTTATCTTATTGCATTCTATGCATTAAGATAAAAAGTTTTCTGTGTGCAGCAGCCACCCTAATACTTATCTGAGCTCCATCTCAATCCAGCAATGTTACACAAGAGCCACAAAGTCTGGGGACTCTGCCGCCTAATTGGCTGAGACAGCAGCAGGCTCTATAAGCTGTTGCTGCTGTCAAAGTCAGTGAGCCAATGAGGAGAAAGAGGGGGTGGGACCAAGCTGCAGCTCCCTGTCTGAATAGACATACAGAGCAGCGCCTTGGCTCAGGTGCCCCCATAGCAAGCTGCTTGCTGTGGGGGTAGGAGGGAGGGGCCAGGATTGCCAGTGAGGGACAATAGAAGAGGAAGATCTGGGCTGCCCTGTGCAAAATCATTGCACAGAGCAGGTAAGTATAACATGTTTGTTATTTTTAAACAAAACAAAACAAACAAAAAAACAAGACTTTAATATCACTTTAATTTTAAAGTATTTAGTGTATTCAAATGTATATTAGAGTAATGTACACACGGTCGGACTTTCCGACGGAAAATGTGCGATCAAAGCGTGTTGTTGGAAATTCCGACCATGTGTAGGCTCCATTGGACTTTTTCCATTGGTATTTCCAATACACAAAGTTTGAGATCTGGATATAAAATTTTCTGACAACAAAATCCGATCGCAAATTCCGATTGTGTGTAGACAATTCCGACACACAATGTGGCACGCATGCTCAGAATAAATTATGAGACGGAAGCTATTGGCTACTGGCTCTTTAACTACCTCTTTATAGTCCTGACGTACGTGTTGTACGTCACCGTGTTTTTGACGATCAAAGTTTCCGACAACTTTGTGGGACCGTGTGTGTGCAAGACAAGTTTAAGCCAACATCCGTTGGAAAAAATCCAATGGATTTTGTTGTCGGAATCTCCAATCGTGTGTACAGGGCATAAATAAAAAAATGCAGTACATCTCATCAATGCAAGTTTTATCCCTTTATAGACCATGCAAGTACGGAAAAGTACCTGTTGATCTGCAAAAATGCACTTAGCAAATAATTTACTCTGGTGGAATGAAACCACATGCCTTTTGTGGACTGAAATGAAAAGACTTGGTGTCAGCCCGGCCCAGATGTCTGTTTTTATACTCATGAACCTCTCCATTCTACCCATCTCCACAGCATAGGCACTAATTGCGGTCTAGTGCAAGATAAGAACTGGAAGGGTGTAGAGAGGGTAGCTCTGAATTTTTGACACAATCAATAGGTATTCATTTCACTTTTGGAACATGTATAACAAAATGCTTTCAATGGTATATTTAATGAACCAAAAAGGTGCAAATAAGAAGTTTATGATTAGGGTTTACATACACCTTAAATAAGCCTGTGGAGGATGGACACACATTTCTATTTACTTTAACCACTTGCTTACTGGGCACTTAAACCCCCCTCCTGCCCAGACCAATTTTCAGCTTTCAGCGCTGATGCACTTTGAATGACAATTGCGCGGTCATACAAAACTATACCCAAATGAAATTTTTATAATTTTTTTCCCACAAATAGAGCTTTCTTTTGGTGGTATTTAATTACAGCTGGGAGTTTTATTTTTTTCTAAACAAACAAAAAAAGATGCAAAAAAAAAAAATCATGTTTAATAGTTTGTTATAAAATTTTGCAAACAGGTCATTTTTCTCCTTCATTGAAGTGCGCTGATGAGGCGGCACTGATAGGCTGCACTGGTGGGCACTGATAGGCTGCACTGGTGGGCACTGATAGGCATAGTTAAGGCGGCACTAATAGGCACAGATAAGGTGGCACCGATAGGCACAGATAAGGCAGTACTGATGGGCACAGATAAGGCGGCACTGATGGACAAAGATGGGCACAGATAAGATGGCACAGATGGGTGGCACGGATGGGTGGCACTAAGGGGCACTGATAGGTACCACTGATAGATGGGACTGATGGGCACTGATAGGTGGCACTGATAGGTGGCTCTGATAGGTGGCACTGCTGGGCACTGATGGGCGGCACTGATGGGCACTGGTAGATGACACTGATGGGCACGGATATGTGGCACTGGGGTGCAGCACCGTTGTTCAGGCAGATTGTGGGCACTGATGGGTGGCACTGTGGGCACTGATGGGTGGCACTGTGTACACTGATGTGTGGCACTATGGGCACTGATGGGTGGCACTGACGGGGGGCACTTATTTATTCCTGGAGGTGGCACTGGCAGGGGGAAGGTGGGCACTGGTAAGCTGACCGTGATCAGGACATCAGTCCCGATCACGGCCGCCGGTGATCGGCTCTTTTTTTTCTCCTCGTGCTGTCAGCGTGAGGAGGAAAAATAGCTGATTACCGGCTCCATTGTATCACATGATCAGCTGTCATTGGCTGACAGCTGATCATGTGGTAAGGGGTCGGGATCGACCCTTTGCTCGGATCCGTGATCAGGCGAGTCTCATAGACTCGCCGATCACAGAGCGCGCCGCGCACGCCCCTCAGGGGGCGGGCAGGCCGCTCGTGCATGGAACAACGTCAATAGACGTAGTCCCGGCAAAGGAGGTCCGCGCTGTAGCCGTCATTTGGCTATAGTGCGCATCTCTAGTGGTTAAGGTGAAGTATCCCCATCTAAAGTAGAACTATGATACCCTAATTAGCACTTAATTATGAGCTCATCTGCACTTATGGTATTCTCATGGTCTCCCTGCAAAATCATAAAAATAACCACTGAGTCTGCCAATGAAGTTTACCTAATGCAGCTTTATGTTGCATTTACAGTATGTTGGATTGATAAAATAGGATTATTTTGTATAAAGCCAGAAGGAAGGGAAAAAAGTGTCCATAACAACCAGATAGCTGCCGATATTTTGTTAATATAATGTTGGCTGCTATAAGCAAACATGTCCACCTTTCTTTTTCCTCTAGTTATCATTGAGGACTGCCAATCTCCTGTGCTCCTTGCAATGTCAAGCATTATATATTTCAATCTACTGTACATAGCTATACCATGGAGATTCCTGTGTGTATTGACTTGTAATATCTTTCCTTTTGCAACATCAATTGATTACTGCAGTAAACCTTTGTAAACAATTCCAATGGTGCAGTGCATTAATAAAATCAATGAAACAAAGTTTATGTATTTTGTGTGTATATTTACATAAACAAGTCCCATTGAATAATTATTTTGATTCTTCTTGTTAAAGCGGAGTTCCACCCAATTTTGAGAGGTGGTCTTAAACGAAAGGCCACCTCTCCACCCCTGGTTTTTATATATTTAAAACATTTTTTTTTACTTTCTCTCGTACCTTTTTTGGAAGTACTAAGAGTACTTCCGTTCCAGCCAGTACACGACCAAGGACGTCACATCCTCTTCTGTGGCGAGCCCCCCTCCCCGTTGTCTTCTGGGACATGTATGTGTCCCAGAAGACAAGCTGGCCATTCACAAAGCGCTGTGCGACTCGCACATGCGGAGTTGGGAACTTATTGGAATGGCGGTGCCTGCACCCTATCCGATGGACGGATCGGCCTCGGGGGGGGGAGGGGGGGGCGACATCGCAGGCTCCCTGGACAGGTAAGTGTCCTTATTAAAAGTCAGCAGCTACAGTGTTTGCAGCTGCTGACTTTAAAAAAAAAAGAAATTTCGGCTGGAACACCGCTTTAACATTATAAACAATGATGCTATTTTATTGCAGCTTTTTGTATAAATGGGTAAAAAATAGGAACACTGTGTTCTCTTTTCACAACCCAGAAATGTAATTTACACTCGATGTACCGCTATACTAAATAGGCTGTCATTACCTGGCTGGGGATCAGTCACTCACTAAAGCATTCGACTGCAAGAACCCGTTTAAGGATAATTAAAGACCAAATTTAACACTACAATATAGGAGAATGTAACAGCATGGTGTTTAGAAAAATGAAGATCTTATACTTTAAAGTAAACATGTGACCATTGGAAAAATAAAATGAAACTATCCGCACCTCTCGTATTTATATTGTAGGACAAACACATTCCTTGTGAATTTTGTTGTGGGAAAAAATCTTAGTAAATATATTTTTAAGGCTTTTTTTTCTAGTGGTTACATCAGTCTTTCTCAACCTTTTCAACACAAAGGAACCCTTGAAATAACTTTTCCGTCTCAAGGAACCCATGCTAAAAATGACTAAGTCTACAACTCATGATACATTAGTGTGATGGTCAGTGGGAAGAATGGTCCTTACACTTGTGGTCATTGGGAGAAATTCCCCCCTTATAGATAGCTAAAAAGATCAACAGTGTCAGTGGAAACTTATTTTAGAGGCAGAAATTGTCATTGCTCAAGAAACCCCTAGCATCCCCTGGAGGAACCCTGGGGTTCCACGGAACCCTGTTTGAGAAACCTTGGGTTACATGATGGCTATGCAGCTCTCTCAACATCGCTGTTGGCTTCCTTACCACAACCCACAGGATGACTTGTGGCTATTCCTACTGCTGAAGGAATGGCTATCTGTGACATAAAACAGTGACTACAGGACCTGGAGACTACGCTGTCCATAGCCCCTACCCTGGCACCAACACAATAGGGTGACAGTGCTACCAGGGTAGTTCGAGCCTGTAGATAGTGTTGTCACTCTATTCAAGGAAGCACTGGGAATAAGCTAAAATGTGTAAGTATACACATACCTTTCCTATTAAAAATATTTACCAATTTTTTTTATTTTATTTTCATAGTGGTTTTAATTTAGTTTTGTTAGTTTTTTTGTTATTTTGCACTGTTTACGGGAAATATTTTCTTTCATATTAAAGTGAAAACAGTTCTCCACAAATTTATTTACATGCTTTACAATGGAAAAAAAACGCAAATACTTGCTTAAGTATACACCCCCTTCATGTCAGCTTTAAGTAAAAGCACCGTGAAGTCTGTATTAGCTTTGCACATCTGGGCATCACAATCTTTCCTCATTCCTCTTTACAGAATTTCTTCAGCTTTGTCAGGTTTCAAGTAATAAACAGCATTTTCAGAATTCCTGTCACTGTCAGTTTTGATAATCTTAAGATGTATGCAAATGTGAAGAAAAATAAAAACAAAGACCTGTGAAATATAAAAAAGTATTAAAGTGCGTCTAAAGCCAAGAATGTTTTATTGTTTTTAATCCATGAAACTGAAGAGGGGGATTTTTTCCTCTCATTTCTTGTTGTGTCTGCAAGACATGGAATAACAGAAAAACTCCCTAAGAATGGATTCACAACTGTGCAGTTTTGGTGCTTTTTGCATTTTGCAGATTTGCAATACAGTCCATTTAACATGGTTTCCTATGGAACACGATCTATAATGCAAATCTGCAAAATGTAAAAAGCACTAAATATGTATAGGTGTGAATCCAGCCTCAGGGTGACAGACAGCAATAAAACAACTGACAGGGGTTTTGGATAGACATGTGCGGTTAGTTTTGTACAAATCAAAAAAATCGTACATTCGGAAGCATCCGAAATACAAATTTCTATGTTTCCGTATTGTATACGAAATACGAAATTTCGTTGACAAATTTCGGATCCAAATTCCATTACAATGGAAACGTGACTGGTGTTTTGTGCCAAACAGAGGTTTTCTTCTGCTGCTGAGTGAGGGTTGGGAAATTTACCTTTTTTAATATGGGAGTGGGGGACTGGTACTGGTGGTCAATGGAAGATTCAGAATCGGACAAAATAAGAATGTTTGTTAATATTGTTTTATTATTGTCATAATAATTACCATTATTCGTTATGGTGAAGTTAAAAACCCAGGGGGTCAGCACAGCACAGGGATGGAGAGAGCCCCTCATAATGAGCACAGCAGGGGTACAGCCCCAGGAGGAAGTCAGCACAGCACAGGGATGGTGGGAGCCCCTCATAATGAGCACAGCACAGGGATGGTGGGAGCCCCTCATAATGAGCACAGCACATAGATGGTGGGAGCCCCTTATAATGAGCACATCACAGGGATGGTGGGAGCTCCTCATAATGAGCACAGCAGGGGTACAGCCCCAGGAGGAAGTCAGCACAGCACAGGGATGGTGGGAGCCCCTCATAATGAGCACAGCAGGGTGACAAACCCAGGAAGTCTGCACAGCTCAGGGATTGTGGGAGCCCCTCATAATGAGCATAATGAATCAATGACTGCCATATTGAGAAAGGTATTTTTTAGTTCGTAATTGTTAGGAAAAGTTAACGAACCTAACCAAAATTCATATATATTTCGTACGAATTCAAATTGAATTTCGGACACGAATTACAAAATACTAATTAATGGCTAATACGAAACGGAACAAAACTAAATGAATTTATTGACGGCACACATGTCTAGTTTTGGACAATCCCTTCTATTTTAAAATAGTAGTCCTTTAATTCTTTCACTTCCTCTTCATATAGTTTACTTTAATATGGTGCAATATTTTTTCATTATTATGATCTTTTACGGCACGTCTTCCTTCACTAATCTCTAGGAACCCTGCGGAAACTCAGAGGTCACCAACACATCCTGAAAATCCAGGCCCAGTCATTCATAATAATAATATTTAATAAGAGCCTGAAAAGTCCATTGTTATCTTCAAAAGGAAAATGGAGTGGAAGAGACCACGTTTCCCTGTACAAGTAGGATAAAGAAGTGCTTACTAACACCATTCATGAGAGAAAATTAGGTTTTATGTTTTTCTTTATAGAAAAAGTAAAAGGTTCAAAAAGAAAATAGACAGAGAAAACATTCAGCAGTATTACAGTTGTTGGGAGAGTAAAACCTTGGAATAACTAAATGAGTCATGTTTTTATAAAATACCAAAACATTAAAATAATAATACGTGTTTTAGACCAAGGTGTTCAACCTTTTGACCTTCCTGGGCCACACTGGAAGAAGAGGAATTGTCTTGGGCCGCACACAGAATACACCAACAATAAGGATAGCTGATGAGCAGAAAAAGTTGGGCAGATCACTGATAAAGATAATATACCTATCAGAATAATACATTTTTTTGTAATTTTTTTATTAAAAAAGTAAAATAGAGTAGCATAGTACTATTGCGATATGTGACACTGTTTTTGATAAACAAATACATCAATACCTGGTTTGATGGCTGTAGTAGCAATTCTCTTTATTAATTCTAATTTTATTTCAAGTTATTGTAAAGCATTACACATATTTAAACAAATTCCAGACTTACATACATAATAAATACATATCTTAACTACTTTAACACCGATAAGAAAAAGAAAAAGAAAGAGAAGAAGACAAAAAACCCACAAAAAAAGTTAAACAAGGGGGCCCCCACCCCCCTTTCCCTCCCCTCCATCCCTACCCTCCATCCCTTCCCCTTTTCTCTCCTCCAGCATAGTCTTTCCTACCATTTCTTTCCTCCTTCTACCTTCAGCTTTTTACCAATTTCCTATACTGCCTCCATGGGTTCCAAACCAGGAGGCATCTTTCGTACGTATCTAATTCTTGTGCTATAAATATCTCCATCCTCTCTATATTATCCATTTCTAAGGCCCATTCGTTTATCGTAGGGGACTGAGTTGATTGCCAGTGACGCGGTATCACAGTTCTTGCTGCAATCAACCAGTGCCCAAGAAGCTTCTTTTTAATGTTCTTATATGTTCCTGGTAACATAGAGAGAAGGGTAATTTGCGGCGTATTTGGGATTATCTCCCCAGTTACTAATGTGTATAGTTGAATAACCTTTTCCCAGAAACAAAAAATTAGGGGACATTTCCACCAAATATGTAGTAGCAATTCTCAATGAATTTTCAAGGTGCTCATCAGATATTTTGATTCCCATTTCGCCCTTCATGTGCTTCACCCTTGAAAATAATTCCTCACAAGTATAGGTGCTGCCGAAAACTGATTACATAAATAAGGCGTGATTGTGATGAGTGGGATATTTCTCTTTGGGAAGATAAAAATGTATAAGTCCAGTAAAGAGACAGTGTAAAATCTTTCTTCAGCTGTACGTGTTCGATAAGTATTTTTATAAAAAATTCCAAAAATATGTCCAAATTTTTAAGTGTTTTTACAATTTTGTGTTGGGTCACATTCATAGACGTCTTTGGCAGCATTGGGCCCATGGGCCACAGGTTGGACATCCGTGTTTTAGAACGTTGTAAAATAATCGTTAAATCTAATTTGTGGAATACAGTTTTTGTACTATATTACAGTGATGTTGCCACAATGGCATAAGTAACAACATGGAGGCTAAGGAGGGAATGTATAGAAATCTAGGGACCCTTTTCTGCGGGCTATAGACTATGCAACACGCAAAGTGATTGGCGGCAATAGAAAAATTGGGTGATATCATAAAGAACACAATTTATTGTAATCCCTATTCACAGGGCTTTTTTTCTCAGAGAAAAGGTGCAAGAACTCTCCCTCCCTGGCCAACTTCCCGCCACCAACACACCCAAACCCGGCCCCAACCATGCTTTCCTTGGGGTAGAGAAGTACAGCGGCACCAAATAATAGTAATAAGTAGAAACGTCCCTCTCCCAGTTTTCCTCACTGCACAAATCCCCCTCTTTCCCAGTTCTCCTCTCTGCACAAATATCCCTTTCCCAGCTCTCCTCTCTGCACAAATCTCACCCTTTTCCAGTTCTCCTCTCTGCACAAATCTCCCCCTTTGTCAGCTCTCCTCTCTGTTCAAATCTCCCTCTTTCCCACCGCTCCTTTCTGCACAAATCTCCCCCTTTCCCAGTTTTCCTCTATGCACAAATATTCCCCTTTCTCAGCTCTCCTCTCTGCACAAATCTCCCCCTTTGCCACTTCTCTCTGCACAAATATCCCCCTTTCCCAGTTCTCTCTGCACAAACCTCCCCCATCCTGCTCTCCTCTCTGCTAAAATACCCCCCAGCTCTCCTCTCTGTACAAATCTCCCCCTTTCTCAGGTCTCCTCTCTCCACAAATCTCCCCCTTTCCCACCGCTCCTTTCTGCACAAATCTCCCCTCTTTCCCAGTTCTCCTCTCTGCACAAATATTCCCCTTTCCCAGCGCTCCTCTCTGCACAAATCCTCCCCTTTCCCAGTTCTCTCTGCACAAACCTCCCCCATCCTGCTCTCCTCTCTGCTAAAATACTCTCCCCCCCCCCCCCAGCTCTCCTCTCTGCTAAAATTTTCTCCCAGCTCTTTTCGTTGAACAGATCCCCCCTTCCCAGCTCTCCTCTGTACAAATTCTCCAAAACCTAACTTCTCACCGTTCTCTCTGTCCATGTTCACCTTTCACCTTTTGCTCTCTGTCCATGTTCACTCAAAGCTCTTCCTCTCCCCCCTTTCACAGCTCCCTTACCTCTTCTGGAAAGCAGCCATTGCTGTATGATATGAGCGGGCTCTTTTCTTTTAAACTCAAAAACTTCCTATAACAGCTATTGTGTTACATGACATGTCAGAGCAGAGAGGGCTGCCATAGGTCCCGGAACGGCGTTCTGACGCATTCCAGCAGAAAAAAGAGCCCTGCCTATTCACATATACACTATATTACCAAAAGTACTGAGACGTCTGCTTTTACACACACATGAAATTTAATGGCACCCCAGTCTTAGATTGCTCTGTGACAGGGGCAGAAGGGGTGGCATCTCCCTTCCTTCTCTCTTCATCTTGCTGCCACAATTTGGAAATTATGGTTTACTTCTAAAAGTTCAGAATCTATCTCTCTTTCTCTGACCAAAGCCTTAAGTTCAAAGAGACCTAGTTTGGCATAAATCAAAAGGCAAATATGCAAATTATCTGTTTCTAGGATACGAGCCAAATCCCTCTTTGTAGGTTGATATTGGGCTGTTAGACCTCTTCTCTCCACTATATTGGGGTGGAGGAACTTGATTGGCCTGCACAGAGTCCTGACCTCAACTTGATAGAACACCTTTGGGATGAATTAGAGTGGAGACTGCAAGCCAGGCCTTTTTGTCCATATCAGTGCCTGACCTCACAAATGCACTTTGGAAAAAATGGTCAAACGTTCTCATAGGCACACTCCTAAACCTTGTAGACAGCCTTCCCAGAATAGTTGAAGCTGTTATAGCTGCAAAGGGTGGGCCAACTCAATATTGAACCCTATGGACTAAGACTGGGATGCCATTAAAGTTCATGTGTGTGTAAAGGCAGATGTTCCAATCCTTTTGGTAATATAGTGTATTTGCTAAAAATGGACAAAGGATGAACTGTAAATGGTGAAAATAATATGGGCTCACCTAAATAAAATACAAAATTGTATTCCATGCCATATAGTTACATAGTCAGGTTGAAAAAAGACCATCCAGTTCAACCATAAAAAAATAAATAAAAATAAAATAAAAAATATCGTATTCGCATTTTCCCCGGATCAACTTTACTTATAAATGTTAGTACCCAGTTATATTATGTACATTTAGGAAAGTATCCAGGCCTTTCTTAAAGCAATCTACTGAGCTGGCCAGAACCACCTCTGGCGGGAGTCTAGTCCACCTTTTCACAGCTCTTAAAGAAAGAAGAAGAAACCTTTCCATATTTGGAGATGAAATCTCTTTTCCTCTAGATGTAAAGAGTGCCCCCTTGTCCTCAGTGCTGACCGTAAAGAGAATAACTCAACACCAAGTTCACTATATGGACCCCTTATATATTTGTACATGTTGATCATATCCCCCTTATTCTCCTCTTCTCAAGAGAGAATAAATTCAGTTTGTCTAATCTTTACTGAGCTGAGCTCCTCCATGCCTCTTATCAGTTTGGTTGCCCTTCTCTGCGCTTTCTCCAGTTCCCCGATATCCTTTTTGAGAACTGGTGCCCAAAACTGAACTGCATATTCCAGATGAGGTCTTACTAATGATTTGTACAGGGGCAAAATGATATTGATCTCTGGAGTCCATACCTCTCTTAATACAAGAAAGGACTTTGTTCGCTTTGAAAACTGCAAATATATACAAAGGTATTCTTACTGCTTCCTTTAAAATGTGAACACACCCCATTTCACAATTTGATATTGCATCTGGTCACATAATATCTCTGAGATGCAAAGAGAGTCAGTGCTGAAAAACCTTCCTCTTCTAGGTGTGGTGATCACAGGGCCAGGGAGCAGGTAGCTACTGTATATGAAAACAAGCAGCTGGCATTGACTGAAGATCCAGCCCTGTGTTCTGAATGTGGGATATCTCCACCTGCCAAGGCCACCAGCAAAACCACCAACCCAACATTTCTTTTTTTTTTCTGACCCCACCCAATCCTTCTCCACTTGGACATTTTTGACCCAGTACAAGCAGTGTGCCCAGTTTTAACATCATCTTCAGGTTATAGTTGTGGTATTCAATGGTTCCAGTATGCTCTCTTATTGCAAAATATATACCGTATGCAGCCAAATATGGAAAAGAAGGAACTAAGCTTCCTCCATGTACAGTAAATGATGCATGTTTCCATTGGTCAAATCTGGAAGAAAATTGCTGAGGATAATGATGGTTTACAAGTCAGGCTAAGGTCAGCAACTGTTGCAGCAAACACAGTTATTTAACATGTGTCTTCGAAATTGCGTCAGAAAGTTTCTCAAGCGTTTTAGACCAGTTTAAATGGAAACTGGGCAATTCTGTAGCTGGATAACAAAAGATTCATGAAGCAAATAAAAAAAAAATATACAAGATGAAGCAATAGGAAAACATGACAAAACAGAGCAAGCAAAGCAAGATGATTATAGTAATAACCTTTAAAACTATAGCAAAAACAGCCAACTACAATGTAGGTTTTATTTCAAATGAAATATGCAACATGACATTTCAAGGCCATTTTATTTTTTATCCAATTTTTAAAACTTACCCCTATGAAACTTCAAATTTGTATTTTTTTTTTCCTCCTGTAAAACATGTAGTTAGTTGGCTGTATTCAGCTAGCCTGTCTTTAATTTTGAACTTCGATGTGGTGCAGCAGATAGGAAGGAAATTGATGTAAAAACAAGCATGATTCCTAGTTCTCCGTCTTGTTTGCTATAATGCTAAGGGCACAGTGTTAATTATGCTGTCCATCTATTTTGGAATTGTTGGCTAAAAGCAACATTTACCTTTGATCAGCCTTGGCTAATTTCTGCCTCCATCAAGAGCTGCCTTTGTCTAATGCTATAAATAAACTCCTCGTTTCCTTGCTTGCTGTGGCTTTTTAAGTGGATCAAGCAAAGAAATGCATTTGCCTAACCATTCTGATCTTGAGAGGTAGAGAAGTCATGATGCCCTTAAATTTAACATGTTATAGGCCAAAGAAAATGAGGTGGCTTGGCACATGACATATTATCTCATTCTTTTCTGAAATAAAGAAAATGATTTGTGTCCCTGTCTGAGCTGTTGTTTTATAGAGTTTGTAACATATACACACTAATATACATATAATACACTTGAGTGACAAGCTGCAGAGGTCCATCCAAAACCATTTATTTTTAGTTGCAATGGGGGGGGGGGGGGGAACCATCGAGATACCCCATATTGGTGGTGTGAGAGTCTTAAAAGGTGAGAGATCTCTTATTGTGGTCAAACATAGGCAATACTTACCTTTCATGTGTTATTGTGTGCTATAGCACCAGACTGTGATAAACCCCCATATATATTGTTTGTACACAGATCTCATTGATGTTATATTACCATCTACCAGACAATTGTCCAGTGTATGGTCAACCCGAGCCCCTGAACCTGTTTTGACTTTTCTGTTTACCTATTGGTGGGAGGTAGGTTTTGGTCAGCATTAGAAGCCTGTCTTGATCTTTTTCCTCCTTCCCTCTATCTATGTTTGATTAAGTTTTTTCTTTGTCTTTGACTTGGTGTTTTTACAGGCAATGCATTTCTATGATATTGAAGCAAGGTTGCCGCAAACTTTACCCCTCTCTGCGGGCTATCTGGCACTTTATGGACCATCTCTCTGGTGTATGTGCAAAACAGCACCTTTTTCTTTGGGAACCATTTCTGCATTGGATCTGATCCCTATGCCCCCCCCTTATTTTGGAGGTAGGGGGGAGGTATGTTCGTGCATTGGAACATATACTCTCAGATATTTTGTTGGGGTTATGGGGTTCTGAAGCCACGCATCTGCAAATTTGTGTTTATGACAATATATGTTCAAATATTTGGATGTACTAATTGTTGTGTTCTTTCCTAGTTATACACATCTTGAGGACTTACTCTTTTATATTCAGATAAAGCATTTTGTAGTCTCTGTCATGTTTGTAATGGGCTATGTGTATAGGCCTATAATAACAGATATGATTTCAGGCATTACATATGTTCTCTTAAATTTGTCTCAATAAATATTTCATTGTTATTTTATTCATTTCTTGTATTTTGTACCCTCTATATTTTGGTATCTTTAAAGTCCCCTATCTCAAACTTTTTTTCACTTTCGATAAAGATACAACCTTTATTGAATTTTACTGTTGTCTGGGACTCTACTTGTGAGATCTCCTCCCATTCCCTATTCACTATGGGGGTTATTTACGAAAGGCAAATCTACTTTGCACTTCAAGAGCACTTACAAGTGCAGTCGCTGTAGATCTGAGGGGAAGATCTGAAATGAGGGTAAGCTTTTATCATCCAATGATGTGCAAGCGAAAATTTATTTTCCTTGCAAGTCCCCCTCGGATCTACAGCGACTGAACTTCCAAGTGCACTTGTAGTGCAATGTGGATTTGCCTTTCGTAAATAACCCCCTATGTCTCCAGACAGGATTTAAAGGAAATCTGAAACATGGACACAAACAAAAATAAAAAGTTGACAGTAGCTTCCCCCTACTCTACTAAAGAAAAGCCTTTTGTTTTGTTTTTTTGCCTGTTTTTATGTTGGAAATGTACCTTATCCCTGTCTGGTTAAACTGTTTTCAGAACAAGAAGTTATGGGAAACCTGTCTAAAAAGCCCTAAGTAGAAATAAATCCCAACATGAGTTCTAACCCTTTGGACTGGACCTACACTTTAGCCCAGTGCTAGCATTAGTGTCAGTAACCAATAGTAACAGAACACAGATGCTTCAGCAGTGTAACAAAACTAAGCTATGGAAAGTAGAGTTGGGTGGTCGCCTGTTTTTCCATTCTGCGAACACCCAATTTTGCAGGGCGTTCGGCAGGGTGCACAATACAGTGGGGGTTATATACGAAAGGCAAACCCACTTTGCACTGCAAGTGCACTTGGAAGTGCAGTCGCTCTAAATATAAGGGGTAGATCTGAAATGAGGGGAAGCTCTGCTGATTTTATCATCCAATCATGTGCAAGCTAAAATGCTGTTTTTTTATTTTCCTTGCATGTCCCCCTCAGATCTACAGTGACTTTACTTCCAAGTGCACTTTCAGCTTTCAGCGCTGTCACATTTTGAATGACAATTGCGCGGTCGTGCTACACTGTAACCACGTGAAATTGTTATAATTTTCTTTACACAAATAGAGCTTTCTTTTGGTGGCATTTAATCACTCCTGGGGGTTTTTTTTTTCCAAAAATTTTGAAAAAATTGGTTTTACTTCGTTTCTGTTGGTAAATTTTGTAAATAAGCAATTTTTCTCCATCGATGATGGGCGCTGATGAGGCAGTACTGATAGGCTGCATTGATGGGCACTGATGAGGCGGCACTTATGGGCACTGATTAGGTGGCACTGATGAGGAGGCACGAATATGCCACATTTATGGGCACTGATAGGTGGCACTGATATGTGGCACTGATGTGCACTGATAGGCGGCAGTGATGGGTGGCACTGATGGGCACTGGGCAGAGATAGGTGGCACTGGTAAGCACAGATAGATGGCACTGGTTGGCACAGATAGGCAGCACTGGTGGGCACAGATAGGTGACAGAGATAAGTGGCACTGGTGGGCACTGATGGGCATTGGTGGGTGGCATTGATGGGCAGCAGTGATGAGCATTGATGGGCAGCACTGATGGCCAGCACTGACTGGCATCACTAATGGCCACTGATTGCTGGTACTTGTGGGCACTGATTGCTGGCACTTGTGGGCACAGATTGGTGGCAATTGTGGGCACTGATTGCTGGCAGTGGTGCGCAATCAGTGTCCCAATTACATACCTAGCTGTCCCCTGTGAGGAGAAGTGGCTGATCAGCTCTCCTCTCCTCCCACTCTGTCAGTGTGAGGCAAGGAGAGCTGATTACCGTCATCTCCGTGTTTACATGTGGCCAGCTGTGATTGGACACAGCGATCACATGGTTAAAGAGCCACAGCTTTTTACACAGAATGGGGTCGTGTCGTGTCCTAGCAACAGAGCACGTCCGCGATCGTCGTGCGCCCCTGGCTGTGAACTAAGGCAAACCACCGAATGCCTGACTTTCCATTTGACAGTTCCTATAGAGGTAAGGGGTGAATCCATCTGGGCAGAGCCCCCCGCCCCAAAGCACCCACCCCCATGTAGAGGGCATGTGGCCTGGTATGGCTTGCCTGCCCCCCCCCCCCCCCTTTAATGGCCTGAGCTATACCTAGAATGGCCCCGAACCTGCTCCTCCCCGCATCAGATAACCCCCTCGGGGGAGCGCTTCCAATTGGGAGCGAGCTCCCAATTCCAGCATTCACCATTCATAGCCGCCGAATATATATGACTTGACCCCGCCGTGTCATTGGATTTGATTGACAGCAGTGGAAGCCAATGGCTGCACTGCTATCAGTCCATCCAATCAAGAACCACAGAGAGACCGGGCAACGATACGGGCTTGGGACAAAGTGCGGGTCTTACTGAAACAACCGGAGGGGAGTTGGTCTCCTGACACTCCTCTCTGGTTTAATCCTAGATTACCACATTTCAGGGAAATACCCGACCCGGTGATATGGGCCAGAGTAGGCATCAAACAACTGAAGCATGTGGTAGGAGAGAGGAAGCTTCTAACGTTTGATCAGCTTAAAGCTAAACATGCTCTTCCAAATTGGTATTTCTTTCGCTATCTACAGCTGCGGCATGCTTTTCTCTCACAGTTTGGTCCTGGGACTCTGGAGATGAGAGTGTCGTCTCTGGAGAGTGTGCTGCGAACGGAGGACTTGGAAAAGCCTCTTTCTGTTGTGTACAAAATGTTGTTCCCTGACAGGCCGAAGCCCATCCAAAAATGCAGGGATGTTTGGAGTGCCTTGGTGCCGGACTTTGAGGGGGAGGACTGGGATGACATGTGGGATTACCCGTTCCAGACGCTGGTATCAGCTAGAGACAGACTTATCCAGTTTAAAATCCTGCATAGAGTATATTACACCCCAGCCAGATTGGCCAGAATGTATGGTACGGGTGCCGGGGGTGTTGGCGTTGTACAGCCGACCGAGCTGACGTTGATCATGTGTTTTGGCAGTGTCCGCAGATTGAGGAGTTCTGGAGGGGAGTGACGCAAGTTATACAATCGGTACTTTCGGTGCCGATCCCAGTCACGGTTGCGGCATGTTTGCTCGGACTGGTGGGGGAGTTGGCACCTCGAAAGGTGCAGAGGACTCTGATCTCTCTGACGTTATTTTATGCACGTAAAGCTATCCTTTTGTGTTGGAAGAAACCTGATCCTCCTACAGTGTCTTATTGGAAGGGTTTAGTTAATAATGCTCTGCCGTTCTACAAAGCAACATATCTCAGTAGAGGATGTCCCAATAAATTTGAGAGAGTGTGGCGGTGTTGGCTTGATGCCACAGATACTGTGATCTAATCGCTAGGTGGGGGGAGAACTCCTTGAGAGTCGGGTAAAGGACGGGGTAGGGAGTCGCTACACTTAGGTTGACTCCCGTCCCCTGTCGCGGGTCTTGGGAAAATTATTCAATTATTAACGGTATAAGATATGTTTTTTCTATGTGAAATACTGTTGGTGAACATGGATTATGCTCAGAAGTTGATCGGGGGGCTGCACAGGGGGGAGAGGGTGGGAAGGGGGGGGGGGGGACTGGGTTTTCTGGGACCCTTTGTATGTTCTGTATGTGTTTAAAAACTGTTCAATAAAAATAAATTTTCAAAAAGAACCACAGAGAGACAGCGCATCCCCGGTGGGTAAAACGGGGGGGGGGGGGGGGGGGCTGGGGGGCCGATCACTGCTGGATGTATTTTCACCTTAATGCATAGGATGCATTAAGGTGAAAATGCACAAAGGTGTTTACAACTCCTTTAAATGTCAGTTCATTCTTTTTTTTTTTCTTTAGAAATGTCATTTTTGCTGCAGCATGTTCTATAAATACTGCAGATGTGCCACATTACAGGCCAACTAAGGGGACCCTCCAGGCACTATATTTAAAGGAATTTTTCATTTTTATTGTTGCACTTTAAACATCATTAAAATCACTGCTCCTGTAAAAACATTTTTTTGCATTGATACATGTCCACCAGGGCAGAACCCGTCCCCCATACCCTTTTTGTGGTCAATTACTTGCATATAAGCCTTCAAAATGGGGAATTTTGATTTTTTATGTTTGGATACCATAGACTTTAATAGGGTTCGGCATTCGGGTTAGAACTTTTTCTCTGTTCGGGAGTTCTTGTGCAAAGCAAATAGAGGGTGTTCGGCCCATCTCTAATAAAAAGTTTATATCTGACTAAAAACTAACGGCCACAGCAAACAACTATTTTTTCATTTGCTATTTGTAATCTCTAGTTACTTTTTACATACTAATGTCTGTGTGGATACACATATACTAAAGCAGATCTCCAGCAAGTTAAAAATAAAATAACAAAAACAGTGTTTGCTCCAATGTTCACATTCAATCCAGAGATTTTTTCTGCCACTAGATGTTCTCATTATTCAATCCACTTCCTTTGAGTACAGGTCATCTTAGAGCTGCACCAGCCTGGAACTGGACAGTGCAAGGAGAAGCAGCACAATGATTAGCTCACTCTGCATTTTCTTCCTGTCTGCATGCTTCATGTCAGTACATGAACTGATTAACTACTTGTTCTAATTCTCACATACCAGCCCTGCTGTAAAAGAACTGAAAGAGGCTGATACCAGGTCAAAATTAGGTACTTATATTGCTTGCTTTTAAAAAATGCATTCACTATGTATTATTTATTACAACACTATATTAATTTGTGTCTTTTACATCATCCTTCAGGTTCAAGGGTAATCTTTGCAAGAAAATACTGTATCTGCATGTGCACTTTGAGGCCGGGTTGACACCATTGTCGCATCCGTCTCACAGCAGGGGTCCGGTGCGTCTTGGTTCATTTGTTTCACGTTAGATTTCAGCCTGATTTTTGGGCTGAATGCGAACCTGAAATGGACCAAAAGACTTACATAATCTTTGTGAAAAATGCACCAGACCCGCTGCGGAGACATGTGGACTGGCTCCATAGAGAGCTGTTCAAAATCTCCCGCTATTACGAATTGGATGCAGGAAACCTGCATCCAATTCGCAATGATGTTAACCCAGCCTGAAACTATTGCATTACTTTGACATAAAGAAGGCAATGCAAAGCATATGTACCATTAATATATACTTTCAACTAAAACCAAAAGAGGTAATGAGTTAGCATCTCATTCATATGGTCCCATAACAACGGAAAGCCATCATTTCTCCATCCAGAGATTAAAAAGTGATATGATCTTGAAATGTTTTTCCCAGACAAAGCAGGGAGTGCATCTGTAATGTACAGGATGTTTTGACTTAGGTCTGACACTGTAAGTAGATTACAACTTTTCAGATCAGTGCATTCTTTTGGTAATGCCAGTTCAGGCCCTTTTTATCATACAGTGAAAAAAAAATAATTTAACCACTTGCTGACTTTGGCTGGTTATACTAGGATGATGCCTGTAGCTGTATGCACCATCCAAGTATCTTTTTTTAGAGCCTGCAGAGCTCTTTCTCGTAAAAAGCAATCTTAGTGGCTAAATGGCCTCTGGATTGCTTTTACAAGCAGTGGCTCCACAAACAGAAGCCGATACACATGATCAAATACTCATATGAAGTAATATGAATATCTAATCATGTGTATTGGCCTCTGGTCCTGGGTAGTTTTTTTAGCCATTATTGAAGCTCTTCCCCTCATTGGCCAATCAAATTATCTAGACATTCATGAACTTATGAGTCACTTGTTACTAAGGCAAACCCATTGGTGAAGATGGGTTATAAATACCCAGTGCTCGTCACATGACTCCTATCCCTGAGGAAGTCACGTGACCAGTGACGCAACGTGTCGGATGAAGCATCCAGTGTCCAGCGTGAACAGAAATGTGGTGAGGAGGCGAGTGTGTCACTACTGCTATTTATACTGTGGATATTACCTTACCTTTATATAAGCAGTTATTGAACACATTGTTATTTTTAAATTGGCATTATTGCACTATGGATATTTTTGTTCTCTCTGAGTGACGGTTGTGCAAGAGGCACATTATTGGAGTGAGTCACTAAAGACCTATTGGAATCTTCATTAGAGATCTGATGTTTCTCTGACCCTAAGATTATAGGAGTGGTGTTTGAGGATAGAGGCATAAGACTGGAAGGTGCCTGCATAGACATAACAGCAGGGTTCCATCAGTTATCCATTGACCTTTATTTGACCTTTTAGTCATATCTGGAGGAGAACAGCCAATTTACACACTATATATTCATTATATATATTCACTATATATTCATATATTCAAATATAACATATATATATATATATATATATATATATATATATTTTTTTTTTTTTATCCTTCAACTTGGAATTTATTAATTTATTTATTGCTTTTTCCATGTTTTTTCACTTTATTGAATTGCCACTCAATTTTATTAATTTGTTCTTATTTGTGTCTGAATAAGCGCACCATTATCTTTGTTTAAATATTTTATGTTAGTGTTTTGAGTGCACTCCCTAGTGGTTGCAGCTGTTCACAATACTACTAATTAATACTGATTTGAGGTTTCACATAGCAGCTCGCAAGTTTCTTGCATTTATACAATTCTAGCACCACTCTTCCTGTGTAAATTAAAGTAGTAACCTGTAAAGGCTTTTACATTGTTTGTTGGGCATGGGCATGTGTAATTTTAAAGCATGACATGTTTCATATCTATGTACTCTACGTAACTTTATTGTTTATATTTTACCAAAGAATTTGGTATTATATTGTGTTTTTGTGCATTAAAATTCATTAAAGTATTTTTACAAAAAATTGTGTTTGAAATACCGCTGCTCAAATACCATGTGACATTATTATTACATTCTATAGGGCCTTTGCTTTAGAACAATATATAATGTTTGGGAGTTCTAAGAATTTTCAAGCAAATAAATACTGTTTTTTTACATGTATGTGAGAAGTGTTAGAAAAAGGCCTGGTCTTCAAGTGGTTAAAGAAGCCCCGCCACAAAAAATTTTAAATGCATACAGAAATGCATACAGGAATTATCGATCAGACCCTGTGTATTATATGTCATACACTGTTTAAAATGAATTTCAGGTATGGATATTTTTACCTAGTTACATTAGTCCAGCTGGGGCCAGTGCAACTACATAAATACCATACCTGGCTGATCTCCATGGAAGCTGAAATTCACTTACTACAATGATCTCCACTAGTTTCTGTGTCCTGCTCAGAGCAGGAACCATGCACCATTTTCTTGATGAATGCAATGATTGGATGAGGTGGGGCGGTGAGGTCACAGTGTCTACCTTGTCCAATTAAAAAGCAGTTTGCATTCATTGTGAAAATTCAAAGCGTTCTCTGAATGCCAATATGTGCTGAGTAGGGATGAGCTGAACACCCCCTAGTTCGGATCGCACCAGAACCTTCGAACGGACCAAAAATTCGTATGAACTTTAGAACCCCATTAAAGTCTATGGGACTCGAACATTCGAAAACAAAAGTGCTAATTTTAAAGGCTAATATGCAAGTTATTGTCCTAAAAAGGATTGGGGACCCGGCTCTTGCCCCAGGGGACCTGCCCCAGGGGTATCAATGCAAAAAAAAACTTTAAAAAATGGCAGTTTTTGAAGGAGCACTGATTTTAATGACACTTGCACCAGAAACTGACCAGAAACTGACTGCATGGTGTGAACTAGAGTCATTGGAAGACATGGAAAACACAGTGCATGCATTTTTAGTGCAGAAAAAAAGCGCATGGAACTGAACAGAACTGCGTCTGGTGTGAACTGGCCCTTAAAGTGAGAAAAAAAGTGAAATATTCCTTTAAATATCGTGTTTGGGGGGTGTCTATAGTATGCCTGTGAAGTGGCACGTGTTTCCCGTGTTTAGAACAGTCCCTGCACAAAATGACATTTAACAGAAAAAAAAGTCATTTAAAACTGCTTGCGGTTTTAATGTAATATCTGGTTCCAGCAATATGGATGAAAATCATTGAGAAAAATGGCATGGGTAGCCTCCCTGCCCATTACCAGCCCCTTTGGGCCTTATACGGATACTAAGGGGAATCCTGTACCCAAATTAAAAAAAGGAAAGGCCCTATATACTCAGAATAGCAGTATACAGGCGGTGCAAACAGGACAGGGACTGTGTGGCTTTGTTGCGTTAAGTAGAATCTGTTTGTAATTTTGAACTGGTACATTTTTAAAGTGTAGCTCTAGTCAAAAAATCTATTTTTAAGCTTTTTGGAAAACATAGGGAAGGGTTATCACCCCTGTATAATTTTTTTTGCTGTCTGTCTTTTTTCATCTTCCTTCCTGTTGTCTCCTTCTGTTTGCAAGTAGGAGACGCTTGTAAGTTGGATGTTTGAAAGTAGGGGCCTGCCCTAAATGCTCTGCAGAAATGTGGGCCTAAGGTGTTGGTGTTGCCACAACACTGTAAGCCCTCAAAGTGACTCTTGGTGGGTGCTGGAGCACCCTGCTGTGAACTATTATATCAAGAATTGTAATTACATGCCATTGTTGAACAGTGGTAGAAAAATTGGGCCTTTGGTGGTTGTGGTGGTGCTGGTGCCACAACACTGTAAGTCCTCACAGTTACTCTCGGGGGGCGCAGGAACGGGCCCTGCTGTGAAATATTATATCAAGAATTGTAATTACATGCACCTGTTAAACAGGGGCTGAAAAAGTGGGCCTTAGGCACTGGTGCCACAACACTGCAACACCTCACAGAAACTCTAGTTGGAGAGCAGGAATGAGCCCTGCTGCAAAGCATTGCATCAAAAGTTGTAATTACACGCCCCCCTGTTAAACAGGGGCTGAAAAATTGGGCCTTAGCCACTGGTGGCGGCGCCCAGAACCAAAAATGTTCTTCCAGGCTATCAGCAGGATCATTGAGGAAGAAGAGGATAATCAGTCAACATAACAGGACAGTCACTCAGCATCAGCATAGGCAGTCTTGAAGGGATGTGACATTTAAAAAAAATTATTAGGTTACATCAGCTTCAGGTGCTGGTGGTGATCCAAGACTGATTCATCTTTATGAAGGTCAGTTGATCAACCGAGTCGGTAGACAGGTGCACCCAGTAATCGGTTACAAATCCTCCAGCAGCACTGAATGTGCATTCCAAAAGAACGCTGGATGCAGGACAGGCCAGTAGCTCAATTGCATACTGTGCAAGCTCTGGCCAATGATCCATCCTCAAGACCCAGTAACCCAGAGAATTTTCCTTGGGAAAGGTATCCAAGTCTGACCTTGCCCCTAGGTATACTTGCACCATGTAAATCACACGCTGGCGATGGTTGCTGGAGCCAATCATACCTTGGGGCTGTGGACTAAAAAAATTGTCTGAACGCCAGGAGTTTGTAACCTCCTACTCTCTGGGAATGCGTTGCACAGACCTTTCTACAAGGCCTCCTGGAGATGTCTCATCCTCTGCTCCCTCTGCAATGGCAAGATAAGGTCCGCAACTTTACCTTTGTACCGTGGATCAAGGAGAGTTGCCAGCCAGCAATGATCCCTCTTCTTGATCCGCTGAATAAGAATATCCTTCCACAGGCTTTGCAGGATCAGGGAGGCCATGCAGCGTAGGTTAGCTGAGGCATTCGGTCCAGAGTCCTCTGGGTCACTAATGCCGCGTACACACGATCAAACAAGCGGGTGGAAAAGTCCAGCAAACTCAAGTTCGCCGGACAATCCCTCCGTGTGTAGCCTCTGGCATACTTTTTTGACTCGAAAGTACAGCGGACTTAGAATGTAGTTTTACACTCCAATCTTCCCGCCGGACTCGCATTTCGGCGGACAATCCGGCCGTGTGTATGCCAGTCTGCCGTGCTTTTGAAATGAACTGACTTTTCCCGCCCGGAGAAAAGTCCGCTCATTTCGAGCGGGTCTCCAGGTAGACGGGGCCCGCGAAGGAGACGCTGCTGGCCCCGCCGCCTGGTATGGACTTAAAGGGGAGCCCCAATGCCGAAAAAAATTGGCTTGGGGGTCCCCCCAAAGTCCACAGCAGACCCTTGTCCGAGCACACTACCCGGCCGGCCAGGAAAGGAGGGGCGAGAGAGTGCCCCCCCTCCTGAGCCGTACCAGGCCGCGTGCCCTCAACATGGGGGGTGCCTTGGGGAAGGGGGGGCCGCATGGCCCCCCCACCCCAAAGCACCTTGTCCCCATGTTGATGAGGACAAGGGCCTCTTCCCGACAACCCTGGCCGTTGGTTGTCGGGGTCTGCGGGCGGGGGGCTTATCTGAATCCGGGAGCCCCCTTTAATAAGGGGGCCCCCGGATACCGGCCCCCCACCCTATGTGAATGAGTATGGGGTACAATGTACCCCTACCCATTCACCTGTAAAATAAAGTACAAAAAAAAACACAACACACAAGATAAAATAATTTATTGCACAGCTCCGGGGGTCTTCCGTCTTCGGGGGTCTTCTCGCCGGACTCCTCCGCTATCTTCTTGTAGCTCTTTTACTAGCGGAGGAGCCCGGCATTCTTCTTCGTCGCCGCGGCCTCTTCTTCCGACTTCGGGGGTCTTGTCCCCCTCTTCGGTTCTTCTGCCGGGCCACCGCGCCTTCTTATAGCTCTTTTACAGGCGGTGGCCCGGTCTTCTGTCGCCGCCGCCGCCGCCTTCCGTTCTTCTTCTTCTTCTTCTCCTGGAGATGTTGACTCGACGTTCTCTCCGGCCGCAATGCCAGGGACGCGCTGCGCTGCGACTTATATAGGGACAAGGGGCGGTGTCACATGGGTTGATGTCACATGGGTTGGTGTCACATGGTGACCCGCCCCCTTACGATGTCACAGTCCCGGAGGATGCTGGGACTGTCGCCATGTGACATCAACCCATGTGACCAACCCATGTGACATCAACCCATGTGACACCGCCCCTTGTCCCTATATAAGTCTCCTTCGCGGGCCCCGCCTACCTGGAGACGCGCTCAAAATGAGCGGACTTTCCTCCGCGTGTGTGGGCGAGTCCGTTCATTTCAAAAGTAGGGCGGATAGTACGGCGGACTTAGTACGCCGTATTAGTCGGCTGAAAAAGTGCCGTGTGTGGGCAAGTAGCCCGTTCGGAAAGTCCGACGGACAGTCTGGCGGGAAGTCCGCCAGACTAAGTACGTCGGACAGACGGCTACGTGTGTACGCGGCTTTAGAATGACATGATCCGCAGCCACCTCCTTCCAGCCACGTACAAGTTCATGGGTTTCTTGGGACTGTAAATTATCCCTAAAAGACTGCTGCTGCTGATGCTGAGTGCCAGGCTCCACCTCCATGCTGACACAATCCTCCTCCTTCTCCTCGTCTGTTCCTGTGAGATCGGTGGGACAGCAGGAACACTGTCTGGATAAAGGGGGCCTTGAGAGGCAAGGAAGTCCTCCTCTTCCTGCCTCTCTTCTGCCTCAAGTGCCCTGTCCATTATTCCATGCAGCGTGTGCTCCAACAGGTGGACAAGAGGTACAGTGTCACTGATGCATACACTGTCACTGCTCACCATCCTCGTGGCCTCCTCAAATGGGGACAGGACACTGCATGCATCCCTGATCATGGCCCACTGGCCTAGGGAAAAAACAAGCTCCCCTGACCCTGTCCTGGTGCCGTAGTCGCACAGGTACTCATTGATGGCCCTCTGCTGCATGTGCAGCCGCTGCAGTATGGCCAATGTTGATTTTCCCCTGGTGGGCATGTCACAGATAAGGCAGATCTTGGGCAGGTTAAACTCCTTTTGGAGCTCAGCCAGCCGAGCACTGGCATTATATGACCGGCAGAAATGAACATCCTGTAAGCCCGGGTACCTGCCCAAGAACCGCTGCACCACCAAGTTAAGCACGTGAGCCACACAGGGCACATGGGTCAGTTGTCCCTGTCGCAGGTCGGAGAGGAGGTTGGTGCCATTGTCGCAAACCACCATTCCTGGCTTAAGCTGGCATGGCGTCAACCACCTCTCAGCCTGCCCCTGTAGAGCTGACAGAATATCTGCCACAGTGTGGCTCCTGTCCCCCAAGCACACCAGCACAAGCACGGCATGGCATCTTTTTGCCTGCGTACTTGTGTAGCCCCTTGAACGCCTACAGAGCACCGCTGGTTCCGAGGACAAAGCACAGGAAGAGGCCATGGAGGAAGAAGAAGAGGAGGGGGTGGAGGAGAGAGGTGTGTCACAACCAGTAGTAGCATTTTGGAGGCGTGGTGGCGGAACAATCTCCAACACTAATGCACCTTGTCCTGCATCCCTCCCAACTGCCAGAAGAGGGACCCAATGTGCCGTGAAAGATAGGTAACGTCCCTGTCCATGCCCGCAGGACCATGAGTCAGTGCTAATATGCACCTTACCGCTGAGCGCCCGGTCCAGCGAGGCATGGACATTGCTTCCATATGCCGGTAGAGAGCTGGAATCGCCTTCCGTGAGAAAAAGTGGCATTTGGGAACCTGCCACTGAGGAACCGCACATTGCACAAACTCCTGGAAGGGGGCCGAGTCTACCAACTGAAAAGGCAGCAGTTGAAGTGCTAGCAATTTAGCCAAGCTAGCATTCAATGGCTGGGCATGTGGATGGCTTGGAGTGAACTTCTTTTGACGGCCCAGCAGCTGGAGCAGGGAAATTTGCCCGGTGCAATCGGACGTTGGTGTACTGCTAGCAGAGTGCCCGCAAGTACTTCATTCCTCTCTGCAGGTTTAAGAGAGGACTGAAGGTATAGTGGGGTTGCAGATCCCAGCTGATGAGGAGTAAGGAGAGATCCGCTTTGTTCTTTGGTGTCGGTCTTCAAGGTACGCTTGCCAACGAGCTGCATGGCAGGTCAACGTATGTGTGGTCAAGCATGTGGTGCCCAAGCGGCTGATGTTTTGCAATTGGGGGTAGCTTCAGGTGTTTACTGTGCAGGTGGCACAATACAGCGACTGTAACTGCTGCAGCTGCCTGTGGTATAGGAACAGAACAACACCAGCAATTGGGGGTAGCTTCAGGTGTATACTGTGCAGGTGGCACAATACAGAGACTGTAATTGCTTCAGCTGCCTGTGGTATAGGAACAGAACAACACCAGCAATTGGGGGTAGCTTCAGGTGTATACTGTGCAGGTGGCACAATACACCTACTGTAACTGCTGCAGCTGCCTGTGGTATAGGAACAGAACAACATGAGCAATTGGGGGTATTTTCAGGTGTATACTGTGCAGGTGGCACAATACACTGACTGTAACTGCTGCAGTTGCCTGTGGCATAGGAACAGAACAACACCAGCAATTGGGGGTAGCTTCAGGTGTATACTGTGCAGGTGGCACAATACACCGACTGTAACTGCTGCAGCTGCCTGTGGTATAGGAACAGAACAACACCAGCAATTGGGGGTAGCTTCAGGTGTATACTGTGCAGGGGGCACAATACACCCACTGTAACTGCGCTAGGTTCAAGCACAAGAAATGTAGACACTGTCCCTGCCTATCCTTCTCTCTATGAACGCCGCAACATACTACACAAGGCTGCAGCGCAGGCGGCCTTATATAGTATGGGGCATGTACTAAACCCCCTGAGCTATAATTGGCCACAGGCATCACAGTTTGGCTATGATTGGCCAAGCTTGCGGGTCACAGTGCATGCTTGCCCAATCATCAGCCAGCAATGCACTGCGATGGCACAGTGCGTTGTGGGCCATGAGCGCCACACAAATATGGCACAAGCGGCCCACAAAGTTCTGGCTTCGCCGAACGGGCGAACACCCGGTATTCGAGTCGAACGCAGATGACACAGTACACCGACTGTAATTACTGCAGCTGCCTGCCTGTGGTTTAGGATCTGAAGAACACAAGCAATTGGGGTAGCTTCAGGTGTATACTGTGCAGGTGGCACAGTACACTAACTGTAACTGCTGCAGCTGCCTGTGGTATAGGAACAGAACAACACAAGCAATTGGGAGTAGCTTCAAGTGTACACTGTGCAGGGGGCATAATACACCAACTGTAACTGCTGCATCTGCCTGTGGTATAGGAACAGAACAACACCAGCAATTGGGGGTAGCTTCAGGTGTATACTGTGCAGGTGGCACAATACACCGACTGTAACTGCTACAGCTGCCTGTGGTATAGGAACAGAACAACACCAGCAATTGGGGGTAGATTCAGATGTATACTGTGCAGGTGGCACAATACACCTACTGTAACTGCTGCAGCTGCCTGTGGTATAGGAACAGAACAACACGAGCAATTGGTGGTATCTTCAGGTGTATACTGTGCAGGGGGCACAATACACCCACTGTAACTGATGCAGCTGCCTGTGGTATAGGAACAAAACAACACCAGCAATTGGGGGTAGCTTCAGGTATATACTGTGCAGGTGGCACAATACACCGACTGTAACTGCTGCAGCTGCCTGTGGTATAGGAACAGAACAACACCAGCAATTGGAGGTAGCTTCAGATGTATACTGTGCACGTGGCACAATACACTGACTGTAACTGCTATAGCTGCCTGTGGTATAGGAACAGAACAACACCAGCAATTGGGGGTAGCTTCAGGTGTATACTGTGCAGGGGACACAATACACCCACTGTAACTGCTGCACCTGCCTGTGGTATAGGAACAGAACAACACCAGCAATTAAGGGTAGCTTCAGGTGTATACTGTGCAGGGGGCACAATACACCCACTGTAACTGCACTAGGTTCAATCACAAGAAATGTAGACACTGTCCCTGCCTATCCTTCTCTCTATACCCTTGTACACACGGTCGGACATTCCGACAACAAAATCCGTCGGATTTTGTCCGACGTATTTTGTCCGAAACTGGTGTTGCATACACACGGTCAGACAAAGTTGTCGGAAAATCCGATCATACTTAACGTGATGACGTTATTTCGTTACGGCGGGACTACATTCAGGCTAGTAGCCAATAGCTTTGGTCTACGAATTTTATCTGAGCATGCGTGGCACTTTGTCCGATCGGAATTCTCTACACACAATAGGACAAAGTCCGATCGGATCATGTCGCCGGAAAGTTTTATAGCCCAGCTCTAAAACTTTGTCCGACGGATATTCCGACGGAAACAGTCCGATGGAGCCTACATACAGTCGGATTATCCGACAACACGGTCTGATCGGACATTTTCAGTCGGAATGTCTGACCGTGTGTAGAAGGGCTATGAACGCCGCAGGCGGCCTTATATAGTGTGGGGTGTGTACTAAACCCCCTGAGCTATAATTGACCACAGGCATCACAGTTTGGCTGTGATTGGCCAAGCTTGCGGGTCACAGTGCATGCTTGCCCAATCATCAGCCAGCAATGCACTGCGATGGCACAGTGCGTTGTGGGCCATTAACGCCACACGAATATGGAGTGAACGGCCCGAACACCCAGCTCATCCCTAGTGCTGAGTAGCCAAACTCCTTTTTTCAGTAAGCAGCAGGGTAACCACTTGGTGTGGTGCTTTCTTCACTGATTTCCAGGTTCCAGGAGGATCAGCCAGATATGGTATATGCATAGTAAGATTGGACCAATGTGGCTATGTAAAAGTATCCGAACCTGGAATTCAGCTTTAAGATTCCTTGGTGGAATAATTTCTATTTCACAGATTCTGTTTTTCTGTAACCTAAACAGTTTTCACTGTTCTGGGTATGATAAATGGGTCCAACGCAAAGGGCAACCACTTACATTCCCATTCTGAATGCCAAAATGCACTTTTGTTTGTTCTCAATTTTCCTTCATCTTAACAAATTGCGTGCCACAAAGGTTCACAGACTGCAATTTTTCTTCCAGATACTATTAACATATGTGTTGTTCAAGAAAAAGGTAGATGTCTCTTGGGCTACAGGTCTTATGCTCTATAAATTCCCTAGAAAACCATCATACATATGCATGACGCTCATTAACATGCAATGGATCTGCCTCAAAAATAAACATATATTGTTTTCTTCATCGTTTTCCAGCATTGGTATTTATTTTCGTGGCTCAAGCAAGCACAGATTTGCCCAGGGGCTCAGTAGCATATTTTAGCCTCTGAGTAACAGTGACATCACTGAACACTGAGAGTCGTGAATAAAATACCTTACATTTTGTTCCCATTTTTCATCTGTACATTTTATTTCATACACGCCTGAAGAATACTTGCTGTATATTAGGTATATGTCAATGCAATAGCAAAGAGTAGACCAATAGATATGATTGTGCTAGTGGCCCTTGAGCACTACTGCAATAGAAAGATGGACATTAATACATTTATCAGCATACATCTATCTGCAGAACTACTATAGTCTAATAGATTTCTATAACTGTTCGGTGTAATAGCAAAGTGAAACAGACATAAAATTCTCAGCAAAAGTAACAGCAGTTCAGAAGTGCAAGAATGTTGTGGTCAGGGGCATTGCTAGGCTCAGGCAGCCAGGGCTTGTGTCCAGAGACTTCTACTGGGTGTTACAGTGCCTTGCGAAAGTATTCGGCCCCCTTGAACTTTTCAACCTTTTGCCACATTTCAGGCTTCAAACATAAAGATATAAAATTTTTATTTTTTGTGAAGAATCACCAACAAGTGGGACACAATTGTAAAGTGAAACGAAATCTATTGGATTTTTGAAACTTTAACTAATAAAAAAATGAAAAGTGGGGCGTGCAAAATTAGTCGGCCCCCTTGCGTTAATACTTTGTAGAGCCACCTTTTGCTGCGATTACAGCTGCAAGTCGCTTGGGGTATGTCTCTATCAGTTTTGCACATCGAGAGACTGAAATTCTTGCCCATTCTTCCTTGCAAAACAGCTCGAGCTCAGTGAGGTTGGCTGGAGAACGTTTGTGAACAGCAGTTTTCAGCTCTTTCCACAGATTCTCGATTGGATTCAGGTCTGGACTTTGACTTGGCCATTCTAACACCTGGATACGTTTATTTATGAACCATTCCTTTGTAGATTTTGCTGTATGTTTGGGATCATTGTCTTGTTGGAAGATAAATCTCCGTCCCAGTTTCAGGTCTTTTGCAGACTCCAACAGGTTTTCATCCAGAATGGTCCTGTATTTGGCTGCATCCATCTTCCCCTCAATTTTAACCATCTTCCTTGTCCCTGCTGAAGAAAAGCAGGCCCAAACCATGATGCTGCCACCACCATGTTTGACAGTGGGGATGGTGTGTTGAGGGTGATGAGCTGTGTTGCTTTTACGCCAAACATATCGTTTTGCATTGTGGGCAAAAAGTTCGATTTTGATTTCATCTGACCAGAGCACCTTCTTCCACATGTTTGGTGTGTCTCCCAGGTGGCTTGTGGCAAACTTTAGACGAGACTTTTTATGGATATCTTTGAGAAATGGCTTTCTTCTTGCCACTCTTCCATAAAGGCCAGATTTGTGCAGTGTACGACTGATTGTTGTCCTATGGACAGACTCTCCCACCTCAGCTGTAGTTCTCTGCAGTTCATCCAGAGTGATCATGGGCCTCTTGGCTGCATCTCTGATCAGTCTTCTCCTTGTCTGAGCTGAAAGTTTAGAGGGATGGCCAGGTCTTGGTAGATTTGCAGTGGTCTGATACTCCTTCCATTTCAAAATGATCGCTTGCACAGTGCTCCTTGGGATGTTTAAAGCTTGGGAAATCTTTTTGTATCCAAATCCGGCTTTAAACTTCTCCACAACAGTATTACGGACCTGCCTGGTGTGTTCCTTGGTCTTCATGATGCTCTCTGCGCATTCAACAGAACTCTGAGACTATCACAGAGCAGGTGCATTTATACAGAGACTTGATTACACACAGGTGGATTCTATTTATCACCATCAGTCATTTAGGACAACATTGGATCATTCAGAGATCCTCGCTGAACTTCTGGAGTGAGTTTGCTGCACTGAAAGTAAAGGGGCCGAATAATTTTGCACGCACCACTTTTCAGTTTTTTATTTGCTAAAAAAGTTTAAATTATCCAATAGATTTCGTTCCACTTCACAATTGTGTCCCACTTGTTGGTGATTCTTCACAAAAAATTAAAATTTTATATCTTTATGTTTGAAGCCTGAAATGTGGCAAAAGGTTGAAAAGTTCAAGGGGGCCGAATACTTTCGCAAGGCACTGTACAGTATTTGTTGCTATCATTGCAAGTACAGGAAAAATGCATCAATCTTTGCTCAACTTTGTGAATTTTTATACATCCTTTCACACCCCAACAGAAACTAAATTTTTGTCTAAAGTCCCATACACACTATCAGATTTTCTGATGGTTTTTTCCTTCAGATTTACCAAAACCATATATGAGGTCAAACCTTAGGAGTTTCAATGTGTATGCAATCAGGCAGGACCTTGCACTACATGGTTTTGGTAAATCTGAAGGGAAAAATCAGCAGTAAATCTGATAGTGTGTATGGGGCTTTACAGTTCTTCAGAATATTGTTGTGAAGAAGATCCTTTAGTAAAGTAGAGAATGTGTTTTTTACGGATGCAAGGTTTCTGTGTATACCTATTTATGCTCTAATACGGGGATAGGCAACCTTTTGAGCACAGTGTGGCGAAAAATATTTTGAAAGAAATTGAACGTGCCGATTTTATAACAAAAAAATGTAAACTTAACGCTCTCAATCACGAAAATAATTTTTTATGAAGTAAATGCTGTAAACTACTTTAGTAGTGAGAAATGAACATCCTGCACTGTCACACCTCAGATCAGCCCCAATTCCTGCAACTCCACACCTCAGATTTCTGTCCCCCCTGCTCATCTATTTCACCACTCTACCCCCCTGCTCTTCTGTCTTATCACTGTAACCCCTCCATATCTGCTCCACCACTGTAACCCCCTGCTCATCTGCTCCACCACTGTAACCCCCTGCACATCTGCCCCACCACTGTAACCCCCTGCACATCTGCCCCACCACTGTAACCCCCTGCACATATGCTCTACCACTGTAACTCCCTGCACATCTACTCCACCACTGTAACCCCCTGCTCATCTGCTCCACCACTGTAACCCCCTGCTCATCTGCTCCACCACTGTAACCCCCTATACATCTGCTCCACCACTGTAAGCCCCTGCACATCTGCTCCACCACTGTAACCCCCTGCTCATCTGCTCCACCACTGTAACCCCCCTGCTCATCTACTCCACCACTGTAACCCCCTGCTCATCTGCTCCATCACTGTAACCCCCTGCACATCTGCCCCACCACTGTAAGATTTATTTGCTGGGTTCCCTCTCATCCGAGGGCCTCAATGCAGAACTTGATGTTCTCAGAATTATGTGACATCATAATGTAAGCCACCCTATTTCTGAGTCCTTCTGGCTATTTCGTTAATATTATAGCAGTATGTCAATTGAACTGTCAATTGAAGGCTATATGTATGAACATGTACATGTGATGGGATAATTCATGTACATGTACTCACTCATATATGTAGTTTTCCTTTTCCTTTCTTTTTCTCTTTTATTACAGATTTGCTTTTTGACAATCCTGGGTTATTTTTACAATATATATGTGTTGGCTTTATCTAGAGAAGTTGTCACATGATGGTGTTCAGAGTCTCTATTCTTTTTTTTTTAATTATTATTATTACATTTTTATCAATCATATTTTTGTATTAGTGGTATTTTATTTTATAACAATTATTTTAAAATAATGAATTGTTGGTCCTCATATTAATAATTGTATTAATTGTTTATTTGTTTTCATCAATTTATTTAAATCACAGGGTTAAGTGAGGGGTTAACATCACACTTCATGCTTGTTATCTCCACCCCCTCCAGACCTGGGGTCTACTGTGACTGACCAACATCCTGTTTACCTGGCTCCAGCCAGCTCATTTGGCTCTCCAGGTCCCATCCCGTAGCAGTGAAAGCACACCATACCGCCTGCAGTACAGCCGGGTTTGTACCCGCGATCAGCCATAGAGCTGACAGCTGTCCACAAGGGTTCTCCGCTACTGTGGTTCTTTTTGGACATCGGCTGAGTCTGACTACTGACCAAAGGTAGAAGCTGATTGGTTGATGTTAACCCCTTTCCAACTGAATATCTCAGTGGTACCTCTCTTATTCTTTCACTTTAGTATCTGCATTGTCTATATGCTTTTAAGATTGACCCTGCAAGTTTTTTTCATTGACAGCTGTCATTCTTCAGAAGTGCAATAAATAAATTAACTTTTTTACTTGGTCACAGGTCTGAAAGTTTTTATGCTTCACCCATAGAGCGCTGCTTCTTTGTTGTTTTGTGTCTTGTTATCCATTTTTTTCCAGTGGTTGGCGGCTGCATTGGGTTCTAGCTCATTTTATAATTTCCAGGATTCGTATACCCACATATATGGCTGACAGTTTTTAGCGCTGAAGGAACTCTGTTTGTGTCCCACCACTGTACCACCCAGCACATCTGCCCCACCTCTGCACCCCTTGCTCATCTGTCCCACCAATTTGACCCCCTGTTCTTCTGTCCCACCACTGTAACCCACCCCCCCCCTCATCTGCCCCACCACTGTACCACCCTGCACATCTGCTCCACCACCCTGCTCTTCTGTCTCACCACTGAACCATCTTCTCATCTGTCCTAACACTGAACTTATCTGCCCCACCACTGTAACTCCCTTTCTTATCTGCCCCACCAATTTACCTCCTCCACATCTGCCCCACCAATGTACCTCCTTTCTCCTCTGCCCCACCTCTGTACCCCCTGCTATTCTGCCCAACCACTATAACCCCAGATCATCTGTCCCGCCAATGCACCTCCTTTCACATCTGCCCCACCGCTGTACCCCTCTGCTCTTCTGTCCCACCACTGAACCCCCTTTTCATCTGGCCCAACACTGAATCCCCTCCTGCTTATCTGTCCCACCACTGAACCCCCTTCTCATCTGCCCCAACACTGAACCCCCCTGCTCATCTGCCCCATCACTGTACCCCTCTGCTTTTCTGTCCCACCACTGAACCCCCTTCCGATCCCTCCCACTACAGTACCCCCTGCTCATCTGCCCCATAACTGTACCCCCTGCTCTTCTGTCTCACCACTGTAACCCTGCTGTTCATTTGCCCCATCAATGTACCCCTTTTCTTACCTGCCCCATCACTGTACCTCCCTGCACATCTGCTCCACTGATGTATCCCCATGCTCTTCTTCTCACTACTGAACCCATCTGCTCATCTGCTCCAACACTGTAACCCACTTTTTCATCTGCCCCACCAATGTATCTCCTGCACATCTGTCTCACTTCTGTACCCCCTGCTCTTCTGTCCCCCCCTCTGTTCCCCCTGCTCACCTGTCCCACCAATACACCTCCTTTCACATCCGCCCCACTGCTCTCCCCCCCCCCCCCGCCCCCACTTTTTTGTTTCAACACTGAACACCCTTCTCATCTGCTCCAACACTGAACCCCCTGCTCATCTGCCCCACCACTGTATCCCCCTTCTCATTTGGCCCAACACTGAACCCCCCTTGCTTATCTGCCCCATCACTGTACCCCCTGCTCTTCTGTCTCACTGCTGAAGCCCCTTTCTCATCTCTTCCAGTACTGTACCTCCCTGCACATCTGCCCCAACTCTGTACCTCCTGCTCTTCTGTCCCACCTCTGAACCCCTTCTGCTCATTTTCCCCACCACTGTACCCTCCTGCTCATCTGCTCCACTGCTGTACCCTCTTCTCATCTATGATATGCGTGAAATGAAGCAGAGATTAGACACATCTACCTGTCCTGGCACACTCATCATGCTGATCCACCTCTTGCATGCAGTGCTTGTATGGTATGTATGTGATGTATGTGATTTATGGGATTTATGTGATGTCACATACAAGCATTTGGAATGGATCTGCAATGATGAACTCAAGTCAGGGGTATTTTCTGAAAGCAGTGGGCCTGTGTGCAGGATCATGAGTTGGGCCCCGCAGCTGAGAAAAAGTGTGGCGCTCTGCACCACAACAGAACTGCACTCAGTCTTCCCCATCACAAAAGCTGACGAATGCAGCTGCAGCAAAGTTAGAGAACTAAACAATGTTTACCATCTTTTACAATGTGCGGGGGCACAGTGCCTCCCCCTCAGTACAGGTGCGGTGTGGGGAGTTCTGAACTTGGAATGGATTAGTGTCTCACTGACACTTCCCTGCACTGCTCTGCTGATGGGGAGGGAGTCGAGGGCCGGCAAAATAGGCTTCGAGTGCCGCTTGCGGCACCAGTGCCAGGGGTTGCCTATCCCTGCTCTAATATATACTTTATTTATACTATATTTTATACAATGTTTTGCAGTACGTATTTCTTTTTCAGTTAATAAATTAATTCTTTTATTACCATTAAGAGTGCACAATACACTTTTGGAACATCATATAGTTGTTTAATTTTGAATTCATTTATCATTATTTTAAATATAATTATTATTATTGCCACTGTATATACTATGGCATCATACCACTGACTGTGATATTTCAATATTTGTTTTTTAACAGTAAGATTTATTGAATGACTTACAAAATCTCACAATCGAGCCACATGTACATTATACACAAACAAAAAATAAAAAAATAAAAACAGAAAAATGAAATGACAGTAAACAATAGCACAATCCAAAGCAACATTCAATAAAACATTTTTAACAGTTATCATACAGACGAAACACACAATTTAAAGTGAACAATCGCATAGTACTAGCAGCACTCCATCAGATGGATAAAAAGTACTCTCTGCTCACATGAAACAGGGAAGAAAATCCCCTCCCAACTAAGCTTAAGGCAGAAAAGGATAGGAACGGTAGAGGGAGAGGGGGGAGAAGACTAAGAGGGGTGGGGAATGGGGAGTGAAGGGGAAGAGGAAAGGAAAGGGGGGAGTCCATCCTTACATCAGGTGCCCCCAGCGGAGTCCCTCCTTACATGCAGGCTGTGTCCCACCAAATGCAGCTTGTGTTCCACCAAATTGCAGCAGCCTGTGTCACCATCAATTGCAGCAGCCTGTGTCACCATCAATTGCAGCAGCATGTGTCACCATCAATTGCAGCAGCATGTGTCACCATCAATTGCAGCAGCATGTGTCACCACCAAATTGCAGCAGCATGTGTCACCACCAAATTGCAGCAGCATGTGTCCCACTAAAATACAGCAGCATGTGTCCCCATCAAATTTCAGCAGCATGTGTCATCATCAAATTTCAACAGCATGTGTCACCATCAAATTGCAGCAGCATGTGTCACCATCAGATTGCAGCAGCATGTGTCACCATCAAATTTCAGCAGCATGTATCACCATCAAATTGCAGCAGCATGTGTCACCATCAATTGCAGCAGCATGTGTCCCACCAAGTTGCAGCAGCATGTGTCACCACCAAATTGCAGCAGAATGTGTCCCACCAAGTTGCAGCAGCATGCATCCCACCAAGTTGCAGCATCATGCATCCTACCAAGTTGCAGCAACATGTGTCACCAAGTTGCAGCAGCATGTGTCCCACCAAGTTGCAGCAGCATGTGTCCCACCAAGTTGCAGCAGCATGTGTCCCACCAAGTTGCAGCAGCATGTGTCCCACCAAGTTACAGCAGCATGTGTCGCCAAGTTGCAGCAGCATGTGTCCCACCAAGTTGCAGCAGCCTCACATCAAACCCCCCCCCTTACTTACCTTGCAGTGTGTTGTCCTCTCCAGCGATGTCTCCTGTGGAAAAGTCCGTTCTCTCATACTTCCTGGTTCCTCTCTCCTGGGCGCAACTGGAGAGAGAAAACAGGAAGTGACATCAACTCAGATGTCAATCAAACCACCCAGCCATAGTAATATATACTACAAACAGACAGAAGCTACTCGGCACTTCAGAAAGTGCTGCAAGGCGGGCTAAACGCCCGCAAATGAAGTGCCACGTCTGCAATCTCATGATAGCATAGATGTGGCGCTTTCCATAGGTGCACTTCCCATAGGTGCACTTAAGGACTTTTTTTTTTTTAAAGGGCCAGCTTTAAAAAAATTATTATTATTATTATTTTTTTTTTTACATATTTTTTTTGATTACCTGGAGGGGGGGGGGGGGGGGCTGCCCTCTTGGAATTTTTTGTGTTTTGTTGCCTCACGACCTGGAATTAAAATTAATTGTTTGAGGATTTACATCATTTAGTTTACAGAACCTGCCCACAACTCAAGATGTCGAAGACTTTTTATTGTGAAGCAAACAACAAATAGGACAACATAACAGAAAAAGTCAATGTTCATAACTATTCACCCCCCTAAAGTCAATACTTTGTAGAGCCACCTTTTGCGGCTATCGCAGCTCCAAGTCACTTTGAATAAGTCTCTATGAGCTTGCCACATCTTACCACTGGGATTTTTGCCCATTCCTCCTTACAAAACGGCTCTAGCGCCTTCACGTTGGATGGTTTGCTCTTGTGAACAGCAATCTTTAAGTCTGACCACAGATTTTCTATTGACTAGGCCATTCCAACACATGTTTACATGTTTCCCCTTAAACCACTCAAGTGTTGCTTTAGCAGTGTGTTTGGGGTCATTGTCCTGCTGGAAGGTGAACCTTCGTCCTAGCCTCAAATCACACACAGGGTGGTACAGGTTTTGCTCAAGAATATCCCTGTATTTAGCACCATCCATCTTTCCCTCAACTCTGACCAAGCCCAGTTCCCAGTCCCGACTGCTGAAAAACATCTCCACAGCATGATGCTGCCGCCACCATATTTCACTGTGGGCATAGTGTTATTTGGGTGATGTGCTGTGTTGGGTTCTCACCATACATAGCATTCTCTTTGATGGCCAAAAAGTTCAATTTTAGTCTCATCAGACCAGAGCACCTTCCTCCATACATTTTGGGAGTCTCCCACATGCCCTTTCAAACTCAAAACGTGCCATTTTGTTTTTTGCTGAAATTAATGGATTTCTTCTGGCTACTCTGCCATAAAGCCCAACTCTATGGAGCGTATGGCTTATTCTCGTCCTATGCACAGATACTCCAGTCTCTGCTGTGGAACCCTGCAGCTCCTCCAGGGTTACCTTAGGTCTCTGTACTGCCTCTCTGATTAATGCCGTCCTTGCCCGGTCTGTGAGTTTTGTGGTGCAACCGTTTCTTGGCTGGTTTGCTGTTGTGTCATATTCTTTACGTTTGGTTATGATAGATTTGATGGTGCTCCTGGGGATCATCAAAGGTTTGAATTTTTTTATAACCTAACCCTGACTTATACTTCTCAACAACATTGTCCCTTACTTGTTTGGAGAGTTCCTTGGTCTTCGTGGCAGTGTTGGTTAGTGGTGCCTCTTGCTTAGGTGTTGCAGCCTCTCGGGCATTTCAAAAAGGTGTGTATATGTAATGACAGTTCATGTGACACTTAGATTGCACACAGGTGGACATCATTCACTAATTATGTGACTTCTGAAGGTAATTGGTTGCACTAGAGCTTTTTATGGGCTTCATAACAAAGGGGGCGAGTACATACACACATGCCAATTATCAGTTTTTTATTTCTGTATATATTTTTCTAATTTTATTTCCTTACAGGTTTTTTTTTAAAACTTTAAAATGACTATTAATGATGGGAGAGGTGCCCACATATATTAGGCAGACCTTGCATTTTTACTGCTAGGTCAGCTTTAACTGACATACACCTTGAGTTTCCTCAAGTTTCTTTTTTATTGTCAGTGATGTGAATTAAAGATCCTTGCCATATTTTCTTGGAATGTTCTGTTCCGAGAAAAGTAATATAATATGCAAGAACAAATGTAATGAAATAGAATTTTGTTTTATATAAATTGGTCCAGAAACAGCTAGAACAGTAGGTCACAAAAAGTAGATTTCATTACCATTCTAAAGCCATTATGAAATATTCAATATTTAGCTAAGCTCTTTTACCTCAGTGGGTCTAGAATTTTGAAAAGTCATGTTAATTACTCAATTATTTTGCATAACATGTTCAACAACAGAGCCGTATCACCCTATAAAACCAGTTACCTAAAGCATTTCTGTAAGATAAATTTATCAGATTTTGGTGCCTATTTATGAAGATTGTTTAGTCACTAAATTCCACCCATTTTTCCACCAGTATGTACTTTTTTGACCCAAGAAGCTGCCATCTTAAGCTGGCCATACATGTTATTGGATGCAAGCACTGTGTGGACAACAATTATCCACCCACTTTCTTCGACAAAAGTCAATTGTTCAATCCTGGTGTTAACAACAAAGACCTCACAGAGCAAATTTTGATCAATTAAGCATGAATCAGCCAAACTTTGTTGTGTGTATGACCAGCTTTACAGTAAAGTGCAATAGTTCAATGGTTTTTATCAGTCTTTCTCTTTTGTAACCATTTTGGCAATATTTTCTATAAATAGACCACATTTATAAAGAGATGTGCATGGACTTTGTGTTTGAATGGTTACTACAACACTGTTTCATCCATAATTACCTCCCCTATATAATTTCTCTTTTTCAGTCTCTTGTCAGATTTGTTTGAGTTTCAATTTCAAAAATGTCATATTGCAGCTTACCAATCCTTAACCACTTGCCCTCCGGAAGGTTTTACCCCCTTCCTGACCAGGCCATTTTTTGCTATTCGCCACTATGCTGCTTTAACTGGAAATTGGGTGGTCATGCAAAGCTGTACCCAAACAAAATTTAAATTTTTTTATTTCACACAAATAAAGCTTTTGGTGATATTTGATCACCACTGCTTTTTTTATCTTTCATTATTTAAACAAAAAAAATGAAAATTTTGGAAATAAAAACAATATTTTTCACTTTCTGCAATAAAACATATCCAAGAAAAAAAAAGAAAAAAAAATGTCATCATAAATTTAGGCCAAAATGTATATTGCTACATATTTTTGACAACAAATCCCAATAAGAGTATAATAATTGGTTTGCAGTAGATAATGGAATTTTTGTTTTTCTAATACTAGTAATGGCAGTGATCAGAAACCTATAGATAGTACAGCTGGCAATCTGGCACTAACTGACACTTTGTGGGAATTGACTAACTGATACTGACATCACCAGTGACATTAATACAGTAATTAGTGCTAATAATACTATCTACACTGACACTGTACCAATAACACTGGCTGGGAAGGGGTTAATATATAGGGGCAATGAGAAGGTAATACTGTGTGCCTAACAATGCTCGGTGTGTTTACTGTGTGCTGATTTTACTAATGGATGTGCTGGCTTTTAGTTCCTGCGCTTTCCTACTGTTAGAACAGAGCTCCGTGTTGTTTACAATCATCTGCCTCAAAGATCGTGGGTTCCAGCCATTAAGCATTGGCTGGGGCCCGCTGATTGGCTTGTGCTGGAACTAATCACAGCACAGCCGGGGAGACGTGCGTGTATACGTGATCTAGCGCAGCGAGTACGCTTTGCCGCCGTATTTTTTTTCTTTATTTTCACCTGGAGATCTGACCAGTAACACACTCCCTGTCTTAGGTTGTCTCCACTCTGGATGGAGGAGCAACAGAGACACCTTTAGATAGCAGAATTTGTAATATGGGTAGAGGGTAATGTTAAATGCACTAGGAGATTTAGAAGTGAAAGATGAATACCAGTTATTATTATTATACAGGATTTATATAGCGCAGAGAGTTTGTACAGCACTTTACAATATAAAGGGAGACAGTACAGTTACAATACAATAAAATACATGAGGGTTAAGAGAGCCCTGCTCATAGGAGCTTACAATCTAATAGAGCAAGTGGTACAAAAGGAAATAAATGTGGGAATAAGCTGATGGAAGATTTAAAAGTTCAGTTTTTAGGTGGAGGTGGGCTTAGGTTAGGTGGAGGTGGAGGATAGGCTTCCCTGAAGAGAGGAGTTTTCAGGGATCGCATAAAGTTAGCCAGAGTAGGAGATAGTTGGGCAGATTGAGGTAGAGTTGAGGTAGAGAGTCCCAGAAGACAGGAGAGGCTCTGAAGAAGTACTGGAGATGTGTAGGGAGGAGACAAGATTGGTGATGTAGCTCTGGGCCAAGTTGTTAATGGCTTGGTATGTTGTAGTTAGTATTGTGAATTAAATCTGCTGGGTAATCGTAAGCCAGTAAAGGGATTAGCAGAGAAGGGTGGAAGACTCTAGGCAGTTGGTAATTTAGATGAGCCTGGCAGCAGCATTCAACACATATTGAAGAGTGGATAGACTATGGAGAGGTAGGCCTATGAGTAGGGATTTTTAATAGTCAAGGCAAGAAAATGAGGGAGTGAGTGAGTAGTTTGGTGGTTTCATTTTTTAAATAGGGGAGAATTTTAGAAATGTTATGGAGGTGAAGTCTACAAGCTTTTGACAGCGATTGGATTTGGGGCTGAAGGGACAGATCGGAGTCTACGATTACACCTAGTACCCTGGCAGAATCGAGGGGCTGATAATGATAATGGCCAGAGGCTCTAATAGGCTTCAAAATAGGGTGGGCTTGGGCGCAGAGAATGTGCTTGGATCCCACCCAGGTGTGTGAGAACAGCTAATGAATATTCACTATTCTCACATTGAATCTCCTCTCCGTCAATCAGGAAGTGGGTCTGAGACCCATTTCCCGATTGGCCAAAAGGAGAAGTGTCCTGATTGCCACCAAGGAGGAGATGGAAGCGGCCGAGCAGTGGAAGGAGAAGATCCCTGCTTGTGATGCCCGCTGCCATGATGCCTGCGGAGGAAAGCAGGGGAACCGCCATGGATGGGATAAGTGCACGGACTGACCACCTCGACTGGGGGGGTGCACTGTGGGTACACTGTTTGCCACCCCCCCCCAAAAAAATGACCACCAGCTGCCACTGACTAGAACATTGATTCATCCCTATATTTTAGGGATTGATACACAGCTGCATACGTTTTATCTCAGCGCTGGTATTGTTTTTATTCTTTTCTATAGGCATCCATGCTTGTGTAAAAGTTCTTACTCAGACACAGAATCCCTTTTTCTGACAGAAATTGTAGACTGGGCTATAGATCAATAAAATATTGATGCAGTTTTTGCTTTGTTTGTGGGTAATAAGTGATAAGACTTAGCAAGAGTCAAAAGATGCGTACCTAAGAGAGAGCTGGTGAAATGGGCTTTGGCCAGAAAACACCCTAGCCATTGAAAAGGATTGAAATTGGGGCCAAAAAGAGTTCTTATGCACAAGGGAATGTTGCAGTTGATTTCCGTTAATGAAAATGGTTAATCATTTAGACCCATGCCAATAAAAATGTCTTATTTATTTGCAGAAGTATTGACTAAAACATCCTATAAAATATAACTGCATGAAGACAGCTCTACTCTGTTAGCCTTTGGTCGCCAGGTGTCCCTTGTCCTTCTCATTGTTAGTGTTGCACAGAACGTACAGTATTGCTTCTTGTCCACTCAGGTGGTGTTTGTTTTCTTTTTTTCTGTTCTTAAAAGCATCTGCAATTTTTGAGTGGAAAAGAACATTCTTTGCTACATTCATTTCCTGAGATGTTGTTTATTTTGTCATTTTCTTTAATCTGGGTTCATAGGAACAACTTCTTTCTTGCCTTCTTCTGAAAACATTCTTTCTTCATCTTGTACTCTATTGTGCTAAGTGTAACATTATCTGGCTATAGTCAGCAATGCACTAGTACCCGGTGTACCCACCCCGCTGATTCCCCTGACACTTCAGTGCTATGCAAAGTGTTTGTATTTTAGTTATCTTTTATCTTTTTGGAAGCTTGCCTTGAATTAATAACTACCTTTTCATGTTGCAGTTGCGTTCCAAGGTGATGGAATCTCTATGGAATATTTATCAGCTTCTGTTTCTATAGACACAAGGTTACCTGTGTCAGATATCACTTTTTCTAGGTAAAGTTACACAAGGTGGTAAATAATAACTTCTGCTTTATAATGAGTGGTGTGTCTGTTTATTTTCTGTGTCAGCAATTTATGGAATATCCCAAGGGAGATACTTTTATCTAAATCATTTATACATTTATAAAAGCAATTTGATTTTTTTGTGAAGACAATAAGCACTGGGATCATATGACTTCTGAAAACAGAGCTAATGTGTGAACACAGCACATTTATTTTATCTAATAAAATGTCACAACTTTTCAGAATCATTATACACATGCTACTCTATTTTCTGAGAGATAAAAAAAAAATGGGTACATAACTTAGTGGTGTAAGCTGGCCATACATTATACAATTGTCTTATTCAATTTCCTTTAGATGTACCCTCAATTATGTAGTACAAGCCTAATTGTCTGCAAATTGAAATTATTTCAGTTTCACCTCATATTATATGGTTTTGGTAAATCTAAAGGAAAATTGTGCAAGAAAATCATATAATGTATGGCCATCTTGTATGGCCATGCTAAGGAATGACTACAGCCTGTAAGGCCAAGGTGCTGACTATATTTCATTTCCTCAGTGAAAAAACTGACCAATTCACTACGGAAAAGTCCACCAAAGCTTTAGGTGCTTGTGGTTAATATTGTAATGGAGAGAGCTGAGATCACTTAGCTATGCTATTATCCATATTTGCCCAACACAGATATAGCAGCTGCATGGTATGTCCATATCAGGCATGTAAAAGTAGAAGTGGCAATTCAAGAAGTGACCACACCCTTCATTGTGGTTTTGCATTAAAGTGTAATTAAATCCATCGTTGTAACCATTTCACAAAATAGTTACGTTCAATGCATGCCGTCACATGGAGAGTACCATTGAAAATGTGGATCAAACAGGTTAAGATGACAACTTTCTTGGCTGTAATGCATTGTAGGGTTTAGTTTAAATTTCAAGCCGAAGTAAACCCCTCAAATTAACTGTTTAAAAAAACAGTTACATTCCCGGCATGTGTCAGAAATGTAACTGTCACATTGGTTGTGCTCTCAAACAAACGGTCAAACCATCCAATGGCTGGTGTCATAACTGCAGGGAGCTCAAGAAGGGGAGGTTCTTGACCACTCTGTGTAGTACAATTGCACAGAGCAGGTGAATTTAACCTTTGCTAAATTAATAAAAAAGAAACAAGCCTTACAGTCATTTTAAGTATCAATACAGATGAAAATTCACGTTTAACCCCCCCCTCCCGCCCCTCTTTCCTCCATCCCCTCCAGGGGTTCTACTGCATGGAGCACTTGGTCTCATTACAATTTGTGCTGTGGTTGCTGATCTATGTGGTCGGATAACTTTCCCCCCTTCACTCACAGCTGTCTGACCATGCTGCCAGCGAGGAGATGGACTCTGTGTGTGACCCTGCAGCTGTGGTAGTAGAGGGGAGTAACGTCAGACCAGGTTGCAGGGGTGTCAATGTGAAGCTGGCTGGGGAGGTGGGGAGGGACTGGAGAGGGAAAGAATGAAAGGGGATGGGGACAATAGGGCAGATGGGGCAGGTGGGGCTGCACACAGGCGAGGAGACACTAATCTTGTTCTTGTGTACAAAATCTATGTCTGTATAGTGCCAATCTGGACTTCACTTCTTCTTTGCAGTCCCACTAAAAATCACTGATCGCCACAATTACTAGTAATTAATAAATAAATAAAAATGATATAAATATATCCCCTAATTCGTAGACATTATAACGTTTGTGCAAATCAATCAATATACACTTATTGGGATTTTCGTTTACCAAAAATATGTAGCAGAATACATATTGGCCTAAATTGATGAATACATTTTTTTTTGGAAATGTTTTAAAGCAGAAAGTGAAAAATTTAGTTTTTTTTCAAAATTTACGCTTTTTTTTGTTTATAGCGCAAAAAATAAAAAACACAGCGGTGATCAAAAACAACCACAAGAAAGCTCTATTTGCGGGAAAAAATGGACATAAATTTTGTTTGGGTACAGCGTCACATGACGCATGAAAAATTTATTTTTCATGATAAAACCTGCCTGGTTTGTTCCCACTAAATTGCAGCCTAATAAAGCTGATTATATATTGTGCATTGTGTCTGTACAATATTTAGGCCTCATTCGCACTGGACATTAAAATAACATTATAAAAATGGCAGTAGCTTTGCAGGGAGTTTTTCAAAGTTTTTTAAAGTTTTTGCAATAACATTATTTTAGCATTTATTAGCCATTTTTAGTGGTTTTTAAAAACAAAAATAAATATTTTTTTCAATTTAGCAATTTTTGACATTAGAGCGTTTTTACAGCTGAAAACAGCTGAAAAACTCTTCTCAGAACTCACTAGTTTTTTGTTTTTTTTTAAAGCCAATAAACACTCCAGCCAAAAACTGCTGATAAGCAGCCTATGTGTGCATGGACACATAGGATAACATTATGGGGAGTTTATTGATTGTAGAAAAAAAAACATCTGAAGCCAAAAACAGCTGCTGTAAAAACATCCAGTGTGCATCCAGTGTGCATGAGGCCTTATGATTATTGTCTAGGAAATACACGCTAAATCTTATTTCATGATAAAACCTGCCTAGTTTTCTCTCTTAGAATGTGGCACATTAAAGATGCTTACATAGTGTGCATCAGGTCTGTATAATATTTCTGGCTATTTTATCTGAAATAATACTCTCTAACTTTGATTTTATGATAAAAGCTGCCTGGTGTTTCCCTCCAAAATTTCAGCCCGCTAAAGCTGTTTACATATTGTACGTACATTAATACTGTTTTTGGCTATTGTTTCTGAAACAATACACTCTAACTTGTATTTCTTGATGAATTTTGCCTGGAATTTCCCTCTTAAACAGCAGCCTATTGAAGCTGCTTACATACTGTACATTGAATGTACAATATGTCTGACTATTTTCTGTGAAATAACACATTTTGATTTTTACTTCATGATGAAACTGGCCTTGTCTTTTCTGTTCAGTCTAGTAAATCTACTTTTTAGCCTAGTAAATCTGTCTTTTTCTGGCTAATAAATCTAAAATACCTTGTTATAATTTTATTTCCTGATAAAACCTGCCTGGTCTTCCTTTCTTAAATTGCAGCCTACTATAGCTGTTTACATATTGTGTATTTCTGGCTATTTTTCTAAAATCGTACGCTTAATTTTTTGCATCAACACTCCCTTACTTATTAAACTTGAAAATGCAATTTTTTGATTTTCAACTGCCCCACCCCCATAAACTTCAATTGGGTTTATATTTAATCTCTTAAGTTTTTAACTTTACAAGGGGTCAATGAATGCTTCTGGAATCAAACCCAGACACATTCCTACTTGAGATGAATACAGTCCTACCTGTCAAACCATTCTGTTTTTTTATCCAGACACCACTGTAGCTCAGCAGTCTACCCCAATTTGTCTGGAACACACTATATTATATGTTTATATCTATGGCATATTAGTGCAAATCAGTAAGTTATAGATATCATAATAAATGAATAACAAAAAAGTGTTATATTTTGTGTATTTAAAACCTAGAGCTAAACATTTTAACACCCCCTGCTTTATATGACAAAATTAATTTCAGTAATAATCATGAAAGGCAACCGCATGTAATTATATTATCCACAGACTTGCTCCTGCCTTATTCCTGATTGACATCCTGTGTTTCACCTGGGCTTGATCTCGACCACACTTCTGCCTCTGCTCCTGACTGACTTCCTGTTTTTGACCCCTGGCCTGGCTTCTGACCTTGCTTCCTGCCTTACCCCTCTGTCAAGATTCACCGGCACTGCCAGAGAATCATCTGCTGTGACCACTTCTCACATCTGGAATCATCAGGCAGCTTCACCTTCAGGCAACCTATGCATCTTTGGGCATAGCATCCTCTGTCACTGCCTTCAGGGGTACTCTGAACTCAGTCGAAAGGGGATCCCTCTTGTTACCTCAGGCTCCAGTCTGGTACATGACAAAAGACCAGTTATTGCCACTTTTTTGCTCAGTTGGATGTATTGGATGCAGGGACGTACTAGATGTCTTCGCTGTCATTGTGCTCTTGCTGGGTGTCACATGCATCCCTGTGCCTTGAAAGTGCACATTTACAAATGTTTTAGCAATATTTATAAAGTATTTTTAAAAATTGTTGGTTATGCAAAAGAACCCCAATTCATAAATAACGACTACATTTTACATTTTCTACAGTTTATATACAGTTTTTTTTCAGGTTTGATCCAATCACTGCAGAAATTAGACTGTGTATTTCTAACTGGTTTTCTTATATTTGCCATGGTGTAACTTAAAGACAATAACACTAAAGATAAAGCTGCTTTGAAACTGAAGCAACTTTGGTTTCAATTCTTATTGCAGTATTCTCCCAAACTGTGCATAAGCTGCCAATTAAGATGGTGCCAGCAGCCTTAATTAACTCTTGGGCACAGTATGATCCATAGGCACCCAACATTTGTATGCCCCCAAAGACACTTACTTATACATTTTTACTGGCAGTGTTTTAAAACAAAAAAAAATATTCCTGATTAGAGTCCCTTGGCCATGTTGTTGCTTATTTAAAAATTGATAGCACGTTGGATAGACTACGGTTTAACTAATGAGGTAGGAAATTGCTTGAACTAAACAAGCCCCATGAGAATTTTACTGTATTAGGAGCAAGCCAAACCAAGAGTTTTTTTTTTTAAATCTGAAGATTCCATCCTAAAATTATCAGAAAACATTGCCTTAATTGGTGAATCAAAAACTGTAGTTAGTAAAAGTTGACACATACAATCATTTCTCTGTCAGTACCACAAATACAACCAAATCCAAAATTTAGGCCAATGCCTACACATGCACACTACATCAGGGGTATTGAATAAAAATTCACGACTCAGATTCTTTACATAACAGCCCAGGTGTGCACACACCACAGCCCATTCATTTGAATGGGCTGTTGTGCTAGAGTTTTCTGCTGGGAAAAGGTCCTGGCACATAGCACTGACCCACTGTACACCCCCCCACCACACACACACACAGCACTGCCCCCCTTTACATGACCCCCCCACTCACAGCACTGCCCCACTGTACATGACCCCCCCACACACACACACAGCACTGCCCCCTTTACATGACCCCCCCACACACACACACAGCACTGCCCACCTTTACATGACTCCCCACTCACAGGACTGCCCCACTGTACATGACCCCACACACACAGCACTGCCCCCCTTTACATGACCTCCACACACACACACACAGCACTGCCCCCCTGTACATGACCCCCCCCCACACACACACAGCACTGCCCCCATTTATATGACCCACCACACAAACAACACTTCCCCCTGTACATGATCAGCAGACACACACAGCACTGCCCCTTGTACGTGACCCCCCCCCCACCCACACAGCACTACCCCCCGTACATGATCACACACACAGCACTGCCGGCCTGTACATGATCACACACACACAGCACTTCCCCCCAGTACATGACCCCTCCCCTCACACACAGCATTGCCCCACTGTACAGCACTGTCCCCTGTACATGACCCCCCACACACAGCACTGCCCCCTGTACATGACCCCCCCACCCCCACCCCTCACCCACACACAGCACTTCCCCCTGTACATGATCGCACACACAGCACTTCCCCCCTGTACATGATCACACACACACAGCACTGCCCCCCTGTACATGATCACAAACACAGCAATGCTCCCCTGTACCTCACCCCCTTCCCCCACACACAGCATTGCCCCCCCTATACACAGCACTGCTCCCCTGTACATGACTACATGACCCCCCACACACAGCACTGCTCCCCTGTACATGCCTCCCCACACACAGCACTGCTCCCCTGTACATGCCTCCCCCACACACAGCACTGCTCCCCTGTACATTATCCCCCCCCACACAGCACTGCCCCCCTGTACATGATCCCCCCACACACAGCATTGCTCCCCTGTACATGATCCCCACACACAGCACTGCTCTCCTGTACATGACCCCCCCCACACAAACAGCATTGCGCCACTGTACAGCACTTCCCCCCTGTACATGACCCCCCACACACAGCACTGCTCCCCTGTACATGATCCCCCACACACAGCACTGCTCCCCTGTACATGATCCCCACAAACAGCACTGCTCTCCTGTACATGATCCCCCCACATACAGCACTGCTACCCTGTACATGATCCCCAACACACACAACACACCCCTTTACATCACCCCCACACCCCATCCTTCACAAGTTCACAGCCATGTCCTTTGCTTCCTTCACTCTCCTACCTTACATTGAGCAGAGAGCAGGAGGTGGGGCAATCCCAGACTAAAGGCGGGGAACAGCAGCACTGGATGGAGGACGAGGTTAACTTTTCATATTAACAAGCTGGTGCTTGGTTGATAGGACCGCCCCTGCATTCTAGCTGCCAATCACTTCCTGATTAATGCAAAAATTGAATTCAGGCAGCCGCTCTTCATGCAGTGCTGCTTCCACCATCCCACCATGCAGTGCTGCTCCCACCCATGACAGCGGCAGAGGCTGGGAACAAAAGCGGCAGCTAAATGTTGTGATTGTTGCTGTCCACGGTTTGCCATTTAGTGATGCCTGCACTACATTGTCATTACAGTATTTGCTAAATTTGTATATGCTCATGGGTCGTAGTGCCAATTTATATTTTTGAAAACCTATCGCAATTCAAATTGTACCTTTTGTTTAGAGTGTTAAGATTATACATACATATGGCTTACATTCAGTTTTGTACCTACCAGGTCATATTATTTTTACTCACAGTGCACTTCTGTACTACACCATAGGTAATTACCTCTACATGTGGGATGGGAAGATGCCAAATTCTTAAAGGATAGCTGCATTTTTAGGCCCGATCATTTAGCTGTCACTGTACATGCAGCCTGTAACAGTGACAGTCAGAGGATCTTCACGGAAGGTACACTTATCCTTTAAAGAGGAACTACACTGCATCTGAGTACCACAAAGGAAAAACACCATTTAATACATTTTTAATATTCAAGGCAAACTCATCCATCCACCCACCCATCCATGTCTCCTTGCTTTATTTTGCTGAAAAACAAAAAAAACACCTCCTCTGGTCGTGGCCACCTTGAGTAAGGGCAGATGATTCATGTAGCATTAAAATCTTGGAATCCATCTGCCCTTGGCTCAGGCATACAGAAGAAATGTTAAAAAAAAAAGTCAAACATAGTAAATATGATATACTTTCCTATTTACTAATGCTAGCAGTATAAGGAGTAAAAATAGGCAACGTTGACTGAGAGAGTGAAGTTCCAATTTAGTGTTTATAGTATTGTTAGAAAGGCATTCAAATGATGGCACAAAGGCAATATTCTGAAGCCATAAAGTCGGGTTATTCTAAACTTTGGACTATATTTAGGCAAAGCTTTTAGTCCTTGTAAGAGTTAAAGAACAATGTAGAGTACATTTAAATATTATATAAATACAGCCAATTAAATAATTCTGCAGTGATAGGATTGCTGATATATAAATGAGCATCATGACTATGGTAGCTCAGAAGTACCCTTGATACTGATACGTAGCCCCTTGTACCTCCAACCTACCCAGTCCCAGTAAACACATGACACTGGTTGGAGTTAAATGGCGGTCTGGCCTTTTATTAAACAACAAAATGATTAATTAACATGTTTTACAGTAACCTAAACCAAAGCTAGATCTCCCCAGCCGCAAAAAAAGACTGACTCTGGGACATTAACACTTGACCCACAGACCATACAGGTCTACCAATACCTGGTCCTTCTCAGAGGACCACACCCAACCAGAGGACACCATACTAACCATGGTTCCCCACTTGTATGCCACAGACAGATTTTTTTAACCCCATCCAAGGGGTCCCAACAGCCACGTTCACGCCTACACCCAAAAGTAACTTACCCTATCCCAGCGAGGGAGGGCAGGAGGTTCAACTGCTGTCTTCCCAACATTGACTGCTATGGTACCACCCCTTCCTCCAGTATTTTCTCCTATGCTCCTTCCTGTCACCCCATCTGCTCACCAATCGTAGGAAAATCCCACTTATCTCTGAGGCACATTAACCCTACTCTGTCTGGCTCCCCTTCTACCCTGTCATGCCAGCCCTGCGCTTTATGCGTTCCTCCTATCTCCGGGCCTTCCTTTCTACCAAAAGTCTATACTTATCACACATGCTGCATCATCCTGCACAGCTTGCAATGCAAGGACAGAACAGGGGAGCCCCCGGATATATCATAGAAGCTGTCTTTTCCATCATAGGGTGTAGTCCTGCTAAACTATTACATTTTGTTAGGTAAGAATGGCCCCACAATAATTAAAATTTCTCCAAAAGAGGGTGCAGGACCTCCACTGGCAGGTGCACACAAGTGTGCTCAGATACAGATCAGCGGTCAATTGGGTGTACATATGGGCCCTTGAGGATCAGTTCATCTTCCTTGCTCCCTTCACCAATCAGATTTTTACACATTTATTTGTTCACCATTTTTTTGGCACTTCAGGAATAATCCATTTTCTTAAAGTGGTCCAATCCCATTTCCCCTGAGCACTATAAGCATGATCCCTTTGCAAGCCATTTACAGTGGGTCCAGCCGTGTGGATGGTCAGAATGATCTAGGTGGGGGTCTGGTATAACAAAAGACTCTGGTTTCAATGTGGTCTCCCATTTATAGGAGAACACACAACTCCCCCTGAAAAAGACTACAAACTGGTAAGTTGAAATGCGTTCAGACATTTATTTGGGGCAGGATCGTCTATTGCAAAACTTGTTTTGAGTATACCTGGCTATTTTTTATGTTATTATGACCGATGGGTCTTGAAAGGAGTCTAAGTACTCAGAGCTTATATTTAAAAAAAAAAAACATTTGTGGATTTTAATAATTATATAATAAAATATCACTTTTTTATACAATTATTATTTGCTTAATAGTTTGTTTGCTGTAATTAAACCCCTGGGGGTACTTTTGACTATTTTCTCTAATAAAGCAGGTGCAGGTAACCTATGAAAACAAAATGAAACTTTTTATGAATCTAACAAGGTTATGTTATATGTCTAGACACAAATTCAACTTGATAGAGTCCTGTAATGCAAGGATAACTGTTTGTTCATATTGGCGATTATGTTTCCAACAATAAGGCTGCAAAAAGCTTTTAGGTAGGGGAGTGTATACCAAGGGGCACTGTGTGAGTTATCTCTCCCATCACTGCTGTGGTTTCATACACTGACACAGAGAGAAATTCAATGCCTCCGGTGTGAAAAGGTAATGGAGTCAAACAACACATCTTTAAAAAAAACAGCAGGAGACAATATTTACTGCTCTACAAATACCTTTGCAGGCTGAAAAGAAATCTATTCTTTCCCTGTGAATTCTGTACCAAACAGAAAGCTGAATAGGAATGGACAAGACAAAATGTCAGAATAAGAAATTCTAGAAAAAAAGGCTTTTTAGGTAAAAAAAAACAAAAAAAACAAAAAAAAAACAACATGTATGCTCAGAAGAAAACTACTATAAAGTTAGCGTGTTAAATAATTGAATAAATTCAGCTAGGTAGCATTAACGCCACTTGAAAGTAAGAAGATCCTTCTCTCTGGAACAGGATCTGTATTTTTTTTTTAACAGATCTTAGAACACTAAAAAAGAAAACTAAAGTAGGAAAACCTCGGTCTTCCCAGACATTGACCACGCAACCGGTCTTGCTGGAAGACTCGTTAACCTTTATAGTACGGCACAGAGTGCTTTCTAAGAGCAGCAAATGCTTTTGTTAGATATCTAGAGCAATGTAAATGTGTTCTCTGATCATAGATGCTGCAGAAGGGATCACTACTAAAAAAGAACTACAGAGAGTAAGTGGAACTGTGTTCACATCTGTTTTGATGGGTTGTTTTTCCTTACAGCAGTCTCTTTATTGATGTTACCCGCAAAGGAGAAGAAAACCTTTAAAAGGACCATTTATTAAAAAGAAGCTAAACTCTAAAAGTGAACAAAGCACAGTGCCATGGACAGCTGCATAGTATGATGTAGAACATGAAAAATAAATTGTACACTATGAAGATAAATATAGGGAAAATATATCCCTGCACTTCATGGTCAGAAGTAGCCTAATATTTCCAGATACATTTAACCACTTCAATACAGGGCACTTTAACCCTTTTCCTGATCAGGCCAATTTCAGCTTTCAGTGCTATGGCACTTTGAATGTCAATTGCACAGTCATGCAACACTGTACCCAAATAATTTTTTTTGTATTTTCTTCACAAAAACAGAGCTTTTGGTGTTATTTAATCACTGCTGGGTTTTTTTATTTTTTACCAAAAAAATGAAAAAAGACCGAAAATTTTGAAAAAAAAAGTTTCTGTCAGTAAATTTTGTAAAGAATTAATTGTTCTCCTTCCCTGATGGGCACTGATGAAGCGGCACTGATGTGCACTGATAGGCTGCACTGATGAGGTGGCATTTATGGGCACTGATGAGGTGACACTGATGAGGAGGCACTAATAAGCCACACTTATGGGCACCGATAGTGTGGCCCTGATATGTGGCGCTGATGAGCACTGATAGGCAGCACTGAATGGAAGCACTGGTAGGCAATGATGGGCACTGATTGGCACAGATATGTGGCACTGGTGGGCACTGATAGGTGGCACAGATAGGCAGCACTGATGGGCACTGATGGACACACTGATGGGCACTGATGGACACACTGATGGGCATTGATGGGCGGCACTGATGGGCAACACTGATGGGTGGCACTGATGGACATTGATGGGCAGCACTGATGGACACTGAAAGGCACCAGTGACTGGCATCACTAATGGGCACTTATGGGCTCTGATTGGTGTCATTGATGGACACTGATTGGTGGCACTGATTGGTGGCACTGGGGGCTTTACTGTAATCAGGGCACTGATTATCAGTGCTCTGATTACATATCCGTGTGTTCCCTGCAAGGAGATGCCACCAATCTGCTCTCCTCACCACACACTCTGTCAGTGTGAGGCTATGAGAGCCGATCACCGGCACTTCCATGTTTACATGTGACCAGCTGTGATTGAAGTGAAGTGTCGCGTGATCAGCTCTTTACAGAAATCGTGGTCACAACGTGTCCTAGCAACATGGCGCAGACACAATCGTATGACGTCCACCCAGAATGAGAGCTGCACCATCCCTCTGTCATTTGACGGTGGGTGGGCGGCAAGCGATTAAAGTGTATCCATGGTCAAAGTGTAAAATCATATATTAATTTCCACATTGCATTGCAGATAGCACTGTCAGGGGTTTTAATCAGGCAAACAAGGCCCAAAAAATGATTGCTATGCAATGTGCATTGTGTTAGACAACCCAAAATTATCCGAGTATACTCTATTATGCATGAAATGTTCTTTTTGAAAAAGATGTGTGTGTAGGGACCCTTCCCTAAACTGGAGTGTCTCTGATTAGATTTAATATGTTTAGCAGCTAGTCTGTAAGCAGCCTGAGCTTTGTTTACATTTTCTGGGCTCTGCGGATTCTCTTTAGCTCTATTCTATGCATTAAGGTGAAAAACCTTCTTTTCTTCCACCAAACTCTCACCCCTTTTTCTTACCTGAGCCTGATCCAGAGATGCTCATGAGCCCAGCAGCTCCTGCCGCTCTTTCTCTCCTCATTAGACAGATTGACAGCAGTGGGAGCCGTTCCATTGGCTCACACTGCTGTCAATCAAATCCAGTGACAAGGAAAAGGGGCCGAGTCCCGCTGTCTGCATCAATGGACGTGGGAGCAAACCCACACAGGTGCCCTCATGGAAATCGGGTTTTCTGTGCGGGCACCCAATGAAGGGGCACTCCAGAAGAGGAAGATCAGGGCTGCTCTGTGCAAAACCCTTGCATAGAGCAGGGTTAGTATAGCATGTTTGGTTTTTTTATTAAAGAAAAAAACAAACCTTTACAACCCCTTTAGGCAGTCACTGAGGTCTTTGTTCTGTGGTGTGGGAAATCTTCCCTATTGAAAATTGTTTCCAAATTGTTTAGAGAGAGATCCACCAAAAGTTAAGAAAAAGAATGTGACTGCTCTTATAGGGTCATAGATCTGTTTGGCTATGGTGACAGGGTCAACTATTACGAAGAGGCTGGCTTATAGGGCTTACTACTACTCAATTGATTTTGGCTGTTTTAGGTTCTGCTGGTGCAGGTTCCACCATTTTTCACTGTATTCCAGTGAGTGCTAGAATATAGAGGGTGGGAGAGGCAGATCCTGGCTCGAATATTTGTACATCCTTAGCTAATCGCCGGTCAGGAAAGTGACAAGCCGGTGGGTTGGGTGAGAGGTGTATAAATAGTCTGGGGCCTAGAACATCAGTTTCTTGTTCCTGGGGAAGGAGGTGGTAAAAGCATGTTGTTGAGCTGCAGTTTTACCAATCCCTGAACACCTACCTAAACACAGAAATGCAGCTACTTAGGGCTGTAAAAATGCTATGGCTGCAATGCTTTGTGGCAAAAATTAAGCAGCAGACCACATTCGGTGGGCATTACTGCCGGTGAACATGACATGTTCAAGTTAAGGGGGCCATGCTGCAACCGTGTGGAAAAGTACACAGTTGAGACACAGTGGGTCAGCATTTTGAGGCCTGAAACTGGTGACCAGTAGACGACATATTGTCTCCTCACCACCTGTCAAATGCAAGAGGTCCACAACTCCTAGGTACACAACTTATCCCATCGTAGGAACAATAGGGTTTATAGCGTTTCGTCACTACGTCTTCGTCTGTGGGCGTCGGACGAAGACGTAGTGACGAAACGCGTATGGGCGTGACCAAGCAGCTATTCGTAACTACAGAGCGGTCGATTTGAACGTTCGCCCGGGACCCGCCGTGGAAGCTGAGCCTGTACCCGATCTAAGACGCTCGGAGCTGCGGTGAGGCAAATCCGGTCGTTCTGGTAGTGACATCTTTGTGAATGAATTTTAAGTGATTATGTACGTATGGTGTATATGCGCATGAGCATTTTAATTAATAAAGCAGTTTGCACTATGGAACCTATTTTTTTGTTGTTTCCTATATGTGAACCTGCTGCTCTAAGTGGAGTATAAAAAATTTGAGAAATCTGTTACCGTTGGGATATTAAGGAATCTGAGATTGAGAACCTTTTTGATCGTTGATGTGACAAGAAGATTCTACAGAGGAGTACCAGTGAAATAATTTTAATTATTCGTAACGAAGTGCCTGTTAACCCCCTGGGTTCTGGTGAGTGTGTTACCATAGGGGGTGTCACCCGCTGTTAAGCTTTTTACGCACTGGTGTTTTTATCTTGGCGATGGACTTTCCTTTCTGTTCTTCCAACGTGTGAATGTTTCAACTGAAATCTCATCCTTATATGCGTGGGACTTTTCAAGGACATTTCTGTGGTTCTACTTGTAATCATGGGATTATCACCCTCTTAAAAAGTATTGTTTTATTGTTTTAGCGCTGTCAATATGGTATATATGGGACAATAGGTTAATGAAAGCTATATACTATATAATTTTTGTGATTTATCTTTTGTATGATAGCAGCTTGTAAATAATATTATCTCTGACTCACCTCTGTGGGTGCTGGGATCAGTGGGGAATATTCTCAATATTTTGTGTTCAGTGTGTTTTCCAGTGATATTAGTTCTTGTCAAACTGTAGCACTGACGTAATTATTTTTTTTTTTATTAAACTTTAAGAAAAACTTAGAAAGTTAGTTTAACTTTAATTATAAAACGTATCTAGTATATTGACTGTCAGTCAGTAGGCAAGTAGGCATCACTTTAGCCAGTCACACAGACATACCAGAGTGTTTACATTTTTTTTTTTTTTTACAACAATGTTAAAAATGGAGGTTATCAAATTTGCCTACACTTAGCTCACTGAATGATCCCAGTTAACCACATCCATATTTACCATCACTGTCCAGGCTGTCTGGTGACGTCACGGACATAGACATCACGGACTCCTCCCCCGTTCCCTTCATTAGCAGATGGAGCCAATGGGGATCGGGGGAGGAGTCCGGTGACGTTGATATCCGTGCAAAGAACCACAGCATGTTATAGACTTAAAGAGCATGTATAACCTTTATTATATTTTAGGGCTGGGAATATTAAAGATTAATTCTTCGATGAATCCTTCATTTTTTTTGATTGATCAAAATTCTTTTGATCGGTACTCACCTCTCCGCCAGCTTCCGGATCTTCAGGGAGTTCCGGAGATCTGGTGACATCACGGATATCGACGTCACCGGACTCCTCCCCCCTTCCCTTCGTTAGCAGACATAGGCACTTGGGGAAGAGGGGAAGAGTCCGGTGACGTCGATATCTGTGACGTCACCGGATCTTAACCGGATCTTACCGAATTTAATAAAGGTTATACATGCTCTTTAAGTCTATAACATGCTGTGCTTCTTTGCACAGCCTTCGAAAACTAAATAAGATTTGAGAGGCTGTGATGGCCTGCATTTTTAATAGGCACGTTCATATGTTTAATTTGCCAAAGAAGTAGAATTTTTATTTGACATTTTAGTCTCTGTTTGATGTCCACCATATAGATTATGAGATCACGGTATAATTGCTTGTTGACGTTATTACTCGTGTGGCTATTTATTAAACTCTGAAAGAAGAGCCTGACAGGATTTTCATTTGGAAAGTATTAGAGAATGCACAGTGTTCCCCTTCATCAAAGATGTTCTGAGCAAAACAAAAGATGTTTTCATAGTACCTCAGTGGAGAAAAATGGCTTTCATTACATGACGACTGTACAGCTTTAACATCTGATATTAAATGATAATGACAGACTGTATTTAAACGTAGAGAACTGAGATATAGTGCAGATGATGAAAGATCAAACAGATCACATTAAATTTAATTGCTCTAAATAAAGTCTCTGTCTCTCAGTGTGAGCGGTGTCTGTGTGTAGTGCTTGGTTTACTGATGAATGATTATTTTCACGTTGCATAAACAATTAGTCCAAGAGGATAAGCAGTACATTGGTTTCATGTATGAATTGTAAGCGGAACAAATGCATTTCAAAATATATTTGTTAAACCAAGGCTGTCATGACTTGGATGCAAAGGGATGCTGCAGCTGGCGTCTGTGTTCTGTATGCCACAATGACTCTTGGATGACACAGTGAACAATATTCAGAACAAAAAAAGATATACACCAATACTGAGCTGGGTAACTAAATTCTAAATGGCCAAACTCTTTATAGCAGGCACTTTTCTGTGCCCCCATTAGAAAGAGTCACCCTCATTATGTGTCCTATTTACCATTATCAGCAAGATTCAAAGTAAAAGAAAATGCCAAAAATTTGGGCTGACTCCAGAATAGAAATAGAGAGAAAAATCTTCCAATGGGGATACTAATTCTTGTGAGCCTGGTGACAACTTTAACTTCCTGTTTTGTCTATTAGAAAGGAAGTTAAGGAACATCCCTCCCTTAACCACTTGCTTACTGGGCCCTTTTACCCCCTTCCTGCCCAGGCCAATTTTCACCTTTCAGCACTGTCACATTTTGAATGACAATTGCGCAGTCGGGTAACACTGTACCCAAATTACATTTTTATCATTTTGTTTTAACACAAATAGAGCTTTCTTTTGGTGGTGTTTAATCACCACTGGCTTATTTTTTTTTTTGCTAAATAAATGAGAAAAGACCTAAAATTGTGGGGAAAAAAAGAGTTCTTCATAGTTTGTTATAAAATTTTGCAAACCGGTAATTTTTCGCTTTAACTGATATTCACTGATGAGGCTGCACTGATGGGCACTGATGAGGCTACACTGATGAGCACTGATGAGGCTGCCCTGATGTGCACTGATGAGGCTACATTGATGGGAATTGAAGAGGCTACACTGATGTGCACTGATGATGCTGCACTGATGAGCACTGATGAGGCTGCTCTGATGGGCACTGATGAGGCTATATTGATGGGAATTGATGAGGCTACACTGATGTGCACTGATGAGGCTGCACTGATGAGCACTGATGAGGCTGCACTGATGAGCACTGATGAGGCTATATTGATGGGAATTGATGAGGCTACACTGATGTGCACTGATGAGACTGCACTGATGAGCATTGATGAGGCTACATTAATGGGAATTGATGAGGCTACACTGATGTGCACTGATGAGATTGCACTGATGAGCACTGATGAGGCTACATTGATGAGGCTGCACTGATGGGCCCTGATGAGGCTACACTGATGTGTACTGATGAGGCTTCACTAATTAGCACTGATGAGGCTACATTGATGAGGCTGCACTGATGGGCACTGATGAGGCTACACTGATGTGTACTGATGAGGCTGCACTGATGAGGCTGCACTGATGAGCACTGATGAGGTTACACTGATGTGCACTGATGAGGCTGCATGGATGGGCAATGATAGGCTGCACTGATAATTAGGATACTGATAATAAGTGCCCTGATTATAAGTGTAGATGACCATTTTACACAAGCCAGTTATCTGCTCTCCTCTCCTCAGGCTGTCAGAGTGAGGAAAGGAATGCCGATGACTGGCTTGTGTTTACATTGTGATCAGCTGTGATTGGACACAGCTGATCATGTGGTAAAAGGCCGCTGTGATTGGCCCTTTACCCCGATATGTGATCAGCTGTGTCCTAGTGACACACCGATCACAGACTGCCGCAGCGGGCATGTGGCAGGCACAATCATGGGAGGATGTCATGTGATGCCCTCCCAGAACTGGCCAGCAGTGCTGTAGCTGTCATTTAGCTAAAGCGGGGTCAGCAAGTGGTTAACCCCTGTACACATAGGTCGAATGCCAGCCAGCATTCAATAAAAACTGGCCGACATTCAGCCCGTGTATATGCCAGCCAGTCCGACAGAAGCTGGACGGTTGGCCGGCTTCTGTAGGACGAGCATGCTGGAAAACCAGCAGCCAACCGGCTCCCAAGCACTGATCAGAACCCAACAGCTTAGTGGGGGAGATCACTGTGCTAACGTCAGACCATTAGTACAGTGGCTCCAACTGGAGCTGACAGGTTTGTTTTGTTCAACCCGCTGGGATGAACGGAAAAAAATTAATACTGTGTACGAGGTTTAAAATATATATATATATATATATATATATATATATATATATATATATATATATATAAAGATTTTGCCTTTAGTTCTACACAAAAGACAACATGCAATGAAGCCTAGTAAACCACAACAATCAATTAAAATGTAGCTTTTAGAAGCACAAAGTAGACAGATCTATGAATGAAAAATTTGGTTGGACGATACAGTACACTACACAGTATACCATAGATATTCCTTTTTGTCTGACTTTTTATTGACTGTCTCCTTGATCAACAGGAGTACTATCTGTTCTTATACCTAAGGATTTATTTTTAACTCAGGCAATGGAAAATTCACAGACACAGAATAGGGGTCTGTCGTTCTCAGCACTTGAGGGAGACAGAATTCTATGACCAGGTGATCATTTTTGCATCCCGAGTTTGTAATGTGTGTGTAAACTCTAACAATAAACTCCTCTCATTTGCTCCATTTTGTTCTGTTAAATATATCATTGAAAGAATTTCATTATATCTGTTCAGCAAGAGCAAAAAAAAAAAAAACTGTTCATCCAGAAATCTTGTAAGCTGAAAACAGTCCAAGGACAGAGAGTGTAAGAAATTATCAGCACTTTCTGTCCTTGGACTTTTATCAGCATTGCTCTCTGCTTTCTCTGTGAACTACAACTACTACTGTTATAGAGAAGAGGCGGACAGTGTTATATAGTCCTAACACGTTTTCTGCCTTGTGACAATGTTGCCCAGTTTGGTTGTCACCCTAGAACAGGAAGTGAGTTAATGGCAGGATTACCAGGTTAAAAAAAAGTGTAAACAAAAGGAAACTAATGGAGCCACCACAACTAATGCCCCGTATGCACAATCGGAAATTCAGCCAGCAAAAGGCCGATGAGAGCTTTTGGTTGGAAAATGCGACCGTGTGTATGCTCCTTCGGACTTTTGCTGGCCGAATTTTGGCAGAAAAAGATTGAGAGCATGTTCTCAATTTTTTGGTCGGCAAAAGTTCCAATCTGAAAATGCATTCACGTGTATGCAATTTTCATCGTTCAAAAACTCACGCATGCTCAGATTCAACTACGATACGGAAACTATTATTGGCTTCTAGGTATTTAACTTCCTTTTTCTAGTCCCGTTGTATGTATTGTGACCATGTGTATGTAAGACAGCTTGAGTGAAATCCCATCGGAATTCCGTTGGGAAAACCATCGGAGCTTTTTCTGACCAAAATTCTGATCGTGTGTACGCGGCATAAGAAGTTGCAATACTGTCAATTTTTGTTCTTGGGTTTAAATACACTTTAAGCCCACGTACACACGGTCGGAGATTTTGCCAACCAAATCCATCGGATTTTGCCCGTCGGATTTAGTCCGACGGATCGTGTCCGAAACTGTTGCATACACACGGTCGGGCCAAGTTGTCGAAAAATCCGATCTTTCAGAACGTGATGACGTAATTTCGTTACGATGGGACTACATTCAGGCTAGTAGCCAATAGCTTTGATGTAGGAATTTGATCTGAGCATGCGTGGCACTTGGTCCGATCAAAATGCTCTACACATGATCGGATTAGGTCCGTCCGGCCCAGTTGGTCGGGAAATATTTCCAACATGTTGGAAAATTGGGTCGGACGGAGATTCGGATGGAATCAGTCCGATGCATACCACACACAGTCGGATTATCTGACGACACGGTCCGATAAGACTCATTCCGACAGATTCTCCGACCGTGTGTACAAGGGCTTAGCCTCTCATACACAGCTCACAATTCTACTCACGATTCTACTCACGATTCTACTGAATGTCAGCACTAGGGATGAGCTTCGTGTTCGAGTCGAACATATGTTCGACTGGAACATCGGCTGTTCGCCCGTTTGGCGAATTCCGAACGTTATGGGCTGTTCGCGCCAAATTCGTATGGCGCTCACGGCCCACAATGCACTGCGATGGCGCAGTGCATTCCTGGCTCATGATTGGCCAAGCATGCACTGTGACCCCGCATGCTTGGCCAATCACAGCGCCGGCAGCAAGGAGAGCCATGATTGGCCACAGGCAGGATGCCTGTGGCCAATCATAGCTCAGGCTGTGTAGGACACGCCCCACACTATATAAGGCCGCCAGCGAGGCGGCCTTGTGTAGTGTGTTGGCGTCTGAAGCAGTTAGTGGGTGTTCTGTGTACCTTCAACACAGTATACACCGATCGTTATCGGCCAATTTTTCGATCTTGCTCTTCTGTAGTGGTTGTTGTCTGCGTGCCCTGACCGCAGTATACACCGCTATATTCACCTCACCTATATAGCTAGCGATATATCTATCTTTTATAATAGAGCTTGCAGACAGTGTTAGGAGCTTGTGTGTGCTGTCTGCGTGCTCTGTACCCAGTACACACCGCTATATCCACCTACATAGCTCTTCTCTATTTGAGCCATCTGCCATCTGCAGGAGTTATTGGAAGTTGTGTGTGCCTCCAGCACAGCACAGTATACATCTGTATTTACCCTTTATTGCTGGTGTTCTATAATAAAGGCATCTGCAGGAGTTAGTGGGTGTTGTGTGCCTCCAGCACAATATACACCTGTATCTACCCTTTATTGCTGTTCTCTAATAGAGCCATCTGCAGGGCTTAGTGTGTGTTGTGTGCCTCCAGTACAATATACCCCTTTATCTACCCTTTATTGCTGGTGTTCTATAATAAAGGCATCTGCAGGAGTTAGTGGGTGTTGTGTGCCTCCAGCACAATATACACCTGTATCTACCCTTTATTGCTGTTCTCTAATAGAGCCATCTGCAGGGCTTAGTGGGTGTTATGTGCCTCCAGTACAGTATAACCCTTTATCTACCCTTTATTGCTGGTGTTCTATAATAAAGGCATCTGCAGGAGTTAGTGGGTGTTGTGTGCCTCCAGCACAATATACACTACCCAATTGCTGTTTTACCCAACTCCCTTCAGGCCATTACCATGTCTGGAAGGCCAGCAAGGAGAGGCAGACAGGCGCGAGCCGATAAAAGAGTGCAAGCAGGCTCTGTGTCTAGAGACAACAGTGCTGGTCGTGGACGCGGTGCATCGTCATCAGCACGTGGCCATGGGACACGCTTGTCCTTCTTTTCGGCAGCTGGACATGTTGAGCCGCAACATGCCAACGACTTGGTAGAGTGGATGACCAAGCCCTCTTCATCTTCCTCATCCTCTCTCACCCAGTCTCAGGGTACTAGCAAAGCAGCTGCTAACGCATCGTCTTCCCTCGTCTCAATGTCATCATCAGTGACTCCTTCCCTAGACCCACCACGTCCTCCTGAGGAGTCTCCTGAACTCTTTGAGCACAGTGTTGGGTACATGCTCCAGGAGGATGGCCAGTGTTTTGTAGGCTCTGATGATGACACTCAGCTAGAGGAAGGCAGTAGCGTGAATGCAGAGAGAGGGGATGCTCAAGAAGGACAGCAATCTGGCAGTCATGTTCCACAAGCTGCAGCATACTGCCAGGTTTGCTACAGCGATGAAGAGGGAGGGGATGATGAGGGCACTGACTCCACGTGGGTGCCTGGTAGGAGAGAGGAGGAGGAGGAGGCACATGTCCAACGAGGCAGGATGCCCTCCGGGGGCCAGCTTAGGGGCAGCACACCGACTGAATCACACCGCAGAGCTCCACCTGTGCAGGGCGCTGCCTCTGCGCGTTATTCTAAAATTTCTTTGGTGTGGGCCTTTTTTGAGACGAGTACATCAGATCGCACCAATGCTATTTGCAACATATGTCTCAAGTGTATCTCGTGTGGCCAAAACATCAGCCGCTTGGGCACCACATGCTTGACCAGACATATGTTGACCTGCCATGCAGCTCGTTGGCAAGCGTACCTCAAAGACCCACACCAAAGAACAAAGCGGACCTCTCTTTGCTCCTCATCAGATGGCATCTCCAACCCCACTAGACCTTCAGTCCTCTCTAAAAGCTGCTCTGAGAGGAATTAAGGTGTAGAATTAGGTGTGTCACAGCCAAGTGCTTCCGGGCACTCTACTAGCAGTACACCCACGTCCGATTATAGCAGGCAAATGTCCCTGCCCCAGCTGCAGGACCGGAGAAAGAAGTTCACTCCCAGCCATCCACATGCCCAGCGGTTGAATGCTAGCTTGGCTAAATTGCTAGCACTTCAACTGCTGCCTTTTCAGTTGGTAGACTCGGCCCCCTTCCGTGAGTTTGTATAATGTGCGGTTCCTCAGTGGCAGGTCCCCAAACGCCACTTTTTCTCACGGAAGGCGATTCCGGCTCTCTACCGGCATGTGGAAGGCAATGTCCTTGCCTCGCTGGACAGGGCAGTCAGTGGTAAGGTGCATATTACCGCTGACTCATGGTCCAGCAGGCATGGACAGGGACGTTACCTGTCTTTCACGGCCCATTGGGTCACTCTTCTGGCAGCTGGGAAGGATGCATGACAAGGTGCAGTAGTGTTGGAGGTTGTTCCACCACCACACCTCCAAAATGCTACTATTGGTTGTGACACACCTCTCTCCTCCACCCCCTCCTCTTCTTCTTCCTCCATGGCCTCTTCCAGTGCTCTGTCCTCAGAACCAGCGGTGCTCCATAGGCGTTCCAGGGGCTACGCAAGTACGTAGGCAAAACGATGCCATGCCGTGCTTGCGCTGGTTTGTTTGGGGGACAGGAGCCACACTGGGGCGGATGTTTTCTCAGATCTGCAGGGGCAAGCCGAGAGGTGGTTGACACCACGCCAGGTTAAGCCAGGAATGGTGGTTTGCGACAATGGCACCAACCTCCTCTCTGCCCTCCGACAGGGACAACTGACCCATGTGCCCTGTGTAGCTCACGTCCTTAACCTGGTGGTGCAGCGGTTCTTGGGCAGGTACCCAGGCTTACAGGATGTCCTGAAGCAGGCCAGGAAAGTCTGTGTGCATTTCTGCCGATCATTTAATGCCTGTGCTCGGTTGGCTGAGCTCCAAAAGGAGTTGAACCTGCCCAAGAACCGCCTTATATGTGACATGCCCACCAGGTGGAACTCAACGTTGGCCATGCTGCAGCGGCTGCACACGCAGCAGAGGGCCATCAATGAGTACCTGTGCGACTACGGCACCAGGACAGGGTCAGGGGAGCTTGGTTTTTTCTCACCACGCCAGTGGGGCATGATCAGGAATGCATGCACTGTCCTGTCACCGTTTGAGGCGGCCACGAGGATGGTGAGCAGTGACAGTGCATGCATCAGTGACACTGTACCTCTTGTCCACCTCTTGGAGCATACGCTGCGTGGAATAATGGACAGGGCACTTGAGGCAGAACAGAGGCAGGAAGAGGAGGACTTCCTTGCCTCTCAAGGCCCCCTTTATCCAGACAGTGTTCCTGCTGTGCCACCCATCACACAGGAAGAGGATGAGGAAGAGGAGGAGGAGGATGATTGTGTCAGCATGGAGGTGGAGGCTGGCACTCAGCATCAGCAGCAGCAGCAGCAGTCTTGTAGGGATGATTTACAGTCCCAAGAAACCCGTGGACTTATACGTGGCTGGGAGGAGGTAGCTGTGGATCATGTTGTCCTTAGTGACCCAGAAGACTCCGGACCGAATGCCTCAGCTAACCTACACTGCATGGCCTCCCTGATCCTGCAAAGCCTGCGGAAGGATCCTCGTATTCTTCGGATCAAGGAGAGGGACCATTACTGGCTGGCCACTCTCCTTGATCCATGGTACAAGGGTAAGGTTGCCGACCTTATCTTGCCATCGCAGAGGGAGCAGAGGATGAGACATCTCCGGGAGGCCTTGCAGAAAGGTCTGTGCAACGCTTTCCCAGAGACTGGGAGGTTACAAACTCCTGGTCCTGGACAACGTGTTGCTGAGGCATCGGTCAGAAGGAGCGGTGGAGAAGGTGGCTGTCTGACTGATGCTTTCAGACAATTTTTTAGTCCGCAGCCCCAAGGTATGTTCGGTTCCAGCAACCATCGCCAGCGTCTGATTTACATGGTGCAGGAATACCTAGGGGCAAGGTCAGACTTGGACACCTTTCCCACCGAAAATCCTCTGGCTTACTGGGTCTTGAGGATGGATCACTGGCCAGAGCTTGCACAGTATGCAATTGAGCTACTGGCCTGTCCTGCATCCAGCGTTCTTTCGGAACGCACCTTCAGTGCTGCTGGTGGCTTTGTTACCGATCACAGGGTGCGCCTGTCCACCGAATCAGTTGATCGACTGACCTTCATCAAGATGAATCAGTCTTGGATAACCCACAGCTACCAAGCACCTGAAGCTGATGTAACCGAATATTTTTTTTTGAAATATCACATCCCTTCAAGACTGCCTATGCTGATGCTGAGTGACTGTCCTGTTATGTTGATTGTCTATCCTCTTCCTCCTCCGCTGATAAGTTGGAAGAACATTTCTGGTTCTGGGTGATGCCATCAGCCCAATTTTTCTGCCCCTGTTTAACAGGGGCGTTTAATTACAATTTTTGATGCAATGCTTTGCAGCAGGGCTAATTCCTCCAATAAAACTAGAGTATATGGGAGAGGTTGCAGTGTCGTGGCACCAGCACCAGTGCCTAAGGCCCAATTTTTCTGCCCCTGTTTAACAGGGGCGTTTAATTACAATTTTTGATGCAATGCTTTGCAGCAGGGCTAATTCCTGCAATAAAACTAGAGTATATGGGAGAGGTTGCAGTGTCGTGGCACCAGCACCATTGCCTTAGGCCCAATTTTTCTGCCCCTGTTTAACAGGGGCATTTAATTAAAATTTTTGATATAATATTTCACAGGAGGGCCCGTTCCTGTGCCCACCCAGAGTAACTGTGAGGACTTATAGTGTTGTGGCACCAGGACCACAAGACCCAAAGGTCAATTTTTCTACCACTGTTCAAGAATGGCATGTAAATACAATTCTTGATATAATCGTTCACAGCAGGGCGCTCTAGCGCCAACCAAGAGTCACTTTGAGGGCTTACAATGTTGTGGCAAAACCAACACCTTGTTCCGCCATTTCTGCAGAGCATATAGGGCAGGCCCCTACTTTCAAACATCCAACTTGCAAACATCTCCTACTTGCAAACGGAAGGAGACAACAGCAAGTGAGATGAAAAAAGATGTATGACAAAACAAATTATACAGGGGTGATAACCCTTCCCTATGTTTTCCAAAAAGCTTAAAAATCGTTTTTTTGACTGGAGCTACACTTTAAAAATGTACCAGTTGAAAATTACAAACAGATTCAACTTAACACAACAAACCTACACAGTCCCTGTCTTGTTTGCACCGCCTGTATACTGCTGTTCTGAGTATATAGGGCCTGGGGGCCACACGCATTTCCTTTTTTAATATGGGTACAGAGTTCCCCTTAATATGCGTACAAGACCCAAAGGGGCTGGTAATGGGCAGGGAGGGCTACCCATGCCATTTTTCTCAATGATTTTCAACCATATTGCAGGAACCAGATATAACATTAAAACCGCAAGCAGTTTTAAATGATGTTATTTCCGTTTAATGTCATTTTGTGCAGGGATTGTTCTAAACATGGGAAACACATGGCACTTCACAGGCATACTACAGACACCCCCCAGGCACGATATTTAAAGGAATATTTCACTTTTTTTTTCACTTTAATCGTCATTAAAATCAGTGCTCCCGCCAAAACGGCCATTTTTAAAAACATTTTAGGCACTGACCCATGTCCCCTGGGGCAGGAGCCAGGTCCCCAAACCCTTTTTAGGACAGTGTCTTGCATATTAGCCGTTAAAATTAGCACTTTTAATTTCAAACGTTCGAGTCCCATAGACTTCAATGGGGTTTTAAAGTTTGTACGAATTTGGGGTCCGTTCGAAAGTTCTGGTGCGAACCGAACCTGTTCGGCTCATCCCTAGTCAGCACCACCCAGCTCAACCAAAAGTACATTTTTCAATCAACTTTTTATGAAGGAGCCAGGTGGAACATTTCAGGTATTCTGACAGCTTCAGGTACTCTTTAGCATTGGTGGAGGAATCTGCAGTCTAAAAAAGGTAAATGTATACATTTAAGCCTGTCCCATGATGATGTCCAGTGGGACAAAACGTGTTGGGTGGGGTCTTGGTAGTGATGTCTTCACGTACACATGCTTGATCGAGTTGCATGCTTTTGCTCTATATCCTGTCTTACTTCAACTATTTTGTGACTACATTTTAAACATAATAAAGTGTCAGCCTTAAAAAATTAATGTCTTATAGTCCCTCTTTCTCCTCTATGTCATTTCAGGCCATACTGTTGATGTGATTGGTGGGGGCATTGGTGACATCATTTTTAAGGTGGTGCTGTGATCTGATGCTGGAGTGCGTTGCTTAAACGTTGCTTGGTGGTCCTTAGGCATATTTTCACATACAAGTGTTATTGCCCTCATCATTTGGAGGTCACACTATCAAGTAAGGAGGTGGTGTGTAATTGTGGTGTTGCAATTACTGTTTGAATGCAGCAGTGTTTAAATGTAACTGCATGTGTTTGACAGGAAAAGACTGACTTGACCTGCTATGCCTGCAATTCAATGCACCTTAATATGACATGCTGCGTCTGAAGAAATGCAGCACAATACAAAGCAGGTCAGTCTCTAAACTGCCACATGTACTGCTTGCAATGGGATTTTGCTGATCTGGGTTTCAGGTGTGTCCAAAATACACATCAAATTACAAAAAATCAATGCCCATTGACATGAGCCCTTAGTTTGATCACAACTGTGAGTACCAGGCATGATCATGCTGCACATAATTTTTTACATTATTGAAAGCACCCATGAATGCACATGTAAACCTCAACATTTAGCATAAATATTGAAATAGCTAGCATGGGTCTACCTAGTTACCCTGGAGCACTAAAGCTCAGATCACCTCATAGTGAGGAATTTGTGGAAAATTCCTAATCTATCTAGTTTTTTTGCCTTTGAAGATCCAGTAGTCTGGACAAAATGTTGGGTCAAAAAGATTGGTGATGTCACCACAAATGGGCAGCTGAAATCTTTTGACGAACTGAAGTCCTTATATCAGTTGCCACATACCCATTTTTTCCCGTTATATACAATTAAGGCATACATACCAATGACAATTTAAGATGTCAGAGCTTCTTTCTCTGTGTCTGCCCTCAAATCCATGTTAAGGGAGGATGATCTTCAAGCCTCTATTTACCATTTATGAGTGTGTGTAAGTCTAAGTGGGTGTCAGTAGTCCTTGATTTGGACACAAAAGATTGGGAGGATGTCTGAGATGCCCCCTTTACCAGACTAATTTCAGCCCGTGACCAACTAATTCACTACAAATTTCTACACTGTATATATTTGACCCCGGCGAAGATAGCTAAAATTTTTTGCTCCGCGACCTCTTCTTGCTGGCGTTGTTCAGCAAGGGGGGCTGACTTTATGCATATCTTCTGGGATTGTTCTGGTATACAGAAATATTGGAAAGATATTTTGATGTGTATACAGGAGGCGATTACTATCTTTTTAAGTCCTTCAATTAGACATTGCATGCTTGGGTTGGTGAATGATTTGGCCCCTACTGCAGCTGTACGATCCTTACCTACTGTATTGTTTTTTCAAGCTAGGAAATGCATAATCCTGTTCTGGAAGTGTTCTACTCCTCCATCTGTAGAGTCCTGGAAGGCTTTGGTGAAGGCCCTACCCTATTATAAGGCCACATATTTAAATAGGGGGGCCCTACTTAAATTTGCTTAGGTCTGGGGGGGGGGGGGGTGGCTTCACCTCAAACTGTAACAGACTAATTTCAGCCTTACTTAATGTCATCCTACTTGTTCCAAGCGTTTTCCAGATATCTAACCCTTTGCTTCTGATAGGGCAGGTAAATGGTCTTTCTACAATAATAATGGTGGGCCTCATAGCTTACATCCTATGGAGAGTGTGGGTGGGTTGATCATATGGATTGTTATATCTTGGTGGTTGTGTGTGGGGACTAGGGAGAACTGTGTTTCTTAACCAAAAGCCAGAATCTGTTAGTGATAAAGAACACTTCAGGCGCTCAAAGATGTCCACACAGTGCACCAGACTGCTATCTTTAAAGCTTAAATCCAAGCAAAGAGGTAAATACACAATTGAAATATATGTATGTTTTTGTATATGTATGACTGTTTTTCCTGCAGCGGGATTTTTATTTCTGTCCATCCGGCCCTGAGATTTACACAGTCAGCCATTGTGCTCTTGCTCAGCTTCTTATGTGTCCCTGCACCTTGAAGGAGGAATTGGCTCACTCCAGGTATACCTGCCCTTAATTTATCCACTGCTATGTGTTCCAATATAAGAGGGAAAACATTTTTTTAATGTGTACTTTACTTCAAGTGTTAGTTCCAAAATAGGGTGGTTTATCTTTTTTGTATAGCTTCAATTGATGCTGGATAGGTGTGGGAACACATTAGACACCTTCACCTGCAATCATTCTCGTGCTGAGCTTCTAATATGTCCCTGCACCTTTAAGCTAGTTATAAATTATGGCGGTTGCCATTTTTGTATAGTTTGCAGACTGTACAGCCAGCCAGGTGACCTCAGTTTTCTTACCTGAATTTAAGAAACACTGTTATGTCACTTACCTGCCTCCAGCCTCTGATTGGTCAGTGAATTTCTCTGCTCCTAACTCCTGTGGGCAATGCTGCACCAGGCACCTGCATGTACCCTACATCTCTTGGCTGGTGACCTGGGTAGCGAAGATGCCCACCATGTTTATTTTATTTTGGAGAGGCAGAGCAGCAAGTCAGGGGGAAGGGTTGATCAGGGAAGGGGGAGTACTCAGTGCAGATGTGAGAGCTGTGAATGGGGGTGCTGGATTAAGAAGCAAGGATCATGAATGGGGGAGATGGGTGCAGAGATAAGAGCTGTGGGTGGGGAGTGCAAAGGTGACATCCATGGACCGGGGGTGAGTAGTGAACAGGGGATACATAAGTGAGGTGTGGATAGGTAACACAGAGATTTACTGTAGACAGGGGGCACAGAGACAAGGTGTGGATTGTAAGCACAAAGGTAAGTGGCGGGAAATGGGTTCAGAGGTGAACAGTGGATGTTTACTTTTGAGGGTGTTGCTTCATAAAGGAGGGTTTTTAGCTGGAGAGTGATTTTGCTTGGTTAGGGGGGGAGGTAGATTTACTGGGGGGGCAGCAAAGCATACAGAGTTCAGTGATCAAGATTATGTGATGTATTGCACAGCACATAGAGTGCCATGGTCAGGATTTTGTAACCTACCTTGTAAATGACATACTCCTTACCACCATTCTCTATAAACTGTGTTATATGTTACATACCTCTCAATTAGTTCTACATGCTGTATGCTTTGTTATGCATTAGATACGCTTGAACACTGCACTTTGTACATTGGGATTTATATAACATACTTCTGAGCACTGCACACTGTATGCGGGGCTATGCAGGGCTATACATTACATAATCCTCACAACTCAGTACGCTGGGGGTTCGGCAGTCAGGTACGTACAAAGTACACCACAGCAAACAGTGTTCAGCAATCAGCAGTATGTAATGTATGGCACAGCTTACAGAGTGCAGTGGTCATGAATATGTAACACATAGCCTAGTATAAAAAGAGCAGGCATCAGGCTAATATAATGTAAAGTGTAGTTTACAGGGGTAGTGGTCAGGAGTATGCAACATATGACACTGCACACAGATTGCAGCAGTCAGGATTATGTAACATACAGGGTTGGATTTACTAAAGGCAAATGGACTGTGCACTTTGCAAGTACAGTTGCACCCATTCTCCTCAGAGCTTAGTGAACGTGGTGAAGTTTCACTTTGTACAGAATACCCAATCTGGTGCAAGGAAAATAAAAAATAAATACATTTTATTTGCTTGCACTTGATTAGATGATGAAAATTAGCTAAGCTTTAACATATTCACTAAGGTTCACTTCTCTTGGTCCAGCGGACTGGAATCTGTCGGATAATTCAAACGTGTATGGGCTCCAGCTGACTTTTTTTTCCCAAAAGTCAGACGGACCTAGAAATAAAACATGTTTCAAATCTATCCGACAGACTCAAGTCCAACGGACTAAAAATCGGGAAAACCGTTTGTGTGCTAGTCCGACGGACCAAATACGACGCAAGGGCAGCTATTGGCTACTGGCTATTGAACTTCCTTATTTAGTCCCGTTTACATCATCACGTTCAAAAGGAACGGACTTTCGAATGGACTTAGTCCGGTCGTGTGTGGCCAAGTCCATTTTGTTCAGGAAGTCTGTCGGGCCTCCACCGTCGGGAAGACCGTCGGACCTAGTCCGTCGAAAAGTCTGGTCATGTCTACACAGCATTAAGCTTAAGATATGCAAGCTGGAGGTAGGTACAATAGTAGGAAGAGAAAACCAGAGTACTTTCCAATATGTCACTATCTTCCAAAAGGAAAGTTGATATACAACACTAGTGTTTGGAGCAAATGGGGCGCACATGTAATGATCTGAAGAGGTTAGTACATTTATCAAGAATTTATACATTTTAGATAGTAAAACATGACTGCAGTTTTGCCTTTATATTGTCTGACATTATTAGTACTTGGTTCAAAAATAAATTAGCCAAGATGGAAATTTATGGCTCACTTATTGTTTTAAAGATGGAATGTTCCCGATGGTTCTTTTTGACCTTGCTGGCTCTGCCCTTATGACCGCCTGCTATTTCCAGTCCAGGATATTGACTGATCGTTTCTGTGAAACATAACCCTGCAGCTACAGACAAATGTGTTATTTCTGACACCAGTTAAAGCACTAGGGAGACAAATAACCAGCATTGATTAGTGATATGTTGGGATAAAGCTGGTTAAAAATAACTAAAAAGGAGGTGGGCTCAATTAAGGTGAGCAGCAGAACATAACATAGTCCCCTAATGTATAATTTACAAAAGTAATACTTACAGAAAAACAAAACTTAGTATACAGGCAAATATCCATGAATTGATCTAGGGACCTCCTGTAATCCATATGGTGGATGAGAAATATTTTCCTTAGAGACTTTAGACATAAAAACCTATCTTCTCCTGTCATCGCACAAAATCTAATTTCTTAAGATCAGACAGTGTATATATACTGTATATTCTCAGAACAACCTCCTACAATCAAATTTTCATTCTCTAGATGTAATTTTCCAGTGTAAGTTTAAATCTAATTGGTTACACTGGGATAAGATAGATGTTCTCCTTCAGTAATTCTAACACTGATAAATGAAGTTGAATAGGGCCAGAAAGTAGGGAATAGGGATGAGCCGAACACCCTCCCGATTCGGTTCGCTCCAGAACCGTCGAACGGACTGAAAATTCGTACGAACTTTGGAACCCTATTAAAGTCTTTGGGACTCAAACTTTCAAAATCAAAAGTGCTAATTTTAAAGGCTAATATGCAAGATATGCAACAGAACAACACCAGCAATAAGGGGTAGCTTTAGGTGTATACTGTGCAGGAGGCACACAACACCCACTGTAAATGCCGCAGATGCCTGTGTTACAGAAACAGAACAAAACCAGCAATAAGGGGTAGCTTCAGGTGTATACTGTGCAGGAGGCATACAACACCCACTGTAACAGCGCTAGGTTCCCAAGCAAAAAGACACTGTCCCTGCCTATATTGCTCTTTCCCTGAACCCCAACACACTACACAAGGCCGCCGCGCTGGCGGCCTTATATAGTGTGGGGCGTGTACTAAACCCCCCTGAGGATGCCTGTGGCCAATTATGGCTCTCCTCGCTGCCGGCGCTGTGATTGGCCAAGCATGCGGGATCACAGTGCATGCTTGGCCAATCATGAGCCAGCAATGCCCTGCGATGGCGTAGTGCATTGCAGGCCGTTTGCACCACACGATTATGGTGCGAACGGTCCACAAAGTTCTGAATTTGCCAAACAGGCGAATGGCCCTTGTTGGAGTCGAACATGCGTTCGAGTGGAACACTGAGTAGGAAAGACTGACGGAACAAAAGAGGTGAGGTCCACCTTTCTTCTGCTATGAAGGTATTATCCACACAGATACAGTATCTCACAAAAGTGTGTACACCCCTCACATTTTGTAAATAATTTATTATATCTTTTCATGTGACAACACTGAAGAAATTACACTTTGCTACAATGTAAAGTAATGAGTGTACAGCTTGTATAACAGTGTACACTTCTGTCCCCTCAAAATAACTCAACACACAGCTATTAATGTCCAAACCGCTGGCAACAAAAGTGAGTAAACCTCTAAGTGAAAATGTCCAAATTGGGCCCAAACTGTCAATATTTTGTGTGGCCACCATTATTTTACAGCACTGTCTTAACCCTCTTGGGCATGGAGTTCACCAAAGCTTCACATGTTGCCACTGGAGTCCTCTTCCACTCCTACATGACGATATCACAGAACTGGTGGATGTTAGAGACCTTGCACTCCTCCACCTTTGAGGATGCCTCACAGATGCTCAATAGGGATTAGGTCTGGAGACATTCTTGGCTAGTCCATCGCATTTACCCTCAGCTTCTTTAGCAAGGCAGTGGTCCACTTGGAAGTGTGTTTGAGGTCATTATCATGTTGGAATACTGCCCTGAGGCCCAGTCTCTGAAGGGAGGGTATCATGCTCTGCTTTAGTATGTCACAGTACATGTTGGCATTCATGAACTGTAGCTCACCAGTGCCGCAGCACTCATGCAGCCCCAGACATGACACTCCCACCACCATGCTTGACTGTAGGCAAGACACACTTGTCTTTGTACTCCCCACCTGGTTGCCACCACACACGCTTGACATCATCTCAACCAAATAAGTTTATCTTGATCTCATCAGACCACAGGACATTGTTCCAGTAATCCATGTCCTTAGTCTCCTTGTCTTCAGCAAACAGTTTTTGAGGCTTTCTTGTGCATCATCTTTAGAAGAGGTTTCCTCCTGGGATGACAGCCATGCAGACCAGTTTGATGCAGTGTGCGGCATATGGTCTAAGCACTGACAGGCTGACCCCACACACCTTCAAACTCTGCAGAAATACTGGCAGCACTCATACGTCTATTTCCCAAAGACCTCTGGATATGATGCTGAGCACGTGCACTCAACTTCTTTGGTCGACCATGGCGAGGCCTGTTCTGAGTGGAACCTGTCCTGTTAAATCGCTGTATGGTCTTGGCCACCATGCTGCAGCTCAGTTTCAGGGTCTTGGCAATCTTCTTATAGTCTAGGCCATCTCTATGTAGAGCAACAATTCTTTTTTTCAGATCCTCAGAGGGTTCTTTGCTATGAGGTACCATGTTGAACTTCCAGTGACCAGTATGATAGAGTGAAAGCGATAACATCAAATTTAACACACCTGCTCCCCATTCACACCTGAGACCTTGTAACACTAATGAGTCATATGACATCAGGGAGGGAAAATGGCTAATTGGGCCCAATTTGGACGTTTTCATTTAGGGGTGTACTCAGTTTTGTTGCCAGTGGTTTAGACATTAATGGCTGTGTATGGAGTTATTTTGAGGGGACAGCAAATTTACACTGTTATACAAGCTGCACACTCACTACTTTACATTGTAGCAAAGTGTCATTTATTCAGTGTTGTCACATGAAAAGATATAAAAAATATTTACAAAAATGTGAGGGGTGCACTCACTTTTGTGAGATACTGTACATTTTGTTCTTTTAACAGCAATATAAATGCCAAGGATACATTTGTTCCTACAGAATACATGATCATTAAGTTCTGTCTGAGTCATACTATATAGTGATTGACACTGTGTTTATAAAAAGAATTCTATATGAAATGTGGCACTCATTAGCACACATGTTCCCTATGTGAATGCTGTACACTTTGCTGTATAAATAGAATATAAATGCAATAGTGACATTTACCATTGAAAGATAAATCAGGGAACATCAAACTGCTTCTTTGTCTCCAATGGACAGCAGTTCTTTTTATGGGCGGAAAAGGTTATAATTAAGTTTTCAGAAAATGCTCTAAAATCCTCTAAGTAGTTGCAGCATCTGCATTGCTTTTTAAGGAGTGATGCATTTAGTCCAAATTATAGCTTGTTACCAACACCAAAATTGCTAGTTTATATAGCTGAGAAAAGATTCACGTGCTCGGTTCGCGCTGAATGGAAATTTTGTAAACAGGTTTACACTATGCTATTAAAATCACAGTCCATATTCCTAATTTAGTAGATTGTTCTATTATTAAAATAAATAAATAAAAATCATCTTAAATAAATAATAAATAAATGCAATAAATGAATACTAAGCCTAAAAAAGGGACACTTCACCCCTCATTTCAATTACCTTCACAAATTAGAACATAACGGTAACTATAGAGAACGCTGTGGATGCAAATGTCTCTGAGTTTATAGCCATAGTGGCCTAGAAAACGGTTACACCACTTACATGTCAAATGTACAGCAACCTCTGTATTATTTGCTGCTTGAGCCTTTAGGCCCCATTCACACCTCAATCAATTATTCTCTATGGAGATTGTTCACATCTCCACTCAAAGTCACCTGAAGCCAGACATCTAAAGCTCAAAACAATTCTGGAGCTTTTTGTAGCTCAAAATGGGCAGACTTGTGTGTTTTGGTGTGTTTTTATTACCATTACCATGATTACCATAGAAACGCGTCATTTGTGCTTTTTGTTGCACGTTTTTGCATGATTTTCTGCTCAAATTAATAATGTAAATAAAAGTAGTAATAATATATATGGATAAAAAAATTTCAAATAAATAAACAGATAACTAAAAATCATCATAAATAAATAATAAACACATGCAATAAATGAATTATATGTAATAATACATAAATAAATAATAATTAACCCCTAACCCTAAAAAAATAAACACATTATTACTATTATTATTACGCAATGACGTACGACGGGATTAGAAAATGAAGTTTAATAGCCAGTAGCCAATAGCTGCCCTTGCGTCGTATTTGGTCCATCGGTCTAGCATACAGATGAATGGTTTTCCGATAGGAATTGATTCCGTCGGAAAGATTTGAACCATGTTCTATTTCTAGGTCCGTCTGAATTTTTTGAATAAAAGTGATCGGACTATCCCACAAACGATCGGACTATCCGACAGAATCATTCCGTCTGACTTTTTCTGCCGGAAAGTCTGGTCGTGTGTACGCGGCATTAGGTGTGTATGTGTGTCATACAGACACACATACAGTACATACACACACATGCATATAAATATAAAAGTGTGCACACGCATATATATAAATACATACACACACGTATAATCATACATAAACTCACACACACATATATACACACCCACATACATACTGTACATACATAGCCTTTTGAACCATACCTGGCTAGCACCTGCACCATGAGTAAGATGCCTGTATGCACAGTACTGCATGGAAGGAAGGCAGGGAGGGGCACACCTCTGCCCATTAATGCCTGCTCCATCCCTGCAGTTTAGTGTTTAAAGACAGTTAGCTGTTGAGGCTGTAACAGAATACTACAAAAAATGGTGTCTTTCCCAGCCTGGCTGTGCTTTTCAAGTCTAGGCGGTGCTGCTGTGCTTTTCTTTCTCCCTACTGACAGGAGTAGTGATTGCTGCTACTCTCACATCTCCTGTTCAGACTATTGGGGCCCGTACATTAACCACATGGCCTCCCCTTCATTTTACCCCCCTTCATGACCAGGCCATTTTTGTTTTGCTTTTTGGCACTGCATTACTTAATTGATAATTGTGCGGTCATACAACACTGTACCTAAATTAATTTTTTTTTTTTTTCACACAAATAGTGATTTCTTTTGGTGGTATTTGATCACCACTGGGTTTTTTACCTTTTGTGCTATAAACAAAAAAAGACCAAAATTTTTTTAAAAATGGAAAAAAATATGTTTTACTTTCTGCTATAAAACATATCGAATAAAAAGTGAAAAATTTAATTTCTTCATAAATTTAGGCCAATATGTAGTTTCTACATATGTTTGGTAAAAAATCCCAATGCGCGTATATTGATTGGTTTGTGTGAACGTTATAGCATCTACAAACTATGGTATGTATACTGGAATTTTTATCTATTTATTTCATTTTTTATACTAGTAATGGCGGTGATCAGTGACTCATTGACGTGTGTCTCCATAGTATAAAAATGATAGATTTTTGATTAAATTGGTACACTCCAATAGACCTAGCATATGTAATAATGATATGATAATCTTAAATTGTGTTCAAGGAGGGCGTTTCCTGGCTACCGTCACTCATCAGGAGCCAAGGAAAAGCAGGAGTCTATAAAAATATGTTAGAAATGACTATGATGTGGGAGTAGTTGTAATAAGTCCATCTAAACAAGGCAGGTGGGAGCAATAAAAATTTATGTATACATCCATTCATACCTACAGGCAAATTGTGAATCTGGGTGCGAGCATGGAGAGCCGGAGGCTGGCCGGAAAGGTCATCAATCCCGGGAGCTGAGAGAACATAACCCATGGCAACTAGATGGAAATTTGACAGCCGAGACCAGCAGTCCCCGGAAATGGACTCCCATATATGAATTGTGTCACTATACCCATCTATAACAACAATTGTTTCTTTTTCTTTATTAATCAATTAGGGATGGAATCGTGCACCTTTGTTTTACCCTAATTTCTTGGTACTACACATTGCCAGCATTAGTTCAGGTGTTTATTACAATATCCATTTACTACATTTAAATTAAAATCTTTAGTTTTTTCATCATCTATTACATGTAGGGTGTACTAGGCACCTTTTCCTTGCGGATCCCTTGCTTTGGTTGAGGTGCGCTGGGTTGGGTGTTTGGGCTTCTCTTGTTCTTAGTCCTGGGAGCTGCGATGCGTTCCAGGGTCCTCCCCGTCTCTCCCCCCTTCTGGTGTTCGAGGGGACATCCCACAGCGAATCAACATCACGCCGCGCGCGCTAAAAGGTGGCGTGAGTGCGCCAGTGCTGTTTATTCCTTCTTCGCATCCAACACAAGGGTACTATGTTATGCCATTATTATGTTATCAATTTTAATGTAGTAAATAAAGTCCCATACTCTCAAGTCTTCTTCCATAAAATAGGGATGGAGGCATTTGTCCTTATTTGTTCAAAGCCTCATATAAAGTCACAACTGTTTCTTTTTCTTTATACATGGTCAATCATTGGCCTGGACTCACTGATCAGCTTGTGCTGTGACTAATCACAGCACAGCCGGAGTGACAGCCGGGCGAGTGCAAGACCCCCTACCCAGAAGTGCTGGATCATATAGTAGATACGCAATCCAGCAAAGGAGAGCAGCTCTGCTATCACACTCCTACGTGAGGCAGTCGACAAATGGTTAAGACAGCCCTGAAGCTATATTTATAAAAATCCTAGTGTTGAGGGGGTTAAGACAAGCTCACAGCTGCTGCAGCTGAGTGCTAGTTATTGTTTTTTTTTTCAGCCAGCAAACAGATATCAGATATATGTAAAAGTGATCTAGGTGTCCATAGAGTCACCAAATCACTTTTACAATATCAAGAAGGTGTTTTCCCCACTCTGGGGCTGCCCACCATTCCTTCAGGGAGCCCAGTCGGCAGTAAACCATTGCACACTGTTCTGCAATCTCCTCCTCTATGAATGAGCCCAGAGCTATAAAGCATTTCATCACATCTGGATTCAGAGTTTTCACTCTCCAGTTGCTGTAGCCTGTTTATCAGCTAATCAAGCATGATGTGTGCTTGATTAGCTGCAGTGGAGGTCAGGAGAAACATTAGGGGTCTAAAAGACCCATGTTGTCCCCATAAAGAAGACCTGTCACCGCACATGCAATCACATAGGGGGCTTGTTAGCATAGCAACAAATCTAAGTTAAAAAAATAAACTGTAAAAAAACTGTAAAAAAAAATCGAAACACACTTAACGCCCCTGATGTTAACCCCTTTCCTGCCAGTATCATTTGTACAGTAATCAGTGATTTTTTTTAGCACTAATCACTGTATTGGTGTCACTGGTCCCCAAAAAGTGTCACTTAGGGTCAGATTTGTCTGCCGCAATGTCGCAGTCCGCTAAAAATCGCTGATCTCCGCCAATACCAGTAAAAACAATTAAAAAAATATAAAGTCCATAAATCTTTTCCATAGTTTGTAGATTATATCACTTTTGCCCAAACCAATCAATATACGCTAATTGGGATTTTTTTTAACAAAAATATGTAGAAGAATACATATTGGTCCAAATTGATAAAGAAAACATTTTTTATACATTTTTTTTTAATATGTATTATAGCAGAAAGTAAAAAATATAAATTTTTTTGTTCAAAATTGGCGTTTTTTTTTTTTAGTAATAGTGCAAAAAATTCAAACCGCAGAGGTTATCAAATACCACCAAAAGAAAGCTCTAATTGTTGGGAAAAAAAGGACATCAATTTTGTTTGGGTACAGCGCCGCACGCCCACGTAGTTGTCAGTTAAAGTAACCCAGTGCCATATCGCAAAAAATGGCCTTGTCATTAAGGGGGTAAAACCTTCCTGGGCTGAAGTGGTTAAATACTTACATTGGCTTGGACCAATGTAATTATGTATATACCATATCTAGCCGATGCCTGGAATCTGGAGACCCCCTACTTCAATAATCTCCTCGGCTCACCCAAGTAGCCAGCCTAAAGCATTCTGAACACAGAAGACTGGCCGCTCAGCACAGGTGTTATTCAGAGAATGCTTTTAATTTTCTGAATAAATACAAAGCATTCTCCGATTGGATGAGGTGGAGATTGTGATGTCACTGCCCCACCTCTCCACCTTGTCTAATCAAAGAAAACTTATTTACTGACTGGCTGACTTTCTGTGTGCACAATGCATCAGTCCAGCCACTTAGCGTAGGACCTTGAAGAAAGGGGGGATCACTGTAGTAGGGGTGTCTACTTCAGTGATTACCAGCTTCCAGGGGCATTGGCCAGGACCAAGCTGGACCAATGTAACTATATATAAAGTATCCATAACTGGAATTCTTCCTTAAAAGCACCCCTGTCCCCTTGGAGCATACAGGCAAATGCAAACGTGTGTGTGCGGCCTGAATGTATGTAAACACCAATTGCGCTAGGTATTGCCACAAATGTGAGAGCAATAATTCTTGGTTAACTCTAAATTGATAAACTGTAAATGCTTCTAAAGTGCCAACCTCTGGAAAAGTTTAGTTAGTGTAGTCTTTCACCATTTTACGGGCACACATAATTTTGAGTCTTGATATGTCTAGTATTCATTTACTCACTGTAACTCTTTTTTTTAATTTTAACCAAAGAAAATGGGAATTCTATTATGTTTATATGCATTACCAATTCAGCCCCGGAAGAATTTGCCCCCTTAATGACCAGGCCCTTTTTGCGATACGGCACCGAGTCACTTTAACTGACAAATGCGCGGCCGTGCGACATTGTACACAAACAAAATTGACGTCCTTTTTTTCCCCACAAATAGAGCTTTCTTTTGGTGGTATTTGATCATCTCTGCAGTTTTTTTTTTTTTTGTTTTTTTTTTGCGCTGTAAACAAAAAAAGAGCCACAACTTTCAATAAAAAAAGAGCTTCTAAAAAAATATTAAAAAGAAGGAACGTTTTCGTCTTTTAAATGTTACAAAGAATATAACAGTTTATGTAAAAAGGAAATCAAGGACACAAAAATTCAAAACGAACTACAGATAGGTACCACTGGATTGGAGCAGGGCCAATGTGGTGCCTATATTTAAAAAGGAATGAAAGTCTTTAGCAAATAAATATAGACCTGTTGATTTAACTTACTTTGTCTTGAAGATACTGGAGAGTTTAATAAAAGACCACATAGGTGAGTCCTTGGTGGAAAAAAAATATTTTAAGCAACAGACAGCATGGATTCATGAAAGACAGAAGTTGTCAAACAAATCTGATTTCTTTTTATGAAGAGGTAAGTAAAACCTTGGACAGAGGGGTGGCAGGAGACGTGGTATACCTGGATTTTGCAAAAGGGCTTGACACAATTCCCCATACAGATCTAATGAGTAAGGTAAGGTCTACAGGCTTGGAAAGACCCATTTGTAAATGGATAGAACACTGGCTAAAAGACAGAATTCAGAGAGTAGTGGTTAACCACTTCTGGACCGCCCCCCGTCGTTTTACATCGGTACTTTGAAGGAGGATATCGTTGTTATGGCAGCAGCTAGCTGCCATAACCCCGGTATCCTCCTTTTCAGAGGGCGGTCTGGTTTAAGATTCGCCACAAGATCAATTTTATCGGCGGCAGGAGAGGGTCCCCCCCTCCTACCGCGATCTTGTGCCCTCCTCCGCTTACTGGAGCCATCAGCAGCAGCGGAGGCAATCATGTCTGTCCCCTTGCTGGGTATGGAGACGAGTGAGGGGAAGATGGCCCCCACCTGTCTCCATATCACTGCAGGGTGGAAGCAATGTCAAAACGTCACTTCCACCCATAGCTCTTAAAGGGCCATTTTATTTTTTAATTTTTTAACCCCATATCTCATCTGTAAGAGGTCCTGCCATGCTTTTTTCTATTACAAGGGATGTTTACATTCCTTGTAATAGGAATAAAAGTGACACAATTTTTTAAAACAGTGTAAAAATGTAAAAAAAAAGGTAAAATAAATATGAAAAAAAAAAAATGTTTTAACGTTCCCCGTCCCGACGAGCTTGCATGCAGAAGTGAACGTATACGTGAGTAGCGCCCGCATATGAAACTGGTGTTCAAACCACACAGGTATCGCCACAATCGGTAGAGCAAGAGCAATAATTCTCGCCCTAGGCCTCCTCTGTAGCTTAAAACATGCAACCTCTAGAATTTTTTAAACGTCGCCAATAGAGATGATTAGGGGGAAAAAGTTTGTCGCCATTCCACGAGTGCAATTTTAAAGCATGACATGTTGGGTATAAATTTACTCAGTGTAACATTATCTTTCACAATATAAAAAAAATTGGGCTAACTTTACTGTTGTTCTATTTTTTTATTCAAAAAAGTTTATTTTTTCCAAAAAAAGTGCAGTTATAAGACCACTGTGCAAATACGGCGTGACAGAAAGTATTGCAACAACCGCCATTTTATTCTCTAGTGTGTTAGGAAAAAAATGTATAATTTTTGGGGATTCTAAGTAATTTTGGAGGAAAAAAAACAGTTTTTAATTTCTAAACAACGAATCTCAGAAAGAGGCTTGGTCCTTAAGTGGTTAATGATTCTTACTCTGAATGGTCTAAGGTTATCAGTGGTGTACCCCAAGGTTCAGTGTTGGGACCCTTACTTTTTATTATCTTTATAAATGATATTGGGTCTGGGATTAAAAGTAACATTTCTGTCTTTGCAGATGGCACCAAGCTATGCAGTGGAATAATGTCCCTACAGGATGTCTCCAATTTACAAGCCAACCTCAATGCATTGTCTAATTGGCCAACTAAGTGGCAAATGAGGTTTAATGTTGATAAATGTAAAGTTATGCACTTGGGGGCTAAGAATATGCATGCATTATACATACTATCCGGGGGGGGGGGGGGTACAACTGGGGGAATCCGTAGTGGAGAAGGATCTGGGGGTTTTGGTAGATCAGTAGATCATAAGCTCAATAATAGCATGCAATGCCAAGCTGCTGGTTCCAAAGCGAGCAAAGTCCTTTCTTGTAATAAGATAGGTATGGACTCCAGATAGAGATATCATTTTGCCCCTGTAGAAATCATTAACACGACAATGTGCAGTTCAATTGTGGGCACAGTTCTCAAAAAGGATATCAGGGAACTGGAGAAAGTGCAGAGAAGAGCAACCAAACTGATAAGAGGCATGGAGAAGCTCAGTTATGAGGAAAGATTAGAGGATCTGAATTTATTCTCTCTTGACAAGAGTAGATTAAGGGGGCATATGATCAATATGTACAAATACATAAGTGATCCATATAGTGAACTTGGTGTTGAGTTATTCACTTTAAGGTCATCACAGAGGACAAGGGGGCACTCTTTACGGCTAGAGGAAAAAAGATTTAATCTCCAAATACGGAAAGGTTTCTTCACAGTAAAAGCTGTGAAAATGTGCAATAGACCCCCTCTAGAGGTGGTTCTGGCAAGCTCAGTAGATTGCGTTAAAAAAAGCCTGGATTCTTTCCTAAATGTACACAACATAACTGGGTACTAACATGTATAGGTAAAGTTGATCCAGGGACTGGATTGCCTCTCACGGGATCAGGAAGATTTTTTTTTGCCTGCTGTAGCAGATTGGAGCATGCTTTGCTGGGGTTTTTTGCCTTCCTCTAGATCAACTGTGGGTGAAGGATTGTGTATATGGGATTGTATTTTTTATTTTTTTTTAACTGGATTGACTTGAACTAGATGGACTTGTGTCTTTTTTCAACCTGACTAACTATGTAACTATGTAACTACGTAGAAAAGAGGTTAAGCTATAACGGAACAAGATGGAGTGATAATATTCTTTGTGTCCTTATCCTGTCGCAGGAAATGTGTGTGATTTAATCCAGCATATGGAGGTATTGCCCGTCACTTAAAGCTGTTTTGATTTATGAAGATGTTTTCCTTCTTGAATGAAAGAAGATAAGTTGTCAGTGACTCACCACTTATCCAGGGCGCTCTTCATTCACATTAAACTGTTGTTCATTTTTGACCTACTTTTTCCTTTTGTACTGTTTTATCATTTCTAGGTCATGGACATCTTTACCTTTCATTTCAAGGTCTGGAGGTTATTCTGTTTTCATCTGTCCTATAATAATTCTTTTCTCATATATGTTCAGTGACCTGTACTCAGCTTTAATAACAAGCGATTGCACTGGGTTTAAGAAATATGTTTATTTCTACTATAAATGTTACCTGACTCCAAAAACTGTATAAGCCTTGTAAAGTTTACTATACTCAAAACAAAGATAATTTGAACAGATAAAATCTATAAGTCAACACTACAGGGCGGGACCTTACCAGCAACAGTTTGAAAGAAAAATACCGCAGAGAACAGCAATGAAATCATAGATAATAATACAATTTTTTTTATCAGATTTTATATATTTTAAAAAGTTTTAAAAATATACACAAATTAAGAAATGAACAAAATACACGGGGGAAAAAAACTATAAAAACACACAGAGTATAACTAAATGCAATCAAAATAATGAATAAACAGCAAAATAACAGCTAACAAAAAACTGAGATTGCATTTGGCCCCCATTTAATAAAAATGAACAATACAGCTGTACCTAAGTGGGCCTGACACCTAATTAATTGCCAAACTCATATGATCTAACCAAGGTGACCAAATTGCCTCAAACCTCTTCAATAAATTCTCAAGAAAGAAAGAAAGCATGTCTCTAATAAGAAATACACTTTTTAAGATCGAATATTCAGTCGCATATGGTCAGAGGCTGCGAGGAGGTCCACTTAAGGACAATTTGCCTTTGGGCCACAAACAACACATGTACAACAGTGATCCACATTGGTGGCTTATGCACTGAAAAAATCTACATAGCCCAATAAGCATGTACATGGATCCACTGAAAGGTTGACATCTAAAAGCCCTTTGGGTATGCCCCAACCCCCACCCAATACCTCTAGAGTTTAGGGCAACGCCACAATAAGTGGATCTTGGACCCCTAATTGCCATATCTAGGACAGGCTGGATCAGCTTTTAGGCAAAGAACACACTTAAACTTAGAACTTAAGTTCTATACACCCTATGAAAAATAAAAAACTGGGTTAACCTAGGCAAAGAGGAGAGTGAGACAAGTGAAAGGGCCCGAAGAATCTCTTCCCAGTCATTATCTGAAATGGGCCCAATATCCTGCTCCCACTTTGCCTTGGAAGGCAGGGGGAGTTTATGGAAGGAGCTCTCTAAAAGGGCGTAATAAGTAGCTGAGATAAGGCCTTTAGTGGAAGTCACTTGTAGTTATGGCCGCTGATAAGGCAGTACAGCCAGCCCTCCTGTACTGAGTCCAGACCCCACCAGTTTAAAAGCAGGGCCCAGTGCCTTCTGAGCAGGAGGTACAGCTGTACTGTCTTATTGCAGACACCAATCACCTTTCTGACCCCCCCTAAATAAAATGGATGATCTCTTACAGCACAACATAAGCATGAGCGGTATTCCAAAAACCTGGACATTGTGGAACACGTTTCTCTTCTCTGAAGAGGGGAAAGCTCTTTTTGACGTTTATGCCACTAACCGACACAAGATTCCTGGGATAACTCTTAGGACAGCAGCATATGGGTAAATTACCCAATAGACCCTTTTATCCCCCCCACCTTTTTTTTATTTCTCTCCCCCAAACGCCTTCTTTTTTCTCTTTTGTGTCTCTGTTTCTTGCCCTTCCTGCTTGTTCTTCTGCTTTTCTTTTTAATTTCAAAAACAATAAATAGACCTAGGCAGCTCTCTCTTTTTCATTGTCAGACTTGCACCATATAGGGTTTTTAGGAAGGGGACAGAGAGTTTTATGTTGATTTTCTATCTCCATCATTGGCTGTACCCCTCACATGCTTGGATTCCATTTAGTGTATTATGTTGTATGACTCACTATGTATGATGTTTTGTCAACATGGTTACTGCCTTCTTTTGGTTAAATAAAATATTTTGAAAAAAAAATGGCCAACCATAGTGTATTTGGTGATGTCACCATAACACAGTTTAGGCAGGGTGTAACCAGAATACACACGTTGAATAAATATATCAACAAAAAAAGGAGAAAACTTTAAAATACACCCACACGACTACCCCCCTCCAAAATGTTTATAAACAGCAAAAAGAATACAAAGTTAAAACATTGCATTACAGGGGCCACCACCCTCTCCCCACCCACTGAATTCCCCCAAGCAGCCCCCACACAACAAAGATAACCCTAAGCCCACCCAGACCCCCCACCCAAACACCCGCTGCCCAGCAGGAGTTGGGGAATCTGCTCTAACCCTACCTAGCCCCCTCTAACCCTCACAGTATATTATGAACCTACACTATATTGTGGCCAAAAATCAAAAGTGGGGAATGTCCCAGACCAATCCCGGCTGCTCCAAGGGATTCAAAAACCTCACTAGATGAATAGGAGGCCAAATGCTGGGTAAAGGCCAGTACATGCACCACGGGCCCTAAAATGCTATACTCACACAGGTAGATGACACCCCACTAAATATAGCACTGAGCAGCTACAAAACTCCTGTCAAATAATGATGGTACCCCTATATTATGCCAGGCTGAACATGAATGTTCTGCTGGGAGCAATGGCAGTGATTGACCTCATGGATGGACAGATGGGCATGCAGCATGCGACAGTGAGTGAAGGCAAGTAGGTCCTCAATGGAATAAACTGCATGCACAAGCATAAAGCATATTTACATACAACTCATGCGAATCCAAGCATAATGGTCATAAAACATTTCTATGAGTCAAACACTACAAACATATAAACAATAGCTGCTATTTAACATAAAATTACATTTTATACAGCGGTCATCAGATTCGTTATCATCCTCTACCCAAATAAAGGGGGAAGGGAAATGTGGTTTCATTGTCTAGAGATACAGAGGCAGCGTCTCCACTGCTCCATTCACAAGTTTTTGTCCCAAAAAATCTTCTGCTAGTAGCTGCTATCAATTAAGTTCGGTGGGGAGACATATCAGCTGAAATATTCCTGCTCTCATTCAGAGACATGTCCTTGCTGTGGATTGTAGACAGTAACATGCTTTAGGATTAATAGGAAGGCAGTCACAGACTTTGACTGCTAAATGTTATACATTTAATTTAGGAATTATGTGTATTGTGAACAACGGTCCTAGAGGACACAAGGGGTAGTCCTGAATAAGGTGTGTGTAGCACTTAGACTGTGGTGCTTCCTCAGATGAGGCTCCATGTCAGCTTTTACACCTGGCTGAGAAGCTGCTACAGGGACTTCATTTAGATTTGCCCGTGTACAAATCATTAGTAAGAGCTCATCTGGAATATGCAGTTCAGTTTTGGGCACATGTTAAGGTGACCAGATTTTTAAAATGAAATCTGGCGACATATTTTTATTTTTTTTATTGGAAAATAGTAAACTATTTTCTAAGCATATTTTCCACAAATTATATTTGCAGTGTATGTGCTTATGGAATAATTGTATGATATATAGATGTTATTTCTCACATTTCATCCATGAGATAAATAAAAGATATTTCTTAGAATTTTTGGGGATATGACTACCAAAAAAAAGTTGTCAATGCATATCTCTGTATACTCTATTTCCCTCTCTCTATACTGTATATCCCCCTCTCTCTGTGTATATATTGTATCTCCCCCCTCTCTCTCTGTATATACTGTATCTCCCCCCCTCTCTCTGTATATACTGTATCTCCCCCTCTCTCTGTATATACTGTATCCCCCCTCTCTCTCTTTCTGTATATACTGTATCCCCCCTCTCTCTGTATATATTTTATCCCCCCTGTATACTATACCCCCCTCTGTACGTTGTACCCCCCTCTCTGCATACTGTACCCCCTCTCTGTATACTGTATCCCCCCTCTGTATACTGTACTCACCTCTCTGTATACTTCATCCCCCTTGTATAATCTATCCCCCTGTATACGGTACCTCCCTCTCTGTATACTGTATCCCCTCTGTATACTGTACCCCCCTATACACTGTACCCCTCTCTATGTACGCTATCCCCTCTCTCTGTATACTGTATCCCCTATCTCTGTATACTCTACCCTCTCTCTATATACTCTACCCCCCTCTCTGTATACTTTGTAACCCCTCTGTATACTCTATCCCCCTCTCTGTATACTGTATCCTCTCTCACTGTACTCTCTATCCCCCTCTCTGTATATTGTACCCCCTCTCTGTATACTCTATCCCCCCTCTCTGTACACTGTACCCCTCCTCTCTGTGTTCTTTGTCCCCCCTCGGTATACTATAACCCCCTCTCTGTATACAGTATCCCCTCTCTCTGTATACTCTGTCCCCCCTCTGTATACTCTGAACCCCCTCACTGTATACTCTGTACCCCTTCTCTGTATACTCTGTACCTTCTCCTTGTATACGCTGTACCTCCTCCCTGTATACTCTGTACCCCATCTCTGTGTACTCTGTACCCCCTCTCTGTGTACTCTGTACCCCCTCTTTGTATACTCTGTACCCCCTCTCTGTATACTCTGTACCCCCTCGTCTCTGTATACTCTGTACCCCCTCTCTGTATACTCTGTACCCCCTCGTCTCTGTATACTCTGTACCCCCTCTCTGTATACTCTGTACCCCCTCTCTGTATACTCTGTACCCCCTCTCGGTATACTCTGTACCCCCTCTCGGTATACTCTGTACCCCTCTCTGTATACTCTGTACCCCCTTCACTCTGTATACTCTGAACCTCCCTCTCTGTATACTCTGTACTCCCCCTCTCTGTACCTTAACAATGTTGTTTGAGTCAGGTGTGTAGTCTCTTCGTCTCTCTATCCCACCTCTCTGTATACTCTATCCCCTTTCTCTGTATACTCTGTACCACCCACTCTGTATACCCTGAACCCCCCCCCCACTGTATACTCTGTACCCCCTCTCTGTATACTCTGTACCTTCTCCCTGTATACTCTGTACTTCCTCCCTGTATACTCTGTACCCCCCCTCTCTGTATACTCTGTACCCCCCTCTTCTCTGTATACTCTGTACCCCCCTCTCTGTATACTCTGCACCCCCTCTCTGTATACCCTGTAACCCCCCTTTTGGTATACTCTGTACCCCCTCTCTGTATACTCTGTACTCCCTTCTCTCTGTATACTCTGAACCCCCCTCTCTGTATACTCTGTACTCCCCCTCTCTATCTTAACAATGTTGTTTGAGTCAGGTGTGTAGTCTCTTCATCAGGCGTCCCTGAACGCTCTTCCCCGAGTGTCAATCTGGACCCCACCCCCTCCCTGCTCCTTCCTTCTATTTAGCAGAGCGGCCAGCACAGCCGTGTGTGTGCGATCACCTGTGCGCCGCTCTGTGAGGGGATCGGGGCTGGATCTACGCTGACTGCAGTGGAGTTGGACCCACAGTTCAATCCGGGGGAAAAAACGGGGACAGTCTTGAACCAAGGACTGTGTGCTCAGTCCGGGGACTGTCTCTGGAAACCAGGGACGCCTGGTCACTGTAGCACATGTTCTCAAAAAGAATATCAGAGAACTGGAGAAAGTGCAGAGAAGAGCATGCAAACTGATAAGAGGCATGGAGGAGCTCATCTATGAGGAAAGGTTAGCGGAACTGAGTTTATTCTCTCTTGAGAAAAAGAGATTAGGGGGGATATGATCAACATGTACAAATACATAAACTGCCTATATAGTGAACTTAGGGGGTGATTTACGAAAGGCAAATCCACTTTAAACTACAAGTGCACTGCAAGAGCTCTTGAAAGTGCACTTGGAAGTGCAGTCGTTGTAAATCTGAGGGGTAGATCTGAAATGAGGGGAATCTCTGCTGGTTTTATCATCCAATCGTGTGCAAGCTAAAATGTTGTTTTTTATTTTCCTTGCATGTTCCCCTCGGATCTACAGTGACATCACTTCCAAGTGCTCTTCCCCGAGTGTTAATCTGGGCCCTGCCCCCTCCCTGCTCCTTTCAAGTGCACTTGTAGTGCAAAGTGGATTTGCCTTTAGTAAATAACCCCCTTTAGTGTTGAGTTATTTACTTTAAAGTCATCACAGAGGACAAGGGGCACTCTTTATGTCTGGAGGAAACAAGATTTCATCTCCAAATACGGAAAGGGTTCTTCACAGTAAGTGCTGTGAAAATGTGCAATAGACTCCCTCAAATGGTGGTTCTGGCCAGCTCAGTAGATTGCTTTTAAAAAGGCCTGGATTCTTTCCTAAATGTACACAATATAACTATATACTAATAGGTAAAGTTGATGTAGGGAATATCTGATTGCATTTTGGGGATCAGGAAGGAATATTTTACCCTGCTAGAGCAAATTGGATCATGTTTTGCTGTTTTTTTTTGCCTTCCTCTGGATCAACTGTAGGTATATATTTATATACCGGTATGTATTTTTATTTTATTTTATTTACTTCTATTGGTTGAACCAAATAGATTTGTGTCTCTTTTAAACCAGACTACCTATCTAACTATGTAGATCAGATTCACATTTATGCACACTTTGTAATGCACATCTTGTGTTTTGGGAGTGCTCTTATTAATTTCCAATGAGCCCCCTACATGCACCCATGCAGTAAATAAGGCACCTGGCCCTCAACGCAGTAGCTTACGCTAAAAAGCATACGTACATTGTAGTCGTGCGTTGATAAAAAAGGGTCAGGTAAATTCTTTGGAAAGCATTAAAGGAAATGAATGGGCATGAGCACCACAATACATGTTAATGCATTAAGCAATACACACACATAAGTGAGCATGGGCCCTCAAGGTGGGGGTTTGAGAGAGAAAGAGAGAGCAAGAGAGGGACAGACTTGCAATGCTGCTGGCCCTGTCCATGTCTGTGTGGTTGAAGAACATTCCATCCATGCTAAACTAAATAAGTATGTGAGCCCCATACAGTATATTTGGAGCTCTTAGCCTGAACATCTTGTGTTCAATTTTCTCTATTCCAGGAGGGAAGATTTTATGTTAATCTTTTCTGAAGACTAAACAAGATTTTTGTGTGATGCTGTCCTCAAATTTGCTAAATATTTATCTGGTTAAGATTTTATTCGTGCCCACTGCACAGAGCTGGGGGCAGATCGTGCCTCATGTGTGTGTATACAGGGAGTATACTGATATACAGAAGAAAGAGAGAATGGAGCCTGTGTGGAAGGAATGAGGCATCTGCAAAGACTTGCCAGTTCTTTCTCTATCACTCTATGTTAAAAAATAAAGCCCCATACACACTTATCAGATTTTCTGCTGATTTTTGTCTTCAGGTTTACCAAAACCATGTAGTGCAAGGGCCTGCCTGATTGCATACGCATGGAAACTCCTAAGGTTTGACCTCATATTATATGGTTTTGGTAAATCTGAAGGAAAAAAACAGCAGAAAATCTGATAGTGTGTATGGGGCTTTAGGGGTTTTGATACAATATTTTTAACCCTTCCATTTGTAGAATAGGGAACAAATTATGTACACTGTTACATTCATCACATACTGTAACTTTTTAACAGAATAGGTAATCAGACGAATGATCTGATAGAAAGTAACTAACTTGCAGAAGCAATAATACAAAGCTGTTTCAGAAAAGCAAGGAGCACGCATACATTGCAGAATAATACAATGAAAGCTGCACAAACATGGACTCTTTACTGCAATGTCTCTGTTACGAAGACGGGGTAACATGTAGCTGCATAGTCTCTAAAAGATTCTATAAAAACAGTGATTCTAGCTGGGACACAAAGAAGAACTTTAACCTCCCTGGCGGTATGATTATTTCAGATTTTAGGTGCTGAAAGCGGTACCATTATTTTGCATGGAAATTTGGCGTTTTATATTGTAGGCCTGTAATTCTAAGGCCGCGTACACACGGGCGGATTGTCTGCCCAACTAAGTTCGTCAGACAATCTGACAGACAGTCCGTTCAACTTTTGAATGAACGGACTTGACCACACACGATGAACAGACAGTCCGCTGAAAGCTTGCGCGATGACGTGTACAGCACGTACGACGGGACTAGAAATACGACGTCCAATACACTGCAATGCAACCTTCGGCGTGTAAATCCTTTCTGAGCATGCGCCATACTTAGTCCGTCCAACTTGCCTACACACGAGCGGACTGTCCGCTGAAACCAAGTTTGGACGGACAAAATTACGGAAATTCCGAAAGACTTAGTCCGTCAGACTGTCCGCTGAAAAAGTCCGCTGAAGCCCACACACGAGCGGATTGTCCGCTGAAACACGGTTCAGCAGACTAAGTTGGGCAGACAATCCGCCCGTGTGTACGCGGCCTTTCGAAATAATTAACTTAAATCTATCCAAACTAGAGTCTAATAGACATCCCGAGTACGATAAAATTTGAAATATGAAATCATAAATTATAATATAATAATATATAATAAAATAAATAACTATAAATAATTATAACAAATAATAATATAATAATAATACAAATTATTCAATAATGTAATCAAATCAAAAACACTGAAATCTGCTGAGTTGCAGAATTGTCGCTGTCATTACTTTTAGTGTTTGATGACGAATCTCCCCACAAATCACTATCGCTCAATTCTGCGTGTGATTCTAATTTATTATCGCTGTGTTCTAGCTGGTCTATAACCACTTTTGATGCAAACGGACACTTTTTGGTTGCTATGGACAATCTCCAGTTTCCAGGCAGAAAGAATAGTATTTATAATATAAAACTGTATGCAGGGCACTGGACAAACCACTAGGGACAAAGGGGATGTGTAATTATTTGATACAGTACTGTAATCTAAGATTATAGTATACTGTATCTATACTGTGTATTTTACTTTTTTGAATTTGGTGCCAAACTCCGTCCCCGTGCGTCGCAACGCTAGCAGCGAACGGAGCCCGGCAATGTGACAGATTGAGCGGAGGACGGCTCGCAGATCATAAGGGGGGGACATCGCTGGATCGAAGGGACAAGGTAAGTAAACCCCTCCATGGATCCAGCGATGTGGTCCCGAGTCTGGCTCGGGAATACCGCTTATGGTATTTAAATCTTACCCTGAGCCAGACTCGGGAATACCGCCAGGGAGGCTACGTAAACTCAATCACCAAAATCTCATACAAGCTTTAACATGTGTAATTTCAGCAGTCATTTTCAATGCATGGTGCCATCCAGCCATGAAAATCATTATTCACCCTTTTCTTGTTAGAGGGGGGAGACAAAGCTTTGCCCTTGTCTACCAATTGTCCTGGCATTGTCAAGGGCTGCTGATGGAGACTACAAGTGGCAATTTCAAAACAAATTGTGCAAGCATGGTCAACTGCTGTCACTTTTAGAAAACCTGCCCTGAAAGATGACATGTAGCCATGACTGGAGTGAGTGAATGTAGACAGGAATTGGCTACACATAGGCTGTAGGTGATCAGCAGTGTTGAGTTGCAACAAAGGATAAAAAAGAGAAAACATGTATTTTATTAAAAAAAATGGGCAATTGTTTCAAATACACTTTACTTTTGAAAACAAAGTGGTTGGTTTACTAAGGGTGAATAAGCTGTTCACTTTGAAAAGGAATTTTCCCCAGAGCTTAGTGAATGTAGTGAAAGTCCCCTTTGCAAAGAATACCCAATCATGTGCAAGGAAAATTTAACCACATGCCGACCGGGCCATAACCGAAAGACAGCTACAGCAAGGTCGGCTTATTCTGGGAGGGGGCGTCCATGGACGTCCTCCCAGAATCTTGCTCCCACACGCCCCCTGGGGCACGCACTGGGAACATCCTCTGGACCCGGCGCATCACAGATCACGTTAAACGGAGCGATCACTTGTAAACAAACCGGCGTCATGACGCCGGTTCCTCCCTCCCCTCTCTGTACCAATCGGCAGAGATGGCAGCAGCGCTTTGGGCTGGATGTGAAGTGCCCACAGCACTGCTCAGTGCCAATAATCTGCAGTACTCTGCCCATACTGTGCAATAATCTGCCAATACTCTGCAACACTGTGCAATATTCTGCCAATACGCTGCAACACTCTGCCAATACTCTGCAACACTGCAATACTCTTGCAATACTCTGCAACACTGCAATACTCTGCAATAATCTGCCAATACTCTGCCAATACTCGCCAATACATTTTAAAATAATTTTCTGTCTTTTTTGATTAATAGCGCAAAAAATAAAAAACCCAGCGGTGATTAAATACCACCAAAAGAAAGCTCTATTTGTGTGAAAAAACTGAATAAAAATTTCATTTGAGTACAGTGTTGCATGACTGAGTAATTGTCATTCAAAATGTGAGAGCACCGAAAGCTGAAAATTGGTCTGGTCAGGAAGGGGGTTTAAAGAGGAAGTAAACCCTGATGGGTTTACTTCCTCTTTCATTCCCTGCAAAGGCAAAGCATAATGGACTACTATGCATCGCATAGTAGTCCATTATGTGTCACTTACCTGACACAGGAGCCAGCGATGTCACCGCTGTCCCCTGTAGTCAGGCGCATCCATCTTCTCGGTGGGGTCTCGCAGCTCCGCCGCTGTCATTCGGCGAAGCCGCGATGACGTCACTCCCGTGCATGCGCACGGGAGCCGACGCACCGTATCTTCGTCGTTGACGATGTCGCGCTCAGTGCGCCTGCGCGCCACTGTCTACGGCGCATGCGCCATAGACAGCGGTGCCTGTCTTCGGGCAAATATCTCCTAAACCGTATAGGTTTAGGAGATATTTCTTGAACCTACAGGTAAGCCTTAATCTAGGCTTACCTGTAGGTCAAAGTGTGTTGTAAGGGTTTACAACCACTTTAAATGCCCAGTGGTCAAGTGGTTAAAGAAATTAATTTTTGCTTGCGCATGATTGGATGATGGAAGTCATCAAGGCTTCACGCTCTGGGGAAAATTTCCTTGCAAAGTAAATGGTCTACTTGCCTTTAGTAAATCAACTCCTAGATGTCATTCAGGTAGCTCCCTAGCTGAGAGTATCACATTTAGTGGAGATAACATCTCTGGAAATTACGACTAAGGGATAATGTTGTGACAAAACAAGACAAAGATGAACATGAACACAAGAGCCACGCAATTAAAATGGTGGTAGAGAACTCTCACAACAAATATCTAAAACTACACCGGCTGAAAAATTAGTCTTTAACCTGAATTACAATGAAGCTGTGAGGAGTTTACGAGTTGTGAAAATGTGTTCTTGCTGTGAAAAAATGTTCTTGCTGCTTTCATTACTCAGTTTACAGCAGTAAGGAGGAAGCTATAGGTATGCCTGGAATACAGAAATGTTCTCTGCTCTTATCACGTAACAAATCATTCTTTGCTCTCATTACAGCACACTATCTTCAGAACACAATTCTACATTTAAAGTAACAAATAGAATATAGGTAGAATTAAAAACATCATACAAAGAAATAATGTTATTATTATCCTGTTTAAATGTTCTACGCTTTCATGATAAAAATAATTCAAGTGATCTTATATATTGATTAGCTATTAAAAATAGATATACACTACTATCGTACATATGCCCTTTACCATCCGCGCATTCAGGGGTGGACTGACAACTCATGGGGCCCCTGGGCAATAGAAGATTATGGGGCCACACAGTATACACACACACACACACATACAGTATACACACACACAGACACATACTGTCCCTGGTTTTATTGAGGCTAGCAACCCTGATGGGGCCCCCTATTGGCATGGGGCCCTCGGGCAGTGCCCGAGTGCCCCAATGGTCAGTCCGCCCCTGCACGCATTGGTATATACACTCTGTAATTAAGTAAACCAACTTTTTTTTGCAGAATGCCCTAGAGAGGGTGGCAATGTTATACCTTTCTTAGAACCCAGATGCTCTCTACCAGGGCCTACCTAAAACAGGGCTGACTCAGGCCCACACTTGCAGCGGTTCACGGTCCACAGCCCATGCAACACATGTGCATGTATGGTGGGTCCCAGACACACCAATAACCATACTCCTGGTCACTCAGTGAACACTCTCATAGTTGCACGCATTTCTTGCACCGGGCCTGCCGTCTCTTTCGTGGTTGCAGGATAAGGCAGACAGTCAGCCAAACACCTCAGGCCCATGAGACATTCGCTCCCAGATCACTTGCTGTGTGCTACATGGAGAGGGTCAGCTTTTCCTCTCCGCTACCTGCCCCAACCCGACCAGGTTTGTGCTGGCTTTGTTTCTTCGGGATTCTATATCCCATTGTGTATCATGTACTTCATTAAATGCACCGGTCTAGCACTTAACCTAACTGTCCCAACTTACATCACCAGCAGTAACAGGCATCCACTTCACTCATTTCAAGCTGTCACAAGCTTGGTACAACTCAATCTTATTAAGAGTAAGGTAGTCAACAGTAGCAGTTCAAATAGATGCATTCTCCTCCATCCAATAACAGAACAAGTCCTCTTTATACGATAGTGTACCTCTCAAAATCTTGTATCAAGGGTGCCCATCCATGAGAATATCATTGTTATGTCACATATTATGTCTTAAGCGCTGGGCTTTTTTATATATTAGTTTGATAGCAATATTTTGCCATTTGTAGTGCTGGCAGCTACAGGGAAACACTCTTTAATTCGTTTAGTGCTGTATTCCATACTATATTATCGAACACATGAAAATGAAAGTTTTTGTGTGCAGAGTTCTTTTGCAACATGAATGTAAATATCTGTTGCTAAGTTCTCTTTAAAGAATATATATTTCTACAAGAGACAATGGGTTAGGGCTGCAAGAGCAATTTTGGTGTAGGTGTATGCTTTGGCCAATCATCATATAGCAATGCACTGCGGTCTTGCAGTGCATTATGGGGCACTCATATTTGCCACAAACACCCCATAAAATTTCTGTTCGGCAAACAGGTGAACGCCCAATGTTCGATTCGAACTTGTGCTCGACTCGAACTCCAAGCTCATCTCTATTCAGGAGAGTGAAGTTTAAAACTTTAGAACAACTCATGCTAGTAGCTGGAGGGAATGGCCTGGTGCAGATCTGGAGAGCAGTAGCAAGAGGTGGTTCCAAGGCTACAGATAACATAACTAAGATAACTTTTTTTTTATTTTACAATAAAAATATAGAAGTTAAACCCTATCTTCTTTCTCACAGCATAAGCTGTAATTCATGAATATCATTTTTTTTTTACTTTCATGTGCACTTGATATGTTTGGATGTGGCTCCCACAGTGGCAATGGATGGGAACCGCCATAAAAATGGATACCGAACAACTGAAATGACTCATCATTACATCTTCTTACAATAACTACTACTACACTTGAGAGTCACCTTGACATTTTAGAAGCACTTCAGCACATTATAATTCTTATTCTTTTTGTTTCCTTCCTTTCTTTTTATATAATAATAAAGTAATAGTAGAACTTTGTCACTTCAAAGGACCTCAGAAAACTGTGTTTCAGTAAATGGCTCACATCCTTTTTACAGCCAGCCTAGTCAAAATTTATTTAAAGATCTTGGTCTTCATATTTAAGTGCAATCAATTCGAATCTGGTTGACACCTATTGCACTTCTAGATGCACGTGCTTTTGCTATACCTATATTTGTACCTAAACCTTAAAACCCTGCTGGGAACCCTAATGATTTCGAAAATGAAGTGAATGTTCTAAAAGTGAAACATTTATATGAAATATTTATATATACAACCAGCTATAGTGTCTCTGGTGGAAGTTAGAACCTCATCCCTAAGAGCGCAGAAGTGCTTACTCCTGAAAATAAGACCGGGTCTTATATTCATTTTGGCTACAAAAAACACACGAGGGCTTATTTTCAGGGGATGTCTTATTTATTTACAGTATTAAAGTTTATGTGTCCCCTGCCAGCATTATGAAATTCTGTAATCCCAAAAATAAACCTTAGTTAAAGCCCTTGTAAAATCGCTCTGTAAAAAGATTACAGGCATACCCCACTTTTAAGTACACAATGGGGTTTATTTACTAAAGTGCAACATCAGGCTCACTTCTGCATAGAAACCAATGAGCTTCTAACCTCGGCTTCTTCAATTAAGCTTGGGTAATAAAATCTGGAAGCTCATTGGTTTCTATGCAGAAGTGAGCCTTATTTTGCACTTTCCAGCTTTAGTAAATAAACCCCATTGTGTACTTAAAAGTGGGGTATGCCTGTATTTAGTGTGCCTCCTTGTGTAACTTTATTGTGGAAAATATCTTATTTGCAGCGCCATTGGGCACCCACGTGACCCGCCAGAGCTCTTCTTACTGCAGAGGGAGCGGCCGAGATCCCCGCTGACATCAGCTTTCTCCAAGCACTGCAGAGCGCAGGGCTGCTGATGTCAGCCAGGAAGAGAGGAGAAGAGCTCCAGGGGGTCACGATGTAAATGCGGTATTTTCCACAATAAATTTACACACTGAAGGAGACACACTGCACATTATATAATCTTTTTAGAGAATGGATTACATGATTTTACAAGGACTTTAACTAGGGCTTATTTTCAGGGTAGGGCTTATATTGCAGCCATCCCAGAAACTCACGCTAGGTCTTATTTTCAAGTAGGGCTTATTTTTGGGGAAAAGGGAAATGTGTTGTCCAAGAAGCTACATGCAGATAATATTGCACTCCATATCTAGTGGTATCTTAGATTTTGGATTTGACTGACTAAGGGCTGGTTCACACCAAGAACAATGCATTCCTTGCAATTCACATACAACCTAGGTGCAGTGCACTTGAATGGGCTGAAATTGCACCAGACCACACCACAAGTAATGCACGCACTACTTTATAAAACACATAGGAACCCAGATCACATGGTACTACTGTATCATGTGATCCAGTGCAGGCAAATGCACTGCGTTTGCGTCCTGACACCCGCTGTTACAATGACACCTGCTGCAGATCACAACTGCAATGCATTTTTATCGCAGTTTGAGAAATGCTCACGGTATGCAGGTTTTCCACTCTGGGGACTGATGTGAAATGGCCTTAACCACTTTACGACCAGCGCTCGCCAATTTACGTTCATTTTTGAAGAGGGATATCTTGGTAACGGCAGCAGCTGCTGCCACAACTGAGCTATCCATCTCTTCAGGCACCGGTCGTGTGTGCGATAACAGTGGTCTCTGTGGCGGGTTCACCCCGAGATCACCACTATCGGCGGCGGGAGAGGTACCACCCCTCTCCCGCCACTGTCCCGCGCCTTCCGCCGCTTACCGTAGCCGTCGCAGCCGGCGCACTGAGCTCGCCGCAGATCAAGGCGATATGCCGCTCCTGTGCGAATGCGCGGGAGTGACGTCATCGTGGCTCCGGCGAATCACAGCGCCGGGGCAGCGAGACCCGGAAGTCACTCCAGGATACATGGCAGCGGCGAAGATAAAGGAGGAGGACGGATTCGGGGGCTTCGTTCTCAGGTAAGTTACTCATAATGAGCTAGTATGCTATGCGTACTAGCTCATTATGCCTTTACCTTGCAGGTTGCATTTTTTTTAAAATAGCCTTTACTTCCTCTTTAAGTGGTTAAAGAAGTACAGGGTGTTCATTTAGCAAAGTGAATGTTCACTTAGCTTAATAAATAAGATGAAACTGTATTTACTTTGAATTCCCCACCATCTGCAATGGATGCACATGACTGAAGTGAATTACAGAGTCATTTCATTCTCTAAGCTAAGTAAACATAGGGAACATGCTCCAATGGTTTTGTAAATTAACCCCTTTGTCTCCTGATTTGTCTCCTGATTTTACAATTATCACACCCTAAGGGCTGGCTCTCACTTGAACTGATTGAACTGATTTCCTGTGCATTTCCTGTGCAATTTCTGTGCAATTCAGTGCAGTGCAATTTTCAACTTATTAATTTGAATGGGCTGAAACTGTCCTGGATTACACCAAAAGTAGTGAATGCACCACTTTGTGATCCGGTTCAGGCAAACACACTGTGTTTGCGATCTGTGCTTGGGGTGTCATTAGCAATATATTGACACTCGCAGCAGATCGCACACCCAGTGTAGTTTGAAAGTGGTGTAGGAAATCCTCAGGGCAATGTTTAGTATGTTGGGCTTTGTGGGTACTACTAAGCAACATTCAAATCCTCTCTTATGCTGCGTACACACGGTCAGAGAATCCGTCGGAATGCGTCTTATCGGACCGTGTCGTCAGATAATCCGACTGTGTGTGGTATGCATCGGACTGATTCCGTCCGAATCTCCGTCCGACCCAATTTTCCAACATGTTGGAAATATTTCCCGACCAACTGGGCCGGTCGGACGTAATCCGATCATGTGTAGAGAATTTTGATCGGACCAAGTGCCACACATGCTCAGATCAAATTCCTACATCAAAGCTATTGGCTACTAGCCTGAATGTAGTCCCATCGTAACGAAATTACGTCATCACGTTCTGAAAGATCGGATTTTTCGACAACTTAGTCCGACCATGTGTATGCAACAGTTTCGGACACAATCTGTCAGACTAAATCTGACGGACAAAATCCAACGGATTTGGTTGGCAGAATCTCCGACCGTGTGTACAGGGGCTTAGAGTTTCTCTTTAGGCATCGACGTTCCTTGTTGGGAAGAAGATAAATATTATTTAGGAGGCTTGTTGTTTCTGACCCGTCACACATACTTTCCCAGACTCCTAAGACTATTTATGTAATGTTTGGCAGTAGGAGCATCCATCCAAATATAATGAAACCATTACTTACAAGACTTTCCTGTTCACTTACACGCATTACCCTCTACAAGAGAACTGACCCTTTACTCTAACTCTAAGGGAAGCCAGTCAAGTGGACGCATTAGTGTTATCAAATCTTATTCTGAATAAATATAATAAAGGTTTGTGTAGTGATAACATTTGTTCCTATATTATTCTTTTATTTTAACCACTTATCAAATTAATATTCTACTGGCATTTCCTCCTAATTGATATCAAGCATGCAAAAATGTAATACAAGACTAAATAACATGACGTTGAAAGCATAAAGCCTGAATCCAAATAAATATATTTTTTTTGTTTTGAATACAATGAGGAAAGTTAAAGTGGAAGTCCGGGATAATACAGTCTAAGCAGTGGCAGCTAGTGCTAAAAAATTTTTGGGGAGGTAACACACCCCCCTGGTCCACACTCACCCCCCCCCCCCCCCCCACAGTCACGGTGCTGCTGCTTCTTTGGCTTCTCCTCCCAGGCCAACCTGATCCTCCTCCTCTCTACTGATTGGCAAGAAGGAGAAGCCAGAATCATGTGGCTTAAAAAAAAAGTATAGAAACCTATGATTCCAGCTCTCCGCATACAAACTGGGGGGCAGCGCCCCTGTGCCCCTTATGGACCGGCCGCTCCTGAATCTAAGATAAACCTGCTCCCACTCCCATTCTCAGCCCTATACTAACTGTCCTGTAAAGGAAAGCAATGGTGGTGCGTCCATTAAGGGCACTCGGGTGCCGCCCCCTCTCTCCAGCCACCCCCCTTCATGACTAATGGATAGATTCATGCATTGCATAAATCTATCTATGGCCACCGCCGCTACCCCCTATTCAGGTGTCCAGACCCTTTTCAGATGCCGGGCGCCTGAATTCCAGCGACAGGGGTGTTTTTTGAAGCACCTGATTAGAGCTCTAATAGGCTTCAAAAAAGGTGGACGTGGAGCGCAGAGCATTGCACTTGCTGTCCACCCAGATGTGTTATAAAAGCAAATAAAAATTAGCTTTTCTAACACTGAATTGGCACTCAGCCAATCAGGTAGCGCAGGTCTGATACCCATCACCTGATTGGCTGAAAGCACAAGTGCCCCTATTGCATGCCTAGCAGAATGAGAAGAGACACATAGAGGACAGCATGGAGGACACAGGAGCCGTCCCACAGCTCGCCTCCATCACCCGCTGCCTGACCCGCCACCAAGATGGGGTAAGTGCCAGGCAGAAAGCAGGCAGGCAGGGGGCACAGTGGCAGCATTTGTTGGTCACAAGTGGCTGCATATGATAGGCATAAGTGACGGCATTTGATGGGCACAAGGGGCAGCATTTCATGGGCACAAGTAGCAGCATTTCATGGGCACAAGTGGCTGCATTTGACAGGGCAGAAGTGGCTGCATTTGATGGGGCACAAGTGGCTTCACATGATGGGCACAGGTGGCTGCTTCTGATGGGCACAAGTGGCTGCATTTGATGGGGCACAAGTAGCTGCATTTGATGGGGCACAAGTGGCTGCATTTGATGGGGCACAAGTGGCTGCATATGATGGGGCACAAGTGGCTGCATATAATGGGCACAATCGGTTGCATATGATGGGCACAAGTGGCTGAATTTGATGGGGCACAAGTGGTTGTATATGATGGGTAAAAGTGTCTGCATTTGATGGGCACAAGTGACTGCATTTGATGGGCACAAGTGGCTGCATATGATGGGCACAAGTGGCTGCATATGAGGTTTCTAGGCAGGTGCAGTCTACTTTCTCCACTGCAGGTGGTGCTCTGCTTCAACAACACTGTTGTTGGAGAGGAAGTCAAGAGGAACAGGGCTCCTCTATGGTTTCCTAGGTCACTGGGAAAGTTATGCTATTGGATGCTTTCACCTCATGTGACCCCAGCAGCCATCTTGGGTCAGGCAAAGACTTTTAAGGTGCTGGCTCCCAGGCTTGGCGTGGATTTTGTTAGTTGGTAGAGTAGGGATAGGTACCCTGCCTGGTAGGAACCGGATTAGGAGTAAGGGAAAGGTTACTAATGAGGAGAGAAAGTATAGGGATGCATCCCCTTTGGGCTTCATACCGTTTGGACACCACTAGGCCAGGCCACATTCTGCTCTCAAAAAACAATACTGCCGTGTCCTGATGCTTGTTTTTTTTTAAATTATTTTTGCTGAATAGAAAATTTTTAAAGCAGAACCAAGCTGCAGGCATGGCTGTGGCATGGTCTCATTCACTTACATGGAAGAATTTAACAGGTGGTGCCACCTGTCAGACTCTGCATAAAGCAACACAGCCATGGAAATGTGTACTCCTGTGCGTGGCACCATGTGCACTTGTAGGTGGGCAGTTGGGGTGGATATAGATCAACCACCTGTTTATACCACCTTTTGGATGCCCTACTGTACTAAAATATGCTTTTTTTGTTATTGTCCCCATTGGAGAGATTCCCATTGACGGGAAGTGAAGCTAAATCTCCACAAGGAAAACACAGAGGGCAATACACACCAAAAGCCTCTGGATAGATTTTAATAACCCTTTCCTTGCCCTATCCTAAAAATAATTAAATTACTTATTTTTAAAGGGTTCTGTTAGGAAAAAAAATAGTTATTACACTGTATTCTATCATATTTTTTCAACAGTTAAACTACATAATAGTGTACTTAAAACAGAAAATACAACTAGACAAGGCAGTAATCTGCTCCCGTATTGGTTGACCCTTTAAAGATCAGCTCACGCTTGTATCGCTTGATGTACTGCTGGCCTGAAGAAGAGAGTCCCTGCTTTAGGTTAGGTTCATATTTGTGCAGGTGCAGGACTGTGTGTAATTTGCATGCTTTCCTGCACCTGCAAAAAAAAAAGCGTGCAGTGCCATTATTTCATAATGGCACCCCTACGCATTGTAAACAGCAGCTCGTTTTCCCATGCTGGGCAACGCATAGCACTATGCTGTTTCTCTGCAGCTGCAATTTTAGAAAAGGGGCCAGGACCTTTCCTGCAGGTACAGCAGCCCATTCAAATCAATGTACTGCTGTGTCCACCTAAACGTGGCCACACGGAAACCGACATAGTGTGAACCTAGCCTTATCAAGTGATATAATGTGAAATGTAATTCAGTAAAATTTTTATTATTGTACTGCAGTTAGTGATGCATTTACTTAAGTACATAGAAAAGCAGTACCATATTTTTGTCAAATGTCTGCGTTTGCACTATTTAATGATGGTTGTGAATAAAGTCATAATATCTGTAGATAAATAAAAGCAAGCAGACAAACATGGGACATGTGAACTCCTTGTTTTATAAATAACTTAAATTCTGTACATTCGCAATTAAAGGGGTTGTAAATCCTCATGTTTTTTCACCTTAATGCACCTTTTTCACCTTAATAACACCTGGCAGTCACTGGCCCCCCATTTTACTTATCTGAGCCCTGTAATTTCACCTGGTGGAGCCACGCTCTTCCTTTGCCCGGGGTTCTCGGCTCTTGATTGGATAGATTGATAGCAGCACAGCCATTGGCTCCCACTGCTGTCAATCAAACCCAATGATGGGGCACCAGGGGCGGGGCCGAGTCCGGCAATCGTGTCTATGGGCACAAATGCTGGACTCGGGAGGGCTCCTGTCACCCCCTTGGAGAGCGCTTCGCCTAGGGGGTTATTTGATAAGAGGAGGAGCCATGAGAGCTACAGAGGGAGCCCAGAAGTCGGTGTTTGGGGCCAAGGTGTTTCGGAGGTAAGTATGACATGTTTGTTACTTAAAAAAAAAAACTTTACAATCACTTTAACAAGCAGTGTCCTTTTGCTCCAGTTTTCATTCATATTAACTGCTCAGATAGGCAAAGTCCCAAATGCATTAGGTACGGGTCTAATGCTGACCATACAAGTTACAACTTGATTGTACAATCTCTTTTAGATCTACCCGCACTTATGTAGCGCAAAGACCTGTCTGAACACATACACATTGAATATATTATTAGGTAGGGCCTTACATTACATCATTCGCCAAATCTAAGTTTGCACAGAGATTGTATAATTTGATTGTACTGCGTGAGGCCAGTTTAAAGTGTGTATAAAACCTAACAATTGACTGCTCTTATTTGTTTTCTTTTGGTCTGTTAAATATGCCATTGAAAGTGTTTCATGATGTCTGCTAAAAAAAACATGCCTGTTGATACTTCCTGAAATCTTGTTAGATGATAACATCTTGCACTCTCTGCCTGTTCTGCACCATTATCAGTTACATTGCTCCTAGATGTTTTCCTGAGGACTACAGAACCCTGCCATGTTATGGAGAGCAGTGGCGGCCTGTCCATAAGGGGCAGCCATGCGCCTGGTCCCAAATCTACATGCAGGTTAGTCTGCCACCCTCCCAGGGGTGGACTGAGCATTCGGCCACTCAGGCACTGCCCGAGGGCTCCGGGCCACTAGGGGGCCCCATCAGGGTTGCCAACCTCAGTAAAACCAGGGACAGTATGTAAAAATCTGTGTGTTTTTTTTTACATCTGTCTCCGAAATGTCCCTTACCTACATCCTATTGGTCTAAAAATCCTGAGATTATAGCTGCCCCACCTCTCCAGTACATTTTTCAGCCAATAGAAACATGTCTGTGTATACTGTGTGTACATGTATGGGTATACTGTGTGATTGCATACTGTGTGTGTGTTGTATATACTGCGTGGCCCCATAATCTCATGGGGACCGGGGGCCCCATGAGTTGTCAGTCTGCCCCTGTGCCCTCCCCCCCCCAAAACAATGGACCACCAGCTGCCACCGATGGAGAGGAAGAGAGGAGGGGGTTTCTATAGTCCTGTTCTGTTTCTGTTGTCTCTATGCAGTTTGGTGAGTGAGGGTTGTCAAGATGTGTTACTGGCAGAATCACAAGGTGAAAATAAAGGAAAAAAAATCCTGGAATTCATCCAACACATCTATGGACTGGTAAGCTACAAAGAAATAAAACATTCATTTTTGGGCCTAATTACGCTTTTTAAGGTTTCTAGCAAAACTGTGCCGATTACATGTGTTGTAATAGTCAGATGAACTTCAGGCAAGTTAAATCTGAACTCCAACATCAGTAACAAAAATAAATGTTTAATGAGGAATAAAGTGAATATATCACCTTATTTATCATTCCCTGGGCAAAGCAAGCAGGTAACCTTTGCAGTAGTGTGAAGGGGTAACCATTTGCTTTGCCTAGAGATTAATGAATAAGGTGATATGCTTCCCTGAAATTCCAAGCACAGGAGAATGAAGATGCTGTGGTAGCAAGTAAAAAGGATCACCTTATTCATCATTCCCAGTGGACCCCTTAAAATATTTTGTATAACAATGCTTAGGCTCATACTGTTCATCATAAATGACAGTTACTGTATATCATTTGCATTCATTTAATAGATTATGGGCAAAGACGCATGTCCTTTTGTTATATTTTTCGGTTTACAAGTTCTTGCATTGCTTCCTGATCCTTGTAAAAGCTCAGCGATACTATGTATAAACAGACATGGAAGACATACTGTACTAGCACTATGCATACAGTATACCCTGGAAACCATCACTTGGAGATGCTACACTCCAAAAAAGGAGAGAAACTGAGATGGAAATAAAAAAAAAAAAAACCTAAAGAGTAGAAGAGCTGTCTAACCTGATACGAAATGAAAAACGCACTCAAATAATGTGACAATTATACTGCATGAATAAGAGCTATAGAGGCAGGGATAGTGAAGAGAAATGATACTTGAGATGATTAGGCATGCTGATAAAGGACAGATAATGAGATGGAATGTAATTGGTATCTAATAAGCATATCTGTCACATACAGTACAGCACAATGACAGCGCATTACCTCCTTCAGCTGTGCAATTTTAAGCTGTGGCACAAATAATAACTTGAACACTGTCAGTGGCACATATACATAGCAGCTTCCTTAAAGCACTATTAAAACAAAAATGTTATATATTTCAGCTTACCAATCCTTAAATGTGATGGCTGTGGGTTAAATACACTAGCAGATTTACATGGACTTGACTAACATCCTAAAGTAAAACTCCTCTTAACACTTAGGGGTTGATTTACTAAAGACAAAAAGACTGTGCACTTTGCAAAGTGCAGTTGCCCTCTGTAAGTGCAGTTGCCCTCTGTAAGTGCAGTTGCTCTAGAGCAGGGATATGCAATTAGCGGACCTCCAGCTGTTGCAGAACTACAAGTCCCATGAGGCATAGCAAGACTCTGACAGTTTAGCAACGGCTGGAGGTCCGCTAATTGCATATCCCTGCTCTAGAGCTTGGTAAATGAGGTAAGACTTCACTTTGCAAAGAGTACCCAATCACATGCAAGAAAAATAAAAAAAATGAATTTTTGCTTGAACATGATTGGATGATGGATGTCAGCAGAGCTTCTGCACATTTACTAAGCTCTGGAGCAAGTGCACTTTGCAGAGTGCACAGTCTTTTTGCCTTTAGTAAATCAACCCCTTAAAACTGAGCCAAACCTATTGATTTAAATGTTTTTCAAAACAGTTTTACATAAGGAATGCGGCGAATGATACCTGTCCCAGTTGGTTGTGTTCTCAATAAAACAGTCAAGCCATCAAATGGCTGGTGTCAAAACTGATGGGCAGCACCAAGGCAACTGGAGATCAAAAAGAGACTAAGATGGCAGCTTCCTTAGCTGAAGAGAAAAGGAAGGTTTAGTTCCTCTTTAAGCAGATACAGTTGTTTTCCTTTTGGGATAAAGTTTTTATTTAAATGAATAGAAGCTGACCATTGTAAGCACTCTTTGGCAGCTTTATATGGTTTGTCTCAGGCTCAGCCTTCTAACTGGTTCCATGTGGCTTCCTTCTAGGCATCATTCTTCCGCCCAGCTGCTGGAGTGATGCCACCCACTTACGCCAGCAAGGTCCGGCTTGGATTAAACTGCAGCCCGTTTCACCTCCAGGTCCATGGTGGTTGGTGCCTCCCCATGCAACTTTCCTTGCCAGCAGACACATTAGCCCATCGGTGCCAAGGTCCCCAGCATGGTAATGTTTGTTATATTGCACAATCTTCCCTTTTATTACCAATAAACTATATGTTTTTAATTGTTCAATGGCAGTGGACATACTTCAGCAACTCATGATTTATATTATTCCCAACAATTGAGCTACCGAGCACTTTTCTGACTTTTAATGGACAGCTTGGACAGGTAAAGAAAGTTAAAAAATAACAGGGATCAACAGTTTAAGACCGTCGGAATAGAAACTGTGAAGTGGGCTTCATTCTGTTTCTAGTTAAATTACAAATTTGCCTTTAAAGCAGAAGTAAACCCATTGATTTAACAGTTTAAATTTTTTTTTACGGGAATGTAACTGTCAAATTGCTTGTGTTCTCAACCAAACTGTCAAACGATCCAATGGCTGGAGTCATAACTGATCACATGTGCAGAATCATGGCAGTTGAAGATTAAACAGAGACCAAGACGGCAGCTTTCTTGGCTGAAAATGATAGGAGGGTTTACTTCCACTTTAAAGCTTATTCTTACTGCTTCTCACCCAGCCTATAGACAAATGACAGCTGAGCGGGAGCTTTCCCATCCTCTTTGTCACACACCACAGGTGTGCCCTAGGGGCAGTGCAATCTGTCACTCGATGTCCACCAGACACAGTGGATGACAGATCATTGTACTGGACCTGCCCCAATACTATGTGGTCGCTGTGAACAATCACAGCAATCACATGACAGTTGTACACAATAAATGGCTTTTATTCATAGCCATTCATTTTGCACTATTGTGATTACCTCTGTGATTGATCACAGTGATTCACATGGTATAGGCAGGGCCAATCACAATGCACTGTACCGTGTGATACCATGGCCAATCACATCTTTCACAATAGTACACAATGAATGGCTATGAATAAAGGCATGGGCCATTCTGGCGCAAAATATACTGCCCAGATTGAGTGAATGAGCCCTAGATGACATCAGTGCTTCAGGTTCACTGCCTATTGTCTTACTATTATTTTCAACAGTGTTATTAGCTGGAGTTTTGAAGTGAAATTATACCACAAGCTGGCCAACTCAGTAGACTGAAAATGCAAGCTTTTACATTAGATTCTCCCTTGTCAAGATTAGATAGATGCCTCAGTAGTGTACACTGGATAAAATGTATCGCTTGACTACAGGGATCTCCACAGGCCATATATGGCAGGTAAGGCTCATACATTTGATTAGTGATTGTTTAGAACAACTTGAAAAATGCTTGGCTGTTACCTGCGAGACTCATTTTCTACTGAAGCTCCACACAACATCTCTGTTTAATGTTTGCTTATGCATGTCTGGATCAAATCCCAAGGCTATCGAGCCCTTTTTGTTCCTGTCCATAAATCAGCCTCCTTCCCTAAAGCACAATGAATCTCTGTAAGGAACATGCAGTGGCTGATTACTTTGCCAAGACAAAAATATAGGCTTCAGCAAGGTTCATTCTCATTTTCATTTTGCAGCGTAATGTATTTTAAACAAACCTTAAGTAAGTTTCTTAGGAAAATGAGAAAGCCATAGTTGAGATAATAAAAATTGAAAGTTCATTCTGAATATATGCCGTCTACAAGTTAGGTGTCGTCAAACACAGTCTGGGAAATTCATAAAGAACTCTCGTCTGAGGAAGAGGTTGAGACTCGCAACATGTTAGTGATGGTGTCTGCAAATTGAGGCTGTTGCATGGAGGGCGCCATACAGCTGATCCAGGTGTTCTATTCTTGCAATGTAGCTCACTGTCAGCCCGGGTTCATTCAGGCTGTCAGCGCCTTTTCTCTTTCCTGGATGCTGGCTTTTACACAGGGAGTGAGTCTAATCTGCAAAAACTCATCCATGCTGTGAATCTTGCTGTGTGATCATAGCTCTCAGCTTTTGTAAGTGCAATTCACAGTTTTTTATAATTGTTAATACATTTGTACCTGCGCTATCCAGTGGGCTTAAGCTGTTCTTTAGCCAATGATTTTCAATGGACTGCCAATGAACAGAAGGGAAAACAGGGAACCGCTGGTTAGCATGCCAACACATGTAAACTCTGATAAATAAACCTCTGCTAAGCCATTCATACATCTACAAAAAGTCTCCAAAAACAGTCTACAGTGATGTGACCAGATTTTGAAAATGAAGTCTGGAGAAACTGTAGTGACCACGTTGACTTAGTGAGGTATGGGTGGAGTGCAGCATCCACTGGTGAGTTTCCCGGTTCCGACATCACATGTTTTTTTCTTATATATGTCTGTAGCATGACCTCTTTGGAGACTGCTTGGATTTACCTGCTCATCTGCACCGCCGTGACCCTGGGAACATTCCAACCCACCTGACACTCTGAGTTCAGACATCTTTGCACCATAAGTCAAACCACTCAATGAATTTATATTCTATTAACATTTACTGGACAACTCAAGGACAATCTTTGTTACACAGGGGAGGTAATAGATCAACTGAACTTTGGATAACAGTCCTAGTTCAGTAGAGGAATTCTTCCACAATAATACAAGTTAGGACAATTTGGAAATAACAGTATATTATATACACATATGTACAATGAAGAGCCCCTTGCACATGACCTGAAAGGACTCTAAGCAAGTGTTAGGCATTAATTCTGACAAAACTTCTAAAGGGGAAACCCAGGCCAGCCTATTCAACTTTTAATCCTAATGAGAGATCAATTAAACAAGAACGGTATGAGGCCCCTTTAAGTAGTAATGACAGTAATGTCCCTGTTTCCAGCCTGATGGTCTTCACTGGCAGTCAGAGCTTGTTAACTATATCCAATAAAGTGCAGAAACAAGACAATGGTATTTCTTGGAGAAGTTGGAAGCAACAGGTGTATATGTACAGTGTTCAAATAGAGATGCAGTAAAGTGTTTCCCCAGGGTAAAGCTGTCTGTGCACAGTGTCCCAGTGAAGCGACAAAGAAAGGTTTGCAAAGGTGGGCAATTGCCCTCTCACCAACGACCAGGCCAATTCAATGCCTTCTGAATAGCAGTTCCCAAAGAGGCTTCCTTGTAGTGGATCCGCTCAAGACAATCATCTGCTGCAAAGCCCAAAGTGCGGATTGTCAGACTATCAGGGTGCTGCTGGAGAGATGTCTGATCAACAGCAAGCAGTGATGGGCCCTTCTCAGCTGGGTTGGAATGTTGCACACTGCATGGTAGGCTCAGGCTGCGACCTCACCCTCTCTGAACAGAGAGGTCCATCATATACTAAGCCCAGGAGGAAGAGAGCACGGGGTGATTCTATGTCTTCTTTATTAGATCCTCCCAGCATTCTCTCTGATGGTAGAAAAGATCCCTGGGATAAGTAGTCTGGGTGCATAGTCATACAGAGCCATTTCCATTCTGAGGAACTACTAATCTCACAATCCCTTTGGTTTGACCCACAGACATGATTTCATTTAGTGGCTCTGGGCACTAGAGGAACAATACAGTACATTGAAATGATGGGGAATTGCTATGCTTTGCAATTGTAGTCCACATTGCTACACGTCACTTATGCTGCAATTGTTAGAATTCATGAGCAACAATACACAGTCATACAGGGGACATTAGGGTTGTGATGATGCGCTGTTGTCACCTGGGGGTTCACCATGTCGAGGTCAAAAGGTGAGACGTGAGGCGGTAGATGAACGGTTCAGGTATGAGGAAATAGGTGGATGGATAAGGTATGAAGCAGGAGGTGGACATGTCAGGTATGAGGAGATAGGTGGATAGGTCAAGTATGAGAAAGTAGGTAGCCAGGTCAAGCATAAGGGGGTAGGTAGATAGAGCAATGAGGGGATATGTGCAAAGGTCATAAGTGATTGATAGGTAGAAAGAGAGATTGGACAAAAGAGGTGGACAGAGGGGGGGATTGGGGTGTAATAGAGGAAACAAGGGGGAATTAGAGTACAGTAGTGGGACAGAGGAGGGATTGGGATACAATAGAGGGACAACGTACAGGTAAGAGTAGAGGGACAAAAGGAGGATTGGGGTTCAATAAAAGGACAAAGGGAAAACTTGGTACAACAGAAAGGCAGAGGGGTAACAAATAGCCTTGTGTACTATGACACTCATGAGGCTCAGCAGCTCCTGGCCAGCCCTTATAATTCTGCCCCACCTTGTAGATCCTGCTTATGGCTGGACATTGCAGCCAGCAAACCACCAGTTTCCCACAGCTCAGAATAGCAGCTGTAATACACTAAGGAGGTGATGCCTGGTTCCCAACTCAGCTCAGGGTCAGCAGAAGAAGCGTAAGGCCGCGTACACACGCGGGGACTGTTCGCTCAACTTTGTCCGCTGAACAGTGTTTCGGCGGACAGTCCGCTCGTGTGTGGGCTTTCAGCGGACAGTTTCAGCGGACAGTCTGCTGAACAAAGTTTTTCGGAAATTCCGAAAAACTGTCCGCTGAAACTCTGTTTCAGCGAACAGTCCCCTCGTGTGTAGGCTTGTTCGTCAAACTAAGTTCCGCGCATGCTCAGAAAGGATTTACACGCCGAAGTTTGCATTGCAGTGTATAGGACGTCGTATTTTTCGTCCCGTCGTACGTGCCGTTCACGTCATCGCGCACGGTTTCAGCGGACTGTTCGTTCGTCGTGTGTGGGCAAGTCCGTCCATGCTAATTTTGAGCGGACTGTCCGCTGAAACTGTTTGACGGACAAAGTTGAGCGAACAGTCCCCGCGTGTGTACGCGGCCTAAGATTTCCTTGAAACGCATCCTGTTTCAACCTGGATCCCCTGGTGGTGTCATCTGTGTGTTGGACCTTTTTGGCACTGGGACATTAGGTAGTGGCTCAGCACCTAGGAAGAGCCTGCACATTCTCAGCGATCCAGATGCTGGATTATGGACTGATCCCCTGTCCCCTTGGGACAATGCACTGACAGTTTTACTCTTAATTGCTACTAAGAAAACTAGCTTTGTGAGTAAGATCTTGTTTTTAACAAAGGTATACATTAAAATACTACACCAGAGCAGTGGTGCTGTCTCTTTCTCCACTTTTCTTTTCGCACAGGTAGATACCCTCCTCCATGGTTGACAGCAGCACGCTGTTAGTGGCAGGTTTTTTTAATGACTAGTCCAGGGATACTCACTCTATATTCTTTGCTATTTACCTTATATCCTATTTGTTTTGATTCTTATGGATATTTTGTTTCTTTCTTTTTTATTTTTCTAGTAAAGTACATACATTGACAATTTCCCCTCTTTCTTTTAGGCTCGGTTCACACAGTACGCGGCACGACTTGCAGCGCCGCGACCTGCCGCGACCTCAGCGGCGACTTGCAAAACGACTTCTGTATAGAAGTCAATGCAAGTCGCCCGAAGTCGCCGCAAAAGTAGTACAGGAACCTTTTTTCTAAGTCGGAGCGACTTGAGTCGCTCCTATTAGAACGGTTCCGTAGTACAGAACGGGGAGCGACTTGTCAGGCTGCGAAGTCGCCTGGACAAGTCGCCCCTGTGTGAACCGAGCCTTACTGTCTTTAGAGAAAGCATTGGTGAGAGTCGAGTGCTGTGCACTGAGCGCCTCTCTTTTTTTTTAATATACACTTTTATTGATTTTTCAAAAATACAGAACACAAAAAACCCCACAAAGAACATAATTACAAAAAACAAATAAACATAGAAAACCAAAAACAAAAAACCCCACATACATACACAAACATTGGTCTTACATGGTATTTATACTAGGTTGATTTAAAAAAAAAACTGTCCCTTGGTACATATACAAGCCTAAAATATTGGAATGGTTGTTAATAGAGATGGACGAACTTCCGACGGGACGTTTCGTGAACGCGAACCGCGAACGCGGCCGAAAGTTTGCGAACCACAAAGTTCGCAGCGGGCCCCATTGACTTCAATGGCAGGCGAACTTTAAAAACCTACAGGTTTCCAGCCACAAAATAATTACTAGCTGGGCACACATAGTCCCACCACATAGCCACTGACATAACACATATATGAAGTGAATCTGGGATTGACAACTGCAAGCATTCTTTTTTTATATGTGAAATTTTGACAATTCAGGACTCAGGAGCGCATGAAGGCAATGGAGGAGAGGAAAGGTCAGGGTAGGCTATGACGAGGGTGCAGGAGATGATCACCAGTACCGTGATATAGATCACTGACACCAGCACCGTGATAGAGTGCACTGACACCAGCACTGTGATATAGAGCACTGACACCAGCACCGTGATAGAGTGCACTGATACCAGCACCGTGATAGAGTGCACTGACACCAGCACCGTGATATAGAGCACTGACACCAGCACCGTGATAGAGTGCACTGATACCAGCACCGTGATAGAGTGCACTGACACCAGCACCGTGATATAGAGCACTGACACCAGCACCGTGATAGAGTGCACTGACACCAGCACCGAGATATAGAGCACTGATACGAGCACCGTGATAGAGTGCACTGACACCACCATTGTGGACCAAGTAGCTAGTGATTTGCAGACTGTACCTCAGTCCCTACACTGATAAAGGACTGCTGCAGAATAGGGCAGTAATCTGCAGCAGTGCACCACAACCCTATATATTGTACACCTATACCAGTCCTTACAAGGACCTTTGTGGACCAAGTAGCTAGTGATTTGCAGACTGTACCTCAGTCCCTACACTGATAAAGGACTGCTGCAGAATAGGGCAGCAGTCAAGTATAATATTCTTTCTATATTTGGAAGAAAGTATATTATACGTGTAAAACCCTATATACTGTACACCTATACCAGTCCTTAAAAGGACCTATGTGGACCTAATAGTAATAGCTAGTGATTAAACTGACTGTCCCTGCTGCACACAGCGTCCTGTCCCTCCCTGCACTGACAAAAGACAGGCTGCTGCAATCACCAACACAGCAGTGCACTGAACCCTATATACTGTACACCTATACCAGTCCTTAAAAGGACCTTTGTGGACCTAATAGTAATAGCTAGTGATTAAACTGACTGTCCCTGCTGCACACAGCGTCCTGTCCCTCCCTGCACTGACAAAAGACAGGCTGCTGCAATCACCAGCACAGCAGTGCACTCAACCCTATATACTGTACTACACCTATACCATACCAGTCCTTAAAGGGACTTTTGTGGATCTAATAGCTAGCGATTTGTGTCACTACAGTCTCTCCCTGCTCCACACAGCGTCCTGTCCTTACACTGAAATAAGACAGAATGTAAAATGGCCACCAGATCGGGTCTATTTATAAGGTAGGGGGAATGTCCACTTGTCCATGTGCTAAAATGTCTCAATCGGCTGTCCTGTACCCCATGATGGATGTGTCATCATGGGTCAAAGTTCTTTCACACTGTAAACACATATGTCCGCCGGGTGAACAGCGGCAATAGTCCGCCGATCGGGCTAATCGCAAACACGCAAAATTTGCAGCGAAACGACCGCCGGGCGAACAGTTTGGCCATCCCTAGTCATTAATATTTACCCAGTAACTAACAGAAAATGGACCAAAAGATCATATTCCTCTAAGCTCCTGTACACACGGTCAGAGATTTCGACAGCCAAATCCGTCGGATTTTGTCCGTTGGATTTTGTCCGACGGATCTTGTCCAAAACTGTTGCAGACACACGGTCGGACAAAGTTGTCGAAAAATCCGATCTTTCAGAACGTGATGGCGTAATTTCGTTACGATGGGACTACATTCAGGCTAGTAGCCAATAGCTTTGATGTAGGAATTTGACCTGAGCATGCGTGGCACTTGGCCCGATCAAAATTCTCTACACATGATCGGAGTATGTCCGATCAGCCCAGTTGGTCGGGAAATATTGCCAACAAGTTGGAAAATTGGGTCCTAAGGATATTCCGACATAATCAGTCCGATGCATACCACACACAGTCGGATTATCCGACAACACAGTCCGATAGGACACATTCCGACGGATTCTCCGACCGTGTGTACAAGGGCTAAGAGGCTTCTGAGGCTGTGGAAGGATCCATGAGCCATTTGGACCAAACCTTTTCATATTTGAGGAGACAGCCTCTATTGATATAGGTTTCCCTATATAAAGGTAGATTGTTGTTAATACGTGGTTTCCGCATAGCCAGTGATGGGGGGGGGGGGGGTTCCAACTAAGAGCTATAGCTTTATGAGCATAGAACAAATGCAGCCCCACCAAAGTACATCCTGCTGCCATGGGAATAAATGGCTCTATCAAACCCAAAATACATATTGTCATTGATAATTGTAGAGGAATACATGTTATTTGGAATATAAAAGCTAGTATCTCTTCCCAATACCCGACTATAGCTGGACAAGTCCAAAATATATGAGTAAAGTCTCCAGGGATCCCCCCACATTGCCAACAACCAGGGGCAGAGTCTGGATTGATTTTATGTAATATATGGGGGGTATAATATGCCCTGTGAACTATCTTAACCACTTGCCTACTGGGCACTTAAAGTGGTTGTAAACCCTTACAAACCACTTTGACCTACAGGTAAGCCTAGAATAAGGCTTACCTGTAGGTCCAAGCAATATCTCCTAAACCTATATGGTTTAGGAGATATTTGCCCGAAAACAGGCACCGCTGTCTACGGCGCATGCGCCGTAGACAGCGGCGCCCAGGCGCACTGAGCGCGGCATTCTCAGCGACGGAGCTGCTGCGCATGTCGGCTCCCGTGCGCATGCGCGGGAGTGACGTAATCGCGGCTTCGCCAAATGACAGCGGCGGAGCTGCGAGACCCCACCAACAAGATGGATGCGACGGACTACAGGGGACAGCGGCGACTTCGCTGGCTCCTGTGTCAGGTAAGTGACACATTATGGGCTACTATGCGATGCATAGTAGTCCATTATGCTTTGCCTTTGCAGGGAATGAAAGAGGAAGTAAACTCATCAGGGTTTACTTCCTCTTTAAACACCCTTCCTGCCCAGACCAATTTTCGGCTTTCGGTGCTCTCACACTTTGAATGACAATTACTTAGTCATGCAACACTGTACCCAAATGAATTTTTTGTCCTTTTTTTCCCACAAATAACGCTTTCTTTTGGTGGTATTTGATTACCTCTGGGGTTTTTATTTTTTGCGCTATAAATGAAAAAAGACCGAAAATGTTGAAAAAAAACACATATTTCTTTGTTTCTGTGACAAAATTATGCAAATTATTAATTTTTCTTCATAAATTTTGGCCACAATTTATACTGCTACATATCTTTGGTAAAAATAACCCAAATTAGTGGATATTATTTGGTCTTTGTGAAAGTTAGAGAGTCTACAAGTGTGGTGCGAATCATACTAAATTGATCACATCTGATGTACTGGTGGCCTATCTCACTTCTTGTGACCCGAACAAGTCAGGAAAGTACAAATACCCCCCAAATGACCCCTTTTTGGAAAGCAGACATTCCAAGGTATTTAGTAAGAGGAATGGTGAGCTTTTTCATGTTGTAATTTTTTTCCCACAATTCTTTGCAAAATTAAGATTTTTTTTTAATTTTTTTCCACAAAATTGTCATTGTAAGACCACAGGTGTCGCTGTCACTGCCGGCAAGAATAGAAACGCAGTCTAGCTGGGTGCATTGAATGCCACTATTCTCTTGGAACCAGCCCAGTGGAAGTGTTTTCCTGCTGTGCATTCTGGGGGTGGTATTTAACCACTTCAGATCCGCGCTATTGCCAAATGACGGCATTAGCGCGGACCTACATTTTCAGGACTACGTCTATTGACGTCGTCCTGGTTACGAGCGGCCTGCGCGCCCCCTGAGGGGCGCGCGCGGCGCGCTCTGTGATCGGCGAGTCCGTGAGACTCGCCTGATCACCGATCCGTGTAAGGGGTCGATCCCGACCCCTTATCACGTGATCAGCTGTCAGCCAATGACAGCTGATCATGTGATAGAACGGAGCCGGTAATCGGCTATTATTCCTCCTCGCGCTGACAGCGCGAGGAGAGAAAAAAAAAGCCGATCACCGGCGGCCGTGATCGGGACATCAGTCCCGATCACGGCCATCAATACAAGGGACCACCTGCCACCTGCCTGTGCCCACCTGCCTCCCGCAGTGCCATCCTGAAGTAAAATAAAAGAAAAAGTAAGTGCCCCCCGTCAGTGCCCCCTGTCAGTGCCCATAGTGCCCACAGTGCCACCCACAGTGCCACCCACAGTGCCACCCACAGTGCCACCCACAGTGCCACCCCACAGTGCCACCCACAGTGCCACCCAATCTGCCTCAAAGGTGCTGCACCCCAGTGCCGCCCATCAGTGCCCAGCAGTGCCGCCCATCAGTGCCCAGCAGTGCCGCCCATCAGTGCCCAGCAGTGCCACCTATCAGAGCCACCTATCAGTGCCACCTATCAGTGCCCATCAGTCCCATCTATCTGTGGTACCTATCAGTGCCCATCCGTGCCACCCATCCGTGCCACTTATCCGTGCCACCCATCCGTGCCATCTTATCTGTGCCCATCTTTGCCCATCAGTGCCGCCTTATCTGTGCCCATCGGTGCCGCCTTATCTGTGCCTATTAGTGCCGCCTTAACTATGCCTATCAGTGCCCACCAGTGCAGCCCATCAGTGCCCACCAATGCAGCCCATCAGTGCCCACCAATGCAGCCCATCAGTGCCCACCAATGCAGCCTATCAGTGCCGCCTAATCAGCGCACTTCAATGAAGGAGAAAAATGACCCGTTTGCAAAATTTTATAACAAACTATTAAAACATGATTTTTTTTTTTTTTTTTTTTGCATCTTTTTTTGTTTGTTTAGCAAAAAATAAAACTCCGAGCTGTAACTAAATACCACCAAAAGAAAGCTCTATTTGTGGGAAAAAAATGATAAAAATTTCATTTGGGTACAGTGTTGTATGCCCGCGCAATTGTCACTCAAAGTGCATCAGCGCTGAAAGCTGAAAATTGGTCTGGGACTGAGGGGGGTTTAAGTGCCCAGTAAGCAAGTGGTTAAGGTACCGACACCACGTGGTTCGGGGTTCCATTTTTATTTTCTATCTGTTCGGTTCTGGTGGTCCTCCTGACCCAGACCCACAGCCCTCCTGGCCTGGGGTGTGGAACCATGCATCCTGATTCAGCCCAGTAACTGAAGAACCGCAGGGAAGGACTCTTCAGGAGAAGGCCGTGCGCAAGGCTGACTTCTCTGAAGGAGCCTGGAGGCTTAGTTGAAGAACCTGGTACCATATAGAGAGAACCTGGTACCGTATGTTAGCTCTTTAAATTAATCTACGTCCCTCAGTAACACTCAAGTGTGCCTCATAATTCTGTGGCAGAGACTTTACCGAGCACCCCACCGGCTGCTAGGCCTAGTGAGAGGAGGTCTATCCGGGGGTTGTTAAATCCAGTTGCGGGTACTATTCTCTGGATTTTTCTCTAAAGACTTCCACTTTTGCAATCTAAGTACCTGAACTCACTCCTAACCTTTTACCCTTTATTGAAAGACTCTGTTTCTGTTCTCAATAAATAACCCAAAAGAAGATTCAGTGTCAGTTTCCACATTCTTTGGGCCATTTACCACGGGAACCCCAAGACGGAGAAGCAAACAAAGGGGTAACGGAAAGCCCAAACAAAACCAGCAGCTCCTTCGGGGGTCAGTGCTGCATATATATATATATATATATATATATATATATATATATATATATATATATATATATATAGCCCTATGCGCTCTTTACTCTTCACTCTTCACTCTTAAAATGCATGATTTTCCCTTTCATGAACAAGGAAGAAGGAAGTAATGACATTATAATGGTTATGATGTTGGGCTGGTATAATAATGTTATGGGCTGGTATGACATTTTTTCCTGCGCTGGTTTTTATTGCCAGTCCAGCCCTGTCTAGGATAGTTAGAAAAAGACCCAGGTAAGAGTCTTGAAGGCCAAGAGATTTAAGAAATTCAGGAGGAGCGACTCATTAACTGTGTCAATGGCAGCAGAAAATTGGGTACGGAGTAGTGTCCATTGGTTTCAGCAGTCAATAAGTAAATCCCAGATCACGTTTGAAAATGACTTGCTAAACTATTGTCAGACTTGCCAGGCTTCACAAGTTTATACCCCATTTGCAGCAAGCCGGCATTGCATGACTCCAGATCAACTTTCTTTGCAAACATTCTGCAAGTCTGCTGCAAGTTCTGGTTTGGTTATGTTGTGCAATAGTCATCCTACCACAGGGGTCACTGTGGCTGAATTTTCATGCTGTAGACTTGCCACTACAACTTTGCTCTTGCTAGAGACTTGCCATGCAAATTTTGCTACAAATTGGAAAAGTGTCAATTAGAACTTGTGCTTCTAGTGCTCTGCAAGTGTACAACTTGCCAGTGAAAATGTGCAGCAAGTTAACAGATTTACAATCCTAATCTACATGTAGGGCACCGGACGCATGGATTCCAATGTTTTTTTTTTTTTTGGAGCATGTGATTAGAGCCTGAGGCTCTAATCTAACAGGCTTCAAAAAAGGGTGTGCTCAGGGTGCACTGCGCCCTGAGCCCACCCAGTTGTGTGTCACACTATTGTCACACTGATTCTCTTCCCGGCCAATCATAAAGTGGGTCTTGAGACCGCTTCCCAATTGGCTGAAAGGAGAAGCGATCCTATTGGCCTAGGAGAAGGAGAGAATAGAAGCATGGCCACCAGATGCTGAGGAGGAGACGCAGGGGAAGCCCCGCACTGTGCCCCCGCTATGCCTGCCACCCTCCTCTGGACAGATTGCCAACAAGAGGGAAACCTGGAGCTGTCTCCTTCCACCAAGCTGCATCTGCTATTCAGGTCAGTAGACGGGGGGGGGGGGGGCTGCCTGACCTATTTGACCAGTGCATGACTTGCAGGCAGCAAGAGGGGGATCCAGCCTTTCTTGCTTGCCTAGCTGCTGCTGGCTCAGGTGGCATGGAGAGGGTTAACCCTGCCTGGGTAGTCCAGTAGTGCCCTTTGCTACTGGATGATGTAAGCTTTTTCTTTTTCTTTTTCCCCAGCATGACTCTGATCAGGACCAGTACAGGCACCTTCTGCTGGTGAATTCAAGTGCAAGTATGTCCTGCCAGCCAGGGCTACTGCAGCTCTCCTGTAAAGTTGGTACTGTTGAGTTTTAAGGGGAATGCTGGGTTTGATGGCAGGTTCTCTTTTTTAATGATGTAGTCCTTGGCTGTGGAGATTGTTATGGTGGCTCTGCTGGGACTTGTGCTACTTTAGCAGTTGTGTTGGGTTTGATGTACTAAGGGGGTCAGCTGTGGGTTGCTAAGATTGATTCCCATCTGGATGGAGTTTGTAGGTTGTTGTGTTTGAGGTTTGGGGTACTGGGTTTGATCGCTTCCTGCGTGGAGTTTGAAGGTTGCTTGTGTTTGAGTTGCAGGGTACTAGGATTGATTCCTGTCTGCATGGAGTTTGTAGATTGTTTGTGTTTTAGGCATGTAGGGGCTTTGCTTTCCATCTGCAACTGGTGAGGTTAACCTGTGACAACAATTGGCCTCGGTGTCTGTGATTGTGACGGGTAGTTTAGATTGTACATGGCACTTTGCTAGTGATTGGATATGGTTCTTCGTAAGGTGCCATGGAATATGTCAGTGCTATAATGTGTCTTGGTGTGTGTATGTGTGTATACGAGGGGTCTTCAAAAAGTTTCCACACTTTTTTAACTCTATGAAATGTGTAAAAGTGTGAAAAGTTTTTGAAGACCCTGTGTGTGTGGTGTGTGTGTGTGTGTGTGTGTGTGTGTATATATATATATATATATATATATATATATATATATATATATATATATATATATAGTATGTATGTGTATGGAAACGTAGCCATGGGGGGTGCTGACCTGGAGGGGTTTGTTTGCACCCCCTAAAACTTTTAGTACCAGCCGCCACTGCTTACAATTCAACACTGCCAGAAATGTGTGGAAAATTATCCTTGCTATCTGGGATAGTGAGTTTTAAGAAGGTAGTTCTTTAGGAGTGTTGTCAACGAAAGCCAGATTAAAGGGGCCTGACAAGGTTGTTAACAGTAGAATTCCCATCACAAATTACATACATTTTTCTTATTGAAATGATTGCCAATTTCCTGGGGAGTGAATAAGTTGGTGGGAGAAAGTAGTAGTGGACTGCAACATCCGAGGTTCAGCCCAAACAGTTTTAAGCACAGACCTCCCTACACAGAGGGTCTTATCTCACCCTAAGGCCCCTTAGGTAGGCCATACATGGTTCAAATCTTGGCCGGTTCCTGCTGAACTGGACGAGATTCAAAGTGTGTATGGGCAGACTGAATGTACCAAGTTGATTGATCGATCAACTTGGGTACAACCAGAATGACGGGTTTTACCTGCGATTATCCTCGCTAGCAATAATCAGTGTCTTCTCTTGGTGGGAGTGTCTGTGTTATTGAGGTAATCAAGCAAATTTATTTTCCGCAATCTATGGTTGCAGGAAAGAAATTTGCTCTGTGCATGGCCAGCTTTACACTAACCTTTCCTGCAACCATTAAAGACAAACCCATCCTGTGCTGAATCTACTGTTTCAACATTATTTTGCTATATTTGGAATCACATTAAAGTTCTGTTCTTCAATTAAAATGATTACTTATTTCTTGTATAATACAAAATGTTTGGACAGCTCTTGACATTCTTTCATTTAATAAGCTTTAATTGTGATATCAGTAAGTCATTCCACTATATTTATTTTAAATGGGTTTAAAAATTGTGAGGAAAAAGGTTTAATTAATGATTAATGCCAATTTAAACATTCCTGATGCATATCAGAAAGCTTGAGTCTGACAAACGTTGCAGTTGTTTTTCAAATAGAATAAGAATGTTTACAAGGTTGTGAAGCCAACAAGGTGCCAGTATAGTTTATAGTGTTGCTGTAGTGGTTCTCAGGAAAATTCTCAGGAAAATGTTGTGTGCCCAAGTAAATCTTGAACACACAAGTCACAATACACTTATTTAAAGAACAAAATCAGTTTAAGATAAAAGTAAAGGACTGCAGATTCGGTTTGACCTGAAAACAAATTATTATATCCCATATGTGCAGTAAGCAGCAGTCTCCTTTCACACTGCCCTACAGTATTTGCATCAGCTCTCTGACATCTAGGAAGTGTAGACATCTGCGCATTAATGACAATGTGGCTTGAAGTATGTGCCAAGATGGCCAAACCTGCTGCAGACCATCTTAGTTCTGACCCTCACCTCGTCTATGTCCTTGATTACCTTTCTTTAATTTTATAGCACCAAAACTTGTGTACATACTGCACTGACCCTTTGCAGGTGAGGCAATGAGATGAAGACTACTGCTTACCAGTGGTCCTTGCAAACCTAATGCTAACAATAGCTTATGTAAACATAAATCCAACCAATGATATTTTGCAAAACAGCAACTCTGTGTTTCTTGCCTAGGCGGGATTTATGTTTTCTTACTCCCTGCCAACTGCTCATGTGCAGATGTGCCACAGAGCTTTGGGTCCTGAGCAAACCCTGCTGCACAGGTTCACATGGTGTGAATTCCCTAACTATCTGCACAAATATGACTATCAGGGAAGTCCCAAACCTTCCCTGTCATTGCACAAGTGCAGAAAATCACCTGCAGATGCGCAGATGCGATAATGGCCTGTTCTGATATTACATTCAGTATATAACTCATCGCCCTCCTTAATCCTTAAGAGATTGTATGCCCCTCTCAAATCAAGCTTCCTGAAAACTGTTGCTCCCTTGAAGCGGTCAAATAACTCTGTAATCAACTGAATCGGATAAGCATTCTTAATCACGACACGATTGATACCCCTATAATCAATACAAGGTCTCAGTTCACCACTCTTCTTCTTCACAAAGAAGAAACCAGCACCAGTAGGAGACGAGGATTTGCGGATGAAACCTTAAGAAAGTGTTTCTGCAACATACTCCTCCATGGCCTTATCCTCCAAGACCGACAAAGGGTGAACCCGGCCATGAGGGGGTATGGCACCAGGTTGAAGGTCAATTACGCAATCATACGACTGGTGTGGAGGCAAACTACCAGCTTGACCTTTGTCAAAGACATCGCTAAAATCACAGTACTCCTCCGGCAGGCAGGTGAGTGGAGAGGTGCACAGGACCTTGGCTACCGCCTTACTGCATTATGGCGACCAGGAGAGAACCTCAGCACAGAGCCAATCAAAAGTGGGGTTGTGCTTCTGTAACCAAGGATAACCAATAACCACCAGAAACTTAGGTGAGGAAATAATTTGGAATTGGATTATCTCAAGGTGAAGAGGATCTACGGCCATGGACAACTGAACAGTCTCCTGAGTCACATGGGCAGGCTGTAGAGGTCTGCCGTCATGAGCCTCAATGGCAAATGGTGTCACGCAGCTGCAGCAGAATCGAGTGCTTCGATACAAAGGCAGCATCAATGAACAGGCCTGCGGCCCCAGAGTCGATTAGAGCCTGTATCTTGATGGACGACTCAGCCCAAGAAAGGGTAACCGGAACCAGGGGCTTATCCTTCTGGGTTACTGGGGATGAAACAACACCACCTAAGGTCTATCCATGATTCAGGCGTTTCCTGGACGGGTAGGACAAGACTTTAAAAAGTGACCTGCCTGTCCACAATAAAGGCACAATCTCTCCCTCCTCCTAAGGACTCTGTCAGCCACAGAGCGACCTGTAAAGCCCATGTGCATGGGTTCAACTTGACTGACAGACTCGGTACCAGGAGGCATGGGAGGTGAGGGAGGCAAGGGTGGGACTGGAAAGCACTCCTTAAAGGAAGGTCTCTCTCGAAGTCTGGAGTCAATAAGCATGGCAAACAAGATCAACCTGTCCAGCTCAGTGGGTATGTCTCGGGCTGCTATCTCATCTTTGATGTTATCCAAGAGACCGTGAGAAAAAGCAGCCACGAGGGCCGTATTGTTCCATGCAACCTCTTCTGCCAGGGTGCAGAAGTCAATGGCATAATCAGCAACAGTTCTTGTACCCTGCTTGATGGACATGAGGCTCTTGGCAGTAGAAATGGAGCGTGCACAAACTCTGGGTAACTCAAAACAGGTTTTTGCATCTCCCATAGAGGGTTTGCCCAGGCCAAGGCTCTCTTAGAAAGCAAAGATATCACGAAACCTACTTTGCTTTTGTCCATGGGAAACGCCTGGGGCAGCATCTCAAAATATATCTCAACCTGGTTGAGAAACCCTCTGTATTGAACTGGATCACAACCAAAGGGAAAGCAAAGCAGAGCAAAACCAGACATACCTCTTATAGAGGTCATTTTTTGATTGAAAATGTATACTTTATTTTGCAAGAAAATATACAAAAAACAAATACTTTGAACAGGGTACATTCCACTCTGTACTGCGACGCAGCGCATAAATACACTACATAACAATACAGTTCCAAGCATACAAATAAATTACATTCATCCTGCGGTATGATGCCTGATATGTTGCGCAGAGTAATAATACCCCGAAACATCACATCATGCATGACGCCGCATTACCCTGAAAGCATTACGAAAACATGTCATACAAATCAAGTCATACAGTCAGAGTCAAAGTCAAATGGCATTTCAATGAGCAACAGGTGTGATGGGGGGGGGGGTGGAGAAGGTGGGGTAGGGAGGGGAAAAAGAGTTCACAGGCCCGAAGCTTTATTGAACTGCCAAAGGATACATAGTGGTGGGGGAGGGTGGGGGGTAAGGGGAAATCTTCAGACCTCCTCTTCCTCCTTAAAGTCCATCAAGTGATAGTCTCTGAGCAGACTGTGAATCAGTCTGCGGCAGTCCTCGATGGACATCCTCCCCCTCTGGTGGATGAGGCGCTGTCTGGCACACCAAACAGCGTCCTTAAAGCAACACAGCACCCGCCAGGCACTATCAATGTCCTCCTGTGAATGAGTTCCACAAAAGAGTCCGTTCAGCACACCAAAGTGTGTGATAGCAGTCTGTGGAACAAAGTCTTTGAGATCAGGTTCCAGATCCCTCAACAGGCCCTGTGCAAAGGGACACTCCCAGAAAACATGCAGAGCAGTTTCCTCCTGGATGATGCAAAAGGGGCAGTGTCTGTATCTGCACAGGTTTCTGGCATGCATGAATGTCCTGAGTGGCTATCTCCCTTGGATTGCCATCCATGCCAGATCTTTGTGCCTGTTGGTGAGTCTCTTTGAAGAAACATTCCTCCAGACCACTTTACAAGTGGCTGAAGGGAGGCCTAGAACAGTCTCAACAATGTCCGATGCTCTAATCAACTTGTGGATAGTTTTTGGCTTCCACAAGTCGGGCTTCACTCCATGTAGCCCCAGCTCCTTAATAAACTTGAAAGTGTCCAAGTAGTACCAAGGAGTGTCCCAGTTGTAGGGGATGGAGCTGTCCCATTTGTCCCATCCAAGGGATCTCCAAAGAGGCAGGAGGAAAAAACAGGACAGGGAGTTACCACCAGAGTCTACAGTTCTGTCCACCAAAGTTCTGCGGATGCAGTTACAGGCAAAAAACACCCTCAGTAGAGTGGCGATATCGGGCACGCCCTTACCGCCCTTGAGGGGTTCCTTGAACATAACCGCCCGCTTTACTCTGTCCATTTTGGAGCTCCAGATGAAGTGAAACACTGCCCTGGTGATGGCCTTGCAGGTGTTAACCCGGGGGGGGGGCCATGCCTGGGCGAGGTACTGCAACACAGGGAGGATCTCACTGCGGAGTACCAGTGTTTTACCTTCGATGGTGAGTTCTCGGAGGCTCCAAAGTCCAAACTTTTGTCGCATTTTTGTCAGTCTTTCTTCCCAGGACTTCAGGGCTGCGCCCTCTGCTCCAAACCAGACCCCAAGAATTTTGATGAAGTCTGCTTTGATGCTGAAGGGCATTGGTGCAGAAGAAGGCAGGAACCACTTTCCGAAGAGCATGACTTCCGACAGTTGACCTTTGCCCCTGAAGCTTGGCCAAAGTCCTCACACGTCTGGGCGGGTGTGTCGATGGAGCGCCGGTCGGCACAGAACACCGTCACCTCATCCATGTAGAGCGAGCACTTGACCTCCCGTCTGTCCGGTCCTGGTGCGGTGATCCCTCTGATCTCTGGGTTCCATCTGATGCTTCAGGCGAAGAGCTCTATACAACAGACAAAAAGCAGCGGTGAGAGAAGGCAGCCTTGTCTGACCCCAGACAATACTAGAAAGGGGTCAGTTTTCTAACCGTTCACCAACACCACACTACAGATGTGGTAACATTTACATACGAACAAAACATTTCCCCAAGACCAAACCTGCGCAGAGCGCTGCACATAAACTCGTAAGAGACACAGTCAAAGGCCTTATCCTGGTCAAGACTGACCAGGGCCTAGTGCACACGGCGGCCATGAATGTACTGGACCGTGTCCCGGACAAGCTCAAGGCTGTCCGCAATCCTGCGACCAGGAATGCCACAAGTCTGATCCGGGTGGATGATCTGTCCGATGACAGACTTCAGCCTGTTGGCCAGAACTTTGGCGAGGATTTTGTAGTCCATGTTCAGAAGAGAGATCGGACGCCAATTTTTCAGGTCCGATCTCTCGCCCTTGCGCTTATACAAAATCGTGATCATCCCCTCCCTCAGTGTCGGAGGCATTCTGCCCTCCACCACCATCTCCTCGTACAGCTCGAGCAGGTCCGGGCCCACAAGATCCCACAGCGTTACATAAAGTTCAACTGGGAGACCATCGCAGCCCGGGGTCCTGCCCTGCCTAAAGGATTTAGCGGCAGAGTGCAGCTCCTCCAACACCAGGGGGCGTTGACGGCCGATGAACCTGCAGGATCAATTGGGTTAGAGATACCTGACAGGAACCTGTCGGCTGCCTGTGTGTCTGTTGTTTTCGGGGAGTAGAGGTTGGTGTAGTAGTCCCTGACCACTTGCATCACGGCCTCCTTTCCCTTCTGGAGTGTTCTGGTCTAGTCACGCAGCTCTGACAAGGGTGTGTGCCCTGAGTGGAGTTTCCTGAAAAATAAAGAGTTACACTTCTCACCTTTCTCAAGATTCTCCACCTTGGCACGGAAGACAATGTGCCTGGATTCTTCCTCAAAGTGCCCTTTCAGGCTCTTCTTGGTGTCCTCCAGGTCCTGCCTAACGTCCCAGCCACAGTGATGAAGGTCCTGCAGGGACTGCAACTGACATTGTAGTCTCCTGAGTTCCCCCTTACTGGCACACACTTGCTAACGTCCCCTTGCCTGAAAGAAGCTGCGCTGCTTGACCTTCACGAACTCCCACCAGTCACTTACCCTTCCGAAGAATCGCTTTTCCTCCGTCCAGGTGGCATAGGCCTCCCGGAGTTTCCCCATCAATTCCTCATTTTCCAGCAGGGTACTATTTAGCTTCCAGGAGCCTGGTCCGTGGGCAAAGCCCTCGCCCAGGTCACCCCGAAAGTGTATAGCCCTGTGGTCAGAGAAAAAGCAGGGGATCATGGAGAAATCGTGATGCTTGACTGCTCTTGAAGTGAGCACAAAGTCGATCCTGGAACGCACAGATCCATCGGGTCGGCACCATGAGTAGTTCACGGTACCTTTCCCTATGGATCTCATATCTTATAGAGGTAATACTCAAGGCGGGTGCCTGCACAAAGACTGGGGCAACAGCAGGATTGGCCTGCAACACGGGTTATACGGGAGTGGCCACAGTGGGAGATTCAAGGTGAGCCGTGTGAATCAGTAGCGTCTGTAACGCCATGGCAAACTGATCATCCAATATGGAAAAAAATAAGCAGGACTGACAAACAGGATGTCATAAACAGATGGGTCACTGTAGACAGCTGAGCGGCCAGCTTAGAGAAGGAAGGGCAGAGCCCAGCCCTGACAGAAACACTGGGGAAGATAAATATTAACCAGTTGCATTCCAATCAGGGAAGAGGAAGGAGTTATTTAAAGTACAACTTTATTTCTAAATAAGAGCACTTGTATATAAAATGGTAAATATTTACTTGTCCCACAACCTGGATTGCAGGGCTGGAGGCAGGACAGGTAAGTATTATTGTTTTCTTTACAAGCTGGCCTGAAACAAAACTAGTGAGTTACTTTACCCCCTTGTTTACATGATCACTATTAGCTTCTGTTCTAAAGACCAACTTTCCTGCACCAATATACAAATGTTTGCATGCATATGCATGGTTAACAGTGAGGAAATAGTAGCAGCTATAGTTAGAGTGGTATTAGACCTAGAAACAAGAATGTATTATATTGCTGCTTTCCAATGCTTAGATCTGGCAGCTGCATTCGTTTTTCTTTTTTAAAGTGGAACTTTAGTCAGAAAATTAAAGCGGTTGTATACCCGCTGAATTTATATATTTTTTGCTCACCTGCAAAGGAAAAGGCATAATGAGCTAGTATGCACCGCATAGCTCATTATGAAATACCTTAGAACGAGGCCCCGACATCTGTCTCGATCCACGCCGAGGGAGCTGACATGTTCCCTCTGTGTTTCTTCTGGGTATCGCGGCTCCAGCGCTGTGAGTGACCGGAGCCGCGATGTCGTCACGCGCGGGAGATTTCTCTCCGGCAGGGTCCGGCGTCTGACGGGCTTCCAGCCGAGAATCCCCTGTGTGCATGTGCCGCTGCAGTCAGCGGCGCATTGCAAGGGGAATATCTCCTAAACCGTACAGGTTTAGGAGATATTTTTTTTACCTACAAGTAAGCTTTATTATAGGCTTTCCTGTAGGTAAAAGTCCCAAATTTGACTATACAACCACTTTAAGTGCTGATAGGTTACTTTAAGCTGACCCTGCTTTGCGCATCCTCAGTTTCTCCCTATTCTTGGCACTCTGCCTAAAATCATATTCATTAGAGTTCGATCAGCTTACAACTTTAAGATATACAGTTGCTGAAGGGGGCAGAAAGCAACAGGAATGACACAGACAGCGCTGAGGGAACATAGAGTAGGGAGGGAGAATAGAAATGCACAAGAGGTGACAGGACAAACTCTGCTGCCAGGAAGACACAAAAGAGTTAAACATACAAGGATAGTGTCTTATCTTATCTTCCTGATATTCTCTCCTTTTTATCTCATGGGCAGCCTGTGAACTTCAGCACTTTAAGCCCCTGGTCACTCCAGTGCAACTTGATAGCTTCAAATCACATGACAAGTCACACCCTATTGTCCACAATGAAAACGGTCAAATTGGAGTCACACCGTTTTTGAAAGTAATTCTTCCACTACTTTTTGCAAGTTCAGATACGACTTGCATAGACATCTGTGCATGAATCGCAGTCTTCCAAGTAGCACCTGAAGTAGCATGATTTCAATGTCGTGTTCAGTGTGACCAGATGCTAAAGCTTCCATTAGGCGTGGCTCTCATTCTGGGTGGACGTTACATATGACGGCCCTCCAGAACGACCACTCTCACGCGCCCATGAGTGCAAGCTTAACAGCGATCAGCGGTGTGGTGTGTCAGTCTGACACACCGCTACACTGATTTCTGTAAAGAGCCCCTGACGGAGGCTCGTTACCACATGTCCAATCATGGCTGATCACAATGTAAACAGGAAGAGCCACTGATCAGCCTTTCCTCACTCATGTCTGATAGATGCAAGTAGAGGAGAGCCGATTGGCTGCTCTCCTGACAGAGGGGGTCTGTGATGATTTTTTAATCAATGCAGCCCCCCTTTTATGCCCACCCAGGACCACCAGGATGCTGCCAGGACCACCAGGGATTGCCACCACACTGGACCACCAGGTATGCCACCCTAGACCACCAAGGAAATGGCAATCAGTGCCCAGGCAGCTGCCATTCAGTGCCCATCCCCAATGCCTGCCAGTGCCAGTGCCATCAGCGATGCCTAGCAATGCCATCTATCAGTGCCACATACCAGTGCCACGTATCAGTGCCCAGCTGAATTCCTGGAGTTCATCTTTAAGGATTGGTAAGCTGTAGTGTATTACATTTTTTGTTTTAATACTGCTTTAAACTAGAATAGAGACTCTCTTCACAATTGACTTCTAAGCTATGTGCTTCCAGTCAAGCTAACAAATGAATATGCCACTGGTTTTCATATAGAGAGCCTCCAACAGTATTCATCACTAGGGTGAGCCCATGGCCGAACATTGGGTGTTCGTTTGTTCTAAAACAAAGCGAACATATGGGACGTTTGCAGAAAATTAGAGCGCCGCGGAACGCCCCATAATGCACTGCGAGATCGCAGTGCATTGCTGTATGATGATTAGCCAAAGCATGCACCTGACCTGCATGATTTGGCCAATCACATTGCACTCTGCTGAGAGAGCCATAATTGGCTGAAGGCAGGGTGCCTTTGGCCAATCATGGCTCAGGGGGACTAAGTCCACGCCCCACACTATATAAGCCAGCTTACAGAGTGGCTGTGTGTAGTGTTGTTTGCATGGACAGAGAGATAGCTTGAGTTAGATTAAGCAGGCAGGTTATTCAGTTAATGGCAGTGTATTTGATATACAGTGGTGTGAAAAAGTGTTTGCCCCCTTCCTCATTTCCTGTTCCTTTGCATGTTTGTCACACTTAAGTGTTTCGGAACATCAAACCAATTTAAACAATAGTCAAGGACAACACAAGTAAACACAAAATGCAATTTGTAAATGAAGGTGTTTATTATTAAAGGTGAAAAAAAATCCAAACCATCATGGCCCTGTGTGAAAAAGTGATTACCCCCTAAACCTAATAACTGGTTGGGCCACCCTTAGCAGCAACAACTGCAACCAAGCGTTTGCGATAACGTGCAATGAGGCTTTTACAGCATCCTGGAGGAATTTTGGCCCACTCATCTTTGCAGAATTGTCCTAATTCAGTTACATTAGAGGGTTTTCGAGCATGAACGGCCTTTTTAAGGTCATACCACAACATCTCAATAGGATTCAGGTCAGGACTTTGGCTAGGCCACTCCAAAGTCTTCATTTTGTTTTTCTTCAGCCATTCGGTGGTGGACTTGCTGGTGTGTTTAGGATCATTGTCCTGCTGCAGAACCCAAGTTCGTTTCAGCTTGAGTACACGAACAGATGGTCGGACATTCTCCTTCAGGATCTCTTGGTAGACAGCAGAATTCATAGTTCCTTTTATCACGGCAAGTCTTCCAGGTCCTGAAGCAGCAAAACAGCCCCAGACCATCACACTACCACCACCATATTTTACTGTTGGTATAATGTTCTTTTTATGAAATGCAGTGTTCCTTCTACGCCAGATATACTTGGACACACACCTTCCAAAGAGTTCCACTTTTGTCTCATCGGTCCACAGAATGTTGTCCCAAAAGTCTTGGGGATCATCAAGATGTGTTGTGGAGAAATTGAGACGAGCTTTGATGTTCTTTTTGCTCAGCAGTGGTTTTCTCCTTGGAACTCTGCCATGCAGGCCATTTTTGCCCAGTCTTTTCCTGATGGTGGAGGCATGAACGCTGACCTTAACTGAGGCAAATGAGGCCTGCAGTTCCTTGGACGTTGTTGTGGGGTCTTTTGTGACCTCTTGGATGAGTCGTCGCTGCGCTCTTGGGGTAATTTTGGGCGGCCGGCCACTCCTTGGAAGGTTCACCACTGTTCCATGTCTTCGCCACTTGTGGATAATGGCTCTCACTGTGGTTCGCTGGATTCCCAAAGCTTTGGAAATGGCTTTATAACCCTTTCCAGACTGATAGATCTCTATTACTTTCTTTCTCAATTGTTCCTGAATTTCTTTGGGTCTCGGCATGATGTGTAGCTTTTAAGGATCTTCTGGTGGACCTTACTGTGTCAAGCAGCTCCTATTTAAGTGATGCCTTGATTGTGAACAGGTGTGGCAATAATCAGGCCTGGGTGTGGCTAGAGAAATTGAACAAGGGGGGCAATCACTTTTTCACACAGGGCCATGATGGTTTGGATTTTTTTTCACCTTTAATAATAAACACCTTCATTTACAAATTGCATTTTGTGTTTACTTGTGTTGTCCTTGACTATTGTTTAAATTGGTTTGATGTCCTGAAACACTTAAGTGTGACAAACATGCAAAGGAACAGGAAATGAGGAAGGGGGCAAACACTTTTTCACACCACTGTACAGTATCTCACAAAAACAGTACACCCCTCACATTTTTGTAAATATTTTATGATATCTTTTTATGTGACAACACTAAAGCAATGACACTTTGCTACATTGTAAGGTAGTGAGTGTACAGCTTGTATAACAGTGTACATTTTCTGTCCTTTCAAAATAACTCAACACACAGCCATTAATGTCTGGCAACAAAAGTGTGTACACCCCTAAATGAAAATGTCCAAATTGGGCCCACAGGGCCATTATTGTCCAGCACTGCCTTAACCCTCTTGGGTTCACCAGAGCTTCACAGGTTGCCACTGGAGTCCTTTTCCACTCCTCCATGATGACATCATGGAGCTGGTGGATGTTAGAGACTTTGCGCTTCTCCACTTTCCATTTGAGGATGCCCCACAGATTCTCAATAGGGTTGAGGTCTGGAGACATGCTTAGCCAGTCCATCACCTTTACCCGCAACTTCTTTAGCAAGGCAGTGGTCATTTTGGAAGTGTGTTTAGGGTCATTATCATGTTGGAATACTGCCCTGCAGCCCAGTCTCCAAAGGGAGGGGATCATGCTCTGCTTCAGTATGTCACAGTATATGTTGGCATTCATGGTTCCCTCAAGGAACTGTAGCTCCCCAGTACCGGCAGCACTCATGCAGCCCCAGACCATAACACTCCCACCACCATGCTTGACTGAAGGTAAGACACACTTGTCTTTGTACTCCTCCCGTGGTTGCCACCACACACGCTTGACACCATCTGAACCAAATAATTTTATCTTGGTCTCATCAGACCACAGGAGATGGTTCCAGTAGTCTATGTCCTTAGTCTGCTTGTCTTCAGTAAACTGTTTGCAGGGTTTCTTGTGCATCATCATTAGAAGATTCCTTCTGGGATGACAGCCATGCAGACAATTTGATGCAATGTGCAGCGTATGGTCTGAGCACTGACAGGCTGACCCCCCACCCCTTCAACCTCTGCAGCTGTGCTGCCATCACTCATACGTCTATTTCCCAGAGATAGTCTCTGGGTATGACACTGAGCATGTACACTCAACTTCTTTGGTTGACCATGGCAAGGCCTATTCTGTATTGAGTCTCGTTAAACTGCTGTATGGTCTTGGCCACGGTTCTGCAGCTCAGTTTCAGGGTCTTGGCAATCTTCTTATAGATTAGGCAATCTTTATGTAGAACAGTTCTTTTTTTCAGATCCTCAGAGAGTGCTTTGCCATGAGGTGCCATGGTGAACGTCCAGTGACCAGTATGGGAAAGTGAGAGCGATAACACCAAATTTAACACACTTGCTCCCCATTCACACCTGAGACCTTGTAACACTAACAAGTTACATGACACCGGGGAGGGAAAATGGCTGATTGGGCCCAATTTGGGCATTTTCACTTAGGGGTGTACTAACTTTTGTTAATGATCTGAAATCCAGTCAGATACAGTCGGCGGATGCGGAGAGGTCCACTTAAGGGCAATCTGTCTGCGGGCAAAAAAGAGTGCGCTCCTAATAGTGTTGCCTGTGGAAAATGTACAAGTAGAAAAATCACAGTAACCCAATAGGCACATAAGTCGTTTGGCCAAGATATTGATATTCAGTAGCCCATTTAAGGTATCAATCACCTCCGCCTAGTATCTCTGGAGTTTGGGATACCGCCAGAGAAGATGTATCAACGTACCTGTATTATCACACCTAGCACAGGCTGGCTCAGATCTCATGCCAATGGTATACAAAAATTTAGGAGTTCGATAAACCCTATGGAGGATAAAGATCTGGGTCAGTCTGTTTGATGGAGAAAGGGATACCCGAGGGAGAGACCGGAGGACATCCTCCCAGACCTCTTCCAAGATGGGACAAAGATCCTGTTCCCATCCGGCCCTGAAGCGTATGGGAAAGTTCAACAAAAACCTAACAACACCCTGTATGTAATTATTAGATATTATAATTATACAATTGCACTAATATTGATATATATACATTGTAGAACATGTATATATGAGATGGCTTTAATGCCTGTGAAAAAGGACACATAGTCTGCAACATGTCGACGTCATCCTCAACGATCTACTTCTTCCAGGCCCCCTTCAGGGCTAACACTGTGATATATACGCTCATATTGATATATTGATCGTTTGTTTTTACAATGTATTCCTATATACATATATATATATTATGATTTCTTTTCTAATAAAGTCTACATTTTAAATTCTTACTGGTCTGTCTAACAAACATCCTGAGGGGTTCTTGCTGTGCTTTATGCACCAGGCTTTTTTCTGTATTGTATATAACAGAGCTAAGACCTTTTGTTAACCTTGCTTGTACAATCTTGTCAAAAACAGGGGTAGGAGGGAAGAGTATCTCAGCAGATGAAAACTGGGCATGCAAAGCATGTCTCAATTGAAGGAATTGATAAAAATCTATTTGATTGTAAAGAGAATTCTCCCCTTAACTCTTCAAGGGACTTAATTAAACCATTCTCATACAGTTGAGCTAAAGTTGTTATTCCAGATTTTCTCCACCTCTGAAAGCCTCTAAGAACTGAAAGTTGGGGGAGTCTATCATTATCCCATATTGGGGTATGGGATGCCCATCATTTTTTTGACTGTACCCCATATTTTACACATTTTACACTTACAGGTGAGCATATCTGCATATGAAACACTCCCTTTTATCCAGTCCAAAACATGGAGTGGTGACGACCCTTAAATGCATAGGAAAATAATTGTTGCGCAGGAAGGGGTAACTGTTCAAGCTCCCATCCAGCAAAGTGCTGTAATTGCAAAGAAATACATCCTTGGGTTAGGAACTGCCAGTCCACCCGCATTTTTGGGATGTTGAAGAGTCTCCAATTTAATATGAGGGGTTTTATTCCACCATATTAAATGCCTAAATATACTATTAATCTAAGTAAAAATCTGTAAAGGTATCCAGATCAGAGCATTATGTAAAAAGCTGAGGCATCCATATCATCTTTATTAGATTAATATGGCCTATTAAGGAGAGAGGGAGTTTATTCCAGATTTTGCTTTGGTCTTGAAATCTAGCGAGTAGTGGAAGTATGTTTTCTACAATATAGGGCTGATCAGAAATAACTATCCCCAAGTATTTTATAGAAGACACAACCCTGAGCTGAGAAAGTGAGGATGGTAGTAGGTCCTAGGGAAGATCTAAGGGCATCAACACAGACTTCGCCCAATGTATGCCTAACCCGTAAAACCTAACAAACTCATTAACATATTTCATTACTGCCAGTAAAGATTAACTGATATTAGTGAGAAAAAGAAGAAGATCATCTGCATATTATAATACATTTTCCTCCATATCTCCTCTAATCAGATCAGTAACATGGTGCATGGTGTACTGTTTCTAATACACTTCAGGTGGTGTATTAATATATATACAGTCATATATATATATATATATATATATATATATATATATATATATATATATATATATATTCTGCATCCAGTGTAACCTATATACACAGTGCATTCCGTGGTGTACTGTTTCTAATACACTTCAGGTGGTGTATTATTATATCTACAGTGCATATCTACAGTGCATTACATGGTGTACAGTTGCTAATACAGTGCAGGTGGTGTACACAGTATCTAATACAGTGTGTACAGTTTCTAATAGACGTCAGGCAGTGTATTATTATTTATATATATATATATATATATATATATAGATATACTCTGCATTCAGTGTAGCCTATATCTACAGTGCATTCAGTGGTGTACTGTTTCCAATGCACTTCAGTGTACACAGTATCTTATACAGTGTGTACAGTTTCTACTACACTTGTGGTGGTGTACATAGTATACAATACAGTGCAGCCATTGTACAGTTGCTAATACAGTGCAGGCGGTGTACACAGTATCTAATACAGTGTAGGGTGGTGTTGCAAAACAAAAAATACATCATGTCCGGAAGGCCACCAAGGCTCAAAGGCCACTAAAAGAGGGCCAGCAGCCTCTGTGTCTACATTCAACAGTGGTGGTCGCGGACATGGTGCATCCTCTGCAGGTGGCCATGGGGCATGCTTGTCCTTTTTTGCTGCTGCTGCTGGCTGTGTTATTGAGCCACAACATTTAGAAGAGTTGGTGGAGTGGATGACGAAGCCGTCCTCATCCTCTTCATCCTCTGTCTTCCAGGCTCAGAGTAGTTTGCCCTCCAATGCAGCTGCCAAAGTGGCCTATTCCATCGGCTCCTTGTCCACAGTCACTCCTTCCATAGCCCCATAATCATGCATGGAGGAGTCCCCAGAGTTATTCGACCACAGTGTCGGTTATATGCTGCTGGAGTATGTGCAGCGGTTTGAAGGCTCCGATGTTGGTTCCCAGGTTAAGGAAGGGAGTAACGTGAGCCTATAGAGAGGGGATGGGACAGAAGGGCAAGACATTGTCAGTCATGTTTCACAACAGGGCCCGTTCCTGCGCCCAACAAGAGTATCTGTGAGGGGTTACAGTGTTGTAGCACCAGAACCAACCAAGGCCCAATTTTTCTGCCCCTGTTTAACAGGGGCATGCAATTACAATTCTTGATATAATATTTCACAGCAGGGCCCGTTTCTGCACCCAATAACAGTAACTGTGAGGACTTACGGTATTCTGGGACCACCAACACCTAAGGCCCAATTTTCTGCAGAGTATATAGGGCAGGCCGTATAGTATATATACTGCTGTTCAGAGTATATAGTGCCTGGGGGCCCCACCATGCCATTTTTTTTAAATTTGGGTGCGGGGTTCCCCTTAATATCCATACCAGACCTGAAGGGCCTGGTATGGATTTTGAGGGGGACATCCACACCATTTCTTTTTTGGTATTTTTGGTATTTCTATCTATATTGCTGGGATCCGACAATACATTACAGCTGCGAGCAGTTTTAAATGACATTTAGAAATGTCATTTTCAGTTCTGACTCTGACTCGAGGGGGTGTGGCTTGAAGATGGCGGAGTAGGAGACACACGCTCGTACAGGCTCCTGCCCTCCACCAGGTCCCTCAGTAATGCTACGGACACAGCACGCCTAGTCCTCCCCACTCTCTCTAAACAATGCGGTACAGAGAGCGTGTGATGTTACGGACATAGGCTATCGATCCCTCCTCTTCAAACAGCGTGTTATAGCAAGGGACACAGAGCAAGTATAGCAAGTTACACAAAGCAGGCGCTTACCCGGGGATGAGGAAGAAGGAGAAGGGGGGACAAAAGCCGAAGGAACAGCCGGAGATAGAACGCTTCTTCCCCCATACGAGAGCGGCGGTATCCAGGAAACAACCAGCGGGACCACGTGACTCAATGGGGGGTGGAGACAAGTCGAGAGAGGGTGCTTCGGCGCCCTCCGGAAGAGAAACGAGCGAGATGCAGGAACGAAGAAGATCTACGCCCCAGCTGCAGACGGGTAAGACGAAGGGACTACAGAGAGAGGAGGTGAGGGAGGAAAATGAGAGTCCCCAGGAATACCAGGGAGATGTACAGCTACCTATGGGAAATCCAGAACTTAGAGCGCTGTTTCAAGCGCTTCCCACACGTGCAGATATTGAAACAATGGTGTCTAGGTTTGAGGATACACTTAGACGGGAGATGAAGTTGGTTCAAACCGAAGTGCAGCATTTATCAGACAGGCTACTAAGGGAGGAAGATCAGAGGGTATCCCTGGAGAAGCGCGTGCACCAGCTGGAGCAGGTACAGACTTTACATGTTCTATATGTTTCTAATATGCAGTTGCAAATAGAGGAAATGGAAGATCGCAGTCGCCGTCAGAATCTGAGATTCAGGGGGATCCCTGAGACAGTAGGTCGGGACGCACTGCAGCTTACGGTACAAACTATCTGTCAACAATTGCAAGCTCTTGCTCTCCCCCAGGATTGGGAGTTTGAGAGAGTGCACAGAGCCCTAGGACCCCCGTCAACAAATATAAATAGACCGAGAGATGTTATATGCAAGTTCCTGAGTTTCTCCCAGAAAGAGTTAATAAGTCGCAAAGCATGGGAGGCAGGTGATATAGAATATGATGGAGCAAAGGTGAAAGTATTGCCTGACCTATCCCGGGCTACCCTGCAGCGAAGGGCAATGATGCGCCCACTCTTGGACAGAATTAAACATACAGGAGGGGCATATAAGTGGGGATACCCTATAGCGTTGACTGTAAGAAAAGATGCAATGACTTTTAGTCTGCGACACCCGGCAGAACTCCCGGATCTGTTCTCCTTTTTAGGAACAGAAGCCTTAGAGGTTCCGAACTGGCTCCAATCAATAACAGGACCCCTGAAAAAGCAAAGACCTTTCGAAGGGGGGATGGACTTAAACCCCCAGAGAAGAGGAGAAACTAGATAGCAATTTTCAGCGGAGCAATGGGGGGGGGGGTGGGGTGAGACTCTGCCTGGGACCAACTTTTTTGGACTCTCTTTGAAAAATATCTACCCCTGATTGGCCCCCCCTCTCTTTTCAGAAGAATTGTTTGGATGTCCCCCTCCCCCTTTTTTTTTTTTGGGGGGGTTTCCTTAGTGTCTCCCCTGTCCCTTGAAGGAAAATTGGTAGAGGGTCCCCTCCTTTTTTATCCCCCTTTTTTTTTTTTTTTTCCCTCAGAAGGGGAGGGGGGGGGGGGGTTAGATGTGGATGGGAAGTTAGTGGTTGGGAAACTTTTCTTTTTTTTTTTTTTTTTTTTCTTCTCTTTTTTCTGTTGTTTTGTAGTTGCACATTAGGTTTCTTTCTGGTTGGATGGGGTAAAGAAAGGGATATGTTTTTCTATTTTGATTAATGTCTTTTTTTGGTGTGTAGAGAAGAAAGAGGAGTTTGGCGGAAACACCCAAAGGGGAAAGGGGAAAAAGGGAAAAAATGGGGTGCTCTCTGCCTACTCCTCTCTAAGGGAGTTAATAGGAGGGGGGGGGAAATATTTAGTATAAATATATAAAATATAAAATATAAAATATAATTTCATTTAATTATTTTTTCTTTCTCACAGTTTTTCTATGAGAATACACGAGAACACATTTGGGTAGTACTAGGAGTAATGATGGGAAGATTGGCACTAATGAGTAAAGATGATACGCAAATCTGTGAAGCGTTCCGTATTTTGGATTGAGGGGGGTGTAAATGTATAAAGCTTATAAAGGGGGGTAGGGCAAGGGAAGAGGGGGGGAAGACAAGAAAAAGGGGGAAAGGAAATATAATATGGATATGTATGAATTATATAAATATGTATATATGATAATTTGTATAAGGCATGAATGAGATTAACCCCTTCAGAAAACTCCACCATTCAATTCCAACCTATCGCAGAAGGATCTAAAAACTCCCTTTTTTCTTCTTTTTGGTTTTTTTTTTGTTTTGTTTTTTTGTTGTGCTCCCGGGGGCTTGGGTATTTAGTTATTATACTGTTGGTTATACTGTCTATGAGAAAAGAAAAATGAAACACAAGAAAAGATAAGGTAACAACACAAATAGGATAGGAGGAAGGGGGAAGGGTAAGAAGGTAGGGGTAAGAGGGGGAGGGGAAGGGGAAAGGGGGGAAGAAAGGGAAAGAAAAAGAAGGGTAAAGAGAAAGGGGAAATAATTTGGGCACCTATTAAAGTGGGAGGATAGTGGTGTGTAAGAGAAATAGTGGGAGGTGGGGTAAAGAGGAGGGGGGGAGTAGTAAAGTAGAAGATAGCGAAGGGGGGGAGGAGGTGCGGTGTAAAGGCACTTTAATTCACACTGTCACTGTGAGGGTGAATTGGGTAGGTTAGGTAGGTGTGGTAGGTATATAGGACGGGGAAGACCCTGTGGAGTAATTAAATGGAAGGAATAGGAGTTAGAGGTAATAAGAGGAGTGAAGTTAAAGAAAGGGAAGTAGTAAGAAAGAAGTAAAACTCTAGGGGGAAAGAGAAGGGGAAAGGAAGGGGGGAAGGAGAAAGAGGGGGAAGGGAGAAGGAAGAGAAGGAAAGGCTGGAGGGGGGTTTTGGGGGGGGGGGAGAGGAGGGGCGGTGGAGAGAGAGGAAATAGAAGCCAAGGGAAGAGAAAATATAAAAGGGACAGGGGAAAAGATAAGAGTATGAGAAGAAGAAGGGAGGTCAGGAAACGAGAGGAGGGAAGGGGAAGGATGGGAAGAGGAGGAGGGGAAAAAAAAAGAAGGGGGAAAAGGACTAGAGGAATAGAAGAGAGAGGAGGAGGAAGGATGGGGACGAGAGAATGGGGGACTACGATAGTAAAGGACGGGAATTCCTCCCAATATGGAAATAAAATGTGCTGTGTAGTTGAAGAAAGTTAAAAGGTTGAGAAAGAGGGGGACGGGAGGGAGGGTATAGGAGCAGAGCACTCTGGCCGATTCAAGTCAACCCCCTAAATAGGTCTGCACCCACGCGAACCGTATAATTGGAGGTTCAGAACGGGGGTGCCTCCCCTTGGGGTTGATAGGAAAGGAGGGGGGTTAGATTTAGATTAGAAAAGATCGGGGTTTTTTTTTTTTTTTTTTTTTTTGCCCACTACTGCCTTCTTATATCCCTTTGAAAGATGGAGGAGATAAGGGTAACTTCCATAAATGCAAAGGGATTAAATGTACCGGAGAAACGAAAGATACTCCTTAATGAACTAAAACGATCCAGTACGGACGTGGCGTTCATACAAGAAACACACTTCAAAAGGAGTGACCTTCCGTATCTCCAGAATAGATTTTTCCCATGTGTATACCATGTACATAATCAAGTATCGAAGTCGAAGGGAGTGTCCATCTTAATTTCGAACCGAATACCCTGGGCTCTCCTGGATATGCGGAAAGATGTAGATGGACGCTTCCTTTTTATAAAGGGACAAATAGGGGGGGCAAAAGTAACGTTAGCTACTATATATGCGCCAAATGTACATCAGGATAATTTTATAAGTAAAACTCTGACTAAATTAATGGAATTTGCAGAAGGAAAAGTGATCTTAGGTGGAGATTTGAATATACCACTAAACCCTAGGGAAGACACATCATCGGGAGTCTCATCAGTCCCTAAGGGGGTCAGGGGGAAGATAATGCGGAAGTTGCAAGAGATGCATCTAGTGGATGTATGGAGGCTGCTACACGAAGGAGAGAGAGACTATACATTTTTCTCAAATCCGCATCAACTCTACTCCCGCATCGATCTCTTTCTGATACCCCATTACTTACTGCCAGCAGTACAGAAAGTAGAGATAGGAAATATAACGTGGTCAGATCACGCACCAGTGACACTACAGATATCCATGTCATGCCCGGCTCTATCCAAGGGGCGCCAATGGCGGCTAAATGAAAGTTTGTTGCAGATTCCCGAAATACGGGAAGATGTAGGGAAAGAAATGGAAATGTACTTCCAGATAAACGACGCCCAGGGGAGTGATCCGGGCATGATATGGGAGGCACACAAGGCGGTAATGAGAGGAGTGCTGATTAAACATGGCTCTCGATTAAAGAAAATACGAGAAGAACAGATGGTAAAATTAGCAGATGAAATTCAGAAGTTGGAGACTCTCCACAAGAATATACAAATTACATCTATAGGAAATGAGCTGGCACATCTGAGGAGACAGTTGACCGATCTCCTCCGATGTAAAGCGAAGGCGGCAATACAGTTCGGCAGGAAAATTACGTATGAACTAGGGGATAAGTGCAGCAAAGCATTAGCAGGGAAACTTAAAGAAAAGGGGAAGATGGTTTATGTCCCTCATATTAAAGGGGAAAATGGACGTCTGATCTCCCGACCCAGTGAGATAGCTAAAAGATTTGGAGAATACTACTCTGGGCTATACAATTTGTCACTACCCCGAGTACCCCAGGCTAAAATGGAGGAGTATTTATCAGCAGCAGGCCTATGTAGGCTCTCTTCCACGGAACGTAGTAGACTGGAAGCCCCTATAACGACAGAGGAGTTAAATGTAGTAATGAAAACAGTTAAACAAGGGAAAGCACCGGGGCCCGATGGATTTTCAATCCAGTACTACAAGAGTTTCCTCCCAATCTTAGGTTCGCATATGCTAAAGGCCTTTAATGCAATTGGCCAAGCCGCGGCCCTCCCACAGGATGCACTTAGAGCACATATCTCGGTAATCCCAAAGGAAGGGAAGGACCCTGCGGACTGTGGGAGTTACCGACCTATCTCATTGTTAAACTGTGATCTGAAGCTTTTCACCAAACTGTTGTCTTCTCGCCTCGAACCATTATTAAATCAACTGGTACATCGAGACCAAGTAGGGTTTATCCCTACTAGGGAGGCGAGAGACAACACGGTTAAGGTACTCAACCTGGTCCACTATGCCAATCAAACTAGAACACCCTCTATTTTTTTAAGTACAGATGCTGAAAAAGCATTTGATAGGGTGAACTGGGGGTTTATGTTCGAAGTATTGAGGCATATGGGACTAGGTGAGCATATGATAAGGTGGATATCTGGAATATACTCCTCCCCGCAAGCTTTGGTTAAAGTCAATGGGGTATTCTCAGAACCGATTAAAATTTCAAATGGGACACGGCAGGGGTGCCCACTTTCCCCTATGCTGTTCGCTTTCTCGATAGAACCGTTACTGAATAAAATGAGGCTAAATGCAGATATTAGAGGTCTACAAGTTGGAGATAGGAGCTATAAAATCTCTGCTTATGCAGATGATCTGCTGTTCTCACTGGTTAGTCCACATATCTCACTGACAAATTTAATGAAGGAAATAGATGAGTATGGTGCATTGGCAAATTTTAAAATCAATTATTCAAAGTCAGAGGCAATGGGGGTAGCCCTTCCCTGGGAAAAACAACAATTGTTACAACCCAATTTTAAATTTAAATGGGTAGGGACGGCCCTGAAATACCTGGGCACACAGATCCCAGTAAAAATAGAAGAGACATTTAAGTTGAACTTCCCCCCGCTTCTTAAGGCAGTTAAAATATTGTTAGAGAAATGGCAACAGGGACGTCATTCATGGTTTGGTCGCTGTAACTCCATTAAAATGAGTATTCTGCCAAAATTTCTGTATCTACTACAGGCCCTACCAATAGAAATTCCATCTGCTTTTTTCCGTAAAATAGATACGGTGTTTACGAAATTTATTTGGGCAGGTAAGCGACCGAGGATCAGTAGAAGCCGGATGACCATGCTAAAAAGAGATGGAGGCTTAGCAGTACCAGATTTACTTAAATATTATAAGGCAGTGCATATTGGGAGGATTATCGACTGGTGCCGACATACAGAATTTAAGATTTGGATAGAACTAGAGCAAGAAATGTGTATAGTACCTCTCCGAAGAGCGATTTGGTGCTATACAAATCTACCGGATTCTATGAAAAAGCATCCGCTTATAGGCCCAACATTACAAATAGGGTTTAGAATTAGTCAGAACCCTAAATTCTCGTCAGCGCATTCCCCATTAGTTCCGGTGCTAGGTAACCCCAGTTTTAAACCAGGAATGGAGAGGAGAGACTTTAAGAGCTTGCGGGAAAAGGGGTATATGCAGGTATCACATTTTTTACAATCTAATGTCTGGCCAACAGTGACTATATTGACTCAACAAGGGGGCCAATTTGAAGTGAAGGTGTGGCAGGCAATGCAGCTCCGGCACTTTTTTGAGTCATTAGGTCCAGCAATAAACTATAAACAAGATCTAACTAGATTTGAAATATACTGTGAAGAGAAGGAACCTCTGTCTCGAACGATATCAAAGATATATACATTGCTTATAGCCCCCCCAGATAATTATGAGATGCCATGCTTTGTAAAGTGGGAAAGGGACTTGGATAGGACATTCTCATTAGATCAACGTCAGAGGATGATATACCTCTCGTTAAACACATCAATCTGCACTGGAATTCAGGAATTGAATTACAAACTGTTGACGAGGTGGTACTATACCCCATCGAAGCTCCAGAGGTTTTCCCCTGGAGCATCAGATCAATGTTGGAGGTGCAACGGGGGACGGGGGACTTTACTACATATTTTCTGGACATGTCCCAGGATCAAACAGTATTGGAGAGACGTGCAAAAAATTATGCAAAAATTTACAGAATATCCAATAATGGAGGACCCGGCTTTTTTTCTGTTGCACCTCTCACATATCCCAATAAGAAAATATAAGGGCTCGGTATTGTGTCACATGGTTAATGAGGCTAAGGGTTGCATTGCTCGTTCCTGGAAAGACTCTAAACCACCAACAATAACAATGTGGTTAAATAAAGTGAGGAAGGTGGGGGCTGTGGAAGATTTAATATACTCGGCCCAAGACAGAAGTGAGCAATATGCCAGGATATGGGCGGGATGGAATGTTTTCCTCTCTTCAGAAGAGGGAAAGAAATTGCTGGGGAATAGGGAAAGATAAGGAGACCATCATGTAGTGGGAATAAGTAAATCATACGGGCTGGAGGCAGAAGGGGTGTTCTTTTTTTTTTTGTGGTTAAATTTTTTTTTTTTTTTTTTTTTCGGAGGGAGGGAGGGTAGGGGGGAAAAAACTAAAATAAAAGGAGGGAAAGTGGAATACGTAAAAACAGTAGAGATAAATAAGAAATGGGCTCTCAGTTACGCAAACCAGGGAAATTGTATTCTTGGTAGAGATTAAAAGGGGCTGAGAACCGACGAATGTTTGTATGTATTTATGAAAATGTCTGTAATTTGATTATGTGACCTCCTTGAAGTTTAAATAAAGAATATTTAAAAAAAGAAATGTCATTTTGCTGTGTCACTGTTATAAACATGGGAAAGATGTGCTACTTTACAGGCATACTAAGGACACCCCAAGGCACAATATTTAAAGGAATATTTCATTTTTATTGTTTCACGTTAAGCATTATTAAAATCACTGCTTCTGAAAAACTGGCCGTTTTTAAAACTTTTTTTTTGCATTAATACAGTACATGTCTCCCAAACACTTTTATGGCAACTTGCATACAAGCATTTAAAATGAGCACTTTTGATTTTACACGTTTGTGTCCCATAGACTTTAACTGTGTTGGCGTGTTAGAACAAATTGTTTGCCTGTTCGCATGTTCTGCTGCAAACCGAACCGGGGGGATGTTCAGCTCATCCTTATTCATCACTACACATTCTATAGTTTCTTGATAAATAAACTGTTTATCTGGAGAGCATCACATCTCTATCTAATGCATCGTTAGCTTAGGGTCATTTCATGAGAATGGAGTTTGAAATTATTCATCCTAAAAATATCCTTCTATTCTCTTGTGGCATTTAGCAGAGACCTATTTTGAGATCTTAATGAATCTGTGTGACTGTCTCAGCTGTGTTCACCCATTCAGCCTCAGGCAAAAGGTAATTAGATGGTTTGATTACTTTTCCTCCAAGTTAAGAACGTAGATTAAATAGACAATCCACATTATTTTATATTAATTCTGTCATTAACTCCTCCTCTGCATCCAATGTTGAATTCTGCTGATATCTGACCATGTGACACAGGTAATAAATAGTCAGGTGAGTAGGTAGAATGGTGCTGTATGGTAAGCTGAGCAAATTGTTGATCAATACGTGTACTTGTATACACAGTGTACATAAAAGTCTACGTTTTTACAATAGAATCCATTATTTTGGCACACGACTGATCGGTGGAGGCCATGGGTAGGAAGACCCCCAGCAGTTAACACTCTTTCCATTTGTCAAATACATGTGAAAGTGATCAGCTTAACGGGTCTCTAAAGCCATACATTTTTACATTTATATACAGTGTCTTGAAAAAGTATTCATACTCCTTGAATTTTTCCACATTTTGTCATGTTACAACCAACAATTTAAATGTATTTTATTGGGATTTTATAAGACTAACACAAAGTGGCACATAATTGTGAAGTAGAAGGAAAATGATAAATGGTTTTCAAAATTATTTACAAATAAATATCTGAAAAGTGTAACGTGCATTTGTATTCATCCCCCTTTACTCTGATACCCCCAACTAAAATGTAATGGAAACAATTGCCTTCAGAAGTCACCTAATTAGCAAATAGAGTCCACCTGTGTGTAATTTAATCTCAGTATAAATACAGCTGTTCTGTGAAGCCCTCAGAGGTTTGTTAGAGAACCTTGAACAGTGAACAAACAGCATCATGAAGGCCGAGGAACACACAAGACAGGTCAGGGATAAAGTTGTGGAGAAGTTTAAAGCAGGATCCATCATCTGAAAATTCAAAGGGTATGGCACAACTGCAAACCTACAAAGACATGTTCATCCACCTAAACTGACAGGTTGGGCAAGGAGAGCATTCATCAGAGAAGCAGCCAAGAGGCCCATGGTAACTTTGGAGAAGATGCAGAAATCGACAGATCAGGTGGGAGAATCTGTCCACATGAAAACTATTAACCGTGCACTCCACAAATCTGGTCTTTATGGAAGAGTGGCAAGAAGAAAGCCATTGTAGAAAAAAAGCCATAAGAAGTCACATTTGCAGTTTGCGAGAAGCAATGTGGGGGACAAAGCAAACATGTGGAAGAAGGTGCTCTGGTCAGATGAGACCAAAATTCAACTTTTTGGCCTAAAAGCAAAACGTTATGAGTGGTGGAAAACTTACACTGCACATCACCCTGGACACACCATTCCCACCATGAAACATGGTGGTGGCAGCATCATGTTGTGGGGATACTTTTCTTCAGCAGGGCCAGGCAAGTTTAGCAGAGTTGATGGGAAGATGGATGGTGCCAAATACAGGGCAATCTTAGAAGAAAACCTGTTATCCCGCGTACATACGACTGGACTTTCTGGCAGACTAGGTCCAACGGTCTTCCCGATGGACTTTTCAGCGGAGTTCCGATGGCCTTCTAAACGAACGGACTTGGCCACACATGAATGGACAAAGTCCATTAGAAAATCTGTTCATTTTGAATGTGATGATGTAAGACGGGACTAAAAAAGGAAGTTCAATAGCCAGTAGCCAATAGCTTCCCTTGCGTCGTATTTGGTCTGTCGGAACCGAACGGTTTTCCCAATAGGAATTGAGTCCGTCAGACAGGTTTGAAACATTTTCTGTTTCTAGGTCCCGTCTGATCCCATTGGATCTAGTCTGCCGGAAAGTTCATTGTGTGTACACGGAATAAGAATCTGCAAAAGATTTGAACCAGCGGCAGTTCACCTTCCAGCAGGACAATGACCCTAAACATACAGCCAGAGCTATAACGGAATGGTTTAGATCAAAGCATATTCATGTGTTAGAATAGACCAGTCAATGTCCAGACCTGAATCCAATTGAGAATCTGTGGCAAGACTTGAAAATTGCTGTTCACAGACGCTCTCCATCCAATCTGACAGAGCTTGGGCTATTTTGCCAAGAAGAATGGCAAAAATGTCACTCGCTAGATGTGCAAAGCTCTTAGAGACATCCCCAAAAAGACTTGCAGCTGTAATTGCAGCGAAAAGTGGTTCTACAAAATATTCACTCAGGGGGGCTGAATACAAATGCACACCACACTTCTCACATATTTATTTCTAAAATATTAATTAAATATCGAAAACCATTTATAATTTACCTTCTACTTCACAATTATGTGCCACTTTGTGTTGGTCTATCACATAAAATCCCAATAAAATACATTCATGTTTTTGGTTGTAATATGACAAAATGTAGGAAATGTGGAAAGGTTTATATTCTGTGCCTTGACTGGGGAGATTTATCCTCCCTGTTTACCCTGGTAGCCATTGTCACTGAGAATGAAAGTGATGGTGATGCCTTTAATCTTCTCCCCAGGCTTTCCCCAGGAAACAAACTCCCCAGCTTTCAACCAATGTCAGCAGAAAGGCATTACTACCTTTCAACATCTAGACCCTCAGGGCAACATGCTACCCTTTTCAACGCTACATAAAGTTGCATCTTTTCCCAAACAAATTTTGCAATATGAACAGGATAGGCAATTTCTACATTTCAAGACAACTCCAAACATAATCTAGGTTCTCTTTAGTCTTTAAGAAAGCAAAAGAAAAATATAATCATATGGAAGGAACACTTGCATAGATTCCCTGATACCCTGTGAACTCATCAACAAATGTGCAACACTCACACACCTACATCATGAAAAAACCTGTCAGGCCAACCAAAGAGGCTGAGTGTGCACCAACAAAGCTGTCTTGAGTGAGAATTGAAGAGAAATCAAATTTAAATGCCCAAAATGCTTAGCTCTCTAATTTCATCCATCTTAATTATTTAACCACTAGAGATCCGTGCTATAGCCGAATGACAGCTACAACGCGGACCTGCTTTGCCGGGACTACGTCTATTGACGTTGTCCCGTGCACGAGCGGCCTGCGTGCCGCGCGCTCTGTGATCGGCGAGTCTATGAGACTAGCCTGATCACGGATCGGAGCAAGGGGTCGATCCTGACCCCTTACCACGTGATCAGCTGTCAGCCAATGACAGCTGATCATGTGAAACAACAGAGCTGGTAATCGGCTATTTTTCCTCCTCGCGCTGACAGGAGAGAAAAAAAAGGCCGATCACCGGCGGCCGTGAGAGGGAGTTCAGTCCCGATCACGGCCAGCTCATAAGTGCCCACCTGCCCCCTGCCAGTGCCACCCAGATATTAAAAAAGTGCCACCCAGCAGTGCCACCCATCAGTGCCCATAGTGCCACCCATCAGTGCCCACAGTGCCACCCATCAGTGCCCACAGTGCCATACATCAGTGCCCACAGTGCCACCTATCAGTGCCCACAGTCCCACCTATCAGTACCCACAATCTGCCTCAACAACAGTGCTGCACCTCAGTGCCACATATCCGTGCCCATCAGTGTCATCTACCAGTGCCCATTAGTGCCCATCAGTGCCCAGCAGTGCCACCTATCAGAGCCACCTATCAGTGCCACCTATCAGTGCCCATAAGTCCCATCTATCAGTGGTACCTATCAGTGCCCCTTAGTGCCACCCATCCGTGCCACCCATCCATGCCACCTATCAGTGTCATCTTATCTGTGCCCATCTTTGCCCATCAGTGCTGCCTTATCTGTGCCCATCAGTACTGCCTTATCTGTGCCTATCGGTGCCACCTTATCTGTGCCTATTAGTGTTGCCTTAACTGTGCCTATCAGTGCCCACCAGTGCAGCCTATCAGTGCCCACCAGTGCCGCCTATCAGTGCCCACCAGTGCCACCTCATCAGCGCATTTCAATGAAGGAGAAAAATGGCCTGTTTGCAAAACTTTATAACAAACTATTAAACATGATTTATTTATTTTTTATTTTTTTGCATCTTTTTTTGTTTGTTTAGCAAAAAATAAAACTCCCAGCTGTAATTAAATACCACCAAAAGAAAGCTCTATTTGTGGGAAAAAAATGATAAAAATTTCATTTGGGTACAGTGTTGTATGGCCGCGCAATTGTCATTCAAAGTGCATCAGCACTGAAAGCTGAAAATTGGTCTGGGCAGGAGGGGGGGTTTAAGTGCCCAGTAAGCAAGTGGTTAAAAATAAACATTTTCTTTTATTCCACTTATTTTGTTGTTGATGTTTTACTTATTTATTTTCTTTGCACAGGAATCTGAGGAATGCACATTTTTGACTGTGTCCTGTTTATATTTTATTAAATGTTTCTTACCATCTACTGTCTACCTGGAAATTAAAAAAAATAGTTTCAAGGTCACATTTGCATGAATGCAGAATTGTCATTTCCTGTGCATGACAGAATGCAGTATAAAAGACTCAGCTCAAACACTTTATCCTGATAACTGATTGCTGTGAAATTCTTTTGTATCTAATAACCAGCTCTGGATCACTGTCAGAAGCTATTTCTCTTCTAGATGATAATTTCCAACCCAAATTAACACTGACTTTATTTCCTTGGAACCTGCCAGCTGAGAAATACGTTTGCTGGCATGGGTCCACTCTACAGTTGGCAAATGCGCTCAAGCAGAGCCATGACTGTTGGCGGCCAGTCAAGAAACCAGATACTGAATGGAACTGTGCAAAAGACAGCTTGGTTTTTTATTGAATTTTCTGATACATGGATGACTACCATTACATCTGCAGTCATTTTTTTCTTTTCTTCTACACTTTATTTAAATTGAATTTATAATGCTACGCAACATTTTGCTGGTGTCCTTCAAACACAGTTTAATATTTACAAAAAACAGATGCATAACCAAAGTCAGGTATAACGCATGTACTGTACGTGGATTTGGCTCAATAGCTGCCACTTAATTAAAGGATTATATGTGTCAGGCTTTAATATCCGGTAATGCTGTCAGTGTAGAAACACAACTTGGACACAGTATTGTTTGTTGTATCTATTGATAGAGGATTACCTGTCTTGTCTGTATTAACTCAGTGAGTTCATAATTCTATTGCTTTTTCTGAATTTATTATTTATAAAAAAGGGACTATTTTTGAAAACTAAAGCAGCTGATACAATATTAGAGTGTACTAGAAATATAGGAAATTTATATACATATTTCTTCTTGTTTTTTGAACACAAGGTTTTTGGGTCAATTGCTTGACAGATGGGCCATTATATTTTGTTCAACAAACTTTTGAAGATATTTTTTTTTTTTCAAATATTTTATTTTCACCAGAAAGACAGTTCCCTGTCAACAAGACAATAAAGAAATATCAGTACACCGGTATATATAACATGAGTACAACCAGCCAATATACAAAATCTAGATACAAAAAGGGATCAATGAGTTTTAAGAATGTACTTGTCAGGTATAAACAATGCATGTCTACATAGAACCAGGAATTATCGTGGGACTGGACACCATGAGAAACAAGGACTGCCCAACAAATTTTAGGTATACATAAAGATGGAGAAAGAAAATGTAGACTGAAAGAAAAAGACAAGGGTAGAAGGGAAAGACCAGGGAGACCAGAAGGCAAAGGAGAATGGATACGGGGTGGGGGCGAGTAAAAAAAAAAAAAGAGGGGGGGGGACTGGTAGTATGTCTCAGTGGGAAAACTCAGGAGCAACTTTCAATCAGCAATCTATTCTTCAAAAAGAACCCCCCCAGTGTAGACAAACATATTCCATAACATTCAAGTTTTAGAGTACCGTTTATGCTGTGCTGTGAGGATTAAATCCTCCATTTTGTTTATTTCTTCCACTTTTTTTAAGCCAAAGACCTTGAAGATATTATTACCCTTTGTTGTCCTGAGTACACAGCAGCTGACCACCCCTTCGCAAATCCCCTGTTCCTCTAATGCCGCATACACACGACTGGACTTTCCGGCAGAATAGGTCCGACGGTCTTCCCGACAGACTTTCGGCAGAGTTTCGATGTATGACCGGACTAGAATAAGGAAGTTCATAGCCAGTAGCTAATAGCTGTCCTAGCGTCGGTTTTCGTCTGTCGGACTAGCATACAGACAAACAGATTTTTCGACCAGACTCGAGTCCATTGGAAAGATTTGAAGCATGTTCTAAATCTAAAGTCCATCTGATTTTTACACAGCAAAGGTCCAAAAAAGTCCACACACGATCAAATTCTCCAGCGGATTCATTCCGTCGGACCTTCGCTGTCCAAAAGTTTGGTCGTGTATACATGGCATAACATGAACGTCAGCTACTCAGCAGCACATACAACTTCTCCATCACTGTCTACAACATAGCACCATGGTTATCTCTATTAAAATATGCTTTATATTATAAATAGAAATCAATATCAAAATTTAGGAATCCTGATTTCTTCGGATGCAGATGTTCATCTTCTGGAGCATAATCTTTTTTTTTTTTTCTTTTTTTGATCCAGTATCCTAGGGATACATTAAAGCGGTAGTAAACCCGCAATTTTTTTTTTTTTAAACCTGCAAAGCAAAAGGCATAATGAGCTAGTATGCACCGCATACTAGCTCATTATGAAATACTTACCTTAGAATGAGGCCCCGACATCTGGCCCGATCCACGCCGAGGGAGCTGACATGCTCCCTCGACGTTTCTTCCGGGTATCACGGCTCCGGCGCTGTGAGTGGCCGGAGCCGCGATATCGTCACTCCCGCGCGGGCGCGCGGGAGATTTCATTCCGGCCGGTCGGCCACTGCCGGATTTTCAGGCCGAGAACCCCCTTGTGCGCATGCGCCGCTGCAGTCAGCGGTGCATACCGAGGGGAATATCTCCTAAACCGTACAGGTTTAGGAGATATTTTTTTTACCTACAGGTAAACCTTATTATAGGCTTTCCTGTAGGTAAAAGTTAAAAAATTGAGTATACAACCACTTTGAAGCTGAATTTTAGTCAAAACAAATAGAACACTAGATTAATTACCTCCGGAAGATTTTACCACATTTTTGACCAGATCATTTTTCGCTATTCAGCACTGCTCTACTTTAACTGGCAATTGAGTAGTTATTCAACACTGTACGCAAATTAAATTGTTGTCATTTTTTTTTACAAAAATAGAGCTTTCTTTTAGTGGTATTTGATCACCACTGGGTTTTTTATTTTTTATTATATACGAAAATTTTACAAAAAATATATATTTTCTAATTCCTGTTATAAAGCATATTCTTTTTAAAAAAAAGAAAAATATAATTTCTTTATTAATTGAGGCCAAAATGTATTCTACTACATGTCTTTGGTAAAAAAAAAAATCCCAATGAGTGTATATCCGTTGGTTTGTGCAAAAGTTATAAAGTTTACAAACTATGGTATACAGTATGTACTGAAATTTACGCAGTTATAGACGCTTTACTATAATGGCGGTGATCACCAACTTATCGTGGGACTGTGATAGGGTGTCGGGCATTCTGGAGCTAACAGACACTAGATGGGAAATACTGTACACTGACACTGTACTAATGACATTGGCTGGAAAGGGGGTTAACAGCTCTGTGTACACAAAAGAGCATGGGGGAGCGCATGTCCATAATGGGGGTGATAGTGACACAGCCCCAAATGATCCACAATGGCTCAAAAGTGATATGGTCCAGAAATACTTAGATGGAATAAAGGTGGATAAAGCACCTGGCCCTGATGGCATCCACCCACGGATCCTAAAAGAATTGAGCTCTGTAATTTCAGAGCCATTGTATCTAATTTTTAGGGACTCAATAATGACGGGAATAGTCCCACTGGATTGGCGCAGGGCGAACGTGGTGCCTATATTTAAAAAGGGATCAAAGTCTTTACCAAGTAACTATAGACCTGTTAGCTTAACTTCTATAGCTGGGAAGATACTGGAGCGTTTAATAAAAGACCACATCGACGAGTTCTTGCTGAACAAGAACACTTTAAGCAACAGACAACATGGATTCATGAAAGACAGAAGTTGTCAGACAAATCTGATTTCTTTTTATGAGGAGGTAAGTAAAACTTTGGACAGAGGGGTGGCTGTGGACGTGGTATACTTGGATTTTGCAAAAGCATTCGATACAGTTCCCCACACACGGCTCATGTGTAAGGTAAAGTCTACAGGTTTGGAAATATCAGTTTGTAAATGGATAGAAAATTGGCTAGAAGACAGAATTCAGAGAGTAGTGGTTAATGACTCTTACTCCGAATGGTCTAAGGTTATCAGTGGTGTACCCCAAGGTTCAGTGCTGGGACCCTTACTTTTTAACATCTTTATAAATGATATTGGGTCTGGGATCAAAAGTAATATTTCTGTCTTTGCAGATGACACCAAGATATGCAGTGGAATAACGTCCGTACAGGATGTCTCCAATTTACAAGCCGACCTCAATACACTGTCTAATTGGGCGACTATGTGGCAGATGAGGTTTAATGTTGAGAAATGTAAAGTTATACACTTGCGGCCTAAGAATATGCATGCATCATACATGCTAGGGGGAGTACAACTGGGGGAATCCATAGTGGAGAAGGATCTGGGGGTTTTGGTAGACCATAAGCTCAATAACAACATGCAATGCCAAGCTGCTGTTTCCAAAGCGAGCAAAGTCCTTTCTTGTATTAAGAGAGGTATGGACTCCAGAGAGAGAGATATAATTTTGCCCCTGTTCAAATCATTAGTAAGACCTCACCTGGAATATGCCGTTCAGTTTTGGGCACCAGTTCTCAAAAAAGATATCGAGGAACTGGAAAAAGTGCAGAGAAGGGCAACCAAACTGATAAGAGGCATGGAAGAACTCAGCTATGAGGAGAGATTAGAGGAACTAAATTTATTCACTCTTGAGAAGAGGAGATTAAGGGGGGATATGATCAACATGTTCAAATACATTAGGGGTCCATATAGTGAACTTGGTGTTGAGTTGTTCTCTGTACGGTCAACCCAGAGGACACGGGGGCACTCTTTACGTCTAGAGGAAAAGAGATTTCATCTTCAAGTACGGAAAGGTTTCTTCACAGTTAGAGCTGTGAAAATGTGGAATAGACTCCCGCCAGAGGTGGTTCTGGCCAGTTCAGTAGATTGCTTTAAGAAAGGCCTGGATACTTTTCTGATGGTACATAATATAACTAGGTACTAACATAGGTAAAGTTGATCCAGGGAAAATCCGATCGCCTCTTGGGGGATCAGGAAGGAATTTTTTTTCCCCTGCTGTAGCAAATTGGAGCATGCTCTGCTGGAGTTTTTTTTCGCCTTCCTCTGGATCAATTGTGGGCATAAAATTGGGTATCTGGATTGTACGATTATTTTTTATTTTATTTATTTGTTTTTAAGGTTGAACTGGATGGACTTGTGTCTTTTTTCAACCTGGCTAACTATGTAACTATGTAACTATGTAACATCTAGGGGCAATTAAGGAGTTAACTGTGTGCCTAACAATGTGTAATGTGTGCTGCTTTTACTTTACTATCTGGCTGTTTTTTCTCTCTGATTTCAGGTAGAAGAAACAGCCAGATCACTGCTCCCTTACAAACAGAGTCCTGTGTGTTTGTAAATACAGAACTCTATACAGTATGTGATTGGACACAGTTGATCAGCTGACTTCAGCCAAAATCATTGGCTGTCAAACTTGTGCTGTGTCCAATCACAGTACAAGTCATCAGGGAGCGTTCAAATGCACACTGCCGAACCCAGAAGAAAGGACTGATGTACAGGTAGATGATTGTGCCTGCACCTATCGCCCCGCTCAAAGTATATTTACTGTGAGTGGTTGGCAGATGGTTAAAGAAATCTCTTTAACCTCTTAAAGGCCAGTCGCCGCAGTACAGGTTGGCTCTCCTGGGCGAATCGGCGTCATTGTATGTTGGCCGCTTTAAGACCACTAGGGGGACAGAGCCAATTCTGGAGCCGATGAGCGTGGCTGGCGGCTGCAATGTTTCCACTGGCCACCCTTGATCGCTCCTGAGAGAGATAGAATGGGGATAGAACGGGGATCTGACAGGAGAGGAAAGACAGATCTGCTGTTCCTAGTGAATACACTACCCCCACAGTTATAAGCACATCCCTAGGGACACTTAACCCCTTGATCGCCCCTAGTGTTAACCCCTTCCCTGCCAGTGACATTTATACAGTAATCGGCAGCTATTTTTAGCTCTGATCGCATTGATGTCAATGGTCCCAAAAGTGATCTGTTCGCTGCATTGTCGCAGTCCCGCAAAAAATTGCTGATCACCGACATTACTAGTAAAGAAAAAACTATAATAAAAATGCCATAATTCTATCCCCTATTTTGCAGACGCTATACACTTTTGCACAAACCAATCAATAAATGCTTATTGCTTTTTTTTTAACCAAAAATATGTAGAAGAATGCATATCGGCCTAAACTGATGAAGAAATTTGTTTTTTTTCCTCTTTTTTTGATATTTATTATAGTAAAAGGTAAAAAAAAAATTGACGGTCTTTTTTTGTTTATAGTGCAAAAAATAAAAGCCGCAGAGGTGATCAAATACCACCAAGAGAAGAAAGCTCTATTTGTGGGAAAAAAAGGACATACATTTTGTTTGGTTACAGCATTGCACAACCATGCAATTGTCAGTTAAAACGACTCAGTGCCCTATCACAAAAAATGGCTTGGTCATTAAGGGGGCAAATCCTTCCCATCTTTAATGCCGCGTACACACGATCAAACAAGCGGGTGGAAAAGTCCGGCAAACTGAAGTCCGCCAAACAATCCCCCCGTGTGTAGCCTCCGGCATACTTTTTTGACCCGAAAGTACGGCGGACTTTTGAAATGAGCGGACTTTTCCCGCCCGGAGAAAAGTCCGCTCATTTCGAGCGGGTCTCCAGGGAGGCGGGGCCCGCGAAGGAGACGTCGCTGGCCCCGCCGCCTGGTATGGACTTAAAGGGGAACCCCAACACCGAAAAAAATCGGCGTGGGGGTCCCCCCAGGTCCACATTAGACCCTTGTCCGAGCACGCTACCCGGCGGGCCAGGAAAGGCCCCCCCCGAGCCGTACCAGGCCGCGTGCCCTCAACATGGGGGTGCCTTGGGGAAGGGGGGCCGCGCGGCCCCCCACCCCAAAGCACCTTGTCCCCATGTTGATGAGGACAAGGGCCTCTTTCCGACAACCCTGGCCGTTGGTTGTCGGGGTCTGCGGGCGGGGGGCTTATCGGAATCCAGGAGCCCCCTTTAATAAGGGGGCCCCGGATACCGGCCCCCCACCCTATGTGAATGAGTATGGGGTACAATGTACCCCTACCCATTCACCTGTAAAATAAAGTACAAAAAAAACACAACACATAAGATAAAATAGTTTATTGCACAGCTCCGGGGGTCTTCCGTCTTCGGGGGTCTTCTCGCCGGACTCCTCCGCTATCTTCTTGTAGCTCTTTTGCTAGCGGAGGAGCCCGGCTTCTTCTTCCAACTTCGGGGGTCTTGTCCCCCTTTTTGGTTCTTCTGCCGGGCCACCGCGCCTTCTTCTAGCTCTTTTACAGGCGGTGGCCCGGTCTTCTGTCGCCGCCGCCGCCTTCCATTCTTCTGTTCTTCTCTTCTTCTTCTTCAGATGTTGCCTCGCCGAGTCCTCCGCTCACAATGACGGGGACCGGGAACGCGGTGACTTATATAGGGACAAGGGGCGGGGTCTTCGGTTGATGTCACATGGGTTGATGTCACATGGGTTGATGTCACATGGTGACCCCGCCCCCTTACGATGTCACAGTCCCGGAGGATGCTGGGACTGTCGCCATGTGACATCAACCCATGTGACATCAACCCATGTGACATCAACCGAAGACCCCGCCCCTTGTCCCTATCTAAGTCGCCGCGTGCCCGATCCCCGTCATTGTGAGCGGAGGACTCGGCGAGGCAACATCTGAAGAAGAAGAAGAGAAGAACCGGGCCACCGCCTGTAAAACAGCTAGAAGGCGCGGTGGCCCGGCAGAAGAACCGAAGAGGGGGACAAGACCCCCGAAGTCGGAAGAAGAAGCCGGGCTCCTCCGCTAGCAAAAGAGCTACAAGAAGATAGCGGAGGAGTCCGGTGAGAAGACCCCCGAAGACGGAAGACCCCCGGAGCTGTGCAATAAACTATTTTATCTTGTGTGTTGTGTATCCGGGGCCCCCTTATTAACCACTTCCCTAACAGCGCACGATGTACGTCGACAGAATGGCATGGGCAGGCATATTGGCATACAGGTACGTCCAATATTCAATGCCGCCCTGCCATCGGGAGCGCGCCGCTGGCGCCGCGCTCCCACGCTGGTCGGGACCCCCGTGAGTCCGGTCGCGGGACCCGCGGACTCGATAGCCGCGGGCATCCCCGCGATCGTCTCACGGAGCTGCCGAATGGAGGAAATGCTGTGTAAACAACATTTCTCCATTCTGCCTAGCAACTAGTGACGCTGATCTCTGCTCCATGTGATTGGAGCAGAGATCAGTGTTCACTAAATGAAAGCCCAACTCCCCCACAGTTAGTAACACACCCCTAGGAACACTTAACCCCTACACTGCCACCCACTGGTTAACCCTTTCACTGCCAGTGTCATTTACACAGGAATCACTGCATTTATATAGCAGTGATTACTGTATAAATGACAATGGTCCCAAAAATGTGTCAAAAATGTCCGATGGGTCCCCCACAATGTCGCAGTCACAATAAAAATCGCTGATCGCCGCCATTACTAGTAAAAAAAAAAAATTATTAATAAAAATGCTATAAAACTATCCCTATTTTGTAAACGCTATAACTTTTGCGCAAACCAATCAATAATCGCTTATTGCAATTTTTTTTACCAAAAATATGTAGAAGAATACGTATCGGCCTAAACTGAGGGAAAAAAATGTTTTTTTATATATTTTTGGGGGATATTTATTATAACAAAAAGTAAAAAATAATGCGTTTTTTCAAAATTGTCGCTCTATATTTGTTTATAGCGCAAAAAATAAAAACCGCAGGGGTGATCAAATACCACCAAAAGAAAGCTCTATTTGTGGGAAAAAAAGGACGTCAATTTTGTTTGGGAGCCACGTCGCACGACCGTGCAATTGTCAGTTAAAGCAACGCAGTGCCGAATCGCAAAAAGTGGTCTGGTCTTTGACCAGCAAAATGGTCCGGTCTGCAAGTGGTTAAAGGGGGCTCCCGGATTCCGATAAGCCCCCCGCCCGCAGACCCCGACAACCAACGGCCAGGGTTGTCGGGAAGAGGCCCTTGTCCTCATCAACATGGGGACAAGGTGCTTTGGGGTGGGGGGGCCTGGCCGGCCGGGTAGCGTGCTCGGACAAGGGTCTGATGTGGACCTGGGGGGACCCCCACGCCGATTTTGTTTCGGCGTTGGGGTTCCCCTTTAAGTCCATACCAGGCGCCTACCTGGAGACGCGCTTGAAATGAGCCGACTTTCCTCCGCGTGTGTGGGCGAGTCCGTTCATCTCAAAAGTAGGGCGGATAGTACGGCGGACTTAGTACGCCGTATTAGTCCGCTGAAAAAGTGCCGTGTGTGGGCAAGTAGCCCGTTCGGAAAGTCCGACGGACAGTCTGGCGGGAAGTCCGCCAGACTAAGTACGTCGGACAGACGGCTACGTGTGTACGTGGCTTAAGTGGTTAATTACCTCATTCTGTCTTTACTTTTTTTATTCTCTAAGTAGTTAAAACTAACAGCAGCCTCAAACTTGCCATGGATTGTGTTGTAAGGCAGCAGCTTCTGTTCATAAAGACCAGTTGCCTCTGCTTTCTCTCCTTAAACAGGGCAACCAGTCTAATTATTCTCCCGCTTGTAGTTCTACTGGCAGCACTGGTATCCTTAGGTCAGCGATGCTTGAACTGGTTAAATCTGGTTGTTTGATAATCCCCATGAACCCTCCAGTTTCCGGAGACAGCAAGGAATTCGTTTCAATACAGTGACAATTCAGGTGTTAAAAAATGATTATCTGGCCACAAGCCATAGATATTGTAAAAGGTTTTTCGTGTTTTTACTCTACATGAGATGAGGAGCAGCAATCCGTCCTCCACATTTCCCAAAAGCCAAGTTTAAAAAACCTCACAGGACAAATGGAACATAACAATTATACCTTTATTCGTTTTCACTAGTCATAGAACTAATTAGAAACACAGTTATTATTATTATTATTCAGGATTTATATAGCGCCAACAGTTTGTGCAGTGCTTTACAACATGAGGGTAGACAGTACACTTACAATACAAGTTGAAACAAAAAAGGTAATAACTGTGGGGGATGAGCTGATGGAGAAAATGAAAATAGGGGGGGCGTGGCCAGCGCATGAGCTGAATGGAAGCTCTGTGAGAGAGCTCTGTGACACGAACGGGCATATTAGCGACAATTCACAGCGAATATCGGTAAAAAAGATACGAACAGACAACGGAAGAGTTCCTGAATCCGAAGGTGATGTCAAAAAAGCGGAAAGACGAACGGAAAATGAAAAAACTAACGACATTCTCCTCTCAGTCAGCGGGAGGGAGAAAAAAAGATGGCACAGATCCTCTCACAGCTGCTGTACCAGCAACAGCCTCCTCAGGGAGAGTGCAATACACTGACAGGCCTGATGCTGCTCTAGAGGAATCCCCTCAGAAAACATATCTGGAATCTCCTCATGAGGAAGATTACCTCAGTCCTACATGTCGCAGCCCGGCTAAAACTCGTATCAAACTGGATTTCACAGGCCAGGAGGTAAGCTATAAAATACCTCATATTAGTCAAGATAACACAGTCATAACTCCTATAGCTTCACCTATAGCCGCATTCCCCACTAATAACCAGCCTATTCTGGACACCCAATTAAAAGAAATGCTATTAACTTTACATACTTCGCTTCATACGGATATTTTACAACTCACAAATCAATTCTCCAAAGCAGTGAACTCCTTAGGTGAAAGAGTACACACTATTGAGAACTCTATGGGAGACATGACCAATACTATTAATGATTTAATAGATGCTCATGAAGAAAATAAAGCTGAAAAAGAGTGGCTTAAATTTAAAATCGCAGATTTAGAAGACCGCTCAAGGAAGAACAATCTCAAAATCAGGGGTATCCCTGAAAATATACAGCAGTCTGATCTTAAAAAATATGCCACTGACTTATTCTCCAACTTGCTGCCAGCTATACCAGCCTTAGAGCTCACAATTGATCGTATCCATCGGATTCCGAAACCGTCATTTCTCCCTCCACAGATACCACGCGATGTACTACTTAGAGTACACTTCTACCATGTTAAAGAACAAATCCTATATAAAGTGCGACATCTAGGACAACTTCCACAACCATATAATACAATCCAGATTTATGCTGACTTGTCTAAACATACTCTAGATATGAGAAGACAACTTTCCACGATTACAAAAGCTCTGCGTAATCATAAAATTGAATACCGTTGGAAACAACCATCTAAACTACTGATACAGAAGAACGACACCTACCATACAATCACTTCTGTGGAACAAGGCATTAAGTTACTTCACGCATGGGGTATTATCCCCGAACCAACTCCACCTATCGGAGCTAAGAAGAATCTGGAGAAACTTACGCCACAATGGCATTAGCTTTCATTGACTAGATCCGGTCAAAATACAATCCTATCTATAGGAAACCGATCTATCAGCTTGCCCGCCGTGCCGTGCGATACTAAATCTTTGGAACAGCTGACCTTTGAACTAATTCCCCATTCTAATGTTGCAGTATACATTGAAATGTTTACCACTGCAAGTTAAGTTTAATGTTTGGTTATATTTTTGTTTGTGCTTTTACTTTTATTTTTTTCTTCACAGTATCCTATACACAACTCATAGCATTCAAAGGGACAGGTATGTTGTGAACCTACAAAATTTGAATCAAAACTTTTCAGTCACTAAATTTTTGGACATTCATAGTCATTTCAGACTACAGATTGTTCACATGGAAGTAGAATTTAAAGCTATTATCAGGGTAGTATGTACTTACTTTTTCCATCTTATTAATATCCTTTTATGAGTATAAAGTTAATATCTTTAAATACTAATGGTCTTAACCATCCAGCAAAAAGAGCGTCGATGTGGCAAATGGCTAACACCCAGCGATGTCAAATATTGTGTATACAAGAAACCCATTTCAAAACAGGCGCTACTCCCACTTGCACCCATAAGAACTTTCCTCACATATTTACAGCATCAGGCCAACAGAAAAAAAGAGGAGTACTTATTGCCATACATCATTCAGTTAATTTTCAATTGCATGAATCTATTGTAGATACCAATGGACGATACCTCATATTAATATGTACTATTGATAATACACTTACTACATTGGTAAATGTGTATGCGCCTAATAAAAGGCAATCCCATTTTCTGAATGGCCTGATGAGAAAAATAGGTAAATGCCGAAAAGGTGCCTTAATAATTTGTGGAGACTTCAACACAATACATGAACAAGAACTAGACACTTCTAATCCCAAAACCAGAACCAACTATGCACTTAAAACTTTTTTGAATAAAAGCGATCTCTATGATGTATGGAGATGCCATCATCCTGGAGATCGTGAATACACATATCATTCCCTGGTACATAATACCTATACTCGTATCGATTATATTTTTACGGATAAGTGGTTATTGCAGCGGGTGAGGGAGTCTGACATTGCACCCATCACTTGGACTGATCATGCCCCAATTAGTATGACTATTCTACCTAAACACTCTCAAACGACCCATTTTCTATGGAGAACAAATGCATATCTTATCAAAATGCCTACCTATGCTACAGCTATACAAAACCAGATAACTGAATTCTTTAAATATAATGTGGGATCGGTGTCAGACTCCGCCACCCTATGGGGTGCTCATAAAGCATTTAGTAGGGGAATCCTAATGCAACTGAATGCTCAATTCAGGAAAAATAAAACGAAACTCATTGAGAAACTTACTGCTGACATTAAAACATTAGATTCCCAAAACCAATCTCACCCATCACAACAACTGAAAACTAAACTACAAATATTACGACAGGAACTCAGAACGACTTTATTGGATACATTTGAAAAACATACTAGAAAACTTAAAGCTAAATATTACCATACTAGCAACAAAGCAGGAAAAAACATGACACTTCGGATCAAAGGCAGATATTCCAAATCAAAGATTCCATATCTATACCACCCTATTACTAGAGAAAAATTGCAAGACCCCCAAGACATAGCGAATGCATTTAGCTGTTATTATAGCTCCCTTTACAATCTTAAAGATGATTCTCAAACTCCCACACCTACCCCAAAGATAATAAGTGATTTCTTAGATACTATTAGTCTCACATCATTAACTACTGATCAAATCTCTGATCTTAACGTCCCATTTTCAGTGGAAGAAATTGCTAGAACTATAGACTCCCTGCCCAACAATAAATCTCCGGGCCCAGATGGAATGATAGGAGAATACTACAAATTACTTCGAGATATACTGGCTCCCCACTTATGCTCACTTTTTAACGAAGCGGCATCCAAATCAGAATTTCCGGCTGAGATGCTTCAGGCCTTGATCATAACACTGCCGAAACCAGGCAAAGATCCCAATGCTCCCCAAAATTTCAGACCGATTTCATTATTGAACATTGACATCAAAATATACGCCAAAGCAATAGCGAATCGACTGATGAACTACATACCAGACCTCATTCACAAAGATCAATCTGGCTTTACTAAAGGTCGACAATCTTCAGATGCAACAAGACGTCTGATTGATATTATACACTTCACTGAGAGACATCAAACGCCTTCTCTGCTCCTTTCTTTGGATGCAGAGAAGGCGTTTGATAGGGTCCATTGGGGCTATTTACAGTCAGTGCTTTTAAAATTTGGCTTTCGTGGAAATATTTTATCAGCAATTTTTGCACTGTATAAGGGCCCCTCAGCGAGAGTATACACAAATGATATGATGTCTAGGCCCTTTGGCATCTCGAATGGAACACGACAAGGTTGCCCCTTATCTCCTTTAATATTTAATTTAGCCATCGAACCTCTAGCAGAACGTATACGATCTGACACAAAACTATCTGGTATAAAAATTGGGCAAATAGATAATAAAATAAGTCTGTTCGCAGATGACATAGTGCTTATAGTGTCTGATCCTATTTCATCTCTCCCGAATCTCCAAAATATACTAACGACATTTGGAGCAGCATCATATTATAAAATCAATGAAACTAAGTCCAATATTTTAGACCTAGGATTAGATAACACAACCAGGCAGTTATTGTCTAATAAATACCCCTACCACTGGAAAGACGAGGGGATTTCTTACTTAGGAATCACTCTCACTAACAAAACAAAACAGTTATTTAAAACAAACTTTTTACCATTTAAGAAACATTTTGAAACAGATCTGACAACACTTAGTAAATTCGAATTTACATGGGCTGGTCGCCTGGCAGCTTTCAAAATGATGACCTTACCAAAATTATTATATCAACTCAGGTCCCTTCCAATATGTATCCCTAAATACTACTTTAAATCCTTACAAAGCAGTTTGGGAAAATATCTATGGAATGGCAAAAAATCCCGTTGCGCATACCATATACTAATTAAACATAGAAATATAGGTGGTGCGACCGTACCTGATCTACAGGATTATTATGACGCAACTCTTTTGACCCAATTGCAAGAATGGTTCTTGCCTACTCCTAAAACTTTATGGGGACAAATTGAGAAAGACATCACACGACAGCCTAATATGCAATTCTGGTTACTTAGTAGGAAAATTAAGTCCACAATTACAGCTCAATACCCACCAACGGTGAAAGCGACGCTACACTCTTGGCAGAGAATCATCACATACAAATGGGATAAAACTCCAATCACGGTGTTAAACCCTCCTCTAACAATTACACCAACATTAATTCCTGGCGTACAAATACACGACTGGAATTTGGGTGGGGATATCAAACTTGGTTCCTTCTTCCAACAGGGCTCATTAAAGTCTTTTTCTCAGTTAAGTAATGAATTACAGCTTCCGAATTCTGAGCGATCTACATATATTCAAATAGAAAAGTGTCTGCTACACAATCCACAACTCAGAGCTTCAATCCCGGTTAAAATATGGTCTTTCCTCAATAACCATGCCACCTCACAGAAAGGAGTAGCTACAATATACCCAATTCTAGGGGAAAAAAACATACCCAGCAAACTACCTTCCTTCCTTAAATGGGAACAAGATTTGGGGCAAGACTTTTCAATTAAACAATGGATGGCTTCCCTACGAAGCATATATAGGGCCACTGCATGTGTTACACTATGGGAACTGGCACAAAAATTGTTCAAAGACAATACCTGACTCCACATATCCTAGCAAAATTCAAGGGGAACTCGTCACCTAATTGCTGGAGAAATTGTACCCAATTGGGGACCCTATTTCATATTATGTGGGACTGCCCAAGCTTACATAACTACTGGCAGGCAATCTCCCATTTACTCACTTCCGTAACAGGTATTGTCCTTCAACTTTCACCAGAACTAGCCATTCTGAATATGAATTTACATACGATTCCCAAACAATATCGTAAAGTAGTAACACATATACTTTTAGCTGCGAGACTATCCATAACTAGAAAATGGAAAACTGACTCTCTTCCTACTATGACAGAAGTTATAGAATTAACCCAACTCCACCACTCCTATGAATTGTTATTTCCTAATGACAAATCCCTATATATTAAGGAACAACAACTATGGGAACCTTGGAGTACATGGTACAAAAATTATACTTCCACAATTTAGATAATGCTGATTCTTTAATCATATAGAAGAAAGAACTCCTGTGCGTTTTAATATTTTTTTTTTGGATGGCTTTAAAAATAATTTCATAGCAAAGTGACAAATATATCACATATTTGTTTATCTGAATTGAGCTGCGGAGTAAGAATAGATCTTTATTTTCCTTCATAAAAGATAACTACTGTGTTTGAATTTCCTTTAGGATGTTGGCCTAGGTACTCCAAGACACAGATAGATCCCTGTGAGGGGTGTCTTGGGGTCCAGAAGTGGCCATTATCCATATCGCTATTTATAAATCTTACAATAATTATATTACAGACTTTATTATACAAATTTTAAGAGACTTACTCTTGTTCGAGTCCCTTTATGACTATGAATATTAGATACTTAGGAATACTACTTTATTCTTTATTGTGGATTATTTGTTTCTATGCTATATTATGCTGAGAAAACCCTGTCACTACATTATACTGTGTTATGTTACTTTTATTACTATATATTATTATTTTTTTTGTTTTGTAACCCTTGTTTTAACTAACTCTGCTAAAAATCTCAATAAAAACATTTGAAAAGAGAAAATGAAAATACAGTTGTTAGGTGTGGGTGGGGTAGGCTTCTCTGAAGAGAAGGGTTTTCAGGGATCGCCTAAAAACTAATAAAATAGGAGATAGGCGGACAGATTGGGGTAGGGCATTCTATAGGACTGGAGAGGCTTTGGAAAAGTCCTGGAGGCGAGTATGGGAGGAGGTGATGCGGGAGCTAGAGAGCAGGAGGTCTTGAGAGGAACGAAGAGAACGAGTGGGTTGGTATTTAGAGACTGCAAAAGAGAGGGGGTGGGACTTTAAATGAAGCACCTCAAGGTGCTTCCATCCCGGTAATGTATACAAACTAGGAGGAAATTTGGGACTTTAAATGAAGCGATTGGATAGTGGAGGTGAGTTGTAAATACATAATATTCAATTGATGACATAAATCTAAAAGCATAAAGAGTATTTATTGATTTGATATATAGTACAAAGCACATATAAAAAGCATAAACATGATGAACGAATTAGTACAAACATGATAACACATGATCAGGGCAATAAAAAATATTTATGTAAGTAGATACCATGGCACATAAATGCCACAGCAACCTGCCCAAGACCGGCACATGTGCCCACATGGTGTGTATATGTCTATTAAAAAATATAATATCGTACAATACAAAAAAAGAAATTGCTGAATAAGAATCAATCCGTATGAAGTATTAACTGTAGCATCAAGTGTAGCTCGACGCGTTTCGTGGATTTTTCCACTCGTCAGGAGCAGATGCATCAGTGATTCCTATAAAGTATATATAATAGAGATATAATATATCATTATTTAAAGTAGGAACGTACAAGATATCTATAGACGGCTCACCAAACGCACTCACCAACCCAAGCAGCAACCGCAACGCCTGGTGACTGGCCATGGTATCTACTTACATAAATATTTTTTATTACACTGATCATGTGTTATCATGTTTGTACTAATTCGTTCATCGTGTTTATGCTTTTTATATGTGCTTTGTACTATATATCAAATCAATAAATACTCTTTATGCTTTTAGATTTATGTCATCATCTGAATATTATGTATTTACAACTCACTTCCACTATCCAATCGCTTCATTTAAAGTCCCAAATTTCCTCCTAGTTGGTATTTAGAGACTAAGCTAGTGATGTAGCTGGGGGCAGAGTTGTGGATGGCTTTAATGAAAATATGGCCATACGTGACATACAGCACAACCAGGACCAGACACAAGATCTATCACATTTTTCATGTGCCATATGCAATATGGAAAATGAAGGCTCCTTCCTTAAGCCCCATACACACTATCAGGTTTTCTGCTGATTTTTGTCTTCAGATTTACCAAAAACATGTAGCACAAGGGCTTGCCTGATTGCATACAAATTGAAACTCCTAAGGTTTGACCTCATATTATATGGTTTTGGTAAATCTGAAGACAAAAATCGGCAGAAAATCTGATCGTGTGTATGGGGCTTTACTTGCAGACCCCAAAAAAGCATGATGGTTTTAATTTAAAACAAAAGGTTACTGAAAGGTGTTGAAATGATCTTAAGAGACCTCTAACACTGGTGGCTTGGCACTAAGGCAAGTATCCTTAGTATTTGCTCCAACTGTGCTTTGTGTTTTTCCTTATGTGCTAGCAATATAAACTAAGCATAGGAGGCTATCTAATGAGATTTCATTCCGTTAGATAGGCAAAGCAAATTCGCCTGCTGTTACTTGGCCATTCAGTAATGCAGCATTAACATTCTCCTGTCTTGGTTCTGAATTTTTTTTCTTGTCAAAAATATTTTATTAAGTACAATAAAGTTAAGTACAATAAAATGAATACTGTATATCATACAATAAAGAATTACTATATAATATTAATGAGTGGTTACAAATATAGAGTTGATAAAGACACAAAGAATTGTAAGCAATTAAATAACTATTATGTGTTAAACCAATAGTGATGTAGACATTCAAATATTATGTAATACAAATGTGTATGAAGGTTCTGAATTTTTTTAGGGGGTTGACTCTTTTGTTCTATTGTCATTTTTAAATACATACTCAGTATCTGAAATGAATGCTACATGTATAACATTTATTTATCAATTAGCCAAATTAAAGAGTCTTTTAGATGTATTGTAAGAAATAAAAAACATATTCCCATGGTAATACAGAACAATAAAACCCATCACTAGGGCACTTAGACTGTAAAACACTGGTGTATATCCTCAACAAAGCTTTAGAAGATCTGAAACTTCTAAAGTAAGCAAGTTGTTGATGTGACTGAAAGCTTCATACACAAGGAGAACGCATAAGTCAAATTAAAAGAACAGCCCTATGTTGGCATTAGGTATGTTTTGCATAATATATTAGCTAAGAATGATAGCATTCTGCATATCTTAACTGAAAAAAGTCAAGTTTTTAAAAAATCAAGAAAATGACTGTGATGGTGTTTCACTAAGGTACTCATACAGTGCTCACTCTGCAGGCTTTAATAGCTGGAACTTTCCTGTAATGATTTATACAAAGTGCAGAAGAAAACACGTTGAGAAAGATAAAATTCCCGATTTAGAAAGATTCACTTTACATGCAAGACAAGTTTAAATATTCCAGATGTTAGTTTGGATCTGGCTGTTGGCTGCAATTAAGTTAAGTTGCTGAGGAGCCTGTAATGGGCAAGTCTATCTGGAAAAACATCAAACTAATCTCTTATTTTAAAATACAGCGATGCGGGACACCGCAGCAGAGCATTCTAAAAGTCAAATTAAATTTAACCAAAATCATTAAACTTAAAGAAGGAAGAATAAAAGAAAGCATGAGAATAACATCTGATAAAAGACATATTTTGAATATCTTCTTCTAATTCATGTCCTCAGCAGGAGTTTGTTCACAGAAATCCATTATAATTTAAATTGTTGTCCAACATGAAATAAAGGTAGTTTTATCTTTAGCAAGAAGCAGTGCTTCAAGTCATCTTCACGCAAGAGAAATTTGCCAACATTACAGAGGACAAATAACATTGAAATCTCTGTGCCACAGGCAAAACATAAAAAAAAACAAAAAAAAAAACAAAAGAAGGGAACACAGATGAATGTGATTATGACTGCTGTAGTCTTCAAAACGTGTCTCTAACTTCCACATTTGTGAACAATATAAATGTGTATATAGACTATGCTGCAAAAAAAGTGAATCAAGATTACTAAACAGTTTACAGTACCACATATGCAAAAAAATGAAATAAATGAACAGCACCAAAAAAATACAGCTAATGTCCAATGTATCAGTAAGTCCCATTCAAATAATAAGTTGCTTAATCACTTTAGCTCCGGAAGGCATACCCCCTTTCATGACCAGGCCATTTTTGCAATACGGCACTGCGTTACTTTAACTGAAAACTGCACGGTCATATGACGCTGTCCCCAAATAAAATGTATGTCCTTTTTTTCCCACAAATAGAGCTTTCTTTTGGTTATATTTGATCACCTCTGCGGTTTTCTGTTTTTGCGCTATAAACAAAAAAAGACCAACAATTAAAAAAAATAATATATATATATTACTTTCTGCTATAAAACATACCCAATAAAAATGTGAAAAAACTAATTTCTTCATCAATCTAGGCCAATATGTATTCTGACACATATTTTTGGTAAAACATCCCCATAAGCATATATTGATTGGTTTGTGCAAAAGTTACGCAAAAGCATCTACAAACTATGGGATATATTTTTGGAATTTTTATTTATTTATTGCTTTTACTAGTAAAGGTGGTGATCAGTGACGTAAAGCGGGACTACGATATTGCAGCGGACAAATCAGACACCTAACTGACACTTTTGACACTTTTTTGGGATCAGTGACACTAATACAATGATCAGTGCTAAAAAAATATGCACCATCACTGTACTAATGACACAGGCAGGGAAGGGGTTAACATCAGGGGTGATTACAGGGTTAAATGTGTTCCTGGGGAGTGCTTGCTAACTGTGTTAGGGTGCTTGTACTGTGGGAAGGCAGAGATCTGTGTTTCTGCTTAGCAGGAGCACAGGATCACAGCCTTCGCTTGTCACAGAATTGCGATCTGCCTTGCTTACATAGGCAGATCGCAGTTCTGCCTGTCTCCCGAATGTTCGGTGGGACCCCCTGATTGGCTCCTGATGTGTCCAATCAAAGATTTTCAAACAATACTCTATTCAACTAAAACCTATGTGAACAGGCAGAAGTAGGGCAGAAGGGTGACCACTCTTATGTCAAACCACTCCCTTCTGTGCCTCAACACCATAGGCCAAATAAAGCAGCAAGACATAACAATGTCCTTACATTGATAGACTTATTAACTCTTGAATACTTAAACACACTCTGTCAGCAAATAGAGTCCTGGGTGTAAGCACTTGTACTTATGTTACTAACCAAACAGTCCATTCATGGGGAGGAGGATATGTTGTAGTCTCTCAGAGAAGAAAGAAGCCTTTGGTCTTTGGCTAGCTCTTTTTAATGAAGTACTTGAGATATTCTGGTTATTGGGAGAGGGTGATGTAGCCAGCTGACACCTTAACTGGCAATGTGTACCAAAGCGTACTTATGGTGTCCTGTGGAAAAGGAGCACTGCTGTTGCTCTACAGAATGTCAGTGTAGCATCAGATCCTACTGGCTTAGGCCAAGGGACAAACAGTGATGTCTGCATGCAGTGTGCAGTGTCTCTGTGATAGAAAAAGAGCCCAGTGCCTGCTCACCAATCCCAATGACTCTTGGTAATGGAAGTGGCATGGGCCTCAGTGATAGGCCTCGATGGAGCACTTCGACCTTCTTTACAGCACAGGCCACCACTTGCCCACAGCACGCACCAACACAAAGTCACTTGCTGGCAGCTTCCAGGCCTGGGTTCCAAGAGAGCGATCCCACCCGCACACAGGCCTTTATCACCTCTCCCACCATCCTGTTCTTCCTCTCCAGCTGGCTGCTATTTGTAGTTCAAACCAGTCCAGCTGAATGCAAATCTTGACTCCATGGACTACACATACCAAGATGCTTTGTTTTCCTCATAAAACTCAGTTACACTATATTCAGGATATGACAACACAAAGTTCAGCTTAATGCTATGAAAAAACAGTCCCACAGCAGCGACGCTGCACAGTGTCTGCTGACAATGCAGGCAGCATTAGCCAGCTGTGGCTACATGTAGATAACAGTTAGAGTAGAGTAGGGTTCCTACTGTATGTGTCAGCATTAAAAATGTAAAGGAGCTACAGTACAGTATACTCCCTTTGAACTGCAATAGGAGCTCGCTTAGTTCTCCTTTGGCTCTTACTGGGTCTGGATCTTCAATCCCACACTTTTTCATGTTAGTTTCTAGCAGTTTTTTTCCCCAAGAAAGTTCTAGCAAGTTTTAACCTATTCACCGTTAGTTAGAGATACTACATCTAACACAATGAAAATGAGGTAGCATTCCGACAGGGAAACACACACACACACACCTTTGTTTTCAACACCACAACCCAGCTACAGTATTTCTTAAAATTAAGAAACAGTTGGCTCCAGAGAATACTTTTGCAAATTAGCTTACTCTTCATTTCAATAGTCAGCAACAGAATACAAGCCACGGTATACTTATTCTCCATACATAGTTGGTATGTTGTAACTTCGTTAATCCCTAATTGTTCTACAGTGGGGGTCAGCAACCAGTAGATCACAGACAGGTAGATCTTGGTCTGGGCTTGCTGACCCACCATTCCAGAGCATCAGAGTGCAATGCAGAGGGGCTATTTGTAAAGTTGGAGCTGTTGTAGTGTGCAAGAGCTGCATAAGACGATGTTTCCTCTGTAGTGCTGGCTCCTGTCCCGTGCAGAGTGATACCAACTGCACTCTACTTCTTATCCTGGCTAGAGGTCACCAGCAGCAGGAAAGAGATCTTCAGGTGAGTGGGAAGCAATACACAGGGTATAATAATCTAGGCCTGCTTTCACACTGATATGCTGGGGTTTACCAACACCTCGGGTGCAGTGCAGTGTACCTGCAGCTTCCCTGCGGGTTTGCTGCACTTAGCCAAAGACTTCTATTATATCCTATGAGTTTGGTGCACTGTCTGAATGCAGGCATTTTGGTGTGCTTTCAAAAAGTGCACCACACCTGCAGGATATGATAGAAGTCTTTAGCAAAATGCAGCTAACCCAGGAAAGTTGCAGATACACTGGGCAACACCCACAGTGTGGGTAAACTGCAGCACATCAGTGTGAAATCAGCCTTTTTAGGGGGCTCAGAACAGTAAGGGTTCATTCACAAGTGCAGCAGGCACTGCTACTCCTCTGAAAAGCGATCCAAGTGTGTTTGAAAGGTGCTAAGGAGGACATATGTTTCCTCCTCACCATTTGATTTAAACCCATGGATGCCGTGCAATGCACGTGATTGCTACATGGTAGCACAGCAATTAGAGGTTTAAATCAGGTGTGAAGAGGCAACACTGTGCCCGGTGATCTGTGACTTCCCCCAAGTTGTTCAGGTAGATCTTCACCTCTTTAAGGTTGCCTACTCCTGTTCTACAGAAACTTGTGGTTAGGGATAAGTTTCCTCCTGCATTAGGTTAAGAACTTTCTACGTGTCTACATTTTTTACAAAAAAAATAAAAATTACAATTGTACCATATTTTTTACGGTAAGAGAAGTAGTTATAATTTATAACATGATAATGCATTTGGTAATTTTTGAGACCATTTGTAACATTTTATTGCTGTTTTCAGTCTTTATTTTATTTTATGTAAACAAAAAATGGGACAGGCATTACACAAAATGTGTTGTATATCATAGGGACATATTTATAAATGTGATCATTTGCCTGTCTTTTGCTGTCATCGGGTAGCTCACTGTAGCTATGACATTCAACCATGAGATTGCTGAATCAAGGCTCATTTGCTGCACTTCTTTTTTTAATGGGCAATTCAGATGTCGGTAACATTAGCTGCATTTTTATTTTATAGAAAACATAAGTTCACATTTACCATTTAGAAAGGGTAAATCATTTATTTGATTAATGTTTCACCCATTGACCAGGACTTACCATGTGAGCTCCTGCTTCTGTCTGCCCACCACCACCACCACACCACCACACATATTTGATGCTCATTTTATATCATAAATATGAGAATATTAGCCTCAAAATCCTCTTCTGTATTTGTTGGCAGTTACCTACCCCACCTGCCACTGGGGAAGTTCATAATTATCACTAATAGTGGCCGTTACCTGATGTACGCAAGCAAGGACAGGTGTTCTTTTTTTAATATGGCCCACATGCATACGTTTTTACTTGTTTCCAGCATTTTACATGTGGTTCCATCTTCCCCCGAAATTATAATGCATTTGGAAATCATTTATAAATAATAACCGCTATAGACAACAAATGGTATTTGTGCTTTTTCATTTATTTTTCATTAAGTATTTCTGTATGCCAGTACAGCCACGCATGCATTGAACTGCTTAATACTTGTATTTCTTTGCAGGCTTAACAAATGATCTTCTCATCAAAGCAGCACAGTTCCAGCACTGAGACTGCATACAAATGATGTTTCCACTAGAATGGCCAATGGCTAAATCAATACAGCCAAAGACACTGATAATTCACTAAGCATTTTAGGACAGACTGTGCTGGTACATGGTTTTATTTAATATGAATAATTAGGAGATGCTCATACAAGGACTTTAAGTAAAATATTCTGAAATATTTTTTACTTAGGAACATAGTTAATTGCAGTATACAATCTAAGATAAATGATGAATATTTATTTAATTAGGCTGTCATACGAATAACATAAATAATCTGCATATATTTTTATGATTAATATACAAACACTGCTCTGTTTAAGCTTGTTGGCACAAAAACGTTGCATTTACCTAAATTGATGTTTTAGAAGGTGACAGTTGGTACAGGGAACCTCTCCCTGTACTGTTGCCACAGGGACAGAGGGCGGCAGGAAGCAGCTGCAACAGTGGGAGCATGTTACATGCCTCACCCTAAAAATGGGTGAAATAATGCAATTACTTTGTGTATTCGTCGAGTATAATTAAAGGCAATTTTTTTTCTGTTTTGGATAGATGAAGATGGATAATAAATCCTGAGTCTGTGTCCCCATTAGAGAGATTCACCCTTGCTATTTGTGCTGTTTACCATTATCAATAAAAATGAAAGTAAGAAAAAAATCCCAAATTAGGTTGTCCCCAGACAAATAATAGGGGGAATTTACCAATGCGGTCACTAGTTTTGGTGACCTGGGGGGCCCCAAGGGAATCCCTTCATTTAACCAATGGGACACAGATGGCAGAAAGGGGTTATAGCCCTTCCTTACTCTATCCAAAGTGAAAAAAAAGTTTTGCCTATAGTTCTACTTTAAGATTGGCAATACAATGTTTTTTTTTTATGTAACTGTATCTGAATCTGTCTTGCTATCAGTAACTTGAAATCTTCCGTACAGTATGCTCAGACTGAGAGAGGGAAGAGCAGCTTTCTGAACCAAACTCCAGTTCAACTCCACAGACAAGAAGAGGTGGCCAAGCTGTTTTGCTTAACCGCAGAAGAAAATAGTGATGACGCCAACCTGATTGTGATGTCTGGCAGGACTATTCAAAGATATATATATATATATATATATATATATATATATATATATATATATATATATATATATATATATATATATATATATATATATATTAGATCTATTTGCTTCTAGCAAATAGCTTTACATATTAATAATAGCTTTAAGTATTAAATGCACAGTGTGGATACAGTTTACGTGCCCAAGTAGACCAGTTGTCAAAAATCCCCTTGCTGGTAACCTGGTGCTCTGACAAAATTGCAGGCCAGGTATTTTAAACTCCTCACCCGTTGTTATCCATCTAGCTCCTACCACTGTCTATTCATTCCCTCCACTGCTAATTAAAAAGCATTATAATGCTTACTCCCACTCATTGTGTCCATCTGTGCCAAGGCAGTCTAACTTTGACACCTTTTGTCCAGCTATGGGTTATGATTCTTCTGCTCTGCTGGTGTTGAGCAATCATGACTTCTGCAGTTAAAGGCACTCAGACTGATGTACAGTGCCTTGCAAAAGTATTCACCCCCATTGGCATTTTTCGTGTTTTGTTGCCTCAGAAGCAGGAATTAACATGGATTCTTTGAGTATTTGCATCATTTAATTTACAGAACATGACCACAACTTTGAAGATGTTTTTTTTTATTGTGAAGCAAACAACAAATAGGACAAAATTACAGAAAAAGTCAATGTGCATAACTATTCACCCTCTATAGTCAATACATTGTAGAGCCACCTTTTGCGGCTATCACAGCTCCAAGACACTTTGGATACGTCTCTATGAGCTTGCCACACCTTACCACTGGGATTTTTGCCCATTCCTCCTTGCAAAACTGCTCCAGCTCCGCTGTCTTTAGCAGTGTGTTTGGGACCATTGTCCTGCTGGAAGGTCAACTTCCCTCCTAGCTTCAAATCACACACAGAGTGGTACAGGTTGTGCTCAAGAATATCCTTCTATTTAGCGCCATCCATCTTTCCCTCAACCCTAACCAGTTTCCCAGTCCCGAATACTGAAAAACATCCCCACAGCATGATGCTGCCACCACCATGTTTCATTGTGGGGATGGTGTTCTTTGGGTGAAGTGATGTGTTGGCTTTGCACCAGACATAGCGTTTTCTTTTATGGCCAAAAAGTTCAATTTTAGTCTCATCAGACCAGAGCACCTTCCTCCATACATTTTGGGAGTCTCCCACGTGCCTTTTCGCAAACTCAAAATGTGCCATTTTGTTTTTTTGCTGAAAGTAATGGCTTTCTTCTGGCCATTCTGCCATAAAGCCCAACTCTGTGGAGCGTACGGCTTATTGTTCTATGTACAGATACTCCAGTCTCTGCTGTGGAACTCTGCAGCTCCTCCAGGGTTACCTTGGTGTGCTGCCTCTCTGATTAATGCCCTCCTTGCCCAGTCTGTGAGTTTTGGTGTGCAGCCATCTCATGGCAGGTTTGCTGTTGTGCCATGTTCTTTCCATTTGGTTATGATAGATAGATAGGGATCATCAAAGATTTGGATTTTTTTTTATAACCTAACCCTGACTTATACTTCTCAACAACCTTGTCCCTTACTTGTTTGGAGAGTTCATTGGTCTTTATGGCAGTGTCTGGTTAGTGGTGCCTCTTGCTTAGGTGTTGCAGCCTCTGGGGCCTTTCAAAAAGGTGTGTATATGTATTTACAGATCATGTGACACTTAGATTGCACACAGGTGGACATCATTTCACTAATTATGTGACTTCTGAAGTTATTGCGCCAGAGCTTTTTATGGGCTTCATAACAAAGAAGGTGAATACATACGCACATGCCAATTATCAGTTTTTTATTTCTGAAAAATTGTTCTGAAAAATAGTTTTATATATATCTTTTTTAAATTTTACTTCACTAACTTAGACTATTGTGTTCTGATCCATCATATATAATTCAGACTAAAAAAAAACATTAAACTAAAGGCTGTAATGTAACCAAATAGGTAAAAAGCCAAAGGGGTCAATACTTTTGCAAGGCACTGTATGAGCACTGTGCCATGCAGCGATCCTCTGGAACCAAGGTGGTGCAATAATTTGACACCATGAGGCATTTCCATGAAGACCTGGGCTCAGAGGAAGTGGGTTGAATGATGCTGGCTGTTTTTCAACTGGAAAAAAAAGCAACATCTATGGCAGAAAACACGTTCTGCAGCATATAGACCTGTATTGAAGGCAAATATTGATGTGAAAGCTGTTTTTTTATTCTTTTAACAAATGATTTTTTTTTCTGTCCTGCTTGAATTCATTGTTTAGACATTTCCTTTTGCAGAAAAAAAATAAAATAATAAATGATCCAGAAAGAGGTGATGCTGCTTCAGATGATGATGATAATCCGAATGGAATAACTTGTCTGGGTGCTAGTCCTGGCTCGCCACCATAATACAAGGGAAAAGGGAAGGATGCACACCACCATAAATCCAATAACAATTTATTGCATGAACATAGACTGCCAACAGGACATAGAACATAGCAAAGAGGTGACACATTTCACACTTAACTGTTTCTTAAAAAAGAAACACCTTTACCAATTTGACACATTTGGTACACCTTACAGCATGCCAAAATACATCTTCCAGTCTCAGCTCTCTGCTCTTCAATACCATTAATGAAATATTGTAGAAACACAATGATCATCTCTTAGAATTTAATTGAATCAAAAATACATTATTGGATTGACATTCTCACTAAGGACATTACGCCTGAAGGGTGGCAGACCCTAGAGCCATATATGAAGTTATTACCAAACAAAAATGAGAATGGATATTTGCAGAAACAACACACATGCATTTGATGAGGCAAAGCAGAGTAAGAATTAGAAAGTACCACACTAATAAACAAGACTAGCTGAACAAATAGGAATGCATTTTGAAATAAGTAGGAACAGGAACAGATAGCTGCCCTACACTTTCAGGTAAAAGTGGTCTCTGTGGCAGATTCTCCACAAGATCACTTTTATCGGTGGCAGTAGAGGTGCCCCCCCTTCCGCCACGTCTCGTCATTTCTGCCGCTTACTGAAGCCGCCAGTAGCGGCAGAGATGATCTGGTCCTTTCCCCTCTGAGGCTGGAAGTCGAGTGAGGGAATGATGGCCCCCACTCGACTCCATACCATTGGATGAGGGAAGTGACGTCAAATGTCACTTCCGCCCAATGGTCTTAACCACTTGCTTACTGGGCACTTAAACCCCCCTCCTGCCCAGACCAATTTTCAGCTTTCAGCGCTGATGCACTTTGAATGACAATTGCGCGGGCATACAACACTGTACCCAAATTAAATTTTTATCATTTTTTTCCCACAAATAGAGCTTTCTTTTGGGGGTATTTAATTACAGCTGGGAGTTTAATTTTTGCTAAACAAACAAAAAAAGATGCAAAATAAAAAAAAATCATGTTTAATAGTTAAAAAAGTTTTAAAGTTTGTTATAAAATTTTGCAAACAGGTCATTTTTCTCCTTCATTGAAATACGCTGATGAGGCAGGACTAGTGGGCACTGATAGGCTGCTCTGGTGGGCACTGATAGGCTGCACTGGTGGGCACTGATAGGCACAGTTAAGGCGGCACTAATAGGCACAGATAAGGTGGCACCGATAGGCACAGATAAGGCAGTACTGATGGGCACAGATAAGGCGGTACTGATGGGCACAGATAAGATAGCACTGATGGGTGACACGGATTGGGTGGCACGGATAGGTGGCACTAAGGGGCACTGATAGGTACCACTGATAGATGGGACTGATGGGCACTGATAGGTGGCTCTGATAGGTGGCACTGCTGGGCACTGATGGGCAGCACTGATGGGCACTGATAGATGACACTGATGGGCACGGATATGTGGCACTGAGGTGCAGCACTGTTGTTGAGGCAGATTGTGGGCACTGATAGGTGGCACTGTGGGCACTGATAGGTGGCACTGTGGGTACTGATGGGTGGCACTGTGGGCACTGATGGGTTGCACTGATGGGTGGCACTTTTTTAATATCTATGTGGCACTGGCAGGGAGCAGGTGGGCACTGATGAGCTGGCCGTGATCGGGACTGAAGTCCCTCTCACGGCCGCTGGTGATCGGCTGTCAGCGCGAGGAGGAAAAATAGCCGATTACCGGCTCTGTTGTGTCACATGGTCAGCTGTCATTGGCTGACAGCTGATCACGTTGTAAGGGGTTGGGAGCGACCCCTTGCTCCGATCCATGATCAGGCGAGTCTCATAGACTTGCTGATCACAGAGCGTGCCACGCGCGCCCCTCAGGGGGCGCGCAGGCCGCTCTTGCATGGGACGTGCATTGGCTATAGCGCGGATCTCCAGTGGTTAAAGAGGACATTTTTTATTATTATTTTTTTTTTTGCATTTAAGTGTAAATGTGAGATCTGAGGTCTTTTTGACTCCAGATCTCACATTAACGAGGTACTGTCACACTTTTTTTTCTATTACATGGGATGTTTACATTTCTTGTAATAAGAATTAAAGTAATAAGAATTAAAGTGATCCTAAAATTGTTTTCTTAAAGGGTAAAAAAATAAAATAAAAAATAAATTTTTAAAGCGCCGTTCGTGTGTTCGGGCACAGAAGCGAACGCATATTCAAGTCACGTCCACATATGTAAATGGTGTTCAAACCACAAATGTGAGGTATCACTGCAATCGTTAGAGCTTTGCCTATGGAGATTTTGTAAGGGTGAAAGTTTGTCGCCATTTCACGAGCGGGCGCAATTTTGAAGCATGACATGTTGGGTATTAGGTCATTTATTTGGCATAACATTATCTTTCACAAGATAAAAAAAAATTAGGCTAACTTTACTGTTTACTGTATTTTTGTTTCAAATCTTTCTTTATTATTTCTTTATAATTATAAAACATACAAAACATCCATCAACATACCTAACATCCATCAACTACTACATATTTCTCAAAACAAAAAAAAAAAAATTATATATATATATATATATATATATATATATATATATATATATATATATATATAAATCAGCCCTCATCCCTCCCCCCTACCCCATCGCTCCTCACTTCCTCACTTACAAATATTCCTTAAGGATCCCTGAGGTGCAAAACTCCTCCCACTTTTTCCAATGCTTTGAAATCGGATTCTCCACATATCCTTCTTCTCTTATTTGCGTCTCCATATAGTGTGTTTCACTCATTTCACATTTCCACTCTATTATTAATGGAGCATTTTCCTTTTTCCATTTTCGCGCTATTACAACTTTTGCAGCTGTAGTCATACAGTGCAAAAACTCTATCTCTTTCTGTGTTAATGATTTAGCTGTGAGAGAGAATAGTACTATCATTATATCTATGTTTATCCTAGTACCTGTCACTCGCTGATATATTTCTGTTATCTTACCCCAAAAATCTCTTAACTTGTAACAGCTATACCATATGTGTTCTAAAGTACCCTTTTCTATTTTGCATCTCCAACAGGTTTTAGGGTTCCTTTTATTTATTCTATTCATTACTACTGGGCTTCTATACCATCTTATTGCAACTTTATAGTTTTTTTCTTGGTCCTTGATTGCTACCGATAGTTTATGTATTCTTCCATATATCCCTTCCCATACCTTCTCTGTCAACACATTCCCTATTTCCTCCTCCCATTTTTTCACTGCTGCTATTTTTTTAATATCACCATAGGGGAGTAATAGATTGTATATCTTAGAAAGTTTTTTATTCGCTTTATCCTTATTTAATACTATTTGCTCGAATACAGTTAATTGTCTATTAATACTTATCATTAATGGATCTATATATGCTTTCAACTGAGAGTATTGCAGCCATTTATTATTATATTCATGTCCCATTTCCTGAAACGTTGGCATTCTCCCATCTATCAGGATTTGTATTATTCGCTCATGCTCCTCCATATTCCATTTAAGAAATGTTTTGCTTTTTAGTGCTGGTCTAAATTCGGGGTTGGCAAATAATGGGGTCATAGGGCCACTCATTGAGGAGAGATTCCCTTTTTTTATTATATCATCCCAAATTTTTAATGTTGTTTTTACAAAAATGGGTAACTCCTTTTCTTCTGGTCTTAAATTAGATTTTATCCATGGTTGATGTTTTATTCTAGCCCCTATTATATCTTCTTCTAGCTTTACCCATTGTTTATTTTTTGCATTATGCTGCCAATCTATAATTCTCATTATTGACGCTGCTTGGAGGTATTTGGAGAAGTCAGGCATTGCCAGTCCTCCATTTTTTTTGTTCTTATAAATACTTCTCTTCCTATTCTAGGAACCTTATGCGACCATATAAAACTTTCTGCAGCTTCTCTTAAATCCTTCATAATCTTTCCTGATGGTATAATAGGGACCGTTTGAAAAATATATAGCATAATTGGTAGTATCACCATCTTTAGAATATTTATTTTCCCTAACCAGGAATAAGTTATTTTATCATATTTTCCTAAAAGTTTTTTTACCTTATAAATTGCTTTATTATAGTTCATGTCCTGTAGAAGTTTTAAGTCACTTGGAATATATATTCCAAGATACTTAATCGCGTCTTGTTTCCATTTAAATGGGAAATCATTTAGTATTATCTTTTGCATTCCTTCTTCCAATGAGATGTTCATTACTTCAGATTTATCATAATTAACTTTAAAGTTGCTCAATTGCCCAAATCTTTCCAGTTATTTTATTACATTTGGTATTGTAATTATAGGGTTAGTTATATATAATAAAAGATCATCTGCATATGCAGCCGTCTTATATTCTTTACCTTTAACCTCTATCCCTTTGATATCCGTATTTCCCCTTATAGCTTCCATAAGATGTTCCATTATCATAACGTACAGAAGTGGGGATAGGGGACACCCCTGTCTAGTCCCATTTGATATCTTTATATAATCTGACAACATCCCATTTGTCCTAACTTTTGCTCTTGAATTTTTATATAATGCAGTGATCCTATCTAGCATTTTAGGTCCCATTCCTATTTGCCTCAATACTTCCTCCAAGAATTGCCATCCCACCCTATCAAAAGCCTTCTCGGCATCTATAGCCAGAAGGCAGGCAGGGATGGCATTTCTCTGAGCGTATTCCATCAGTGTACATGTCTTGATAATGTTATCCCTTGTTTCTCTACCCTTCATAAAACCCGTTTGGACCAAATTTATATGATCTGATATAATTTCTGTTATTCATCTCGCTATTATCTTAGAGTATATTCTTATATCTATGTTTGTCAAAGATATAGGTCTATAGTTTTTACAAATTGATTGATCCTTTTCAGGCTTTAATATTAATACGATATGGGCCTCCGTGCTCTGTACTGCAAATGGCTGTGTTTGAGAGATAGACTGTATTTTTGTAAGACCGCTACGCAAATACAGTGTGACAAAGTATCGCAACAACCGCCATCTTATTCTCTAGGGTGTCTGAAAAAAAAAAAAAAAATATATATATATATATATATATATATATATATAATATTTGGGGGTTCCAAGTAATTTTCTAGCAAAACTCCAAGTGTAAAAAATAGGCCAGGTCCTTGAGTGGTTAAATAGCCAGAAGGGGCTGGCTGATGGGCAGGAAATGATCACCAGGTGAGGCACTGTGGAACGATGAGTGCTGGCAATTAACTGAGCCCAGCCCCGACATCCTGCTGAGAGATTACCTTTAACACACTTGCCAGGACATATTGGGCCCTTTCTAAAGAGCTAGCTGAAGACTCAAAGTTTCATCTCCAAAGACTACTGAATATCCCCCATTACAAGCGAGGAGAACCTCCGTGTTTATTAAAGGCCTGTGATAATTCAGTGACCACATTTATACTCATTTAGGAGGAACTCTAGTTTAAGCAGAAAGCTGATATTGCATATTGTTGTATGTTATATCACACATATTTGGGTTTTTTCAGGTTTTTAGGCATGTAGCACTAACCCCGCTGGTGAGTGTTCGCCACTCCTCTCTGCCAATCCCTCCACTGGCTTCCCATTGGCCAACGAATAAAATTCAAAACATTAACAATAACGTACAAAGCCATTCACAACTCTGCCCCGAGCTACATCACCAATCTTATCTCTAAATATCACCCAAACCCTCCTCTCCACTCCTACCAAGACCTTCTGCTCCATAGCTCCCATGTCTCCTCCTCTCATGCTTGTCTCCAGGACTTCTCCAGAGCCTCTCCCATCCTCTGGAACTCACTACCCCAATCTGTGCGGTTATCTACTACTCTTTCCACTTTTAGGTGATTCCAGAAAACAAATCTCTGCAGAGAGGCCTTTCCTGCCTCCAGCTAACAACCTATTCTTCTACTCCCCCCATCAGTTCATCCCTCACAGTCCCTACCTTTTTTTCACAAGCCCCTTCTTCTTAGAGTGTAAGCTCGCAGGAGCAGGGCTCCTCTAACCCTCTTGTTTTGAATTCTACTGTTGGTGTAGTCAGTGTCTCGCTTTACATTGTAAAGTGCGCAGCAAAATGTTGGCGCTATATAAATCCTGTATAATGATAATAATAATAATAATAATAATCTCCCACCCTGCACAGCCAGGCACATGAATGTCTCAATCATTCCTGAGACAAAAAGCAGTCCTTGAAGCTATGTTTGTTTGTTTTTTAATTAGGGGATTTGAACTTGGACAGGGAACTGTTATTATGGGATGCCCACTTAATCAGTAGAAACTCTTCAGGGACACAACTATATACATCCGGTGTACTCCTATGGGATCATATAAAGAACTATTAATAAAATAATAATCAGACTCAATACCTGTTAGTTGAATAGGCCATGCCCTTTATTATAGGTTTAATATTAAATTAAATATTAAATTAACATTAATACTCATATAATACAACATAAAATATATATAGCACAACTCAATAGCTCAGCTATATAAGCTCGAGCTAATACTCAAAAACAACATATATTACCCCCCATATATCAATGGGATGGTCAAAAACAAAACAAAAAAAACCTGAACAACCAAAGAACAAAAACCTCATAAATAGGGCTACGACAGGGAGGGGAAGGGTGGGACAAGCTGCTTTTGTTGTCTTTTCTTCTGGCAGTTGTTGTGACGCATCCTCTTGCCTTTATAGGTACCTGCTCGTGTTAGACGACCGTTTTTTGATAACTGAAGATTTTCTAACCAATCTTAGGTAAGTATTATTTTTTTTAATTATTTTTTATTTTATTTAAAACTTTACAAAATTACTTAATCTTTTCATGATCCCTTAAGTGGTGGGGACAGGGACACTTTATGCCCCATCCCCCACTATTATTCTACCTCCAGAACAGACTTGCTTGTAGAACTACAACACCAGGACCAACTAGCACTAATGGCTACATCAAGCAAAATCTCAGATACTTGTGAATGCCTTTTGCCTGCCTTTTGCAGGCCGGGACCATGGGCCCCTTTTGGTGTAGCAAAAATTGAGGTCTTTGGTGCTAGCTGTCCTTGCCTGTGGCTACTGCTCCCAGTACCACCTCTTCAGGCACTGCCAGCCTGCCTGGCTGCAGCTGCCCCTTTCACTAGCCCTCCTGGCTACTTCGCCACAGTCCTCCCAGACTGACTTTGCATCCATCCCAGACTACTTACACCCGTCCCTTCAGGCATGCCTTTCAGTCCTCTGACTGCAACACTCACCACGTGGCTGTCTTTTTTCCTGAAGACTTGCCCGGCAGTGTCCTCTTGCTGACCTCTCCTTTCTCCCGTGCCTCCTGGTCAGGATCCCTCTATGTGTCATGAGACCAGTGAGCTACTCTCAAAGACCCCACCAGCCTAATGCCTTGTACACACGGTCAGAAATTCCAACGGAAAAGGTCCGATCGAATTAGGTTGTCAGAAAATCCAATTGTGTGTGGGCTCCATCTGACTTTTTCCATCTGAAATTCCGCCGGAAAAAGTTTGAGAGCTGGATCTCAAATTTTCCGACAACAAAATCTGATCAGACTTTTCTGATCGTTTGTAGAGAATTCCGATGGACAAAGTGCCACACATGCTCAGATTAAATTACGAGACCAAAGCTACTAGCCTCTACATAGTCCCGTCGTACGCAAAGAACGTCACCTCATTCCAAACAAATGGATTTTCCGACAACTTTGTCCAACCGTGTGTATGCAACACAAGTTTCGGCCAAAATCCGTCTGAAAAAATTAGACGGATTTTGTGGTCGGAATGTCCGACCGTGTGTACAGGGCATAACGCTCCATCTCCATCTTCCACCCAAACTCCACACTGCCCCTACTGTGCTAACCCAGAGTATTGCAGAGGCCTACTCCCTGCCAACCCTTCTGTTGGAGATTGGTCATGGCCCTCAGAATACTCCAGCTAGCTCCTCCTAGACTCCTCCTACTTGAGTCACTCACTCGACCCAGTAAACACATAGGCTTGGCTGCCATCCAACAAAAACCTATCACTAGCACACTAGCCACACTAGGGGGTGCTACAGGGAAACAGACTGACCTGCAACAAGTCATTCTAATTTCCCTTCATGCCTGAGCACATAGGTCATATTTGAGTCATTTAAGTTGTTTGAGATTGTGCTGCGTATAATTTGCATGTGTGCTATACTGCTCATTAGCAGAGTTGGCTATAATTAACTACTACTTTGTTATATTATTACTGTTTGCTTTATGCTAAAAAGTATTTCCGTAAAAATACTTTTTTTTTGGTTCACTATAGCTTGTGTCCATTTTCTGTTGTGTTCACAATAACATTTATTTTCCAGGTGTGTGCCAGAGGGGCAGAGACTGTTCTTGGGGTTGAGAGGCAGAGCATAGAACCTAACATTCTCAAGTGGCTCCTTCGGGGGGGGGGGGGGGGGCGTGGGTGGTGCTACACATGTTATACAGTGGTATTGCACAGAGCAACCCCAATCCCCCTCTTATCTTCTTTGTGTGTCCCCATAGTAAGCCGTTTGCTATGGGGACACACAGTGCATGCTTGCTCCCGACATGTGTGTCTATGGAGCCACACTCCATAGACTTACACAGTAGGACTTAGGCAGGAGGAGGCTTGGACAGGATCCACTATTTAGATTAAGCACTGGCTTAGACTAAATAGCTAACCTGGCACCAACATTAGTGACATATGTCCAATGTACAAGCACAAGAGTGCACGTGTGAGCATGCATGAGCACATGCGCCTTTTCCAAGTGTATGTGTAAGACTGTATGCAGACCTGCAACTGCACATAAAAATCCACCTAGAGGAGCCATCTTGCCTGCTGGCATGCTCTTTCTGACACATAGGTGGAATGTCTTCATCAAGTCTTTCTGTGTGTGGGTTAAGATAACAGCAACACACAACAAATTTACCCACACTATACCATACTTTAAGTAAACGGGACCTGTCCATTCAGATTCACTTTACACATACTGTAAAATGTACATGTGCATGTACAGTATACAATATGTGATTGCTGCATCTGCATGCCACTTTCTCTGTCTCTTACTAACAGCTGGACCGCATTACTACATGCTTACCTAGGTGCACCCCAACTGTCTCTGTGGTACACACATAAAAATCAAGACTTCTCCTTTAGCATGAACCAAATACAATAAATGTGGAAAGATAACAATTGACTGTTTTACATCTGTAGAATGAGTTTACAAAGTAAAAGCAATTTCCATCCAATTTTATTTTGCAGTGCGGTCTTGCTTGATATGAACAGGTATACTTAAACGAACGAAAATTTTCCCCCAAGCCTGGTATCATCTGTTAATGAACTGTGAAACATCAAGTTACAGCTAATGACATATAACACTGACAAAAACAGAATATGAATTTCAGTTGTGTAAGCATTAGGATTTGTGCTTGTCAGTCACACATACCTAACCACGTAAAACTGAATTCCTAAAGCCTTTATATACTATAGACACAGCATTTCTGGAGGCTAGGCACATAAGAATATGGCCTACAGTATGGTACTTTATCTGTATTATCCATAGCAGTACATTGCAGGCAGTTGCATGGTTTTATGCTCTGTTGAGCTTCCAAGAAAATGTATTAAATATTTCTGTTCTGCAATTAATACAGATTTGTCAAGAATGATTATGTCCCCTAGATTAAAAATTCCCCGTGGTAAAAAAAACAGAAAGCTAGTCTAGATTTATGCTATAAATCAACAAACTTAATTATTTTGTTTTGGACAGGTTATAATTAAACTAAAACATTTGAAGCTAGGAAGACCCTTTATAAAAGTAATAAATAACCTTTGCTGTGACACACAGGCAATCAAGTAAACACAATTTGAGTTCCATTCCTGTCTCTAGTGACCATTTTCATGGACATCTCTAAATATCTGATAGCTGGCAGGGATGTGGCATAGAGCTTCTGTGTACGCTGATGATGGCTGCTTTCCTTATATACTCTAAGGCCCCTTTCACACTGGGGCAGTTTTCAGGTGCTACAGCGCTAAAAATAGAGCCTGAAAAAAACGGCCCCTTTCACTCCAGTGTGAAAGCCGGAGGGCTTTCACGCTGGAGCGGTGCGCTAGCAGGACGGTGAAAAAAGTCCTATTAGCCGCATCTTTGGAGCAGTGTATTTACCGCTCCTAAAGTGCTCCTACCCATTGAAATCAATGGGGCAGCGCGGCTACACCGCCGGCAGTTTTAACCCTTTTTCGCCCGCTAGCGGGGCGGTTTTAACCACTAAAACGTCACTAAACCAACTAAAACGTCAGTAAAGCGCCGCTAAAAATAGCGCCGCTTTACCGCTGATGCCCGCACCGCCCCGGTGTGAAAGGGGCCTATGAATAGCTCCTCTTTCCTGACAGACTCCATGGCAGCCTACGTGTGGGTTAATCCCACCCCCTCATACCTCTTAGGACCCTTCTCCCATAAATCTTTGCTCTGGGCCAGAGGCCGTGTTCCTTTTTTTTGTCCTCCTCCTAGGACCAAGATGAAGTCTTACCTTTTCATGAAGTTTTCTGTAAACCAGGCCTGGCGGTGTGTACGGCGATACATTGGTGGTTAGCGGTGATCCTCTCTGAAGTCCAGCAATCCTAGCTATTAGCAGGTGAACATGGGCCATATGATGCAATACCATGAAGAGCTTACTAACCTGGCCATTGGCAGGTAAGCGGCAATATGGCCAAACGTCCCAGCTATTAGCGGGAGGCCTTGTAAACATGCAGTGGGTCGAGCGAACAGCTCCCCAGTCCCAGGTTCTGGTCCGGATCATGCCGTGGGCGTGGTAATGTACAAAGATATTTGTTTTATATGGCAGCCGTATCTCTGTTTTGTGTGTCTCCTTATTTTCTATCAAGCTCCAGTGAGTGGCCTGGCGGTTGGAGCGCAGCTGCGGTCCAGCTCGCCGTTTCAGGAAGTCGATGGACCTGCCTGCACACCTGCAAGCCGCAAACGAAGACTCAGTGCTTGGCTCATGCAGGTGCGATTTTGCCAAAGTAACGGCTGCGGTCACATATACGATTGGCCGCCACCAGGTGGCAATGTTTTTCGGAGCAGTCGCACTATGGGGCGGTGACATCATTAATGGCGGCAGATTTAAATAGCTGTCAAAGCAGCTATTCCTTAGGATGACTTGCAGGCTTATGCGACGGTTTCCCCAGACACTGGTCTCTGGTTTACAAGGTAAATTGTTTGCTGCAGGCTCCCCGGGTGCTGGCTATGTTTGTTATGTGCTCTCATGTCTGTTGTCACTCCTGTTTCTCATAAGGCTTTAATGGTTAATTTCAGTTTCAAACTGCCTTGCCATGGATCTGTCACCGCCCTCCTGTGGCCAACCCTTGCGCTGCAGGTAGGATCTTCAAGCTTCAGATGCCATAGATCTCCCATTAGATCTAGGCACCACGGAGAGGAGTCTAAAACCACCTCTGGGCGACACTCTTACCATCACTCCAGTCGCTCTGTGAGGAAAGCCTGCTGGGTAAGCAGGGCACAGGTTCATGAAGGCAAATCTCTCTGCAAGTGATGTTTTTCTAAAACCGCAAGAGAAAGAGAGGGTGGAGACCAACAAGTGGAAGCACTGGTCAGAAAGGTGGTACGTGACACCCTGAGTAATTCTGGTCATACCCATAACCCTGCTGGCGACACTATGTCATTCCCTATTAGGGATGATCTCGAGGCTCCAGGCCCTTCAATTGAAGCCTCAGACAGTGAGATGGAGCTAGATGACCCTGGTGCACGTTTTAAATTTGCCCTAGTACCACAGCTGGTTAAAGCTGCCAAAGAATCTTTGAGATGGGAAGAGCCAGTGGAGGCTCCCTCCAAACAGAGGAAATATTTTTTAAACAATTAAAAAAAAAGCCCCAATTTCCCCTTTTTGGGTGTACTTGGCGCAATAATTACAGATGAATGGGGTGGTGTTGAAAGAAAGAATTGCCTGTTAACACAGGTATCAAAAATGTACCCATTTAAAAGCAAGAATGTAAAACATACCCATTGGAGGATACTGTTTCCTTTAGGGATGGCCCTGGAGAGGAGAATTGATACTGACCTCAAGCGGACCTACATTACAGTGGGTATGACCTGCAAACCAGCTCTAGCTCTTGCAGCTCTTTCTAAAGCGTTGGAAGTCTCGGCAGATGAAGTAGATGCTTCTCTGAGGACCATCTCAGAAGAAGTGGCCAGGAGCTCACCCATTCATGAGCTAAGGTTAGTGGTGGCTTTTCTGGGTGAGGCTTCCCTAGACATAATTTGCCTGGTGGCTCCAATCATGCTATCATCTGCCACGGCTAAGCCAGAAGAGAACACAGCCCAGGCAAGGTTCAGATAGAGCAAAGGATGCTCGTCGCTATAGGCCTGGCCATGAGTTCAGGAAGACCTGGAAGAAAAAACAACCTTCAGGCCAGAAGTTTTAAAAAGGGGCATCATCCGGTGGACAAGAAGCCCCTAAGTCTTTATGATATTGCGCCTGTCCAGACAGAGTGAGTCAGCATGCTTGCAATTCCAGTTCCATTAAAGGTTTCAAGGGGTCTACTCACCTCTCTTCATGGTGTTGAAGAAAAAACAGCTCCTGCAGGCCAGTTATAGACCTAACCCACTTGAATTCTTTTATCAAGCAGGAGAAGTTCAAGATGGAGACACTACTCACGATCAATCAAGCAATCCATTCAGGCAATTGGCTTGTGTCTATAGACCTGAAGGATGCCTACTTCCATGTTCGATAGCGTCAGAATTCCAGAAATACCTTCGCTTTACCGCTGATCAAATACTTCTGCAGTTCACCTATCTCCCCTTTGGGCTTACGACATCATCTTGTAAGTTTTCTAAACTATTGTTGGCTGTTGTGGCTCTGATCAGGACCAGAGGTATCCGTCTGTATCACTATCTAGACGACCTGCTGTTGTTATCTCGGGACAGGGAGCAGTTGCTAATCCACAAATCCCAGGTCATCTCCACTCTACTCGAGTTTGGTTGGCTTTTGAATCTTGAAAAGAGCCACCTGGATCCTACGCAGTCCCTGGTATTCCTTGGGGCACACTTCAACACTATCAAGAGCACCATCTCGTAATCCCAGTGACCTGGGACAGTTCGGCTTGCAATGTCATCCTCTCATCTCCGAGCCTCTCAATGCCTAAAGATCATCGGCACCATGGTGGCAACAACACCCATGGTACAGTGGGCTGGGTGGAAAATGCAGCCCTTCCAGAAGGGCTTCCTCCAGCAGTGGAACCCAGGGCTTTGGGATCACTCTATCCGAATAACCTCATTCATATGGGAGAGCCTTCTTTGGTGGCTACAACAGAGGAACCTCTTCAATTGTCACTCCATCGCACCTATCTTGGGCCACCATCACTATAGATACCAGCAATAGGGGCTGGGGTGCTCTCTGCCTGACAGAAGTAGCCCGAGGCATATGGTATTTTCCCTCTCACAGGATAGTCTCCAATGTTCTGGAACTCCGGGCAGCCTTCTGTGCTCTGCAGGCCTTTCACCACTTAACAGCAAGAGCCTCAGTCCCAGTCGCATACATCAAGAGACAGGGGGTACTTGCAGTCTCTCCCTAATGAAGGAAGTAGAGCCCATCATGATCTGGGCCCAGAAAAACCAGGCCAACCTGACAGCTGTTTATCTCCCTGAGGTTCAGAACATTCAGGCAGATTTTCTGTCAAGAGTTTCTCTGAATAATGAATGGACTTTCCCCCCCAAGTTTTCAGGTGGGTCCTGTCCCTGGGAGTCATTCCAGAAGTAGACTTGTTCGCCTCCCCATACAACTTCAGACTAGAGAGATACTACACAAGGTCTCAGTGTCCCCAGGCTTTCAGGTAGATGCTCTGACAGACCGTTGGCGGTTCCACAGTTCCTTTGCCTCTCCCCAGGTTCCTGTCATCATCCGGTTTCTGTCGAGGCTCAGGATGGTGTCGGGAACAGGTGAGTCTCTTGGGTTATCGAACATGTGTGACAACGCATCCGGTTTGATGGTCTTTGATCCTGGTCCTAAAGTGAAGAACAAGGCCCAACGGGCTTGTCGAGGTTTCAGCCGCTTGGCGGATCTCAAATACTCCAAGTTCTTGTGATCGATATATATCAATACCGGATGAACAGCACCCTCTAACAGATACCTTCACTCTTCCAAGGCTGCTTTGATAGCGAGTAGCTCCCGATCCCCAACGTCATAATTTCTCTCGGCAGGAGAAAGTTTCCGAGAGAAAAAACCCACAGGGTGCATTAGGTCTTTATTACCCTGATGTTGAGAAATAACTGCTCCCACGGCCACTTCAGATGCGTCTACTTCCAGCAAGAAGGGCAAAGACGGGTCAGGATGACTGAGGATTGGAGCAGAAGTGAAAAGTCTTTTAAGTCTTTCAAAGGCGTCTTGGGTCTCCGGGCTCCAATGAAAACAAGAGTTCTGCTTGGTTAATTGTGTAATGGGTGAAATTATGGTGGAAAGCCCCTTGATGAACTTCCTGTAAAAATTTGCAAAGCCTATGAAGCGTTGTATCCCCTTTTTATCCAAAGGTACTGGGCAGTCTAGTACAGCGGGCAGGCATGTTACATAGGCCACAGGGCATGACCAGATACTCATAGTGCCGGAACCAGATCCGAAAATCCATCTTCCATTCACCCCCGGCCCGAATACGGACCAGGTTGTAGGCTCCTCTTAAGTCAAGCTTGGTAAAGATAACAGAGGATCTTCATTTTTGGAAGAGTTCAGGTAATAAGGGCAAAGGGTAACGGCTCTTGACCGTAATTTTATTTAGCTCCCGATAGTCCACACATGGGTGGAGGGTCTGATCCTTTTTGGTAACAAAACAATATTCCAGCACCAGCTGGGGAGGTGGATGGATGGATGAACCCTTTATCCAAGTTTTGATTGATATACACCTTTAGTGCCTCCTCTTCCTTCTCTGATAAGGGAAAGTCCGAAGGGGATCTCAGCCCCGGGAAGAAGCTCAATCAGGCAATCATATGGGCGATGAGGTGGAAGAGAGTCTGCTCCTTTTTTACTGAAAACATTGATGAACTTGTGGTAAGGTTCAGGTACAGATTGACGTAAGTTCTGGTCAATGTCCATACACAGTAAGGTAATGGAAGGCTTGGCGGATCTGTGCAGACAGTGCTTTTGGCAATAGGGAGACAGAAACCTGACCTCTCCAGTAACCCAGTCGATGGAAGGATTGTGGGCCTGAAGCCAGGGGATGCCCAAGATGACCGGAAACAATGGGGAGGAGATGGCATCAAGAGTCGGGAGTTCTTCATGTTGGGAGGAGTTAGTGACAGGCAGGGGAAGAGTCTCCTGAGTTACTTGTCCTGAACTGATGCGGGAGCCATCTGCCAAGAAAACAGAAAGTCTGTGGGTCTTTTCTCATAAGGGAATGTTGTGTTGGTTGGCAAAAGAGGAATTGATAAAGCAGCTACATGCCCGGGAATCAATGATAGCCTTGACTAGGATTGTCCTTAAAGCTGTAACGAAAGAGGAATCACAAGGTGGCTTGCATTAACGGACAGAGCAGAGAGACTGGCAGGAACAGAAGATGAACACTTATGCGTCTTGGCCAGGCAGTTTTGCACGTAGTGTTCTGTTCGAAAACAGTAGAGGCAGAGATTCAGTTGGCTGCAGCGTGCACGATCTTTCGGAGGCAAGGTAGGTCGGATCAGCCCTAGCTGCATGGGCTTGGAGGTATCAGGCACTGGGCTGGCTGGATTTGAACAGGATGGAGGTAGCAGGAAGCAGGAACTGGGGCTTTAGCAGTCATCCATACAGGGCGGCTTTGCTGGGAGGAACATTCTGATCGGCGTTCACGAAGACGACAATCAATTTGGATCGCCAGGGTGATCAAGGCTTCATGGGTATCAGGTATGCCAACCCGAGCAAGTTCATCCTTCAGCCCTTTGGACAGGCCCATGCGGAATTGGTGACATAAGGCCGCATCATTCCATTGAGTGTCTGCGCTCCAGCATCTAAAGTCCGTGACGTAGTCCTCTGCCGCTCTGCGACCTTGCTGGAGTGCAGACAGGGTGGACTCAGCAGTAAAAGTCCGCTGAGGATCCTCATAAAGCTGAGCCATAGCTTCAAAAAAGGCAGGTAAGGACTGGGTCAGAACAGAGTCCCCTTCAAGAAGTCGGTGAGCCCAGGTTTGGGGTTCTCCTTGTAGAAGGGAGACCACAAACCCCACTTTGGTGGCCTCTAGCAAGAAGGTCTGGGGTTGCAGGGCAAAATAGAGCTGGCAAGCGTTGCTAAAAGCCTGAAACTTTGATTGGTCCCCAGAAAACCTCTCTGGGATGGGAACCCTTGGCTCAGGTGGGAGCATTACAACAGAGGGAGAAGAGACAGTCTGGCAGCAAGAGCAGAGGCCACGTTCCCAGAGCCGGTGAGATTCTGGACTTGTCCTTCCAGCCTAGTGTAACCGTCCTGTAAGGACTTCACGGCTTGAGTGAGGGCCGCCAGGTGCATGCAAATCTCTGCCATGGGGGAGGTCTCTCCTGCAGGCTCAGTCATGGCTGTTTTGTACTGTTAGGTACCTGATAGCAGACCCCTCTTACAACGCTGGTTCAGGAGCCACTGGAATGGGGACAGTGGTCTCGTAAGCACAGTGGGTAGGAGTGCCTGATGGTAGTTGCAGCGGTCGGCACAGGAATGGTATGGAGATCCTCCAGGAATGGATGGACTGCAGGTGACAGCAGGCAGCAAGCTGAGTGGCAGGAGATGCAGGAACAGTGGCTGCTGGAGCCGGATGAGAAGGCCGGAACACCACAACACAAGGCAATAGGCAAAAGGCAGGGTCAGACAGTCCGGGTCGGCAGGAAATTGGCAGAAGAAACACAGCAGGCAGCGGCAAGGTCAGACAGTCCGGGTTGGCAGGAGATTGGGCAGGTGAGAGAAGCAGACAACAGCAGAGTCAGCAAGGCAGGCTTCGGCAACGGTTCACAGCAGAGACAGGCAGAGTCAGGCAGGCCGGGTCAGGGTTGGAGAAGACAGAGATGTCAGACGGAGCCGGGTCGGTAACAATCAGCAAGGCAGGTTCAGGTAACACAGATACAGAGCTGCAGGCAAAACAGCAGGCACTTTTGAAGGTTCCTTGGCGCCAAACAACGCTATCGCGCACACGTGCATGAGCGCACATGCACGAGCAACTGCCGGGCACCCACGCCCACTGCGCATGCACGCACACCCGTGCACGCATGGAGAGCCCGCAGGTGCATACTGGTGGGCGAACACTGCTGCATAACTTGGGAAGAGGCCCGTGTGCACATGCGGGCACGCCTGTGCCCCTGATCAGCACTGGTACGTTCCTGACAAACGCTAAAGTCTTCAAAAGAGATGCAGACACTGACAATTTTCTCATCAATACAAGTAAAGAGTACAAGGTGATTAGATTCAACCAGACCCTCCGATTCAGAATAGTATGCATAGGACATGGTCAAGCAAGCAGCTACTACTTCAGAGCTGAAACAGGTAAAACTGTACATTGAGCACCTAGAGGAGATTGTTTTTTTCTCAACAAAAGTGGACTTTCTCTTTAAATCTCAACCCTTTCTGATGCCTGAAGGACAATATAAGCTTGTTTGTAGGCAGGTGCCAACAATAGGAATGTACTGGTATAGTAAGTGAGCTTATGCTGCCCAGGCCAGGAAGGGTTAAGGGGTTTCCTGGACCTTTTTGGGGCCTGCCTACTTATCTGAGGGATATATATACAAGGAAAAACCTGGGCTCAGGAGTCTTTTACTGAGCAGGACCACATGGAACCCAGAAGGTCCATGTCACTAGGAGGAATGTAACCTTTGTCTGTCACACCTAAAGGACTCACTGGTATTGAATACTGCTAGTTTTGGGCCCCTCACCATTTCAGGTATGCCTGGGCAGCCACAAGATAGTTTGTTAGGAAATGGAAAAAGATGCACTTAACGCTGAATATGTCTGAAGTGTTTTCAGTAAAGTTCTGAACTGTTCTTGAGCCTGGTCTGAGGTTATTCAAGGGGGTGCATGGTGGTACATAGTGTATCAGTAGAACAGGGCCCATAAAGCACACATGGGATATAAAGCAAGGGCACTACAAAAGGTTTACTCAGCAGGAGAGTTGGCGTTGGACAGCAGTTTGTGGTTTGGTACAGTAAATACACAGACTTTGGCTGTAGAGAAGAGAACTTTTTTTAATGCAGAATCCAGTAATTCACAACAAACCCATTGAGAAGCCACCCAAACATTCACAACAGATAACAGCAATGTCTAACAGAGCAGGTTTCATATGTGCCAACAGCATCTGTCCTGAGGGGCGGAATGCGGCCTGCCCGGTCCGGACCCAAATGGGGAGATCTCCAGGAAGGATGTCGTTTCTCTAACATTTCCCTACCCATCTGGAAACTCTCCCTGCTGCTAATCAGGGTCCCTGTCAGACCGATGACCTGCCCCTGCACTACACACACATGCAAAATGCATGCCAAGTCAGAAACAAGGGCCTTAAAAAGGCTCTGGCTGACCGAAGATGACTGCTAGTCACATGGCAGCATTCAATCATATAGCTTCCCTAGTGACCCAGGAAATCATATAGGAAATATGTTTCCCTTAACCACCTCTTCCCCTGCAATGCCGCTGCGGTTGAGTGCCACCTGCAGTTGAGCAAGTAGACTGCACCTGCCTACAGGTTGCCACAGGTAACCAGGATCAGGTGGAAAGTGTATAGCAGATGGTCAATAAGCGTGGTACCTGGCGAAGGTGACTGGTACAACAGTAGTAAGAAGGTCAGTGTTCTGGCTCCCTCCCTAGCAATCAGTTCCCCCAAAGAACAAATCTGCAGTACTGAGACCCCATGTACCTAGCTGCAGGGTACGGGAGAGAGAAGGAGTTCATTTCAGCATGCGTGAGGTTTGCGCTAGTGCTCAGTGGAACCCATTCTGTCAATGGGAGTGAGTTGGCAGAGGTATGCTGGACTGGTGGCGAGAGCATGGGCTCAGCAGTGTCTCTCATAGATAGAACTGACAGCAAGGAAGGTGTGTAACATGGAAGAGCACATTTCACAGAGGAACTCTGAACATTTAACTGCTGCACACAGTGTACTGCTCATACCTAAGCCAGAGTACCACCATAATGTTGACTTTCACATTAATGCACCCTGTCTGGTTGATGAGCACATACATGGGAAAAGTACCCCCACATGCAGGGTAGGTAGGCCCCACTTACATGCTTCTAGCTCACAAAATAGTATCCACGTACTCCCTGTTACCATTCATTTTACCTTCTCTACATTTGATAATACTTGTGTGTGCAGTTCTTCTGAATATTGTGGCCACACTATTGAAAATCATTGTGCTGTGTTCCTTTTTCCAGTTTGCCACACTAATTAAATTGAAGGCACAGAGTGTACAGTATTGTAACATTTGTTTATTTTGATTATCTGCTACAGAACTCTCAGAAGAAACCAAGAAAATGATTAAACAGATAAAACATTTATAAAACAGCTCCTAAGCCATAAACAAGTGAACCTGTTACCTTTGCATACATACCATAACTGTGTAGACATTTATATACTTTCAAGTATACAAAGGGGAGTTGAGAGTAAGCAGTTGTCAGGAAGATGAATAATAAAGTCATGTTAAGGAATACAGTGGAGCACAATGCAGAGCTGCTCTTCCTTAGATTACATTAGTATACTTTACATCTTAACCCTTTGCAGGATTAATGAACTGATGATGCCCTAAGTTTGGCCATAGATCAGCCTTTCTCGATCTTTCTAACACTGAGGAACTCTTGGAAAAAACTTTCAGACAATACCTGCCAGTAATGACTATATAATGACTATCTCTAGAGCTCACAGTTAATGAGAGTCGCGGTCAAGAAGGATGTTTCTTACATTGGTTGTCAGTGGGAAAAAATGTCCCTTATGCCCAGTACACACAAGCTGAATTTCAAAAAATCTTGGATGGTTTTTCAGACGGAATTACGCTCAAGCTTGGCTTGCATATACACAGTCACACAAAAGTTCTCTGAACTTCCGACCGACAAGACGTACAACACTACGATGAGCCAAGAAAATTACGTTCAGTGCTTCTGAGCATGTGTCAAATTGTTTCAGAGCATGCGTAGGAATCGGAATTGGTATAGGCAATTGGAATTTGCACTCTGAACTTTTTCCGACCGAAAAATAGAGAACCAGCTCTCAATCTTTTGCCACCAGCAAAAGTCTAATGGAGCATACACATGGTCTGAATTTCTGACCAAAAGCTCACATCGGACTTTTGTTCGGGAGATTTCCGATCGTGTGTACGGGGCATTACAGATAGCTAAAAAAAAAATCTTGCTGTCAATGGTTACATATTAGGAACCTCTAGAAACTGCGGGAGGAACCCTGGGGCTCTAGAGATCCTTGGTTGGGAAAGGCTGCTATAGTTGGACAGGTGTCTCACTAAAGCCTCGTACACACCATAGGGTTGTTGGCCAACAAAACCGTGTACTTTTGTCCAAAGGGCATTGGCCCAACCTTGTCTTGTATACACACGGCACACAATTGTTGACCAACAATCACGAGCGTAGTGACGTACTACATGGTTTTTCAGCTCTTTAGCGCCACCCTTTGGGCTGCTTCTTCTAATTTCATGTTAGTAAGTAGAAGTTTGGTGAGTGTCGATTCACGCTTTACATTTTGCGCTTTTCATTTCGTGCTTTTCAGTTAGTTTCTGAACGGCCATTCGTCAACCAGTCATGTTGACTTTTGGTTAAGTTCTATTGACAGATAGCATGTCTAATTTTATTTGTTTTCTTTTTTTTAATGCACAATAAAAAAATTGTGGAGACTAATACTTGGCTATGTGTTTTACTTCAAATGACAGTTTGGGAGTAGGCAGTTACATTTACAGTTACATACAATGTAAAATTGGCAAGAGACACCAACATAGTTGTATCTTTGATCTTAAAAACTATGGGATAATGGTGTTGTGGTAACATGCCCAAAAAAATAATAAATAAATAAATAATATTATTCTTGATATCACTGCATAGCTCTTTACAGTGTTAGGTTAAACAGCACAGTTGCAATACAATTCAATACAGGAGGAATCAGAATGGATACTTTGTGTATTAAAGAGGTTGTTCAGTCATATATTGAAAAATTAAAAGTCAGCAGCTACAAAAACTGTAGCTATTGACTTTTAATAAACAGACACTCACCTGTCCCAGAATCCAGCTGTGCTGTGCTTACCCAGCCACTTTATCAATGGGTTTCAGTCCCTAGCACTGGCATACTAACTGTGGGCAGCCAACTATGACTGCTTGTGGCCAGTGGAGTAAAGTGGGTTGTCAGCGCCCGGGGGCGAGGCAAGTAATTTGCATCTGCATCTGAAGGCTAGCAAGGCTGTAACTAGGGCTTGGTTTCCGGCCTGTCTATTGATATAAAGCAGGGATATGCAATTAGCGGACCTCCAGCTGTTGCAAAACTACAAGTCCCATCAAGCCTCTGCCTCTGGGTGTCATGCTTGTGGCTGGCAGAGTTTTGCTATGCCTCATGGGAGTTGTAGTTCTGCAACAGCTGGAGGTCCACTAATTGCATATCCCTGCTATAAAGCAATCTTCAATGGACCATAGCTGACAAGATGATTGATGAATGTCCTGTTATAGAAGATCAAAGGGCCAGCTAAGATTGAAGATTGACCTAAGATATACATGGACAATGCTGCCCCTAGAGCCCAATACAGCAGAACGGACAGTCTGTTGAGTAGTACTGCCCCGTAGATACTGATTTGTCAAAAGTCTAGATGGGATGGCACTGGGGTTGGGTCTGGATGGTGTATGACTGAAGTATAAAAGAGGGCATACAGGAAGGAGTTCATCCCTTTTCGCTGTTGGTTCAAGCCAGGTGAGCCACATAGCTATCTCTCGGTCCCTGAGCCACATGGCTCTCCACCATTTTGAGCCTGACGATACAAAGCCTCGAGGAAAGCATTGTGATAAGTATCTTTGATATTCTGACATGATGTGTTTTGTTGGTATATGTTTGTAATATCTATTTAGTACTTTCATGTTAGCGTTATCTATTTTCTTGGGAAATAAATAAGAATTTGTTTTATTAAGCCGTGAGCTTGATTTCATAGCTAACCTTATATCATTGTGATATCAACAGTAACATGTGATCAGAGTTTTAATAGACTAGCTAACTAGGGGAATAGACAAGTTAATACATAGGTACAATAATATTTATTTTACCAGTTACTTCAATGACATATGTAGCTTCCATTAACTGAAATATTATAAAATAACCCTACTGGGTAGTGAGCCCAATCACCTGTGCTGCAAGAAACCTCAACCTCATTGTAACCCTATTGGGTAGTGAGTCCCAATCACCGGTGCTGCAAGAAACCTCAACCTCATTGTGCAAATAAAGCAAATAAATAAAGTACAATAAAACAATTAATCAAATACAATAATTCTAAGATAGCCCTACTGGGCAGTGAATCCAAATCACCAGTGCTGCAAGAACACACAATTATGGAAATATATAAATAAACAAACTAATTTCATATAACAATCAATGAAAAGCATCCAAAAAACATGGCTCTAAATTAACATTTTATTGATAAATATATAAAATTTGTTTGTTTATTTATTTATATATTTGAACAATTGTGTGTTTTTGCAACACTGGTGATTTGGATTCACTGAGAGAGACATTGGGATCAGAGAGACAGTGGAGCTGAGGGAAAGGGGGGTGGGGGCTGAGAGATGACGAGAGAGACTGCTAGCCCTACCTTCCATATCTTGATCCTTCCAGTGGCTCCCTGGCAGTGTGCGCCTCATTGTCCATCATCTGGGTCCCCAGTAAGCCTGTTTACTGCAGAGTGGAAGTTAGAGCAATCCAAGCTATAGAGGCACGGGAGATGCTGCACCCGCCGCTTCTCAGCTCTTGGGGGGGCGGGGTCAGGGGGGCGAGGTCAAGGAGGAGGCGGCTGCTGTAGAACTATTCTCTCAACTCCTGGGCTCTCAGGCCTGTCTGTCCTCGGCTCAGCCCCTTGCTGATCACCGCCGTGAGACAGATCCCCTTGCTGCTCGCCCACACCCCAAGAACAGCCGCTGTTGCTGGACAATGTGGACTCATCATGAGTTTAACAAGGGGCTTTTATCCCCATGCTAGATGGTCTTCACTCGTGGCAGTGCCCCTCTAAATTTTGTGCCTAGGGCGATGCTCCCCGCACCCCTCATGCTATGCCACTGCTTGTGGCTCACTGAGCATGATTAGTCCCGCACCCCCCATGCTACGCCACTGCTTGTGGCTCACTGAGCATGATTAGTCTCGCAGCTTTCTGGGACCTGTGACATGTCCCAGAAGGCTCCAGGGGAAGGAGGGGGGCCAAACTTCTGCTCAGATTGCCACAGCGATTCGACCAGAAGTGGGGGGTAACTCTTCCCAACCCACAGATTTTTAGCTCTTATGGGCTCCCTTGCCGCTCTTTCCTCTATTGCACCACCAAAATCCCTGGTGTTGACTGGTGTTGGAGTCTAGACTAGAGGAAGAGGGGATATCACTCCCCATCACATTACAAGGCTTAGCTTAATGATTTGCTACTAGGCCCGAGTACTTCAAATCCCTGGAAACACTGGGCATTTTGCACTAACTGTAGTGGGAGAAAGAGCTGCAGAAAAATTACAGGAGAGATGAGTCTGAGTGGGTCTGGGTAGGGGATGACCTTAAAGAAACACTGTCATTTTGCATGGAAAGGGCAAAGTCACTGTGTCTCTGAAGTAAAGCAAAACCTTTTTTTTTATTATTTTACATAAGATAGAGTAAGGGAGGGTTATAACTCCTGTCAGTTTTTTTTTTTTTGCCAACTGGGCCCTCTTGCGTAGATTTCCTTTCACTTCCTGTCCCAAAACCAAAATAGGAAGTCAAACGAAATCCCTCCAAAGTTAGGGAATCTCTGGTTGTCACTAAGGTCCCCAAAACTAGTGTTCCAAAGGGAAGATTTACTCTCAGCATATTCCTGGTCTAGTGACAACCCAAACTTTGCGATTTTTCTTTCACTTTTAATTTCAGTCATAACAACAAACAGGACAAATAGAGAGGGTGAATCTTCCTAACGGGGGAAAGACAGCAATAAAAACCTGACAAGTGTTCTTCTTACTCTCCACTCTGTCCAAAACTAAAAAAAAAGGCTTTGCCTTATATACTTTAAACTAGGGCTACACTGGCCTTTAGGCCGGGTTCACACCGCTGCGATGCGGGAACGCCGCGAATCCGCGGCGTTTTCCCGCATCGCATTACTCCCGCCGGCAGTTCACACTGCCCTATGCGGACGGCTGGGAGTGTCAATGTTATGTTAATGACACCCCCAGATCCGTCCGCATATCGCAGTGCGATCTGCCGACTCGCACAGGAATCGGATCGCATGGTGTGAACCCCCATGCGATCCGATTCTGTTGCGGACCAAAAAAAGGGTCCCGTGCGAGTTTGCTGCGGGAGCGATGTGAATTCAGCCATACTATCTGTATGGCTGTACTCGCATCGCTACGGAGATCGGATGTGATTTGCGGTGCGAATCACATCCGGATCTCCCCCCGCAGCAGTGTGAACCCAGCCTTACTGTAAATTTCTTTGACACTTTTATTCATAGTCATCTCATTAGAACACACTGAAATCCAAGATGATGACTTCCAACAAGCCATTAAATCTCTAAGCTGTAGAGAGATTCCATTGCCTGTGTAGACCTAGCCTTACACAACCAATGATATAAAAACAAACATTCTTATAATATCTGTCTATCCTACTTTTTCCAATTAAATTGAGAGCATAGCCTCATGTAAAAATGTATTTAACTCAAGATAACAAAGTGCCATCATCCAAATGAATATATAGAGAAGAAGGGGTGAGGGTGGGAAAATAGGACAGTCGCTGAAGCTGACCATATATCTATTCCCAGGCTCAGGTTTTGTGATGGACTATCTTGGTACTAAGGACTAACAATATAAGTAATGTAAAAATACCCCCCTTTTAAGTACACAATGGGGTTTATTTACTAAAGCTGGAAAGTGCAAAATCAGGCTCACTTCTGCATAGAAACCAATGAGCTTCTAACCCCAGTTTGTTCAATTAAGCTTTGGTAATAAAAACTGGAAGCTCATTGGTTGCTGTGCAGAAATTAGCCTGATTTTGCACTTTCTAGCTTTAGTAAATAAACCCCATTGTGTACTTAAAAGTGGGGTATGCCTGTATTACATATAAAAAATCACATACAGGGTACATTAAAATAACTTTGAAAGAAATTATATTTCAAAAAACAAATACTCAGGATTCCCCCAAGAGGTATCTGTAAATAAATCTCAAAACTGACTTTTTCCTCTACTAGTTTTGGGGTGCGATAACCGCTTCTTCAGGATGAATGAACTATAAGCCCTTGTACACACGGTCGGAGATTCTGACAACCAAATCCATCAGATTTTGTCCATTTTGTCCATTTTGTTCTGTTGCATACACACGGTTGGACAAAGTTGTCGGAAAATCCAACGCGATTACGTTATTTGGTTACGACAGGACTACGTTCACGCTAGTAGCCAATAGCTTTGGTGTAGGAATTTGATCTGAGCATGGGTGGCACTTTGTCCGATCGGAATTCTCTACACATGATCGGAGTATGTCCGATCGGAGCATTTTGTCAGGAAATGTTACCGGTAAGTTGGAAAAGTTGGTCTGTCGGATACAGTCCAATGCAGACCACACACAGTCGGAATATCCGACAAAACGGTCTGATCGGACACATTCCGTCCGAATCTCCGACCGTGTGTACAGGGGCTAAAACAAACATTTGGGTAAGGCACAAGTCAAATGCATTACATTCAATAGTGGTAAACACATGTAATTCAGCAGACTGTGTACATCAGAAGAATAATCAAATTGCTCACCAGGCTGGACAGTGGCGATATGTGGAACCATAGGCTTGAACTAAATGTTATCCATTGTTCACATACAGCAAGGCATTGCAATCATTAATGGTGCTAATTAGGATCTCTCTGTAACTTTCCGAGCATGTTGTGCTGCTTTGTGACAGAGCAGCATAACAAATCAGAAAGTGTCATTTTGTATGTGGAAATCATGCATCATTCCGCATAGTGTGAAGGTCAGAAGCATTTTACTGGCATTTTGCAGCTCAAATAACCAAGCTTGTTCAAAATAGATTTATTTGATCTGCATGGAATCCATTTTATTATATTTTAGTTTAACGCATTAAAAATACATACGTACATTGTTAGCATTCGTTACTCAGTTAAGGCTGCTACTGAACAGAAGAAGAAAATTCAGCTAAAAAGGAAAGTAAAGCTTACTCCATATCTCCTGTTACATTGTTTTGATTTGTAGTTATTTCATTAGCTTGCTCTAAGCTGCCTCAACAGTCTCAGATTGCTAAACAGAACCAAATGCAGGATGTTTGTTCTTCGATTCTTGGCACGCGTCATGAAAAAGGAAACACGAGCGACTTTCATTAAATTCCTCGCTACCCTTCCAAATTGCTATGCACCTGTGTGATAACGATCAAAGCCATTTATTACTTTTTGGAAAACTTTATTTTTTTTCCTCCAAAACCAGGATATGTTGCTATGTTTAAAATATGCAGTGTCGTCATAGTTAATTTACAGCGCAGGGAAATAAATTTACATAATTTGTCTTTTTACGTAAAAGTTTTTTTTTTCTTAAGATAAACTGGTAGAAATAGGTTTAAAGTTTCAAGGCCTGAAATGAGTATCATCATGTCAGGAAACAAAACAATATGTTACTTCATTGGAGCTTAACATGCACTCTAGTTTTTTTAAAGCAGAACTACGTTGCACCTGAGCACACAAAACAAAAAAGCTATTTAATACATTTTTAATATTCAAAGCAAACTCACCCATCCAGCCATGTCTCCATGCTTTATTGTGCTGAAAAATCATTTTGAAAATCACCCCTTATAATTTTTCTCTTTGGCCATCTTAAAGAGGTTGTAAAATCAGAAAAAAAACCCTATAAGACAAAGGCGTAATGTGCAAGTATGCATAACTATGAAACACTTACCTTAGAATGAAGCTGAACCAGAATCGCTCCCGCACTGAGACATTTCCCCCCGGAGTTTGTACCGGGCTTGCGTGCTCCAGTGCTGTGATCGGCTGGAGCTGCAATGACGTCTTGGCACAGGGCTCGTAAGGAAGGGCACCTGTGGCCATTCCTTCAGTGATGTCACTGGCTGCACGTAATGTAATGTAATTATATATATACAGTGGTGTGAAAAAGTGTTTGCCCCCTTCCTCATTTCCTGTTCCTTTGCATGTTTGTCACACTTAGGCCGCGTACACACGCGCGGACTGTTTGCCCAACCTTGTTCGTCAAACAGTTTCGGCAAACAGTCCGCTCAAAATTTGCATGAGCGGACTTGCCCACACACGAGCGGACTGTTTGACGAACAAGGTTGGGCAAACAGTTCGCTCAACTTTTGAAATGAACGGACTCGCCCACGTAAGGAGGAGGCAAATCCGCCCATTTCGAGCGCGTGTACAGGTAGGCGGGGCCCGCGAAGGAGACTTCGCGGGCTCCGCCGCCTGGAATGGGCTTAAAGGGGAACCCCAACGCCGAAAAAAATCGGCGTGGGGGTTCCCCCAAAGTCCACACCAGACCCTTGTCCGAGCACGCTACCCGGCCGGCCAGGAAAGGGGGGCGAGCGCGCCCCCCCTCCTGAGCCGTACCAGGCCGCGTGCCCTCAACATGGGGGGTGCCTTGGGGAAGGGGGGGCCGCGCGGCCCCCCCACCCCAAAGCACCTTGTCCCCATGTTGATGAGGACAAGGGCCTCTTCCCGACAACCCTGGCCGTTGGTTGTCGGGGTCTGCGGGCGGGGGGCTTATCGGAATCCGGGAGCCCCCTTTAAGAAGGGGGCCCCCGGATACCTGCCCCCCACCCTATGTGAATGAGTATGGGGTACAATGTACCCCTACCCATTCACCTGTGAAATAAAGTACAAAAAAAAACACAACACAGGGGAAAAAATATTTTATTGCACAGCTCCGGGGGTCTTCCGTCTTCGGGGGTCTTCTCGCCGGACTCCTCCGCTATGTGTGTGTAGCTCTTTTACTAGCGGAGGAGTCCGGCTTTCTTCCTCCCCGCCGCCGGCCTCTTCTCCCGACTTCGGGGGTCTTGTCCCCCTCTTCGGTTCTTCTGCCGGGCCACCGCGCCTTCTTCTAGCTCTTTTACAGGCGGTGGCCCGGTCTTCTGTCGCCGCTGCCTTCCGTTCTTCTGTCGCCGCCTTCGGTTCTTCTGCCGGGCCACCGCGCCTTCTTGTAGCTCTTTTACAGGCGGTGGCCCGGTCTTCTGTCGCCGCCGCCGCCGCCTTCCGTTCTTGTTCTTCTTCTTGTTCTTCTTCTTCTTCTCCAGGCGATGTTGACACGTCGCTCCCTCCGGCCGGAATGCCAGAGCCGCGCTGTGCGGTCACTTATATAGTGACAATGGGGCGGTGTCACATGGTATATGTCACATGGGTTGGTCACATGGTGACCCCGCCCCCTTACGATGTCATAGTCCCCATGTGACATCAACCCATGTGACCAACCCATGTGACATATACCATGTGACACCGCCCCATTGTCACTATATAAGTGACCGCACAGCGCGGCTCTGGCATTCCGGCCGGAGGGAGCGACGTGTCAACATCGCCTGGAGAAGAAGAAGAAGAACAAGAAGAAGAACAAGAACGGAAGGCGGCGGCGGCGGCGACAGAAGACCGGGCCACCGCCTGTAAAAGAGCTACAAGAAGGCGCGGTGGCCCGGCAGAAGAACCGAAGGCGGCGATAGAAGAACGGAAGGCAGCGGCGACAGAAGACCGGGCCACCGCCTGTAAAAGAGCTACAAGAGGTCGCCATCCACCTTTATTTGTGCACTGTCTGCCGAACCACTCGCTCTGCCCGGACCGCACTGTGCCACCGAGGGATCCCAGACGATTTTCCCCGGAATTGGGGCTCCCAGCCGCCTGGATCCGTAGTTTGTCTCTCCGCCGGCCGCCGCCATCTTGGGCCTCCGGGATCGCCCGAGACCTCCGGAGCCACGCCGGCGGGTGAGGTAAGGGGCTGTCATCGGTCCTCTCCAGCTATCCCCCCCCCGCCCGGATCGTAACTGGGGTGGTTTCGGACCCCTGTGACCCCCGTGGCTCCCCGGGGGGGCCCCGCGGCCGGCTCCGGCCTAGTGCGGCCTACTGAGGCCTGAAGATCCCCGGGATTTCCTACGGCTGCTGCCCGGGCACGTGCTCCGCGGATGTTCTGGCCCACTCCTGCGGTTTGCCTGTCAGCTCAGGCCTGATTGCCCACCCCCACCAAGGAGGATTGTTTTAATTGACTTGTCCCCCTGCTTGTGGTTCTCCATCCACCTCTGTTTGTGACCCCAGCCTGCTCTTCTGGTCCACTACTCCAGGCATCCTTGCTCCAGGCATCCCCTGCAGCCCTCTGCACACAGACTCAGCTCTGGACACCTTGGTATACTCATTTACTCTACTGCAGCAGGAGACTGACCACTTTACATTCCTTTTACCTGGATCATCCTTTCATTCTCTCAGATTATACGTCACTATACCTCTCTGAATTACTACGGCGAAGGTCGCCTTGCTTTACCTCAAGTCTGTACCTATAGGACCACGTTTTGATTTATGCAAGTCCCTCCTGAATGATCTGGACTTTCACCTGTGAGGGCCTGCCCCCACGTATGGAGAGGTAGGTCGGGCCTACGCTCAGCTCCTGGCTCCCCCGGCCCCACGGCCCTTATTTCGGACAGTAAACCGGCTATTCACAGCACCATGGGGAAAGACAAGCCCAAAGCACACAAGAGCGGTAATAGCCGTCACCCGGGAGGGGATCTCGATGATTATTTTGGCCATGGTCGGTCATCCTCACAGCACCGACCGGCATCCAAGGGGACGCCGGCCCCTCCATCCCCGGCACGCTCTGAATCAGCTCTGCAGTCTCAGGTGAGACCCCACAGTCTGCTTTCACACTCTGAGGACTCTGCCCTCTCCCCCAGGCTTACCAGAAGCCGCTCTAATGCCTCCCTAGGTTCAGGGGATGGATGGGACATGGAATCACAGATTAGATCCCTGCACAGCTACATGAGGTCCCTACCCACCAAAGCTGACTTTGAACATTATGTACTCCGGATCGAGGAAACGTACCGAAAGGAGATCTCTGACCTGAGAAAAGATGTGGGGGTGCGTTTTGATGATGTGGATAGCACAATGGATGGCCTGCGGGACACCGTACAATCGCATGATCGGATCCTCAATACTCACACTGTCCTGCTTCAGCAGCTCTCATACCAACAGGACGACCTCGAAAACCGCAGTCGCCGCAACAACATACGTATACGGGGGATTCCCGAATCGGTTGACCCCAAAAATCTGCCTGCAGCTGTGACGGCTATCTTCAACCAACTGCTTCAGCGACCCAAGGATGACCCGATCGAATTGGACCGGGTGCACCGTACATCGGGTCCCCGTACCCCTGACCCCTCCTTCATTCGTGACACGTTGTGCCGTGTCCATTTCTACAAAGTAAAGGAGAACATCATGAGGGCCGCTAGCACGCAGCAGTCGATCCTCTTCAATGACACACCCGTCATGCTTCTTCCTGATCTCTCTCGCCAAACACTGGCTTTGCGGAAATCCCTACGACCCCTCACGCAACTCCTGCAAGCAAGACAGATCAAATACCAATGGCGGTTCCCGTTTCATCTCCGAGTGCACCACGCGGGTAAAACCGCTGTATTTCGTACATTGGGAGACCTGCCTACATTTCTTAGCACGCTTGAACTGCCTCAAGTCGCCCTACCTGACTGGCCGTTTGCTCCGACCACTCCAGGTCTGCCCTACACCCCGCAATGGCAGAAGCAAGGACGCAAGCGCACCCCTCGGTCCCCGCAGCTTCAAGATACCAACGACTGACCCGATCCAGTGGGCCCCCGGGCCTGTTTTCTCCTCCCGCCGCTGGGGCCTCCCCCTGTGATGGCCTTGGACCCATATGGGTCGAATATCTCACATGTTGATTAACCCTTCTGTTTACAGGTTTTTTCCGTATCTTTTATAACCCCCGTTGCTGTGTTCCCCTCCCCCCTTTCCCTATAGTTGGGGTTCTCCGTTGTGCTGATAGTTCCTGGACTGCTCTCAAGACTTGTCTTTGCAACCCACTGTATACAACGGTCCCCTCCGTGTTGCCCTTGATTTACTTTACGATTATTGTTTTGTTTAAATCTGATCCCTTTGTTGGGCCTGTTGCATGTCCTTCCCCTTATGACTCATAGATGTTCTCTATTTTATGCCGGTTTACAATTGCATTTATTGATGACCACTAAGATGATTATGCTTACTATGTTCTTTAGTTTACTCCTTAGGTCGCACCTGATACTGGTTTACCCGTGGGGCCGGGGTGCTGGGAGCTGCCCGACTCTGGGTTTCTCCCCCACACTCCTCCCCCCCTTGCGGATTTTTTGTTTGTTTTTTTTTGTGCGCCCCACGGTGATCCTCTGATCACTGTGCGATGCACTGACTTGTGCCTTTCTGATAGGCTTCTTTTCTTTGTAATGTTTGCCTTTTGGAGCCACCTAGTGGCCTTTTTTATTTTTATTTTTATTTTATCTTTCTTGCCTACTCCTCTTTTCTGCCTGACCTACTGGGCCCATCTCCTGTCACTGATGTTTCTAAATGCCCTGTTTCATGTCCCTCTGTTTACTGTGCTGGGAATGGGTTGCCATACCTGCCACTGTTGTTACTACCTATGCAAGGTTGTTGTGCTGTTCTTTCTCTCTCTTCTTCCTTCTCTTCTCCCCTCCGCCTTCTCTCTGCCTTTACCCTCACACCCCTCCCCCCCTCCCTTACCTCCCCTTTACATCCTCTATTCCTGTTCCTTACCCCAATGGGGTTTGCCCATAGTGTCACTCATCCTATTGATCTCGAGCACCACTTCAATGATCCCCCATGGCTAGTGACGATTCGATAACTTTTGCTTCCTTTAATTGTAGGGGTTTCAACACTCCCGAGAAGCGGAGCCAGACACTTTACCATTTTCACAAACAGCGTGCGAAAATTCTGTTGCTCCAGGAAACACATTTTCGAGCTGGAGCTATTCCGGCACTGCGCAATAGGTACTACCCTCAATGGTTCCACAGTGTTAATCCACAGGCCAAATCCAAGGGGGTATCTGTTGCCTTTCATAAATCTTTTAACCCGGAGGTTCTGGACTCTCTCATAGACGATTCAGGCCGCTATGTATTTTTGAAACTGAAACTAAAAGATTTTCTCTTTACAGTAGCTAACGTTTACGTGCCGAACGTGGGCCAGGCTCGGTTCCTCTCTTCAGTCCTCACCAGACTATCCTCCTTTGGAGGGTCGACTTTTATTGTTGGAGGTGATCTCAATATTGCCCTCTCCCCATCCGCAGACACATCCTCGGGTAAGTCTTCTGTACCTTGTTCCACCTTGACACGTGTTAAATCACTCCTCCATTCCTCCCATCTGGTGGATGCCTGGCGAGTCCAGCATCCCACAGAGAGGGATTACAGTTATTTTTCAGTCTCACACAACTCCTACAGTAGATTGGACCACTTTCTCATATCGCAATCACTTCTAGACACGCCTCTACAAACAGCGATCGGTAACCTCCTATGGTCCGATCATGCCCCCATCTATCTGACTCTAGTCCGCCCCCCTGTTGCCCGCCGGGGGGCGAGCTGGAGGCTTAATGACAATCTGCTGCGGGACTCAGTGTGCGTGGCGGATGTCTCCACAGTCATTAAAAATTTCATAGGTGACCACTCCGCAGACACAACCTCCCCTTTGAACCAGTGGGACACACTCAAATGTGTGATCCGGGGTACCCTCATACAACACGGCTCCCGCCTTAAGAAGGCCCGCGCTCATGACATACGCAAACTCCTTTCTACCATAGCGGACCTTGAACCCCTTCATAAAAAAGACCTGGACCCTACGGTTTTTGTCCAGCTTTCCAACGCCCGCAGAGACTTGCTCCAGCTTTTAGACGCGCACTCCCTGATTGCCAGGGATAAAGCACGGAATCGCTTCTACTCCCTGGCGAATAAATGTGGTAAACATCTGGCCAGAACTATTCACCCTAGACCCCCACGACATTCTATCCCCTTTATCGTCCAATCGGACCTTAGGAAAACGTTTAACACCTCCGGGATATCTGAATCCTTCCGGCAATACTATTCAAAGCTTTATAACCTCCCGCGTGCAAACCCCTCCGACCGGTCCCCCCCCTCTCCCGACCCCACACGGGATTATATTATGGAAACTGCTCTACCCACTATTGATGATGCAGACGCTACGTCCCTAGATGAGCCCCTAACTACTTCTGAATTTCTGCAGGCCCTCAAAGCCCTTAAGGTGGGCAAATGCCCGGGTCCTGACGGCTTTACACCCCGGTTCTACAAGACATTTGCCCCACAACTTGCACCCCTTCTGACAAAGGCCTTTAATTCGGTAGACAGTCTTCACCTCCCCTCCAAGGAATCTTTATCTGCCAACATCTCTATTATCCCTAAACCGGGCAAAGACCCATCCCAATGCAGCAGCTATCGACCCATATCCCTGCTCAATATAGATATTAAGCTATTTGCGAAAGTTCTGGCTACCCGTCTGTCCCCTTTATTGCCTAAAATTATTCATAACGATCAAGTGGGTTTTGTCCCTGGCAGAGAAGCGAGGGACAACACCTCCAAGACGATACATCTTATCTCCCTGATCCAACGTAAAGGCCTGAAAGCTTGCCTTTTATCCTTTGACGCTGAAAAGGCCTTCGATAGGGTCAGCTGGAGGTTCCTACAGCTGTCTCTACAACAACTTGGCCTCGGAGCTCCCTTCATCTCTAAAGTTATGTCCCTATATTCACGACCCTCGGCTACGGTCCTGGTCAACGGTACCACATCAGCCCCCTTTGACATTGCAAACGGTACCCGTCAGGGCTGCCCCCTGTCCCCCCTCCTCTTTGTCATTATTATTGAACATTTGGCCTGTGCCATACGACAAAACCCCTCCATTCTAGGTATCCAAACTCCATCTGCGCATCACAAACTTTCCCTGTATGCTGATGACCTCCTCGTGTACCTTCAGAATCCGCACACCTCCCTACCATCCCTACTCAGAGAATTTCAACGTTTTGGTACCCATAGTAATTTCAAGATCAACATTACTAAGACTGAAGCCCTTAACATATCCCTCGCCCCCTCCACACTGTCCCTTCTAAAATCCAATTTCTCATTTAAATGGCAGACCAAGGGGATTTCTTATCTGGGGGTTATTATACCCTCCAACCTAGCTAACTTGTTTTCCCTGAATTATATTCCCCTGCTTAACCGTATACGGAAAGACCTTGAGGAATGGGGGGGGTCTCCCTTGCCCTGGTTCGGAAAGATTAATATCCTAAAGATGGACATCCTGCCCAAGCTCCTGTATTTATTCCAAACCATCCCCATCCAAGTCCCCAAATCATTTTTCATCTCCCTGCGTTCGTTAGCCATCAGATTCATGTGGAACAGGGGCCTCCCCCGAGTTAAATTTAAACTGCTTACACTCCCGAAGACTATGGGGGGAACAGGCCTCCCTGACTTTGAGACTTACCATACGGCTGCTCTTATGACTCGCATCATAGAGTGGTTCCCCCGTCCTCCTTGCAAGGCCTCGGTGGCCGTTGAACAGGATCTTTCTCCTGTGGATCTCCGAGCTCTTCTATGGGGATACACTCAGGACTACTCTAGTATGACCTCCCTATCCCCATTGACCTTGGCCTCCCTGAAATTATGGTATAAGACAGGGCTAAACACCACCCTTTCCTCTGATCCGGGCCCCCTGACGTCCCTCTTTGATCACCCTGCTTTACCACAAAGTACAGGGGCAGCCTCCCTAGGACCCTTTAGGCGTACGGAGTGGCCGCAAGCTTTTACATTTGTACATCCCTCTCAGGGGACCCCGGTCCCCCTGACAGACTCTGGAGATTGGCTCACGGCCCTACAGGTGTCCGCATTTACCAAACGCCTACACTCCTCCTCTCAAATACACCGCAAGCTTACCAACTTTGAGGTATTGTGCTCCCTCCCAGAAACCCCCAAACACCTGCTATCCTCCTTATATAGCTTACTACAGACTTTAGCGCATGATCAGCTCCCACCTTATACTAGGCTGTGGTCTGCGGATTTGGGTGAAGACATCTCTGTGCCGGATTGGCAAACCTCTTTCCACTTCACCCACAAGTCGACCATCTCCTGCTACTCTCAAGAGAAGAACTATAAGCTGCTGTCCAGATGGTACAGAGACCCTGCTACTTTACACAAAATCTTCCCGTCTACGCCAGCCACCTGCTGGCGCTGTGAAGCCTCAGTCGGAACCTATTTACATGTCTGGTGGGACTGTGAGAGGATCCGCCCCTTCTGGACACAGGTTTTTGAATGTTATAATCTTCTAGCTGATACTCCGGTTCCTATCTCTCCGAAAATTGCATTACTCTCAATACTGCCCGGGTCTATTAAATCGCAGAGACAAAGATTGCTTCGTTTTTTTTATGTCCTCTGCTAGGCAGCTGATACCTGCTTATTGGAAGACGACGACTACCCCCCCATTGTCACGGTGGGTATCCATTATGAATGACACCATGAGAATGGAGGAGATGTTGGCGCTGGACAATGATACTTACTCCAAGTTTATATCTCAATGGTCGATCTGGCTCCGCTTCTCTTCCTCTGACACTTTAATGGAACAAGTATTGAATGCGTAGGGGCGCTGTGGGCTCTCTCCTACCCTTCCCCCCCCCCCTACCCGTATCCCTTCCCCTTCCCCCCTTTTTTCCCTCTCCTCTCATCTTGATATCCATTTTTTCCTGTAACACTCTGTTCCTCTTTCTTTTGCTCCTCTCTTCCCTTTCTTTTCTCTCTCTCTCTCTGTCTTCTTCGTAATACTAATTACACGTTGTCTCATGTAGTAACCCATGAGTATTCTTTCCCTACTGTGGCCTTGTGGATCGGGAACAGGCTGTTTTCCTTGTTTTCCAAACTTTCCGACGGGACCGACTGTGGCTGATAGTCGCTAGCCGTCCATTCACAAATGTAGTCCTGTTACTGTTCCTGCTTGTATTTGCCTCATGTCGGTTACTGTCTTGTTGTTTTTTTTTACTTGAAATGTTCAATAAAAATATTTTCAACACTAAAAGAGCTACAAGAAGGCGCGGTGGCCCGGCAGAAGAACCGAAGAGGGGGACAAGACCCCCGAAGTCGGGAGAAGAGGCCGGCGGCGGGGAGGAAGAAAGCCGGACTCCTCCGCTAGTAAAAGAGCTACACACAGATAGCGGAGGAGTCCGGCGAGAAGACCCCCGAAGACGGAAGACCCCCGGAGCTGTGCAATAAAATATTTTTTCCCTGTGTTGTGTTTTTTTTTGTACTTTATTTCACAGGTGAATGGGTAGGGGTACATTGTACCCCATACTCATTCACATAGGGTGGGGGGCCGGTATCCGGGGGCCCCCTTCTTAAAGGGGGCTCCCGGATTCCGATAAGCCCCCCGCCCGCAGACCCCGACAACCAACGGCCAGGGTTGTCGGGAAGAGGCCCTTGTCCTCATCAACATGGGGACAAGGTGCTTTGGGGTGGGGGGGCCGCGCGGCCCCCCCTTCCCCAAGGCACCCCCCCATGTTGAGGGCACGCGGCCTGGTACGGCTCAGGAGGGGGGGCGCGCTCGCTCGCCCCCCTTTCCTGGCCGGCCGGGTAGCGTGCTCGGACAAGGGTCTGGTGTGGACTTTGGGGGAACCCCCACGCCGATTTTTTTCGGCGTTGGGGTTCCCCTTTAAGCCCATTCCAGGTGGCGGAGCCCGCGACGTCTCCTTCGCGGGCCCCGCCTACCTGTACACGCGCTCGAAATGGGTGGATTTGCCTCCTTACGTGGGCGAGTCCGTTCATTTCAAAAGTTGAGCGAACTGTTTGCCCAACCTTGTTCGTCAAACAGTCCGCTCGTGTGTGGGCAAGTCCGCTCATGCAAATTTTGAGCGGACTGTTTGCCGAAACTGTTTGACGAACAAGGTTGGGCAAACAGTCCGCGCGTGTGTACGCGGCCTTAAGTGTTTCGGAACATCAAACCAATTTAAACAATAGTCAAGGACAACACAAGTAAACACAAAATGCAATTTGTAAATGAAGGTGTTTATTATTAAAGGTGAAAAAAAATCCAAACCATCATGGCCATGTGTGAAAAAGTGATTGCCCCCCCTTGTTAAAACATACTATAACTGTGGTTGTCCACACCTGAGTTCAATTTCTCTAGCCACACCCAGGCCTGATTATTGCCACACCTGTTCACAATCAAGGCATCACTTAAATAGGAGCTGCTTGACACAGTAAGGTCCACCAGAAGATCCTTAAAAGCTACACATCATGCCGAGACCCAAAGAAATTCAGGAACAATTGAGAAAGAAAGTAATTGAGATCTATCAGTCTGGAAAGGGTTATAAAGCCATTTCCAAAGCTTTGGGAATCCAGCGAACCACAGTGAGAGCCATTATCCACAAATGGCGAAGACATGGAACAGTGGTGAACCTTCCCAGGAGTGGCCGGCCGCCCAAAATTACCCCAAGAGCGCAGCGACGACTCATCCAAGAGGTCACAAAAGACCCCACAACAACGTCCAAGGAACTGCAGGCCTCACTTGCCTCAGTTAAGGTCAGCGTTCATGCCTCCACCATCAGGAAAAGACTGGGCAAAAATGGCCTGCATGGCAGAGTTCCAAGGAGAAAACCACTGCTGAGCAAAAAGAACATCAAAGCTCGTCTCAATTTCTCCACAACACATCTTGATGATCCCCAAGACTTTTGGGACAACATTCTGTGGACCGATGAGACAAAAGTGGAACTCTTTGGAAGGTGTGTGTCCAAGTATATCTGGCGTAGAAGGAACACTGCATTTCATAAAAAGAACATTATACCAACAGTAAAATATGGTGGTGGTAGTGTGATGGTCTGGGGCTGTTTTGCTGCTTCAGGACCTGGAAGACTTGCCGTGATAAAAGGAACTATGAATTCTGCTGTCTACCAAGAGATCCTGAAGGAGAATGTCCGACCATCTGTTCGTGTACTCAAGCTGAAACGAACTTGGGTTCTGCAGCAGGACAATGATCCTAAACACACCAGCAAGTCCACCACCGAATGGCTGAAGAAAAACAAAATGAAGACTTTGGAGTGGCCTAGCCAAAGTCCTGACCTGAATCCTATTAAGATGTTGTGGTATGACCTTAAAAAGGCCGTTCATGCTCGAAAACCCTCTAATGTAACTGAATTAGGACAATTCTGCAAAGATGAGTGGGCCAAAATTCCTCCAGGACGCTGTAAAAGCCTCATTGCACGTTATCGCAAACGCTTGGTTGCAGTTGTTGCTGCTAAGGGTGGCCCAACCAGTTATTAGGTTTAGGGGGCAATCACTTTTTCACACAGGGCCATGATGGTTTGGATTTTTTTTCACCTTTAATAATAAACACCTTCATTTACAAATTGCATTTTGTGTTTACTTGTGTTGTCCTTGACTATTGTTTAAATTGGTTTGATGTTCCGAAACACTTAAGTGTGACAAACATGCAAAGGAACAGGAAATGAGGAAGGGGGCAAACACTTTTTCACACCACTGTATATATATATATATATATATATATATATATATATATATTATAAGATATTTACACTACCTATAGGTTAAAAAAAGGTAAATATGATAACCTGTCCTATCTGATAATGCTAGCAGCATAAGAATTAAAAATAGTCAATGTTGACTTTGAATTCTGCTTTAAGGCCTGTAATGGGTTGTAAAAATAAATATATTTTTTTGAGTTTGATTAAAAACATACAGTTTCCCCTGTGGTTATACAATGAGCGCCAAGGGGCAGAAGAAATACAGAAGCTTCCTTCTACTTTAAATCAGCCATCTAGATTGTGCCGTATTTAAAGTTATAATACCCTAGGGAAGTTTACATGCAGGTGGTACTTTTCTTGTCCCTAGTCATGCCATGTGATTACTGAAGTGTGAATGCAAATCAGAATGCGTTTTCTTTTATGGTCTAAATCAAACCTGTGGTTTACCCATAAATTCCCTCTCCAGCAGCAAATACTCAGCTGCCAGAAGCAAAAAAAATACCAGGAAATCTTGGATATGGAGGAGCATGTGAATTGCTCCATATTACTGTGCCAATCATCAAGCATCACTTCTGTCTCATGGGGAGATTGCACCGCACCGTGTAAGCAATAACTTGAGCAACATATACTATAGCGTGAAATTTCAAAGTTTTAGTGCTGGCAAAAGACACAGGTGCACCGTCCAGCTGATTGGCACTGATTGTGGCACTGATGGGCACTGAATGGCAGTATTGATTGGCACTGATAGTGGCACTGACAGAGGAGATCATGAAGCGAGAGCTGCTCAGTTTGTGAAGCTGTCAGCTAATGTAACTGCACGCAGGGAGAAGATCAGCTGTCACAACTCCACAGTGATGTCGCAGGTGGGTGGGACCGAGCAGCTATCAAACACAAGCCAATGATTGGGCTGCTCAAGAAGGGGGGAAGAGCCACATACATGTAGTGGCCTGCCCAGACCCCATCCCATTGGCTGGTGTTTGTTGTCCTTTCGGTCCCGCTGAGTTGTGACAGCTGGTCTCTCTCTCTCTCTGCAAGTAGTGACATTTGCTGACAGTTTCACACACTGTGCAACTCTCACCTCACGATCTGCTCAATGTTTCACAGGCAGCACAGGCTATACAATGCCTGGATGTAACATTTCAGATCAGATCTCGAGAGACAGCTCCAGGTGATTAGGGTGTGCCCAGGAACACCCAGCACACCACCTGCACACACCTATGCAGGGGGTTGAACACATTAAAAACAAGCCTATACCTCCAACCACACAAGCAAGGTGGATATAGAAATCTGCCCCTCAGGAACATTGAATTCTGACAGCAGGACTCTCCCCTGTCTTGATACACTGATCAGCAGCTGGCTGTAGCTGCTGGTCAACAACAAATTTCCAGCTTGTCTGTTCATTAGAAGCCAATCTAATTTTTAAAGCTTTAAAGGCTGCTGGCATCTTTCTGCCTGCACCAAAAGGTTGAAATCCTATGCAATGGGGTTAGATGCCCAGCATTCATGATTTCATAAGCTGACCATACACTGTTAGAATTTTTCACTGTTAAAATCACTCTAAATCTTCCAAAATTCTAAAGGTTAAAGTAGCTGGTCTGAAAATTGTTGGCCAAACAGGGCCAATCAGTTGCAGGTAGGGTTCCTGTATATTGACAGCCAAGCCGTTTGTGTGGATGGTAGAATCTGTTAGATTTATTTATTTCAGCCTGCAGGCTGAGCATAAGAAGCCTATTAGTGTGTGGTCAGTCTAAAGCCTGGAAGACACTATCAGTTTTTTTTGTTCAATCCAGAGGGCTGAACAAAAAAAAACAAAAAACTGAGAGGCTCGGGGGGAGGGGGAACTCAGTGATCTAATTATCTGATGTTAGTATGCCAGTGATGTCAGTGATGTCAGTGATCTCCCCACTAAGCTATTGTGTTCTGACAGGGGGACCGCCCCCCACCAAAACACAGCGGTCATCGTTCGCAGCCATTGGCTGCCATATCTGATTGAATGTCGATCGGATGCTGGTTTTCCAGCATGCCTGTTTGACAGAAGACAGCTTCTGTTGGACAGGTTGGTGTACACATGGGACAAGTGTTTTAGTTTTTTTGTTTAACCAGCCGATATTCAGCCTGTGTGTATTGGGCTTTACACAGGGTGGCTTCTTGTGCTCTCTGTAGCCCAAGAGAACTGAACAGACCAGAAGAGGGTAAGGAAAGGTTAGTAAATGCCCCTAGTAAGGGGGTGGATTGAATTGACTCCTTTGTGATACCTGGCAAATGAAGCCCATCATCTTTCAGTTTGGCTACATGATGCACTCACTACCCAGAGAGGGCTAGACAAGACAAAAAAAATGATAAAAACATACAAATGTTAAAGTGTTTGTGAAGGTTAAATTTTTTTTAATAACAATCACGTCATACTGTGCAACGATTTTTCACAAAGCAGCCCTGATCCTCCTCTTCTTGGGTCCCCCGCTGGCACTCCTGGCCCCTCCCCCTGCTAAGTGCCCCCAGAACAAGCTGCTTCCTCTGGGGGCACTCGTGCATTATCGCTCCAGAGTTGCCTCAGTTGCCAACCACCGGGCAAGGGTTGTTGAGATGAGGCACTTGTCCCCATCAACATGGGGACAAGGTGCTTTGGGGGGACACCAAAACACTCTCCCCATGTTGAGGGCAAGCAGCCTGATATGGTTCGGGGGCGCTTGTCCCCCCACTTTTCCAGCCTGCCATGGCTGCTTGCTCAGATAAGTGGCTGGTATGGATTTTGGGGGGGGGGGGGGCATGCCCTTTTTTTACATTTTGGCATGGCGTTCCCCTTAACATTTATACCAGACCTGAAGGACCTGGTATGGACTGGGGGGAACTTCACTGTTTTTTTCAATGGTTTTTCATCTATATTACCAGGAGCCAACAATACATTACAGTCACAAGCAATTTTGAATGACATTTTTTCCTTTAGCAATGTAATTTTGCTGTTGGACTCTAATAAACATCGGAAATATGCGCTACTTTACAGGCAGACTGGACCCCCCGATACGATATTTAAAGGAATATTTCATTTTTGTTTCACTTTAAGCATTCTTGAAATCACTGCTCCTCAAAAAAATTTCAGTTTTTAAAACTTTTTTTGCATTGATACATGTCCTCTGGGGCAGTACCTGGGTACCCATACACATTTTATGGCAATAACTTGCATATAAGCATTTAAAATTAGCACCTTTGATTTTTCATGTTTATGTCCGTTAGACTTTAACAGTGTTCACATGTTTGCACAAATGTTTTGCCTGTTCATATGTTCTGGTGCGAACTGAACCGGGGGGGGGGGGGGGGGGGGATGTTCGGCTCACCCTTACTCTCCATAACAGGGATTGTGTTGTTCGCTTATAAATACTTGATTATCATCCTTTACTTGCAGAATTCCACCTCTATGAAGACTAGGGAAGAAAGAAGTCCATAATGCTATATATTGTAGGCAGGAGCTTAAACCACAGGTTGAGATATGCTACCTTGTAGCAAAAAGCAAAATAGTGATTAGAAATATTGTTTTAAAATACTGATATTGTAAATTGATTGCTATAGACATTTCCATTTGACTTTGTGAAAGTGAACCTGTGCACACATTATAACTAAATACTAATGCAACAAATAAGATGGAATGCATAGGTATAGCTATTGAGTGCTGTGTTTCACCACGTCTACATTATTATGCAAGTAGAAAAGGCTCCCATGCACTGTGTGGTTACTGTGGGTAGCAGTGTTATTTTGATTTTAGAAAATAAAAACAGCTCTGATAACCTGATTTGTACAGAGATACCCCTGTCCAATTGTAGATTTTGTAGAAGCAATGATAAATAGTCAGGCTACTCTTGTGAAGAGCTTGTTTATTTCAGTCAGCCGAGAGCCACATGTAAAATATATTTCTTTTAGTTTCACTTCATAACTTCCTACTTCCTGTTCCCACCCCCAGGTCCTCACACAGCTATTTACATTGTCTCACAAAAGTGAGTACACCCTTCATATTTTTTTAAATATTTTATTATATCTTTTCATGTGATAACACTGAAGAAATGATACTTTGCTACAATGTATAGTAGTGAGTGTACAGGCCTCCCCTCTTGAAGACAGACTGCGCTGAGACCATGCTGGGAAACATCAGAAGACAATACCATCGGCTTATGCACATCAAAATACTGTAGGACAGGTGGACTAGTTAATTATGCTTTCAATGTATCCACAGCAACAGCATGTTGTTCAGTACAACACCAATCGGCATCTTGGCGCACAAGCTAATGGAGTGGAGATGTTATCTCACTGTAGTGATGAATGAACTACGAGAGATAATTGGTCATGCCAAGAATCCTTTGCAATCCATGTTTGTCCTCTGGAGCAGGCATTTCATGGATGGCTTTGTTTGTTTGACAGGCTTGACACCTTTATCTGTGAGAAGGTGTCCAACATATGGCCCATCTGAGACCCTGAATCGACATTTGGTAGAGTTGAGCTGCATATTGATGGCTCTGACATGGTCTAGTATACATTTAAGTTGTTTGTCATTGTCATGTTCAACGAAGGATCCCAAAATCAAGATTTCATATACAGTACATCTATTTCACATGGCTGTCAAGCAAACAGCTGTTCCATACTTCTCCAAAAGACTTTGCTTCCAGTTGAAATTCCATTTGGCATCCGTAAGCATTTGTGTTTCCCATATGGGGTCACAAATATTGCGAGTAATGATGATTCCTTATCCAGAGGGATTTGCCGGAATTCACATTTTGGATCTAGAATGCTGAAGACCTTTGCCTGTGGCATGTCAGTAATCATTTGCTCTACAGTTTTTAATAGGTGATAAGGCCTCAGGAGAACCTTATTGAGGTGCACAGGATCGATGCATATGAGAACAGTGGCATCTTTCTTGACTACTGCTGTCATGACAGACACTCAGGGGGTAGCCTCCAGCATTGGTGCAATGATGCCTAGTCTAGTCATCCTTTCCAACTCTTGCAAGACATTTTCTTTTATAGCCAGTGGGATCCTTTGAGGGGCACACACAGTAGGTTGTACCATTTCATCTAAGAGCATGTAATACATGACTGGAAGCTTACCAATAGTGTCAGTTCAAAATAAGTGGTACTTCTGGACCGAGTTGTATTAGATTTAAGCGCACACTGTCTGGTCTGGACAATGTGGAATAGCAGCTTGTCCCCTTATAGAACCAAGGTAGAAGTGCCCAGTGTCTCAATTGTTTGACTGCCATAAGCTATCAGGTTTACTTTATTTAACTGATCAATTTCAGCTTTGGGGTCAATGTTGTGCAATGTGGATAAGGACATGACATGGCATTTGGCACCAGTGTCATGTTTGTTGCATGCTGTTGAGAGGGTGGTGAATATTTCTTCCTTATTTGCAATTAGGTCCACACTTTCACAATGAAAACAGTTTTGGTGCTCATCACTTTACACTTCATTAATTCTGTGCACATTTTTGTTGTTTAGTATGACTAGATGGTGTCAACCATGCACCTCTATTTTGAGGCTTGGACTTACAACATTTTGCAAAATGATTCCATGAGTTACACCTTTTGTTAAAAGCTGGACACTTGTTGCGCTTATTAGTGTGTTCACTACCACAGTTGCTGCATTGCCTTTTGTTCTGTTGCACCTCAAACACTTCTGCCTCTCTTTTTAGTGGCCCTTTCAGAATGTTCAAACAACATACATATTGCGATGGCTGTTTCCAGTGTTAAATCTTTCTCCCTGAACAACAGAATAAAAACTGCATTATTGTAGATCCCACATACAATCCCGTCACATATCAGTTTATCTGTTAGAGCACTAAAATCAAATTTTTTAGCCAGCAGTCTCAGTGTGGCTGCATAGGATTGTATTCCTTCATCAGGTTTCTAAGCCATCATGTTAAATTAATGTCTGTATATTATCACATTACGCTGTGGTAAGCATATCTCATCAAATTTCTTGATTAAGACATCAGGGTCCTTTCTGTCCTCATTATCTTGAAAATGAAATTACTCATATTTATCTTGTGCATCTGAACCAGCAAAATTAAGAAGAGTGTAAGCTTGGACCTTTTTTGACTTGTCTGAAAGTCCTGCTTTGCTGTACACATCCTTACACATGCTGTACACTCTTTTGAATTTCAGACAGTTCTTAGCAATGTCATTATCAAAGATTAGGGGTTGTATGCCACATAGATTCTGAGCCATAATGTTTCAGCAATTCCACTTCTGTCACCATGTAGATTTTGTAGAAGCAATGATGAATAGTCAGATGAATCTTGTGAAGAGCTTGTTTATTCCAGCCAGCCGAGAGCCACATGTAAAATCGATTTCTTCTAGTTTCACTTCATAACTTTCTACTTTCTAATCCCACCCCCAGCTCCTTACACCCATACACATACATATTCTACACCAAATGTCCAATGGTTGGACATAGCATAGTGCTCAGACTGTGGACATGAATCTATTTACATATACTTAAAGTGGAATTCCAATTAACTAATCCTTAAAGTAGAGGTGCCCAACCAGTGGCACGGGGGCCACATGTGGCCCATGGAGCCCTCTGATGTGGCCCACGACCTCCTGCTCTGGGATGGCGGATTGGCAAGCCCAGATCGCGGGTTGCTGACCAGCCATCCCAGAGCATCAGTGTTGTGCATAAAAGTAAGTGGTAGAGGAAGTTACTATCTGATCCCCCTGTTACTATCTGATCCCCCCCCCCTTTTAATAATGACAGGATGTGTAGAAAGGTATCTGAAGAGGTGGTGTGTGTATATATATATATATATATATATATATATATATACACACACACACCGCCTCTTCAGATACCTTCTTTCTACACATCCTGTCAGTATTAGATCACTCTCAGATATTTTTAATTAATAGACTTTTGTTGTATACTCTGCAGTTGCTGTCGCCTCTTCTGTTGATGTAGCCTATCCTGTTTTGGCTGTGCACCTCGGCTATACTCAGGTACATTATTTTATTTAGATTGAGGGGATATATAGAAAATACACAAATGATTACATTAGTACACCCTTGTTCCCATTTAGGGTTACATTTCAACTTGATTTTTATTTCAGGATTTTCCGCTTTGGCCCCATTATATGCCTTTGGCCATTTCTCTGCTGTGGGATGTGGAGGGAGAGATAAACCGTCTCCTTGGGGGTTCCATTTATAGCACTCGGTCCTTTAGAGACTCTTCTTGATGCCTATGTGCTTTGAAATAGAGAATCTGCAGACACAGCTCTTACTGCATAAGTATTTCTCTTGTTTTTAAACGTTATATGATGGAATGTTGAAATTCTTCTTGCCACCAAAAATTATGTAAATGTATGAGTTAAACTCTCTATACAGTCATTTGTTCTACTATAACTCTATATTACCAGACATTTACTGTTCTTTAACTATGTTATAGATATATTTTCCGCTTCATACATCCCTGAAAAAGGGGAAAGATTGTACTCTGAAACGCATTGGGTGAAAGAGGACTTCATATATGTTTTCTTTCTCACAAATATGGTGACAATATCATGAACTGTCTAGACATTCTGTCTTTTCATGTTTTCATATGCATAATTTTAGCTACTATGTTTAATCATGAATAAATATTTTTTTTGTAATACAAATACTCTTTATACTCTTTCAATTCTATCCATATGTGCCTTTAAAGTCCACCATAGGGAATATTTTCCATTCTGCTTCTAATACTGGATGTGGCAATATATTGACATAATATTACCGTTCTGCTTTTTTTGTCTATGCATCTATGTACTGTGCCTCTGATAGCAGAGCTCCATGGCATCACAATCCCATGAGATCCGTGTTCTTGAAACCCCCCATGTGACCAGCTATGTCATAGGGGGGTGTCATGGTTAACACAGGGAGGATATTTGCATGTGTGCACTTATTGGTTTGCTGGGCTGTTGCCATGGTAGTGGTATAAAAAAAAGGGGCTTGGTTGATCTTTTCTGAGCATGTACAAGGTTCTGGCTTTGACAGAGAGGAAAGGGCGGAAGTACAGATGAGGCAGGAATCAGAAGGCAACTGCAAACATGGCGCCAGCTTAGGTAGGAACAGATAAAAAAGAAACCAAGCTGCAGAAACAGTAAAAAAGATCCTAGAATGCTAATTCTTATTCTGGTGAGTTTATAAATGCTATACATAGTGGCCAATGGCCATATGATTACTGGGCATATTTCTTCTGAGTTTACTTCCTCTTTAAGAAACCTCTATAAATGTACCTTTTGTCAGACTGCCCCAGTCTAGTTATATGATCTTGTTTCCGGGACATCTGCTGCTTTTCTGGGGGAGATCATGGTATTTGTTGGGAGACTGCAGAGTCAGTGAAGAGAGAGAGCGATATTTCAATGGGACACTGGGAAGCAGAGATTGATATCTCTAAAGACATTCTGTTACTGAACTGAGGTCCATTCTTTACCTGCAGTCCTTCTAATCATTACAAATTCTTCAAAGGATTTGATACATCTTGCTGCATTACCAAAGCAGATCAAGGGACATCTAAACTTTCTACAAAGAGAAATATGACATTGCCACTGTCAGAAAGAAATGACTGCCTGAAAGAAGTATGCCAAGTGCATTAAAAATAAGGGTCTTGTCATCGCACTGATGTGGCTCCTTAGGCATTTACTGAAGAAAATGGTATTTAAAAATACATGAGTGACATAATGCAGTCAGTAGATCTGTAATTTCTTGTCTACTTCCTGATGAATACAGATCTAACTTATATTACAGAAAGAAATGACATAATTATAAAAGAAAAACATCAAACACAGCTTGACAGCCATTGTCTCTGTAGATTACTGTCATGCTCTGTATGCTTTAGAATATATGGCATTTCTTATGATTACGAGGCTTGAAGCTCAAAGTGCTCACAGTAAATTCCCTTGCTGGGCTGTATTTTTTTAGTTGTAAAAAAAGTAACAGTTTTTTAGGGATATAGGAATCCTCGTAAAACCAATCATGTGCATATTATTTGTGTTCTTGAACCAAGAGAATCTTAACATATTGGTCCTTCCTTGGTTGAAAACAAATGTCTACGCATACTGTGTAGTAACCAATACCATTCAAAACCAAAATTCCACGAACTAAAGTCAAAATAGCAAAATAATGCATATGATTTGTTACTTTAGGTTGCTGTATATTGAACAGAATTATTGCAGGTTTCTGTATTTTGTGAAATAGAACAACGTATACTTGTAGGTAGGTGCTGTTAGCTAGTCTGGCTTTGTTCCAGAATAGTATCTGGTTACAGAAGATAGTGTCATCAGGTGATGGACCCCTTTTTAGTCAGAGCCCTCCTGTAGTGATGTAATAGGTGAGCCAGTGCCCACAGTTTGGAAGGTGCCCTAGTGCAGTTGGGACATGGGAGCCAAACACCTAAGATCTAAGCAAAGCCTGCAAGTGTAGGCCCTGGACAGGGCTGAAGGCCAAGAAGTAGATCTGTGCCCAGGAGATTGACCCTTATGGAGATGGGGGCTGGGCCAGGTTGCAAGTTTCTTCAGTCACATGGAGCCTGGTAAAATCACTGTTGGTCACTGCACCTTCCTGTGGGTGTGTTTGTATGTGTGAGTGGGCATGTACACAGATACACACACAGGTAGCAACATCACAGAAGACAGCCATTTGTTGCAAAAATGGCCATTTCAGGCAGTATCCAATTGCAGCTTATCGGTCCCTAGATGTGGTGGCTGCATTTGATTTTCATAGGCTTTTCCTTAATTTTTTGATCCTGTCTGTAACAAATTTTCTGTTCTCTGGCAACAGTGTTGATTTACCATATTGGTGGCGCTCCTGACTTGGGCTAATAACACCTCCTCCTCTCTATATCAATAGGGGTGGTGGTTCTGTGGTTCTTAGAGAAGAACTGGGGTGACTGGTGACACTGTTTGTTATCTTACTTTGGTGTACAGTTCTGCACTTGCTGAAAATGTACTTAGCTTGAAATAAACAAAAAGAGTGAAGACACCACAAGTAAGCACTGATATGCTGCAATATTACATTTTTTTCAGATTTTGGCCATACTTTAAAGCGGAACTAAAGTCTGCAATATTTATCTCTTTCCAGCAATTCAATGTCCCCTGGCAGTGTTGACATCTCCGCCTGGTCTTCTTCTGAGTTTGGCATATTTGGCTATCTTAAATGGCTTGTCTAGGATGGTGTAACTTCTGTGCTTGTACACTGGAGTAATTTATCTCAGCACTGAAGCTAACCAGGAATATACACTGAACTGCATATGCATTGTAAAGAAGTCTGTGAACAGGAAGGTGAAAGGCTATTTATTGCAGATGAGGTATAGTATGACTGTCTTGAAATAAAGGACCATGCTGCTTGAAATCTTTTTTTCTCTATCAGACAAATACATCAGACTAAAAGGACACACACCGAAGAATGATGGGAATAGAGTCCCTCTAAATGAAGGATGGTTGGGAGCTATGCCAAATTGCCAATGTCCGTTCCTGCGCTCATCTTAGGTGTGTGTGAATGAAAGGTGAATAAAGATGCACACAGCCATTAATTTTATGCAGCAAAACCACTGTATCTGTTGAGAAAGGGCACGTTGTTTAGCTGAGTCTGCAAATGCAGCTAACCACTCATCTTAATAAGTCCCTATGAGTCTTGAGGATCCTGAGCACCATTGCCACTACCTACAACAAGGAATGTTGCACAGACAACTTCCAGTGGGTTCTGGGAGTATTTCTGTTTCTTACAGTAAATCCATCATGACCACCTGGAGTACTACCAATTAAAAATATTGTATATAAAAAGAGGAAGTCAGCAAATCTTTTAATTAAACAGTTATGGCCCAACTTTTTTTTTTTTTTTAATTTTGGATAGAATAGGAAAGGATAAGAATCCCTGTCGGTTTATTCAAGTTCAGTTGGAAGGATTTTCCTTCACTTCCTATCCTGGAGATGAATGTGAAAGAAAAACTCTAAAAAGTGAGGGGTATTTCCCGCTTAGACAGTTGTCACTTGAACAGGTGTCCCCATTGGAATATTTGCCCTCATCTCTTGGGGTGACAACTCTAAACTTTTGAATTTCCCATCATTTACTGTCTTGGTGACAGCAGTCACCAGGACAAACATAGAGGGTAACTTACAGGCAATAAAGACTTGACAGGGATTGTAATCCTTCCCTATGCTATACAAAACTTTAAGGGCCAGTTAACACCACATAAATGCACTCCAGAAACATTCTGTATGAGTTTTTTTTCTTACAGTTCACACCACATGCAATTCCGGTGCTTTTTTTATATGGTTTTGCTATGTTCCAGTATAATTCTGTGCAGAAAAAATGCAGCATGTTCCACTTTTTTTGTTTTGCATCAGAAACTGACTGGAACTGACTGCATCGGTGTGAACTAGAGCTATTGGAATACATGGAACACACTGTGCATGCATTTTTCATCTGGTGTGAACTAGCACTAAAAGTTTTGGTTATAGATACAGTTTTGAAATAAAATAACATCCCCAACAAACTAGCAGTTCAACTTTGAATCTTAAGAAAGTATGTATACTTTTATAAAGTTGAAAACTACCCTAGACCACATGTAAACCTAAACCTATTCTCTGAAAATATGACTTTTTACTTCTACAGTGTGAAAAAATAAATCGAATCTTGTGTTAGAAATACATGCTGTGACTACTGAACATCTTTCAGTACTGCAAGTACAAATAACAGAATTTTTATAAAGAGACAACATGTCTTGGCTTCATCAAAAATAAAATGGTTGGTCCAGAGGACTATTCCATCAATGCTACGTTAGTATGTCAAATGGAAATAGATTAATTTTTGTAAATATGTACAAGAAAAAACCTTGACCAGAGGTAAACTTAAAAAATTAAAAACCAATAAATATGTAATAACTGATGTCTGGGGTATTGTTTTTTTATTTTATTTTTTTAATCCAATCACCATAGATGAATATATACAGTGTCAGGCATCCTTAAACTATGACCTGTAGGTTGGATATGTTTGCAATTGAAATAAGCACATATTTATAGAGGCCATAACCCTTTGCAGGGCGGCCTTAACTTTTGGGCTTACTGGTTACCTCCGCTTGGCTTGTTCTTCCACGTCTAGGGGTTCCCAGGGTTGGTACCCCACAACTTTGGATGCTGACACCAATAAAGTCCTTTTTAAAGGTTTTTATTTGCAGGGGTAACATCCAACAACACAGTCTCGTATGAGAAAAGAGGGCAAGGGTGAAAGCGGGGCTACCCTGGTCCAGAAACAGGAACAGACCACTAGGACCTCACAAACAAACCACCCATAGCACGTGACCTCAACATCTTAAGTACCCCTCCCCAAACTCCTCAGCGGGGCCCAGCACACCCACTGATTGGCTCAGAGGAAGCTGATACCCAAAAAGTCCAACCAGGCCTGGTTCTGGCCTGTCATGTGCACCTCACTGCACACAGCCCAGCCAAACTGATGTCAAAGTTAACCTACACAATTAACCCTCAGAACCCCATTAGCATTCTGAGGCAAAAACTAGATTTACACATGAATGACACTTTGTCCAAAGTGTCACCGCTACATATTATAAAGTGAAAGTTATATTAGTAATATATCCCCTTAGAGAAAGGGGTGGGGAAGGGTTCAAAAAGATAAATGTTATTTAATGGTTTGTACATAAATTAAAAAACTTTCAATAAAGAATACTGAATTAGAAAATAAATAAATAACTGGGGTATTGTTTTTTTTAATCCAATCACCATAGATGAATATACACAATGTCAGACATCCTTAAACTATGACTTGTAGGTGGATATGTTTACAATGAGTTGCAAGACAGCTGCAGTAACAGTAATGCTTTGAACACACGATCGCACATTCCAACAAAAAAATCCAAGGATTTTTTCCTACGGGTGTTGGCTCAAACTTGTCTTGCATACACACGGTCACACAAATCTTGTCAGAAATTCCGAACGTCAAGAACGCGGTGACGTACAACGCGTACGACGAGCTGAGCAAATTGAAGTTCAATAGCCAGTGTGGCTCTTCTGCTTGATTCCGAGCATGGGTGGAATTTTGTGCGCCGGAATTGTGTACACACGATCAGAATTTCCGACAACAGATTTTTTATTATTTTTTAAAATATGGAACGCTTCATGAATTTGCCTGTCTTCCTTGCGCAGGGGCCATGCTAATCCTCTCTGTATTGTTCCAATTTTAGTATATGTGCTGCCGAAGCAAGCCCGACAACGGATTTTGTTTTGGAAAATTTGAGAGCCAGATCTCAAATTTTGTTTGTAGGAAATTCCGATGGAAAATGTCTGATGGAGCCTACACATGGTTGGAATTTCTGCTGTTACTGTTTTTTTTTTTTAGTCAAGGACCAGAAAAGCAACAAGAGTGAGTCATGGATTGTTCCGACAACCCAACATTGTCACTGTTTAAGACCCCTTTCATGCTGGGGCATTTTTCAGGCACTTTCGGGTTAAAAATAGTGCCTGTAAAGCACCTTAAAAATAACTCCCCTGCAGCTCCAGTGTGAGAGCCACTTTCACACTGGAGTGGTGCGCTTGCAGGACCTTAGAAAAAGTCCTGCAAGCATCATCTTTGGGGCAGTGGATACACCACTCCTCCACCACCCCTGTCCATTGAAATGAATGGGCCGTGGCACTTTTCAGGTGCATTTAAAGAGCCACTAAACCGACAGTAAATTACCGCTAAAACTAACGGCGCTTTACCACTAACGCCCTGCGCGGCTCAGTGTGAAAGGGCTCTAACAGTCGCTGCCCGTGATCTGTTACTCATTCTTTCAATGATAATTTGGCAGCAGTCCAATGAAGCTGTGACATGTGTGCTGTAGGCCAGGGGTCCTCCAAGTCTACGGTTGTTTCGTGACTGCAGGAATAGGGCAGGTTCCAGTGCAAGCTTATGTGTGCCAATCACATTCTAAACAGAGCAATCTGCATTTCTAAAACAGGAAAACCTGCATATATACAACAGGATAACCTGCAGATCTAAAACAGGGCAACTTACAGATATTTTTTGTGGGCAGGAGTGTAGAAGCCAGACATTCTGGCAAATCACAGCCTGTGTATCCAGGCTCACATTCTGCAATGCCATATTAGAGCTTACTCTCACTCATAGTCCTTTTTTCCAGCAGTCTAAATGACCAAGAAATGGCCTTTTGTTTCAAAAGCTTAAAGACCCCTACAGAACATGATGTCAATCGGTACTTTATTGATTCAAATGCCACTGCATGCACAACTGCAATGAGAACACATATCAGGGTAAGTATGAATCTTAAAGTGGTTGTAAACCCTTACAAACCACTTTGACCTACAGGTAAGCCTAGATTAAGGCTTACCTGTAGGTCCAAGAAATATCTCCTAAACCGATACGGTTTAGGAGATATTTACCTGAAGACAGCGCACTGGGTAAGCCGCAGATGGCGGCGATATGCCGCGAGTGTTGGCTCCCGTGCGCATGCGTGGGAGTGACGTCATCGCTGCTCCGGCGAATCACAGCGCCGGAGCAGCGAGACCCACGTAGAGACCCACCAAGAAGATGGACGCTCGGAACTACAGGGGACAGCGGTGACTTTGCTGGCTCCTGTGTCAGGTAAGTGACACATAATGGACTACTATGCGATGCATAGTAGTCCATTATGCTTTACCTTTGCCGGGAATCAAAGAGGAAGTAAACCCATCAGGGTTTACTTCCTCTTTAAAGCTAAACTCCATCCAAGCAGCTAAATGTACAGCTGAAACAGATACATGGGAGCATTTTCACCTCCCATAGGGTTTTTTCAGTTTTATTACTTCAGTTAAAGCAATAAATCTTGGATTGGACAATGAAAGAACAGTAGACTGGTAAACTCATCCATCTGCTCTCATTCTTTTTTTAGCACACTTGATTGACCCCTAGTACTAACCTTCTCTCTCTGAGTGTAGTTTTACTATATAAATAACCTGTGATTCTGTGGTGGGCAGCAAAAGCCTGAGTTAGTCAGGATGACTATATTATAAAAAAGAATACATAAGCAGAGATCATTGTCAATAAAATTTGCATGGTCAAGCATGTTGGTCTTTTATTGTGATGGACAGGCTCCCTAAATAATAGAGAAGCATTAGAGGTTGGATAGGGTGTGGCCTAGCTCAGCTTTTTACAACACAAGTATAGATTTGTCCTGTTAGGGCTACTGGTATTACCTGGTCCTTCCCCAACACAGTCCTTTCACACTGGCTCCAAGAAATTTTTAAGGGATATATTTTTGTATGTTTTCAAAAGGAGAGGGGAACTTGGGCATGGGATACATTTAAAATGCTTTGTAGTCAGTAATTAGGGGACAATATTTTCAAGGAGTAGTAGCTAGCATTGAACATGACTGAAGACCATAAGGCAAGTCTTTGTGTTGGCATCTGGTTAACTTGTGTCCATGCAATACTGCTGGTACCCAGTGCTGTTTTAAGTACACTACCCAGTCACAGGGATCAGTCTAAGGTTACTACTAACAAGTCCCCAAAACAACTGCCACCTTCCAGCTTACTCAAGGTCCAGTGACTGAGTTGGAACATTGGGCTTTCTTTACTAAAACTGGAGCGTGCAAAATCTGGTGCAAGTCTGCATAGAAACCAATCAGCTTCCAGGTTTTATTGCCAAAGCTTAATTGAATAAGCAGAAGTTAGAAGCTGATTGGCTACAATGCAGAGCTGCACCAGATGCTAAGTGCTACTATTTTATCTACCCCATTGAGTCTACTAGCTTCACCTGGACCAAGGTTCCCATAGAACTTTATAAAACTTGACCTCCACCCAGGCATATGGTTCCTCTGATGGCCAAATTTGATGCAACTTAGCTTTTACATTGTCGAAAGATAAAGTAATAGACAACCAGCTGATTGCTATATGCCAGTCGGTGGCATATAAGGTAACATTTGGAAGTTGTTGCTGCTGTGACTTTTAGGGAAACTAAGAAGCACCACTGGTGGGTCTGGTGGAATAGTGATAGACAAAAGACAAAAAATAAACCAGAAAGCTTGGGTCTAAAGATTTTGTGCCAGGAAGCATGAAAAAGAATGCAAAAAGGTTTCCAACTTGGCTGCAACCACAAAAACAATTAGGAAAAATGTCAGGTGGAAACTTCCTAGAGGATATCACATGCTGCCTCATTTGTCATTTCAGCCTGGTTTCCTTAATTTTATAGCTAACAGAATTTTTATGGGTTGCTTCAAACATCTCTTTCCAGATTTTTGTATTATAGATGGAGAAGAGATATCATTCCCAGGAGTGCTAATTTCGGTTTAATATTTGGTACTTTTGTTTTGTTTTTTGTTGTTGTACATTTTTATCTATTATATATAAAACTTTTTCTTAACAATAACATGAAGCCAGAGCTTTTTTCATTATAGATATAAACAAAAAGTTATCATACATATAGGGGTTAATACACAGCAATTTTTTTTAGTTTTTGCATCAAGTCTTGTCTCATTAAAAAAAACAGAAATGAAGTACAATTATGCTGAGCTGTATTTGGCACATAAATCAGTACTCTGTTTTGGGTGTGTAAGCAAGTGACTGAGAGGTATCATGTCATCTCCTGAGTATAATGTTTGTATATTGTTGGATTTGTTTGGATTTAGAGCCCAACTCCAGACTAAGGATGAGCCGAACACCCCCCTGCTTGGTTCGCACCAGAACCTGCGAACAGACATAAACTTTGTGTGAACTTTAGAACCCTATTAAAGTCTATGGGACTCGAACGTTCACAATCTAAAGTGCTAATTTTAAAGGCTAATATGCAAGTTACTGTCCTAAAACGTGTTTGGGGACCTGGGTCCTGCCCCAGGGGACATGAATCAATGCAAAAACAGTTTTAAAAACGGCCGTTTTTTCAGGAACAGTGGTTTTAATAATGATTAAAGTGAAACAATAAAAGTGTAATATTTCTTTACATTTCGTACCTGGGGGGTGTCTATAGTATGCCTGTGAAGGGGCGCATGTTTCCTGTGCTTAGATCTGTCCCTGCACAAAGTGTAATTTCTGCAGGAAAAAAAGTCTTTTAAAATCACTTTGAATTGTCGGCTCCCATAATACAGAGAACACTCAATGAGTGTTCTCTGTATTACGGGAGCCGACAATTCATTCATTGATTAAAAAAAAAAAAAAAAGCGTGGGGTTCCCCTAAATTCAATTACCAGGCCCTTCAGGTCTGGTATGAATATTAAGGGGAACCCCGCTTCAAATTTTAAAAAAAATTGACATGGGGGTCCCCCTAAATATCCATACCAGACCCTTCAGGTCTGGTATGGATATTAAGGGGAACCCAGCATCAAATTAAAAATAAAATTGAAGTGGGGTCCCCCTAAAAATCCATACCAGACCCTTTATCCGAGCACGCAACCTGGCATGCCGCAGGAAAAGAGGGGGAACGAGAGAGCGCCCCCCCTCCTGAACCATACCAGGCCACATGCCCTCAACATTGGGAGGATGCTTTGGGGGTCTGTGACCCTTCAAAGCACCATGTCCCCATGTTGATGGGACAAGGGCCTCATCCCCACAACCCTGGCCGGTGGTTGTGGGGGTCTGTGGGTGGGGGGCTTATCAGAATCTGGAAGCCCCCTTTAACAAGGGGACCCCCAGATCCCGACTCCCCCCTGTTTGAAATGGTAAGGGTGTACAAAAGTACCCCTACCATTTTACAAAGAAAGTGTAAAAAAATGGTTAAATAAGACAAACACACTTTTGAAAAATTCCTTTATTAAAAATAAAAAAATAAAAAAAAGATTCCAGCGGTGGTAATCCACTCTTGCTATCCAGCAACGGATGATCATCTCTCCGGGGTCCAGCGATGGCTGATCTGATCCAGTGACGGGTGATTTTCAGTCTAGCGCAGTCCATCCATGCATCCATCTTCTGTCTCCACTGAGGAGACACTGCGGGGATCCCAGCGCTGATGTTTCTTATATTAGGAGGGCGGGGCCACCCGTCACCTGACCCCGCCCCCTCTGACGCTAGTGAGGGAAGTCAGGGGTTCCCCAATGACGTATGGGTCATTCCACCCCTCTCTGATGTAACGGAAACCTGCGTTACATCAGAGGGGGGCGGGGTCACCCATACGTCATTAGGGAACCCCTGGGTTCCCTCAATAGCGTCAGAGGGGGCGGGGTCAGGTTACGGGTGGCCCCGCCCTCCTAATATAAGAAACGTCAGCGCTGGGATCCCTGCAGTGTCTCCTCAGTGGAGACAGAAGATGGATGCATGGATGGACTGCGCTAGACTGAAAATCACCTGTCACTGGATCAGATCAGCCATCGATGGACCCCAGAGAGATGATCATCCGTCGCTGGATAGCAAGAGTGGATTACCCCCACTGGAATCTTTTTTTTTTTTTTTAATAAAGGAATTTTTCAAAAGTGTGTTTGTCTTATTTAACCATTTTTTACACTTTCTTTGTGAAATGGTAGGGGTACTTTTGTACCCCCTTACCATTTCAAACAGGGGGGCTGGGATCTGGGGGTCCCTTTGTTAAAGGGGGCTTCCAGATTCTGATAAGCCCCCCACTCGCAGACCCCCACAACCACCAGCCAGGGTTGTGGGGATGAGGCCCTTGTCCCCATCAACATGGGGACATGGTGCTTTGAGGGGTCACAGACCCCCAAAGCATCCTCCCAATGTTGAGGGCATGTGGCCTGGTATGGTTCAGGAGGGGGGCGCTCTCTCGCCCCCCCCCCCCTCTTTTCCTGCGGCCTGCCAGGTTGCGTGCTCGGATAAAGGGTCTGGTATGGATTTTTAGGGGGACCCCCACGTCAATTGTTTTTTAAATTTGACGCGGGGTTCCCCTTAATATCCATACCAGACCTGAAGGGCCTGGTAATTGAATTCAGGAGAACCCCACGCTTTTTTTTTTTTTTTTTTTTTTTTTTATCAATGAATGACTTGTCGGCTCCCGTAATACAGAGAACACTCATTGAGTGATTTTAAAAGACTTTTTTTCCTGCAGAAATTACACTTTGTGCAGGGACAGTTCTAAGCACGGGAAACATGCGCCCCTTCACAGGCATACTATAGACACCCCCCAGGTATGAAATTTAAAGGAATATTACACTTTTATTGTTTCACTTTAATCATTATTAAAATCACTGCTCCTGAAAAAACTGCAGTTTTTAAAACTTTTTTTGCATTGATCCATGTCCCCTGGAGCAGGACCCAGGTCCCCAAACACTTTTTAGGACAGTAACTTGCATATTAGCCTTTAAAATTAGCACTTTAGATTTCTCCCATAGACTTGTACAGGGTGTTCCGGCTTTTCGAATTTGCAGCGAACAGCTCAAATTGTTCACTGTTCGCTGAACAGGTGAACAGGCAATGTTTGAGTTGAACATGTGTTTGACTCAAACTCGAAACTCATCCCTACTCCAGACACCGTGATAAAAAAAAAATATATATATATATATATATATATATATATATATATATATATATATATATATATATATGTATATATATATATATATATATATATATATATATATATATATATATATATATATATATATATATATTGTAATATTTGGGGGTTATTTTAGCTTAAAGGTAGAGCTTACCAGTGAGCTGAGTCCACGCCAGATATGCCGTTTTAAGGGCTTGTAGGCCCACTTTTATTAAAGAAAGAAAAGTCCGATAACAAAATAGTTGCCCACACAGGGGTTACAGCTTTCCACAGCAATAATGTACGTAGAAACCAAAAATACCAAGCCACCTGGCTCTCTTTAGCAGCACTGCTGCTCAGACTTCTGCTGCAGCCCTCTTGGCTCTTTAACAGAGTTCCTGTACACCCAGTACCTCAGCACTCTTTACTAGCTTCTTTTTTTCAGCCCACAAGCTTGGACCCTCTGTCTGCTCTGACAGACCGATCTGTGCAGACATGCACACTTCTTCTCCCTTACTCGCCTGGACTCCTCGGGAGGGTGGAGCCCAGAACCATGGTGTTGGCTTTGTTTTAAGCCCAAGACCCACCTGTGCAATCATCCAGCCAGACTGCTGGCTGGTCCCAAAACCCGGTCCCAGGATTGGAGAATCCGTACTACCACAATATATATATATATATATATATATATATATATATATATATATATATATTTACAACAATAATAAACAATAATATGTTCACACAATAAAATTTTTATTTGTTTTCTTACTTGAATAGTTCTCTGTAAGCTCAATTAAGCTTACAGCAGAAGTGTCACTTCCCATTCCAGGCCATATCAGCCATTCACATAGCACAGGCTTAGCATTTGTTGATTATTATGAGGTTAGAGTTATAAAGATCAGTGACATCAAATAGCATATGGGGGAATACTTGGAGGATTCACAGAACATGTAATATTTTGAAAGAATACATAACTGCATTTAAAAGTGTTTTTTTTTTTTTGTTTTTTTATATATGAATTTCAGATACACTGTCACTAATTATATACAGCTGATTCAAAATGACTGATATTATTAGTATTGCATTGGTCTGCTTTTCAGTTGTTTCCATTAACACTGACCAATATGTGACTAATGGGCAATTCATTTTGAATCCTTGTTAGACAGTGCCCTTAATAATTAATTTTTTTACTGGTTTCAGCTGAAATCTGAATGGTTATTGCAGACTAGTGTCATCCAAGGTTGCTGTAACATTTTAAAACATTTTATTTGGTCATTAAACCAAAAAGTGGCTGTTCTGATTACCAGCCAGCCTCAGGAGTCGCTTTGTTCCACTTGCACAGTGACAGTTTTCCTTAGCTACCAGAAGCCATCAGGCACAAAGTTGCTGCTGTAATGTTACTGAGGGATTTCCTGTTTATGAAAGCAGGGACAAGTGAAAAAGGAAGTCTGAAAGCAATAATATTTTTGCAAGTCCAGATAAGAAGATTTACAATGCTTTGCAGTCATTCTTCCATTCGTCAACACTGAGTAGGTCACTACCTGCCAGAGAAAGGGTTGTATGTCATGTACTTAGGGGACAATTCAATTAAAGTGGACCTTCTGTAATTTCTTCAACTTTCCATTTATTAAATCCTCAGCCCTTGTTGTGTTAACTTTGGATAGTAAAACATTTTTTTTCTGCCAGTAAATACCTTATACAGCCCTCTTCCTGTTTCTTGTCTGGTAAAAAGCCTAGGCATCATGCACAGCTCTCTCTCTCTCACTCTTGTGAGAGTTTGCCAAGAAGGGAGGGGGGATAAGTCATAAGAGAGCCAATGAGAGCTGCAGGGCTGGAGGTGTGCCTCTGTGTAAAACCAGGAAGTGAACAGGCAGCAGCTTCAGTTGCCCACGGTTAAATTGGCTGCAGCCAGACTTAGTGGAGGGAGATTTCTGCAGCATATTTGGAAAGTAGAGAATCACAGTATATATAAAATAATGTGCAAAGTGGTTGGAGGGAAGCTTCAGAATAGCAGACTGCAGTTCCTCTTTAAGGCTGGATTCACACCAATGCAGTTTTAGTGCTTTTTGCATTTTGCAGATTTGCACTACAGTCCATTTAATATGGTTTCATATGGAACAAGTTCTGTAGTGCAAATCTGCAAAATGCATAAAAGCACTAAAACTGCATAGGTGTGAATCCAGCCTTAGTTGCTATGCCCACAGGGGCGAACTGACCCATCGGTCATTCGGTCGCCGCCCGAGGGCCCGGAGCAATTAAGGGCCCGTGGCCGTCCCAACGAGAGGCCCCTTGAAGCGGCTGTAATAATACTGCTAACAGTGCGCTGCTCCCCGCCGGCTCCTCCTTCCCTCCCGTCCGTCGCCGGTGTTGAACTGTACACTACATCACCTAGGACGGACGAGAAGGGAGGAGGGGCCGGCGGGGAGCAGCGCGCGGTTAGCGGTATTGATTACAGGCATGACCGGGGTGAGTGAAACTTTTTTTACTGGAGGGCCGCCATCGGAGGGAGGGGGTGACCAGTACAGATGTATGGAGCCCGGGCCAGTCTTCAGTGTGCTCTCTCCCCTCTCCACACTAACCCCCTGTATGCTCTCCTCCCACAGTGTTGCCCTGTGTGTCCCCCTCACCAGTGTCCAAATGTCCCCCCCCAGTGTGTGTCCCCCCCAGTGTGTGTCCCCTCTCCAGTGTCCCCCCAATATTCCCCTGTGTGTGTCCCCCTGTGTGTCCCCTCCCCAGTATTCCCCTGTGTGTGTCCCCCCCAGTGTCCCCCTGTGTGTCCCCTCCCCAGTGTCCCCCTGTGTGTCCCCTCCCCAGTGTCCCCCTGTGTGTCCCCCAGTGTTCCCCTGTGTGTCCCCCCTGTGTACTCCCCCCAGTGTCCCCCTGTGTGTGCTCCCCCCACAGGGTCCCCCGTGTCCCCCCCAGTATTCCCCTGTGTGCTCCCCCCAGTGTTCCCTGTGTGCTCCCCCCCAGTGTTCCCTGTGTGCTCCCCCCAGTGTTCCCCTGTGTGCTCCCCCCACAGTGTCCCCCTGTGTGCTCCCCCGCAGTGTCCCCCTGTGTGCTCCCCCCACAGTGTCCCCCTGTGTGCTCCCCCCGCAGTGTTCCCCTGTGTGCTCCCCCCACGGTGTCCCCCTGTGTGCCCCCTGTGCCTCCCTGTGTGTGCCCCACCCCCACAGTGTCCACCCTGTGTGCTTCTCCCCCTCCCCAGTGTCCCCCTGTGTGCTTCCCCACCCCATACAGTGTCCCCCTGTGTGTTCTCCACCCCCACGGTGTCCCCCTGTGTGCTTCCCCACCCCATACAGTGTCCCCCTGTGTGTTCCCCACCCCCACGGTGTCTTCCTGTGTGCTCCCCACCCCCCACAGTGTCTCCCTGTGTGCTCCCCCAGTGTCCTCCTGTGTGATTCCCCCCCCCTCCCCAGTATCCCCCTGTGCCCCCTCCCCCTCCCCAGGGTCTCCCTGTATGCTCTCCCCCCACAGTGTCCCTCTGTGTGCTCTCCCCCAGTGACCCCGTTTGCTCCCCAACCCCACAGTGTCCCCCGTGTGCTTTCCCCCTCCCCCAGTGCCCCCCTGTGCCCTCTCCCCTTCCCAGGGTCTCCCTGTGTGCTCCCTCCAGTGTCCCCCTGTGTGGTTCCCCCCTCCCCAGTGTCCCTCTATGTGCTTCCCCCCCCCCCACAGTGTCCCCCTATGTGCTTTCCCCCCCACAGTGTCCCCCATGTGCTGTCCAACCCCACAGGGTCCACTGTGTGCTCTCCTCTTCCGCCAGTGTCCCCCTGTGCACTCTCCCCCTCCCAGGGTCTCCCTATGTGCTCGCCCCAGTGTCCCCCTGTGTGCTCCCCCCAAATGTCCCCCTGTCCAGGTGTGCCTTGGGACGCAGGGGGCCCCATGATCTTCTATTGCCCGGGGGCCCCATCAGTTGTCAGTCCGTCCCTGAATGCCATTCAAATTCATTCTATAATGTAAGATAACTATTTGCTATTATAACCTAGACACATATTTTACCTTCATATTTGAATTGGTGGCAATCAAATTTAATAGAGTACATTTTTAATAATAGGTTACACTTTAAGTCTTTAGCCTAAGAAAAAACTTAAAATATAGAAAATAACACAGAACTGTTATATATAAAAGAACTACTCATGGAGCTCAAAAAAGTAGTTGCTTTTCCTTCTTCACAAGCTATTTGATGCTAAATTTTGTCTGATGTTCTTCAGCTTACAAAAATTCAGCATTGCAAAATTCTAGTGACAAAGTGCAGGATAAAGGCACTGAGAAATGTAACTGTAAAAAAAGGGAAGATTTAAAAAAAAAATGCACTACCATAAAAAAAGTTTCTCTGCGCTAAATATTAGGTTTTAGCTAGCATAAATTAGAAGCAGTATTTTTACAGAAAAAAAATGCCAGAAAATGTTTATAAATACGTGAAATTATCTAAAAAAAAAAATGTTAGCCAAATGATCATCACCCTGAACAAAATGGAAAAACAATAATCCATATTTTTCATTATAGTGATTTCAGCTCTTTTGTTGTTTTATTTCTGGTTTATCAAATGAGTCAAATATTTCTAAAATGTTGTATTAAATGGAGAAGGCTTTCCCATTCTTGGGCCCACCATGTAAGGATATTATCCTGTGTGTAGAGATGATTTGACTACTGGACACACACAAATGAAGACCCTCTTCTCTATTATACCATGGAACCTTATTGTTTTCTGTCTGCTTAGTTTATATTACCATACCCAGTATGTATTTTGTTAGTTTCTGCAATTACAATTGTGGCTTTCCTTTTTCTTCTATATGATCTGACCAAAATGTTGTGGGTGGCTTTAATATGCACTCATATATACAGGTATGCATACGTTTGTCTTTTATGACTGTGTTTATACCTTTTGGTCCATCATAGACATTGTTCTATTGTACCTCAATATTTGAAAAACGTAATAAAAGGAGATTAACTATAAATAGAGAAGGTCTACGTTTTTTCTCATTAGATAGAGTTCACATGCTGTTCATGCCATTGAGACTTTCAGGCCTATCCAGAAGCAAGTATCTGCATCTGCAAATGATCTGCATACTTCCAGGTCAGTGTCTCAGGAGTATTGATACCCCCATCAAATCATTCTCTGCAGCTATTACCTTTTGTACCACCACCCCCTCCCTTTAGAATGTAAGCTCTATGAGCAGGACCCTCCTGTACCTTTTGTATTGTACTGTAATTGTGTTGTCTCCCCTATACATTTTAAAGCGCTGCCTAAAACTGTTGGCGCTATATAAATCGTTAATAATAATAATAATATTGAAGCCAAAGGCAACTAGCATTTTCAGAAACAGGTCAGCAATGGCAGCCACAATATTATTGTAAATTCATTCAAATATATAATTTACAATGATATATTGTTTTGTCCTATAAGCTTATAAATCCAGAGTATATATTTATTTTGAGGATCACATTTCTAGTTTTGCACTAGTACGTTTCACATTTGTAATGTATTTTTCAGCTTATAATATTTTTGGTTGCTTGGGTCCAAATCCAAATCCCCCCCCCAAAAAAAAACCTCAGCATTATTACATGCCTCTCACTGACAATAATGTACTCCTTATACCCTTGTTTCCCTGAATAAAAATAATAAGCGAACATGCTGTTTATTACAAAGTCACATCTGCCCTCGAAAATGAATTGGTTAAATAAAACCCTTCTACTGAATGCCCAAATGAAATCCAATAAAGCGCTTATTTAGTGCCAACACGTGCTTTGTAGCTAAACAAGTCACCAGGCAAATTATGCTGTCCCCTTAAAATGTTTCAGTATCAGCCTGGGATTCTAGTAATTGGCTCTCACGAGCACCGTACTATGAATATTTCATGAACAGCTAAAAGCGTCTGTTTTTTTTTTCTTTCCTGCAGGTTGGGTTGTTCAATGCCAATACAAATCTCTGAAGGATTTTCTTTTCTTTTTTCTTCTCTTTCCTTATACTGCACTGTCATATTGACTTTTTCTGAGCGGCAGCTTACATTCCCAAATTTACAACCTAACTGTAAAAAATATCATAGATTTAAATTTCAGTAAGGAGTTTGAATTTGCCCCTCCAAAATTCAAAAAAATATAAAAAAATAAACTGTAATTATGAAGGTTGTAACAGTTAAAATGATTATAGACTGATCTCTAATTGAACTCAAACAGCCACATATAAATGTCATACAATATAAAGTCTTATATTCAGTGGTGCTTTCGTCAGAGAACATTGTAAAGTGACTATTTTCCTTGCCTATGAAAGGCAAAGAAATAAAAAACCTCTTGAATTCCTCCCTCAAATTTTTGTTTTATATATAGATATATATATATAGATATATAGATATATATATATATGTACATACACAGTATATGATGCAGGGGCCCTTGCTCCTTAAAGTGGTTATAAACTGCGGCCTTTAAAAAAAAAAAACGGAAGGCAATGCATTACATACTAGCACATTATGAAATGCTTAGCTTAGAATGAAGCCCTCCAGCGGCACTCTGTCACTGATGACAGGGCTTCCATCTTCATCCGGTCTTCCTTCTGTGTTCGTGTGCTTTAAATGTCTGACTGGTAGAGCTGCGATTACTTCACTCCCGTGCATGTACACAGGAGTCATGGCCGCGGATCAGAGGTCTGAAGGGATGGCACGGGTATGGCGTCCCTTTAGCACGCATGCGCTGGTGACATCACCGGCTGCGTGCACTGTGAATATCTCCTAAACGGTGCAAGTTTAAGAGGTGTTGCCTATACCTATAGGTAAGCCTTATTATAGGCTTACCTGTAGGTGCAAGTAAAAAAATCTTCAAATGAAACCTGTCTTGAGATTGCTGAATACAATGGTAAGCAATAGCAATGGGTCTGCCATCAAACAATCAACGTCTATTTTTAGAAGGATGTTATTTAGACAATCCATAGTTCTCCCATGACAGATCTACTATAAAGAACAACTTACTTTCATAGAGACTTATTATCATCAATTAAACTGAAATTGAATATAAGGAAATAATGAATAACATAATTGGCAAACCATAGATTTATACTTATAATAGTTTAGCTATCCTACATAATTCTTATTAAAGTATGTCTAAAGCCAGACCATTTTTTTAGTTTTGGACAGAATAAGTAATAGCTAGAATCTCATATATCAGGTTATTTTTGGCTATCTTGGTCACAGTGGGTAGATTCCCTTCAGGAATTGTCGCCAAAGGTATCCCCTGAACAAGGAACAAGTGTCCAGTGAATGGCCCCACTGGCCCCTGCGTCTTTCAATAAAAGTTGATCATTCAATGCACTTTTGTCAAAGGAGACTCCTAGAAAAATTTTGTCCAAACAGTGTCTACATCCAATCAGAAGCAGCCACCATTCAGGTATTCTGACAGCGGCCACCAACAGCCTCATCCAAAAAGGGTCCATCCACACTGTTTAGTGCTGATTGAGGAATATATTAGAGATTCTATTAGTGTATGGCTAACATAACCTCTTAGCGCATGCTAATATGCGGCCTCTCTGTGATCAGGCCTTGGTGCCGAGCAGCCGCATATTTGCGTGCAACAGCACCCACATCGCTGTTCCAAGAGCACTTGCCTTGCGTGCTCCTGGCATAGTGACTGGAGGATCACAAAAAGTTCCCAATCGCCAATCACATGGCCACAAGCCCAGCCTCCCGGCATAGCAGACAAATAGAGCGGATTATCCACTCCATCAGAGCCATGGACAGCAATAAAAAACTGACAGGGATTTAACTCCTTGCCAAATTAAATCAAATTTAGGCTTAGGATACCCAAAATACATAAAGTGATACACAACTATGTATTCTGGAACTATTTGAATATGGTAAATAAATACAAATGTCAAAATATTAAAGGGGAGTAATAAAACCCTCCTCAATTTACATAAAACATTTCCTAGCATGTCACAATATTCATCAATAGTATCATTTTTAATAATACATTTAATAATAAAATTGTGCCTTTTTATACAGACAGGAGCTGCTGGTTGTCTTTTTCTTTAGCAGTGCAACTTTCCTTAAATCAGTTTATGCAATAGCACAAAGTAAATTAGACCAATATGCACTTACTTTTCAGTAATCTAACAAAGATCTACTAGCTGTTCTAAGGCAATGCACTACATCACTGTTGCCGCTTGCACTGCTTTATTAAATAAGCCACTGTCGGCCTGCCTCGGAAAATAAATTAATGTACTGTATTTCTCTCTAAAACAGATTTACAGATAGGAAAAAATAAGCATGTGCCATAGCAAAACACGATTTGCCTTTCAATGCTTTTTTCATGCTGCATGTACCTAACCCCTATTATCTCTTTGATCCCCGAAACGCAGTTGTCAATAAAACTGATTTATTTGTTTACTAGAAAACTGTGTTTGTCAATATAGGGGAAGTGCAGTTTCAAATTGCGCTGCTCAGAAATGTCATTGCTATCTCAAAATTTATTGCTTCTGACGAAACTGGCTTTATTGTGAGCTTGTGTCTGCAGAAGGAAAATTTGATTGTTAGCTTCACCTAAAGCAAGTACACAAATTGATGGTTAGATACTGCCAAATTATACGTTAATGCTAGCAATGGCAGCTCAGTGATTAGCACTTAACTTTCAATGCAGCAATTCTGAACCCAGTTTCTTTTAGGGATAGCATTTGAATGGACTTTGTATGTTCTGATCATGTGTAGCACAATCCATAAGCACCCTAGGAGGCTAAATGGCTACAAAATACTACATAGAGAACTGGGATCAGTGAAAAAACTGATACAACCTACATCCAATCAAAATGAGATTAGTAAGAAGAAGTCCACCCTCTAAAAATAAGAGAACATCCTACAAAATGAAAAATGTCATCCTTATTGAATGATATCATAAGTCTGTCTAATCAACATAGCAGACCTAATGGTGAATGCCATCACTGTAAGTACACAAGTTAATCCCTCCGGTATAACATTCCACTGAACCATATAACGCTTTTTTATTTTTTACCATATAAAGGAAATGGACCAAATATTTTGAAAAACAAAATGTTTTCCTTACATTCTAGTATAAAATTATATTAAATAATGACCCTTTTAGGGAAGTGGACAATTTTTGACAACATTTATTGGAAATTAAGAAACATGTAGTATTGAGGCAGTTAGAAAATAAATTAAGGTGCGTTTAGCTTTTGAAAAGTCACCCACTTACCCTCTTCTCTGCTCACGATTGACGCCAAAAAGGCCTTTATTGATACAAAAAGTCAAAACTTCACAGGCTAAAAATAGACAACAATATTGGGGTTTCCTACCCTAATGAGAGCATAAGTGTTATTTGTGATTAGTGATGGACGAACTTCCGACGGGACGTTTCGCGAACGCGAAACGCGAACGGGCACAAACGTTCGCGAAAACGACCGTTCGCCGCGGGCTCCATTGACTTCAATGGGAGGCGAATTTCGCAAACCTTTAGGTCGAATTTGCGGCCACGGGGTAATTATTAGGGGGTAGCACGTAGTCCCACCACCTGGACAATAGCATAATACATGTATGAGGTGAATTTGGGATCGATAACTACAAGCATTTTTTTTTTATTTGGGAAATTGTTCTGACAATTCAGGACTATGGAGCTAATGAAGGCAATGGAGGAGAGGGAAGGTCAGGGACCAGGGTAGGCAAACAAGAGGGTGCAGGAGATACAGAGCACTGACAGCAGCACCGTAATACAGAGCACTGACATCAGCACCGTGACATACAGCGCTGACAGCAGCTCCGTGACATACAGCGCTGACAGCAGCTCCGTGACATACAGCGCTGACAGCAGCTCCGTGACATACAGCGCTGACAGCAGCTCCGTGACATACAGCGCTGACAGCAGCTCCGTGACATACAGCGCTGACAGCAGCACCGTGACATACAGCGCTGACAGCAGCTCCGTGACATACAGCGCTGACAGCAGCTCCGTGACATACAGCGCTGACAGCAGCTCCGTGACATACAGCACTGACAGCAGCTCCGTGACATACAGCGCTGACAGCAGCTCCGTGACATACAGCGCTGACAGCAGCACCGTGACATACAGCGCTGACAGCAGCTCCGTGACATACAGCGCTGACAGCAGCTCCGTGACATACAGCGCTGACAGCAGCTCCGTGACATACAGCGCTGACAGCAGCTCCGTGACATACAGCGCTGACAGCAGCACCGTGACATACAGCGCTGACAGCAGCTCCGTGACATACAGCGCTGACAGCAGCTCCGTGACATACAGCGCTGACAGCAGCTCCGTGACATACAGCGCTGACAGCAGCTCCGTGACATACAGCGCTGACAGCAGCTCCGTGACATACAGCGCTGACAGCAGCTCCGTGACATACAGCGCTGACAGCAGCTCCGTGACATACAGCGCTGACAGCAGCTCCGTGACATACAGCGCTGACAGCAGCACCGTAAGCAGCCCCAGGAGGAAGTCAGCACAGCACAGGGATGGTGTGATCCCCTCATAATAAGAACCCCCAGGAGGAAGTCAGCACAGCACAGGGATGGTGGGAGCCCCTCATAATAAGAACCCCCAGGAGGAAGTCAGCACAGCACAGGGATGGTGGGAGCCCCTCATAATAAGAACACCCAGGAGGAAGTCAGCACAGCACAGGGATGGTGGGAACCCCTCATAATAAGCAGCCCCAGTAGAAATATGACACCGCTCAACCTCTTCAAAGAGGAGGGTAGGGGCATATAGTACGGTGTGCTTTTTTGGGTCAGGGAAGTGAGCCAAATGAATTAAGAAGGTCTGTGTGCTTGATTCCAAAAATTGTTTATAGACATATACATGGTCTACTGATCACATGTGTTGAATTCCTCCGAGATCCATGCCTCATTCATTTTTAGAAATGTGAGGTAGTTAACACTGTCGTGAGCTAGGCGAGTACGCTTATCGGTCACAATCCCCCCTGCTGCGCTGAACGTCCTTTCGGACAGGACACTGGATGAGGGGCAAGCCAACAGTTCGATTGCAAATTGGGCAAGCTCTGGCCAGAGGTCAAGCCTGCCCACCCAGTAGTCTAGGGGTTCATCACTCCTCAGAGCGTCCACATCGGCCGTTAACCCAATGTAGTCGGACACCTGACGGTCTAGGCGTTCCCTGATGCTGGATCCGGATGACACCTGTCGATGGGTCGGCTGAAAGAATGACCTCATATCCGAAGTCACCAACACATCTTCAAACCGGCCTCTTCTTGCAGGCGCTGTTGGATTGGTACCCGCAAATCCTTCTCTGGGAGTGGGAATTGCTCCTCTGCCAGCGCACGCAAAAGCAGAATGCAGCATTTCTCGAAGCAAGGCCTGGAAGTGCTGCATTCTGACAGCCCTCTGCGACGGCGGTAACATTTCCGCCATTTTGTGTTTGTACCGGGGATCTAAGTACGTTGCCACCCAGTACTGGTCCTTGACCCTCATGCTTTTTATACGGGGGTCCCTATTAAAACACTGGAGCATGAAGGCCCCCATTTGCACTCAAGCGGAAGGTATGTGGTGGTGGTGGTGTTGTTGGTGGTAGTGTCTTTGGGGGTGCACATAGCAGAGAGTGAAGAAGAGGGTGCAGATCGAGAGGATGAGGAGGGTGCAGAAGAATAAGGCTGAGTGAGCCACTCAACCAAGTCTGGTGCGTCCTTTAAAGTAATTGAACGCACCTTCTGCAACTTCCCACTTTGGCTCAAGGCTGTTGCTCCTGCCCTACCCCTACCACCCCTGCGGAAGGGCCTGCCTCTTCCTCTGCCTGTCATTTTTTAAATCACCCTGTGACAAAACTCTTAGTCCCTATACCGCTGAAGGACTGCTGCAGTATAGGGCAGCGGTCAGCAGTAGTGCACGTCAACCCTATGTATTGTGGACCGATAGCGGTCCTTACAGAACAGCAGACTGTACTGCACTCAGGCCTATGTACCGTAGCACCCTATACCAAGTTACCAGTCCTTATAAAAACTTTTGTGGACCAAGCAGGTTGTGTGTTAGTGATTAGCAGACTGTACGTCAGTCCCTATACCAATGAAGGACTGCTGCAGTATAGGGCAGCGGTCAGCAGTAGTGCACGGCAACCCTATGTATTGTGGACCGATAGCGGTCCTTACAGAACAGCAGACTGTACTGCACTCAGGCCTATGTACCGTAGCACCCTATACCAAGTTACCAGTCCTTATAAGAACTTTTGTGGACCAAGCAGGTTGTGTGTTAGTGTTTAGCAGACTGTGCGTCAGTCCCTATACCGCTGAAGGACTGCTGCAGTATAGGGCAGCGGTCAGCAGTAGTGCACGGCAACCCTATGTATTGTGGACCGATAGCGGTCCTTACAGAACAGCAGACTGTAACGCACTCAGGCCTATGTACCGTAGCACCCTATACCAAGTTACCAGTCCTTATAAGAACTTTTGTGGACCAAGCAGGTTGTGTGTTAGTGATTAGCAGACTGTACGTCAGTCCCTATACCAATGAAGGACTGCTGCAGTATAGGGCAGCGGTCAGCAGTAGTGCACGGCAACCCTATGTATTGTGGACCGATAGCGGTCCTTACAGAACAGCAGACTGTAACGCACTCAGGCCTATGTACCGTAGCACCCTATACCAAGTTACCAGTCCTTATAAGAACTTTTGTGGACCAAGCAGGTTGTGTGTTAGTGATTAGCAGACTGTACGTCAGTCCCTATACCAATGAAGGACTGCTGCAGTATAGGGCAGCGGTCAGCAGTAGTGCACGGCAACCCTATGTATTGTGGACCGATAGCGGTCCTTACAGAACAGCAGACTGTACTGCACTCAGGCCTATGTACCGTAGCACCCTATACCAAGTTACCAGTCCTTATAAGAACTTTTGTGGACCAAGCAGGTTGTGTGTTAGTGTTTAGCAGACTGTGCGTCAGTCCCTATACCGCTGAAGGACTGCTGCAGTATAGGGCAGCGGTCAGCAGTAGTGCACGGCAACCCTATGTATTGTGGACCGATAGCGGTCCTTACAGAACAGCAGACTGTAACGCACTCAGGCCTATGTACCGTAGCACCCTATACCAAGTTACCAGTCCTTATAAGAACTTTTGTGGACCAAGCAGGTTGTGTGTTAGTGATTAGCAGACTGTACGTCAGTCCCTATACCAATGAAGGACTGCTGCAGTATAGGGCAGCGGTCAGCAGTAGTGCACGGCAACCCTATGTATTGTGGACCGATAGCGGTCCTTACAGAACAGCAGACTGTAACGCACTCAGGCCTATGTACCGTAGCACCCTATACCAAGTTACCAGTCCTTATAAGAACTTTTGTGGACCAAGCAGGTTGTGTGTTAGTGATTAGCAGACTGTACGTCAGTCCCTATACCAATGAAGGACTGCTGCAGTATAGGGCAGCGGTCAGCAGTAGTGCACGGCAACCCTATGTATTGTGGACCGATAGCGGTCCTTACAGAACAGCAGACTGTAACGCACTCAGGCCTATGTACCGTAGCACCCTATACCAAGTTACCAGTCCTTATAAGAACTTTTGTGGACCAAGCAGGTTGTGTGTTAGTGTTTAGCAGACTGTGCGTCAGTCCCTATACCGCTGAAGGACTGCTGCAGTATAGGGCAGCGGTCAGCAGTAGTGCACGGCAACCCTATGTATTGTGGACCGATAGCGGTCCTTACAGAACAGCAGACTGTAACGCACTCAGGCCTATGTACCGTAGCACCCTATACCAAGTTACCAGTCCTTATAAGAACTTTTGTGGACCAAGCAGGTTGTGTATTAGTGTTTAGCAGACTGTGCGTCAGTCCCTATACCGCTGAAGGACTGCTGCAGTATAGGGCAGCGGTCAGCAGTAGTGCACGGCAACCCTATGTATTGTGGACCGATAGCAGTCCTTACAGAACAGCAGACTGTACTGCACTCAGGCCTATGTACCGTAGCACCCTATACCAAGTTACCAGTCCTTATAAGAACTTTTGTGGACCAAGCAGGTTGTGTGTTAGTGTTTAGCAGACTGTGCGTCAGTCCCTATACCGCTGAAGGACTGCTGCAGTATAGGGCAGCGGTCAGCAGTAGTGCACGTCAACCCTATGTATTGTGGACCGATAGCGGTCCTTACAGAACAGCAGACTGTAACGCACTCAGGCCTATGTACCGTAGCACCCTATACCAAGTTACCAGTCCTTATAAGAACTTTTGTGGACCAAGCAGGTTGTGTATTAGTGTTTAGCAGACTGTGCGTCAGTCCCTATACCGCTGAAGGACTGCTGCAGTATAGGGCAGCGGTCAGCAGTAGTGCACGGCAACCCTATCTATTGTGGACCGATAGCGGTCCTTACAGAACAGCAGACTGTACCGCACCCAAGCCTATGTACCGTAGCACCCTAGACAGACCAAGTTACCAGTCCTGATAAAGAGCTTTGTGGAACAAGTGAGTTGTGAATGATTAGCAGACTGCAGCAGAAGGGCAGCAGTCAAGTATAATATTCTTTCTATATTTGGAAGAAAGAATATTATACGTGTACAAGCCTATTACCGTACCACTGATACCAGTCCTGAAAAGAACCTTTGTGGAACTAATAGTAACAGCAAGTCTTTAAAATTATCCTCACTGCCTGACACACTGCTTCCTGCCTGTCCCTATACAAATTGGCAAAAAAGAGTAGGCTGGAACGATTAGCTGGAACAGCTCTTTTGTGGACCTGATAGTAACAGCTAATGATGATGATGATGATGATGATGAAGAAAGACTAATCTGGCTGAGCTGTCCCTAAAATAGCAGCATACAGCGCTCTGTCCCTTTATCTAAACTGACAAAAGAAACTCAGGCTGCTGACCTAACACCTATACCAGTCCTGAAAAGAACTTTTGTGTACCAAATAGCTAGCGTTTTCTCTGTCCCTACTCCACACAGGATCCTTTCCCTACAGTGACAGAAGAAAGAATGTAAAATGGCCACCGGATCGGGTGTATTTATAGGTTAGGGGGAATGTCCAAGTGTCCATGAGCTGTCATGTCTCAATTGGTTGTCCTGTAACACATGATAAACGTGTCACGAAAGGTTAAAGTTCTTGTATACATTAAACACGTAAGTCCGCCGGGGCGAACGACGGAAAAAGGCGTTCGAACCCGCGGACGGCGAAAGTCGGAAATTCGCCGCGAAACGACCGCCGGGCGAACCGTTCGGCCATCACTATTTGTGATGTCCTATTGTCGATTTGTATTGTATTGCACATTCTTCAGATGCTAGTCGTATATTTTTACCTGTGAAGTTTTGACTTTTTGAATCAATAAAAATCAATATTTTATTAGTCATATTCAATGTGTTGGTGGTCTGTCAGAGCCATTTAGCGGGTTTTCTTATTCTATCTAAACCAGGGATGGGACCACCACACTGTCGTCTCTGACACAGAGTGAGCCTTCTTTTTTGCCGAGTTTTTTATTTTTGCGGTCAGACAACTGATACCTAAATACTGGAAATCTTCTAACACCCCCATGTTCCCTGAATGGCTTGAGATTCTCAATGATATTATGCACATTGGTAGCTGAAAAGAAATTCAAACAAGTTTGGCTGGCATGAATCATGTTCAAGGATTCTCCAAAATGTCATGCCTTTGTAGCAGCTGCTCCCTAATTATGGCTCTTTTAGCCTGCTACATCTGTGTTTTTCCTGAAGCTATTACCCTGTTCATTACCTGGTGCCCCCAACCTGGCTCAAAGTGCGAGACTCACTACTTCCTCTGGTTCTCTTCCCTTTCATCTGCTATTTTTCCTCCTTTCTCCCCCCTCTCTCTTCTTCCTCCTTTCATACTACTCATTTTCGGTTTGGCCTATTCACCCAGCTTAGCTGCTATCATTTTAATTTGCCGTTATGGAGCTCTTCAGTTTGTCCCTACCCTTCCATCTATCTGAGTTTGTGCCAAGTATTTCTATTTATGCTGGTTTGACGTTACTTACTAAGCAACTCTGTATGGTGTCTCCTTTTTTTCGGCTTGTAACTTGTAATGGCTATATGGTTGGCTATATGGTTGCAACTCCACCTTTTTCTATTTTGATTATATTTTGAAATTCAATAAACACATATTTGTCTAAAAAGTCACCCACTGACCAAGTGCAAGTCTCTGTAGGAATAGGGGAATTTCTCTGTAGTTTTGTGTAGAATGAAATTGCATTGCACTGAAACTGCATTGTGTACAAATGCTAGATGTCATGGATAAACCCAAAACACTTGAAACGCCCCCCTCAAAACAATTGCACAATTATTAAACCTCTAAAACAATCTCACAATCATTGGTAGTAGTCAGTGGTATTTTAACCTCCCCCCACGCACACCCCATCATTGGTAGTTAGTGTCACTTTAACTCCCTAATAGAATCCCACATCAGTGGCAATCAGTGACAATTGTACTCCCTGAATCAATAAAATAAACGAAAAAATACAATGTTGGTTAGTAGCCGTTGGAATTTCACACTCCTTTCCACACCATTGGTAGTTGTTGACCCTTTAAAACCCCCAGTTACAATCACTCCTTCCGCCAATGAAGCTGGAGAATTTAATGAATCGATTTGTTCATTTAATCCTCCTTCTCACTTTCATCTGGTGTGATCAGAGGAAAAGACTATCAGCATGTCAACAGTAGTGATCTCAGCAATCACATGGCACTCCAATCAGCTCTGTGCCTTTAGTTGACGCCACCTGATGACAATGGGGACTGCGGCTTTGTGAACACACAAAAAGTAACACTTTCTGCCATGTCCACCCCCAAAGTAAGAAGCACCATCTAGCTGTTTAGTTACAATGCCTTGACGTAAGGAATTATATTGCCTCTTTGGTGTGACCCAATCATTATAGACTGCACATTCTAGCTGTTTGTGAATGGGAAATGATTTGCAGGATTTTGTGAGTTTCTTTGTACCCAAAGGTGCATGGTGAAACAGAGGAGTGTCAGGCTGCACAATGCCAAGGCTCTTGCAGGCAGACGCTTTTCAACGTTGGCAAGCATGTTGTATGAAGATGCCTCTTCAACATAACGGCAGTCCGAAGAAGACAAAACTTCCACAGCTTTTTCCAATACTGCCTCAATATCCTCTTGATTCCCTTCTGCATTCGTCCTATAGCCACTTCATGCCCTTGGGACGTACCTGTATGTGTGGCTGCAGCCATAATCCCAGTATTAAATATTGCAGTTGGCACTGGGCTTTCCTGTAGACATGATCTAAGTGACTCAACAGCCACAGATCACATCTACAGGGTGCAGGAATGGGCCTCCTCCTCCCACTGCCACCCACCACTATTCCTGGGCTCTCTGATGCATCGTGTGTGGCTGGCTGAACACAGAGGAAAGAAAGGCACACCTGTACCTTCCCCTCCTCTGTAATGAATGAAGCTGAAAGCAACAAGGTTTTTGTCACTCTCAATTTTGCTGCTTACATCAAACCGATCTTGGTTTTTGAGGGCAGAGGGCAGTGACAGGTCATCTATTAGACCCCAGATCTCTCATGAAAAGAGATCACAAGGGATGTTGTTTATCAATTGTGATAGCAATTTAGTTGATATATATATATATATATATATATATATATATATATATATATATTATATATTTGTAAACTTTGGGGATAATAGCTCCGTGGGACTAGGTGCATAAACTGTTTAAACTTGAAAACAAAAGGCTTTTATTTATAAGCAAATCAAAAATACGGCTTCCTTCAGCACACAGGTCAAAAATATAAAACAAAGTCCGCTTTTCTTCAGCATAAAACAAAGTATCTTAAAATAAATTATCTTTAGCAAAATTAAAGAAAAAGCACATAAGGTTTTGTAGCCGGGTCTTCACCCCAGAGTTTAAAGTCCTTGCTAAATCTTTAGCAGTTCCCAAACAGGTACACAGCTCATCAAGACAGGTGTAACCACCTACTCCTCCTCACCACCACCTCTTCACTACTTCCTGTCTTTTGTGAGCTGTTTCCTGGAGTTCTTTAACCCCCTGTGTGCTGAATCCCTGTGGTCAGGGAGGGAGGCTCTTTCCCACCCGAATATCACTTCAGAGCCTCCCAAATTCTGAGTCCCAACTAACTCTCTATTAATATAGAAAGGACTGCGAGTCAATCCTCTTCTGATTGACTACTCCCGGAATTCCTCACCCATTCTGGGTGACCCCCTGAAGTCTACCGTGACTCCCTTAAAGGGACCACAACCCAAATACTGGTGTTATATAGCACCTGTCCAGGACCCAACCTTGGCGTCCTGTACATATCCCCCCCCCCGCCTCAACCCGGAGGTATTGGAGGCACCATTCGACATCATACAATGGACCTGGGAGAGGGCATCGGCATTCTGATGTTGTCTCCCAGATCTGTGCTCTACCACAAAATTGAACTCCTGGAGAGAAAGGAACCACCTTGTCACCCTGGCATTAGTGTGCTTATTTTGCCTCATCTAGGTGAGTGGGGCATGGTTCGATACCAGGCAAAACCTTCTACCTAGGAGGAAATACCGTAAAGAGTCCAAAGCCCACTTGATGGCAAGACTGCTCCTAACCCTTCACTTTTTATGCATCTGTCTGTACTACAAAAGCCTTGGTAAAATCTAGAGCTATGAGCACCGGGTCCTGGCACAATGTCGTCTTAAGCTTCTGAAAAGCTTTTTCGGCATCGTCATTCCACTTTACCATCACTGACTTTCTGCCTTTGGTCAGGTCAGTCAACGGTGCAGCAATGGTGGCAAAGTTGGGGACAAACCTCCGGTAGTAGCCAACTATGCCCAAAAACGCTCTGACCTGCTTCTTGTTTAGGGGACGGGGCCAGTCTTGTATGGCTTTTACCTTACTCATTTGGGGCTTCCCCAGCCCTCTACCCACAATGTACCCTAGGTACTCGGCTTCCTCCACCCCAATTGCACATTTCTCCGGATTTATGGTGAATCCTGCTCTTCTCAAGGAGTCTACCACTGCCTGAACTCTGGGGAAGATGGGATTCCCAATCAATGCTGAAGATGACTATGTCATCTAGATAAACAGAAGCGCACCGTTGATGTGGACGCAATGTTTTGTCCATGGCCCTTTGGAACGTAGCGGGGGCAGAGTGTAGACCAAATGGCATTCTTTTGTATTGGAAGAGGCCTTCCGGGGTCAGTTTTCTCTCTAGCTTCCTTGGTCAGGGGAATCTGCCAGAACCCTTTTGTGAGGTCCAGTGTGGTGATATACCTGGCAGGACCCAACCTCTCAATTAGCTTATCTACCCGTGGCATGGGATAAGCATCAAACTTGGAGATTTCATTAAGTTTTCTAAAGTCGTTGCAGAAGTGGAGAGTGCCGTTGGGTTTTGGTACCAATACGATTGGACTCGACCACTCGCTCTGTGACTCTTCAATGACATCAAGCTCGAGCATTCTTTTGACCTCTTCAGACACTGCCACTCTATGAGCCTTTGGGATACGGTAAGGCTTTAACCAAATTTTTACATTGGGCTCGGTTACAATGTCATGCTCGATGATATTGGTGAGACCCGGCAACCCTGAAAACGTCTCTATTTCTTTGAATAAACTCTTTTGCTTGCTGGGTTTGGGGCCTAGTTAAGGTCGATCCAGGTCGATCCCTGCATGGTCCCCTAACTGTACTGCTGCCACTGCGGAAACATGTTCTCTGTCTCTCCAGGATACAAATTTACGTGATAGATCTGGTATGGTTTTCTTTTCCCTGGCTGGTGCACCTTGTAGTTCACCTCACCCACTTTTTCTACTACCTCAAACGGACCTTGCCACTTGGCCAAAACCTTGCTCTCCACTATTGGTATTAGGACAGCCACCCGGTCTCCTAATTCAAACTGTCTAATTTTAGCCGAACTGTCATACACCCTTCTTTGGGCTTCCTGAGCTTTCTGCATGTGCTCCCTCACCAGCGGCATCACCTGAGCCACCCTCTCTCGCATTTGAGAGATATGCTCTACCACGGTTTTGTGCCTTCGTCCATACACTAGGTTACTAGATCGAGCAACCCCCGAGGCCTTCGTTCATACACTAGCTCAAATGGTGAGAAGCCCGTGGACGCTTGTGGAACCTCCCAGGTGGCAAACAAGAGGACAGGGAGTAACATATCCCAATCCTTCCCGTCTTTCTGGACCACTCTTTTTAACATGGACTTTAGAGTTTTATTAAACCTCTCAACTAGGCCATCACTCTGCGGGTGAGAGACGGATGTCTGCAACTGTTTAATCTGAAATAGTTTGCACAAGCCCGCCATCACCTTTAACATAAAAGGGGTGCCCTGGTCCATCAGTATCTCTTTGGGGGATCCAGTTCATGAAAACTTTTGAAATAATTCCCAGGTAATGGCCTAAGAGGAAGTTTTCCTTTAAAGGAACTCCAACTTGTTTTCCTAGTCTAGGATGACTAATATATATTGGTGCCCCCTTGCCGACTTTACCAGGGGTCCCACGAGATCCATAGCGATCCGCTCGAATGGAACCTCAATAATTGGCAAGGGTACCAGAGGGCTTCTATAGTGGGGCACTGGGGCAGTTAACTGGCAAATGGGACAAGATGCACAATATCTTTTAACCTCAGCCTTCACCCTTGGCCAGTAAAACCGGTCGGTTATCCTGGCCTTTGTTTTCTCTATCCCCAAGTGTCCTCCCAGTGCGTCGTTATGGGCTAGATCAAGTAGCATCCGCCTATAAGGTTGGGGAACCAGCAACTGCTCTACAGTTTCCCCTCGGCTTTCAGCTAATCGATAAACCAAGTCCCCCTTCAATGCAAAATGAGGAAACCTCTGATCTGCCCCTTGTATTTGTGAGACCCCATCAACAACAGAAACCTGCTCTCGCGCATTGGACCAAGGTAGGATCCTGCAACTGGGCGGTGACAAATGCACCCTTGGTACCTCCAGGTCTGGGTGCACTGACCTTGAGGATGTTTCCCCTTCACCCTCCTCAACCGGGAACATTCTCTGAAATATCATTATCAGTGACAGGTATCTCAGTATCAGAGGGGTGTGTTGTGGGGGTTTCAGGCCCAGGCCCCTTAGACTCTGTCTCTTCCAGGCCCAGTGTCCCCAGTTCTCCTGGCTGTCCTGGCAGCCCCATCTGTACCTGGTTCCACAGTTCGAGAAATAGTGGACAGTCCCACCCCACTAAAATATAATGTATTAAACTTCTTACTACCCCCAACCTCTTGTGTCACTGAGGTACGGCCATACAGGGGGTATTCCCTGGTGTCCCCCTGGATGCACATTATGTGTAGAGTTTTACTTACAGGGCCAAGTCTCCTAATCACCCTGGCATGTACAAGTGTTACCATGCTACCGGAGTCCAGTAGGGCCCTGGCAGGAAGGTGGTTCACCCACACTTCACACTCGAACCATCTTGCAACCAGATCAAGATGAGTGGTACATACACTTTGCGCATAGAAGGAGCTTCTCTGACCAGTCCCGCAATCCATAGGCTCCTCCTGAAGTGGGCATTGTGCCCAGGTATGCCCCCAGGACCGACATCGCCAACACTGTAGGCCTCCCATCCTTGGGACAGAGACCAACCTTCAAGGTTTTGCAGAAGATGGTGCAGGGTTGCGGGTTCCAACGTCTGGCAGGGATTCTCTCCTAGGAGCTGTGGCTAGTCTGGTTGCCCTTGGTGTAGGTTTCTCGACGCTTGGCAGGCCCAAGCAGGTCCTCCACCATGGTGCACCTTTCAACCAACTCAACCAGCTGGTGACCAGTCCATCACCACCCGTTCCACCATTTGTGGGCCTGACAGATTTTCTGGCTGCAGCCATTTTTTAACCAGCTGTATCAGTTCATGCATTTGGGACCTGGGTGGTCGGTCAGGTTTGAACCGCCAGTGATGCATCCTCTAAGCCTGGGCGGCTGTGGTCACTCCTAGGCGGGCCAGGATCTCTGCCTTCAGACGCTCATAGTTGCTGATGTGTTAAGTTGGGAGGTCAAAATAGGCCTTTTGCGGGTCACCGGTGAGGACAGGGGAGATAATGCAGGCCCATTGGTCACGGGGGCCACCCCTCTCTCTCTCTCCATTATCCGCTCAAAAGTAGTGAGAAGGGCCTCTACATCATCGCTGGGTGTCAGTTTTTGTAAGAAATGGCTGGTTGCCAAGTGTCCTTTTTAGTTGCTCTTTTTTTTGATAAGAAAAAAAGCAAGCTTTTTCTTCATGAAGTATCTTGATGTGTGGACAGGGCTTAAGGCGCCCCAGTGAGGAAACTGTAGCGCTGGACTCGTTAATGCCTGTAACACAGACAGGATTGCGATCACGTGAAATCAACATTAAGGCAATATTCCAGACTTAGATGTAAGTAGAGCACTTGCACATGTAACATTTTGTCATTTGTGGCCATACTTCTAATGCCCTGTACACACGTTAGGATTTTCCGACAACAAAATCCATGTTTTTTTTCTGACGGATGTTGGCTCAAACTTGTCTTGCATACACACTGTAACACAAAGTTGGTTTGAAATTCCGAACGTCAAGAAAGCAGTGACGTACAACATGTACGATGAGCTGAGAAAAATTAAGTTCAATAGCCAGTGCTGCTCTTCTGCTTGATTCCAAGCAGGCGTGGAACTTTTTGTGTCGGAATTGTGTACACACAATCGGAAATTAAAGACAACGGATTTTGTTATCGGAAAATTTGAGAACCAGCTCTCAAATTTTGTGTGACAGAAATTCCAATGGAAAATGTCCGATGGAGCCTACACACGGTCGGAATTTCCGACAACAAGCTCCTATCAAACATGTACCGGGCATTACACTGTTGACACTAATGCCCTTTGGACTATTAAAAAACACCTCTCCTTCCAGGTGTCCAGCATTTCTAAACCAGGACCACGGAGCTTGTGCTGTTCTCCACCAACTCAGCAATCCTGTCACCTCACTCCCAGTGAGAATGTCCTGTATGTTAATATTGGACACAGGGAATGCACTTTTCCATAAGTGTATGCCTGTTCTACTCCTAAGGCCTCAGTACATCACACATGACTCCAAAGCTAGGACTTTGTGCCATGAGGTCAGTCCCAGTATGTGGATAATCAGTTGCTAATGAAGGGGCCAAGCATGAAACCCCTTTACTACCAGAGCATCCATCACCTCTGCCATGTCATTTGTATCCTGGCTGGTTGGCTGCATTAGTGTGTGACACATGTACGGTAGTCATTAGCAATGACAATATAGCCTCCTCTGGACAGCATTCTGCTTGTCTTCTGTACTGTATGTCCTCTAGCCTGTTCTTCAGTCCCCTTTTGAAAGCCCTGTTCTTTTGATACGCCTTACATGCACTCCTTTCGAGATTTCAGATCAGCCAATTTACATGAACGATAAATATCTTTCAGTGAAGTAGTTGTACATCACGCGTAAACAGTTTCCACACACTTTTCTGCACAAAGTTATCTAGTGCCCCTACATAGTGAGACATTTTCACCTTAGGCAGATGGATATATCAATAAAGAGTCCTTCTTAAGGCAAGAGTCCATAACAGACAGTAAATACACAAGAGGTAGAAATAATCAATAACAAGGTATCACAGTTCCATATATATCCATAGACTCCAGGCCCCACTGGGAACCCTGACTGAGCTCCCTAAAAGGGGTGGTTCAAACCATCAGCATAACGGCTAGATTATGGCAGTCTTTCTTCAGGCCGACTTCTTAGGGACTAATGAGCCCCTATTTATACAGTATGACCTGCAGGGGCCAGTAACCTTCCTGAAATGTGCAGGAAAATCTGTCTAGCAGCATTACCTCTTCCTTCTCAGGAACCACCAACTCAGCAGGTCAACCTACATTGTAACAAGTAGCTTTGACACATAAACATAGTTGACCTGATTAACCTCAGAGCTTGAACACAGCAGCAGAAAAACTTTTAACAAACAGAATCTTTTTGGAAGCACCTGCTTACATGTGTGGGACAACTTTTTCTGCAAAATATTTCCCAGGGCTGTAGTTGGAATACAGGACTGTGTAGCTCTTTTATTGCAGTTTTTCTATACCAGCTTTCCATTGATTAGCATTATGACTTGCCAGTGGGCCAGCTGCCAGCCATATAATAATAACCAAAGATATGCAAAGTCGGGATGCACGGTGTTAATCATTGCTATGGTGCTGGCAGCTGACCTGCCTGCACCATGGCAATGCATGATGCTTATCAAGGGCAGCTGGCATGCAGGGCCACTCCCAACATTCAGTAGAGGATGGACATCTGCCTCCTCCAGACCTTACTCCACCTCCTGCCCTCTGCTGCACTTCTGGAGGCAGAGGTAGGCCTCTGGTGTGAAGAGAGGACTGTGTGATTAGGAAGGCCTGTGTTGTGGACTGTGTAATTGAGTGCTCAGTGATGGGGAGACTCTGACGCGATAGGGGGATTCTTATGTAATGGGGCAGTAGTGTATTTAGGTATTGTGCTGCCCTAGGCCTGACTAAACTCATGCACCCCCTAATTTAAATATGACCCACCCCTTCCTGTCTAGGCCACACCCCTTGCTGTTTAAGATCCACCCTGAATTTTTCGAGTGGGGACTCTAGTTCTGAGGGACTGGGGGGGAATGGATCTTTGCATAGATTTCCTCTCACTTCGTGTTTGGCTATGGGGCAGGAAGTGAAGTAAAATCTCTGAAATGGGACAGGGGTGGTAAAAAATAAACTGACAGGGGCTATAACCCTCCCTTATTATATCCGAAATGAAAAAAATGTGTTGCCTATAGTTCTACTTTAAGCCCAAATTTCTGATAATTTTATGAAGAGGACTAACCATGCCAATGGTGCAGCAGAAAACATATAGCACAGTGAGGAAGGTTTGTGGTCATAGAAGGTTTGTAGAAGCGGCACCCCCCCCCCCCCCACAGTTGCGGAATGCTGGCCGCCCGCATACCGGATGGGGGCGCTAGACTCAGCCCAGTCCACCCCATACCATAAGACTGGTGCTACACTAACTGTGTAGCGCAAGCCGACGGGGACTCTTTCTGTGCTGCCCCCTACAAAGTGCTGCCCTAGGCCTGGGCCTTGTCAGCCTAGGCTAGGATACAGCGTTGAATGGGATTACTCTAACGTGATGGATGGTTCTCATATACAGTGTATCCAGAAAGTATTTACAGCGCTTGACCTTTTCCACATTTTGTTATGTCACAGCATTATTCCAACATGGATTACATTTATTTTTTCCTTAAAATTCTACAAACAATACCCCATAAATGACAATGTGAAAGAAGTTTGTTTGAAATATTTGCAAATGTATTAAAAATTTAAAAATCACATGTAAATGAGTATTAAAAGCCTTTGCTCAATACTTTGTTGAAGCACCATTGGCACCAATTACAGCCTCAAGTCTTTTTGAGTATAATGCTACAAGCTTGGCACACCTGTCTTTGGTCAGTTTCTCCCATTCTTCTTTGCAGGACCTCCCAAGAACCATCAGGTTGGATGGCAAGCATCAGTGCACAGCCATTTTCAGATCTCCCCAAATATTTTCATTCAGGTTCAAGTCTAGGCTTTGACTGGGGGGCCACTTAAAGGCATTCACAGAGGAGTGGTTCTGTAGCCATTCCTTTGTTATCTTGTCTGTATGCTTAGGGTAGTTGTCCTGTTGGAAGATGTACCTTCACCCCAGTCTGAGGTCCAGAACGCTCTGGAGCAGGTTTTCATCAAGTATGTGTCTGCACTTTGCTACATTCATCTTTCCCTCGATCCTGACTAGTCTCCCAGTTTCTGCCCCTGAAAAAAATCCCCACACCATGATGCTGACACCACTATGCTTCACTGTAGGGATGATATCAGCCAGGTAATGAGCAGTGCCTGGTTTCCTCCAGACATGAGAGTCGCTGATGTAAGGGAGGTGCTTCCAATGTGAAGTTAACATCACCATAACGGTTGTGTGCATCTTATCCTCAGGCTTCCCATTGATAAGTAAAATTTTATTTTTTTACATGTAGCACGCGCTATGTGTTTTTGGCATTTAATCTTCCTGGAACCGCAGTTTGGTTTTGGGTTTAATTACTCTAAATTTTGGCCTCAGTACCAGTCTGGCTGGATTGTGTTGTGTTCTGCTTGACCATAGGTGGAGCTGTCATCCCTGGCAGGTGCCAGAACGCAGTCCAGTTGGGTGCATTAAGTTTCAGTTCTCTCTCGGAACCAGCCCAGTGGGAGTGTCACTCTTGCCGTGCATTCTGGGAGAGGATACTTAAGGTGCTGACGTCACATGCTTGGGGGGTTTCTGGTCCAGAAGTACTTTCTGACTGTTTGGTCCTGGTCCTCCTGACCAGCCCCCAGGGCTCTCATGGCCTGGGGTGCGGATTCACCCGACTCCAAGTCTCGGGGCTGGCTGGCCCAAAGTAACTGAAGGAAGGATTCGAAGGTGGTCCAGTGCCGTCTTGGTTTGTGGAGAGGCCCAGCAACTGTAGAAGCATCCAGGGGAGGACTCTTCGGGAGAAGAACACGCAAAGGTTGGCTTCTCAGCAGGAACCTGGAGGTGAAGTTGAAAGACCCCAAGCGAATCTGGTATCGTATAGTATCGCTGGACCGGCTGCAAGATACTGTACGAGGGTTCTCTGAGTTGTCTACACCTTTCAGTTTTATTCAAGCGATTTACAACAAGTCTGTGGCAGAGGCTTTATTCAAGTGATCTACAACAAGTCTGTGGCAGAGACTTTGTTTGATTTAAACACCCTGTTAGCTGCTAGGCCTGGTGAGAGAAGGACTATCCGATAAGGGTGAGGCTCCAGCTGTGAATGGCTATTCTCTGGATTTCCTAATGTGAGAGATTCCTTTGTCTGTTTGATTTAGTTCAAGAGTACCTGGACTTTCCTACCTAAACTCTCTAACTCTACTTTGAGAGAGTGTGTTCGTTTATTCTTTTTGCAAATAAAAATCCCATAAGCGAATCTGGCATCAGTCTCTGCAGTTCTTGGGCCATCTACCTTGGGAAACCCCTAGACACACACGAGGTCAAGAAGGTAACGGTAAGCCCAATTAAATCAGGCACTCCTTCGGGGGTCAGTGCTACATACATTTGAAAATGGGGTGCCTCAAGTTTTTGTATACTTTTAAAAGATGCTGTGACTGATAAAAAAAGGTTGAGAAATGCTTCTCTATAGCAAGGACTATTTGGTTTCATACAAATTGTAAAGCCCTACCTACAGTCAGCATACTACATGAATTCTGCAAATTAAGACTTAGAAATTCTAGGTAACTAAAATATTTACAGGGTTACCCCTCCATTAATGTAGACTACAGAACTACCTACTTGCTTAACTAATATAAGCATATAATAAAAGCATATATTCTAAACCCTTTAAACAAAAAGATTATTGATAAAGCAGAGCAAAAGAAAATGCTATACAGTATTATGCCGAATAGGTTGTTTTAGTCTTTGCCTTTGTAAGAGAGCTCACATCTAGAAAGGATGTACACACTTCTGCAATTCACTCACTCTCCATGCTCTATAAATATCCGCTACCGCTTCCAATTACAGCTCTAAGGCTGTAATTCAGTTCAGGACTATAGCCGCAGACCATAAAGCTGCACAGTACCTGCAGGATTTATGACATCTGCAAGCTCTGATTGAATCAACACTCAGTAGTGAACTGAACATCATGTAAAGGGAAAAAAACAACATACATTGAGTTTTACAGACCCAGGAATTGATTGGATGACTGCAGTTAAGTGATGGCATAGAATAAGAAAGAAGTTGCATGTTGCCATTGTTATTAATGTGCATAACTTAAACAAGGGATTATTTCCCCAAGGGTACATTATAGCAATTAGACTTTACAGTATTATGTTGCACCATGGCAACCATGTATATTAATACATTTCTCTTTTTCAAAGATGCAGAAAGTTTGCAATTAGGCTACTTTTACACTGGGGTGGGGGGCATTAGCAGTAAAGCGCCACTAAATTTAGTGGCATGTTACCGCTGTAATAGCGGTGCCTTTTGGCCACTAGTGAGGACCTTTTAACCCCCCCACTAGCGGGCGATTAAAGGGTTAAAAGCTCCACTGCTGAGGCGCTTCGGCAGCAGTGCAAATTGATTCCAATGGCAGGGGCGGTGGAGGAGCGGTGTATACACTGCTTCTTCACCACCCAAAAGATGCTGCTTGCAAGACTTTTTCTAATGTCCCACAAGCGCACCGCCCCAGTGTGAAAGCACTCGGGCTCGCACACTGGGGCTGTAGGGGAGGCGTTTTCCAAGCGCTATTTTTAGCCCCAAAGTGCCTGAAAAGGGTGAATCTATGTATCTTTATCATATCCAGGATAGAGTAGAAAAGGATTAGAACAGTGGTCAGGTTTTTATTGCTGTCTGTGCCCCCATTAGGGAGATTCAGCCACCCTGCCCCCCCCCCCCCCCGGTTTGTTCTGTTTACCATTATTATAAAAGGGAAAGGAAAAGAACATCTCCAATCTATAACTGTCCCCAGAAAAGTAGTAGAGGGTACATTTTCAAATGGGGACACTACTTCTGTTGACCTTGGTGATACCCTGGGATTTCCTCACTTTGAAAGGATTTCCTCTCGCTTCCTGTTTTGACTATGGAACAGGAAGTGAAGGGAAATCTCTGCTATGGGATACAGATGGCACAAAAAAAAAATGACAGGGGTTATAACCTTCCCTTACTCTGTTCAAAATGAAAAAAAACTGCCTTTAGTTACACTTTAACAAATGAAATTTGATTTTGGAATAAATTAAATGTGACATTTTTAAAGTGCTGCACTTCACAGAGAACAATATACTAGTCACAACAATCCCTGCCAATGCTAGCCTAAAGCCCATATTGAATCCTGCATTAAATACCCTTTAGAGCAGGGGTTGTCAACCCATAAATCGCAGGCAGGTGACAGGTAGATTAGGTCCTTTTCTTTGCCAACCCCCTGCCAACCTGGACAGGAGTGGAGGCAGCATTTACAAGAACTGATCCCCCTTCCGCCTGCAGCAGCTGAAAGCCTGTTTCTCCTCCTCTCCCTCCCCTCGACATGCAACTGCTGAAAGATGAAAGGGGATAGGTTCTAGTAAATGCTGTCTCTCCTTTTCAGGTTTCCCGTCCTTCTGCTGCCCAGGGCCCCCTTTTGTGCATTTCTGGATCCTCCCTTTACATCGCTTCTGGCTTCCCTCCTCTCCTCCCCCACCAGCAGCTGCAGAGATAATTTCAAGATGGAAAGCAGGGGAAGAGCTGGTAAATGTCAAACACTGGCCCTTCCTTTTCTAAATGAACACAGTGAGTGACCGGTACCGATCTGTGTTCATTCATAACTGAAGCATAAACTGTATTTATTATGCTTCAGTTTTGAATGAACAGTTCATTCATTCTGTGCAGCTGATGCTGTTCAGGTTCCTGTTTATTCATGCTGTGCATCTGAGGCTGCAGAGATGGAGATTGAGGACTGTGTCCTCAATCTCTTTTCTCTGTCTAAAGAATGAGACATCAGGGGTCTGCTTAGACCCCTGATATTCCACCAAAGACCCCCACCATAGCTGCTAAAAAAATGAAAAAAAATAAAACAAACAATAAAATTGTGTGGTGCCAAGAGTGCTGCTTCATTCACTGCTGAGTTCTTCCACCCTTGAATGGTTGTAGGTAGATTGTTTGTGTGTGTGCAGACTCGTCCCCCCCATTCACCCCCCTGCTAAGCTGTGAGAGAGTGGGTAGTGTGTCACTCCTCCGCTCCCTCCCCCCCTCCTCCTTGTCAGATCAGATCCAATCAGCAGCAAGGGGAAAGATGCATCTACCACAAAGGACACTGGGCCTTGTAGTTTTCTTAGAAGAAAAGCATAATACAAGTGAATGGGAGATGGATGGACTCCCCTAAACGACAAGAGCCAGGATTGCTGGAGAGAGAGGAGGAAGAGAGTGGCTCTTTTAAAAAATCTAAAAATAACAAAATAGTTGATTGAGTATTTAACCACTTTCAGACCGGACCATTTTGGTGGTAAATGACCAGAGGTCTTTTTACACTTTGGCACTGCGCTGCTTTAACTGGTAATTGCACGGTCATGCAATGTTGTACCCAAACGAAATTTGCGTCCTTTTCTTCCCACAAATAGAGCTTTCTTTTAAAGGTATTTGACTGACTCTGCGATTTTTATTTTTTGCGATATAAACGTAAAAAGACCGCAAATTTTGAAAAAAAATTATATTTTCTACTTTTTGTTATTAGAAAAATCCAATAAACTCAATTTTAGTCATACATTTAGGCCAAAATGTATTCAACCACATGTCTTTGGTAAAAAAAAAAGTCAATAACTGTATATTTATTGGTTTGCGCAAAAGTTGTCACACCTACAAACTAAGGTACGTTTTCTGGAATTTACGCAGCTTTTAGTTTACGACTGCCTATCTCATTTCTTGAGGTGCTAAAATGGCAGGGCAGTACAAAACCCCCCCAAATGACCCCATTTTGGAAAGTAGACCCCCTAAGGAAATTGATAAGTGGCATGTTGAGCCCATTGAATATTTTATTTTTTTGCCTCAAGCGATTGAATAATGACAAAAAAAAATTATTATTTTTTTTTACACAAAGTTGTTATTAAATGATATATTGCTCACACATGCTATGGGCATATGTGAAATGACACCCCAAAATAAATTCTGCTGCTTCTCCTGAGTACGGGGATACCACATATGTGGTACTTTTTGGGAGCCTAGCCGCGTACAGGGCCCCGAAAACCAAGCACCGCCTTCAGGCTTTCTAAGGGCGTAAATTTTTGATTTCACTTCTCACTACCTATTACAGTTTTGAAGGCCATAAAATGCCAAGATGGCACAAAACCCCCACAAATGACCCCATTTTAGAAAGTAGACACCCCAAGCTATTTGCTGAGAGGCATGTTGAGTCCATGGAATATTTTATATTTTGCCACAAGTTGCGGGAAAATTACAAACTTTTTTTTTTATTTTTTTTTTACACAAAGTTGTTATTAAATGATATATTGCTCACACATGCTATAGGCATATGTGAAATGACACCCCAAAATAAATTCTGCTGCTTCTCCTGAGTACGGGGATACCACATATGTGGGACTTTTTGGGAGCCTAGCCGCGTACGGGGCCCCGAAAACCAAGCACCGCCATCAGGCTTTCTAAGGGCGTAAATTTTTGATTTCACTTCTCACTACCTATTACAGTTTTGAAGGCCATAAAATGCCAAGATGGCACAAAACCCCCACAAATGACCCCATTTTAGAAAGTAGACACCCCAAGTTATTTGCTGAGAGGCATGTTGAGTCCATGGAATATTTTATATTTTGCCACAAGTTGCGGGAAAATTACAAACTTTTTATTTTTATTTTATTTTTTCACAAAGTTGTCACTAAATGATATATTGCTCACGCATGCCATGGGCATATGTGAAATGACACCCCAAAATAAATTCTGCTGCTTCTCCTGAGTATGGGGATACCACATATGTGGGACTTTTTGGGAGCCTAGCCGCGTACGGGGCCCCGAAAACCAAGCACCGCCTTCAGGCTTTCTAAGGGCGTTACAGTTTTGAAGGCCATAAAATGCCAAGATGGCACAAACCCCCCCAAATGACCCCATTTTGGAAAGTAGACACCCCTAAATTTACGGGTACACTAGGGAGACTAGGTAATAAATGGCGGGTGCCCTGAAACTATAAAAAAATAACTAACCAACCAGCGTCACCTGTAACAGTTATATGGTGATCACTGGTGAAAGGGTTAACTAGGGGGCAATCAGGGGGCTTTATGCGGTAGTATATGGGGGTCCCTGGCGCTATAAAAAGCTGCGGCGAACCTAAATACCTACCTGCCTAACTAGCGTCACCTGTGACACTAATACAGCGATCAGAAAAATGATCGCTTATTAGGCTGGGTTCACACTGGAGCGATGCGGGAACGCCACGAATCCGCGGCGGGTTCCCGCATCGCATGCCTCCTGGCGGCAGTTCACACTGCCCTATGCGAACTGCTGGGAGTGTCAGTGAAATGTTAATGACACCCCCAGATCAGTTCGCATATCGCAGTGCGATCTGCAAACTCGGATCGCATGGTGTGAACACCCATGCGATCCGATTCTGCTGCGGACCAAAAAAAGGGTCCCGCGCGAGTTTGCGGCGGGTGCAACGCGAATTCAGCCATACTATCTGGCTGAACTCGAATCGCACAGAGATCGGATGTGATTTGCACTGTAGTGCGGTGCGAATCACATCCGTTCTCATAAACCGCTGCAATGTGAACCCAGCCTTAGTGACACTGGCGACGGGGGGTGATCACGGGGTTAAACCTTTATTGGGGGGGTTAGGGGGGTACCTTAGAACTAAATGGGGCTAACCCTAACTGCCCTAACAGTTATTACAGTCACAAATGACACCCGCCGGGTGATCAGGGGGTTAAACCTTTATTAGGTAATAAATGGCGGGTGCCCTGAAACTATAAAAAATAACTAACCAACCAGCGTCACCTGTAACAGTTATATGGTGATCACTGGTGAAAGGGTTAACTAGGGGGCAATCAGGGGGCTTTATGCGGTAGTATATGGGGGTCCCTGGCGCTATAAAAAGCTGCGGCGAACCTTAATACCTACCTGCCTAACTAGCGTCACCTGTGACACTAATACAGCGATCAGAAAAATGATCGCTTATTAGGCTGGGTTCACACTGGAGCGATGCGGGAACGCCACGAATCCGCGGCGGGTTCCCGCATCACATGCCTCCCGGCGGCAGTTCACACTGCCCTATGCGAACTGCTGGGAGTGTCAGTGAAATGTTAATGACACCCCCAGATCAGTTCGCATATCGCAGTGCGATCTGCAAACTCGGATCGCATGGTGTGAACACCCATGCGATCCGATTCTGCTGCGGACCAAAAAAAGGGTCCCGTGCGAATTTGCGGCGGGTGCGGTGGGTGCGGCGAATGGCTGAACTCGAATCGCAGAGATCGGATGTGATTTGCACTGCAGTGCGGTGCGAATCACATCCGTTCTCATAAACCGCTGCAATGTGAACCCAGCCTTAGTGACACTGGCGACGGGGGGTGATCACGGGGTTAAACCTTTATTGGGGGGGTTAGGGGGGTACATTAGAACTAAAGGGGGCTAACCCTAACTGCCCTAACAGTTATTACAGTCACAAATGACACCAATGCAAAAAAAAAAAAATGCATTGGTGTCACTGTGACTGGGGGGGCAGGGGTAATTGGGGGGGGGGTGATCGGGGGGTAAAGGGGGGGTGTGAGTGTGCCTGGCATGTTCTACTGTGAAGTGTCGTGTTGGTGCAACTCACCGATCCTCTCTCCTCGGTGCCGGAACGAAAAATACCGACACGAGGAGAGATTACATCACTTCCTCTGCCTGTGTTTACATTACAGGAGAGGAAGTGATGTCACGAAGGATTTCCATTCGTCGGGAGCGATCGCGAGGGGGTGGCCATGAATGAATGGCCGCCCCCTCATCCCGGATCGCTCCCGAACGAATACCGACCGCCGCAGGCACCGATCGGGCCCCCCACCCGCGGGAAGGCAGGGACTTATATATACGCCCATATGCCTGCCCGTGCCATTCTGTTGACGTATATCGTCGTGCGGCGGTCGGCAAGTGGTTAACTAAAACAGTAAAAGAAGTGTAACAGTAAAGTGCATTTCCTTTAGTAACTAATAACTATCTTGTACTAGTATGGCTTCAATAAATGGAAATCTGTTTATATGTTTGGGTTACCATTGTTAGCATTTTTCTACTTGCCCTGTTTATGAAATAGTGCTTACCTCACTCTGCTTTAAGAATACTGGAAATGTTTTCTCACTTCTCTGAATATTGGCAAATGTGTAACCAAAGTGATGTATTTTGTACTCCAATTAATTGCTATTTAAAAATGAAGGCATTATATGGCGACTTTATTATGCACACCTGTTCAATTACTTGGTAACATAAATTGCTAATCAGACAATCACATGGCAGCAACTCAAAGCATTTAGGCATCTAGACGTGGTAAAAACAACTTGCTGAAGTTCAAACCGAGCATCAGAATGGGGACGAAAGGGGATTTAAGTGACTTTGAACGTGACATGGTTGTTGGTGCCAGACGGACTGGTCTGAGTATTTCAAACACTGCTGATCTACGGGGATTTTCATGCACTACCATCTCTAGGGTTTACATAGAATGGCCCGATAAAGAGAAAATATCCAGTGAGCAGCAGTTGTGTGGACGAAAAAGCCCTGTTGATATCATAGGAGAATAGGTAGGCTGGTTTGGGTTGAAAGAAAGCCAACAGTAACACAAATAACTATTCTTCACAACCATAGGTATGCAGAATACCATCTCTGAACGCACAACACATCGAACCTCGAACCAGATGGGCTACAGCAGCAGAAAACCACACCGGGTGCCATTCCTGTCAGCCAAGAACAAGTAATTGAAACTGAACATTTGCACAGGCTCACCAAAATTCGAGAATAGAAGATTTTGGCACACTTTGGGCCCCTTAGTACCAATTGGGCATTGTTTAAATGCATGAGTATTGTTACTGACCATGTCCATCCCTTTATGACTACAGTGTACCCATCTTCTGATGGCTACTTCCAACAGGATAATGCACCATGTCACAAAGCTCAAATCATCCCACCACTGGTTTCTTGAACATGACAATGAAATCACTGTACTCCAATGGGCTCCACAGTTACCAGATCTCATCCAATAGAGCACCTTTGGGATGTGGTGGAAGGGTACAACTGCGTGATGCTATCATGTCAATATGGACCAAAATCTCTGAAGAATGTTTCCAACACCTTGTTAAGTCTATACCATAAAGAATTAAGGCAGTTCTGAAGGCAAAAGGGGGTCCAACTCGGTACTAATAAAGTGGCCTGTGCGTGTATATTCTGCATGAATCTTAAGTCTGCATGATTAAAAACGGAACATAATGATTAAATTAAGTGATTTAAATATGGTTACATTTTATCACAATAGAGGTCGGAATCTGTGCAGAAGAGACAGACAACAGGAAAAGAGTATGGAAATAGAGGCGATTAAAAGTAAGAAGTAATGTGGAAAAAATGAGCAAGTTCAAACATATGATCGTCAGTAACGGGAAAAAGTATAATCTGGAACAAGAATCATAGGATTTGCTGCCAATATGGGGATGGCAGGTTATTGTTTCAAGCTGCATACTGGCTGCGTCCAGCAATTTCATCACACAGAGAAACAATAACACAGAATATCTAATCTAATATTTGTGTCCAGTAGATTAATGTAGGCCCATTTGTTCTAATATTAACCACTTCAGCACTAGCAGTTTTTTTTACCTGTTATGGACTAAAACCATTTTTACTGTTCAGCTATGAATTTATTGATCTTCTAATAACTAATGGTACTAAAGATATGCATATATTTTTTTCTGGATAAATAAGGTTTTTTTTTTTGGTGGTATTATGCTCCGAATATTATTTATTTTTTACATATTTTACAAAGAGACAAGAGTAAAACAAATTTAAAAAAAAACATTTTTTTCCAGTTTTCCATCAGCAAGATCAATTTTAGCTTAAATGGGGCCCTAGGCAAATACAACGTGAAAGCCTAATATGCACAACATACCAGCTCCCCACACCAGATGCTATTCTGCCAGCTGTGACAATGGAGAGTGTTAGGGCCTTGGAGAAATGGCCAGTTTCCATCCCTAATGCTGCGTACACATGATCGGACTTTCAATTCGATCGTGTGTGGGCTCCAGCTGACTTTTTCTTCCTAAAAGTCCGGCGAACCTATAAATATGACTGGCTTCAAATTTGTCCGCCGGACTCAGCTTTTAGCGGACAATCCGTTTGCTTGTCCGTGTGCTTGTCCGACGGACTAAAACCGACGCTAGGGCAGCTATTGGCTTCTGGCTATGAACTTCCTTATTCTATGTCATCACGTTCGAATCCATCAGACTTTTGGAGCGAACATGTGTGGTTAAGTCCATTAGTTTGAAAGTCCGGTGGACCTCAGCTGCAAAGTCCGTCAGATTGTCCGTCGGACCAAGTCCATTGAAAAATCCGGCCATGTGTACACGGCATAAGACTGGCCCTAACTAGAGGTTACCTGCAGATACAAAGTACAAATGAATTCACAGCACTAAAGTTATCTTCTCAGTGCAAAGAATGCTGCAGTTATTTATAAATCGAATAAGTATACGTTGTATATGTTTTTTAGAAGACAAAAGAAAATGTTAAAAATGTTAAAAAGATTAGGTAAGGAGTTATTTTTCAGAATCTAAATTAAGGGTACAAAGGCATGTCATAAACTAATCTAATATGGTGAAGTGACTATACAAATTGATCTCCTAAATCCCAAATGACCCATCCAACTGACAATGCTTTAATTTAATTTAGTTTTTAATTTAATTGACTGCCCATGAATGACACAGCAGTGTAAACTTGACCAGCAGCAGGTCAATTTAAACAGCAAGGCTAGGCCCAATTTATTTAGAGGCACAGAACAAATACTGTTTTTTTTTTTTACAACAATATGCTATTACATCTATGATTATTGCCTCAACTTGTTTCATGTCTATGTACTGCAAATGTCTTTTGACTTGTATGGTATTCCCTTTCTCTTTTCTATACCCTTCTCCAATATCAAAAATGTACGGTAAATAAAAAGTAAAAAAAAAAAAACATAACTTAGCTAGAGCTTAGTGGTCTGGAACCCAGACTATTGCACAGTAGAAATAAAAAATACATCTGCTCAAATCCCAATATGTATACATAACCAGGTGCTAAAGGGGTGTGACCACGTCAGAATTCGGGATGAACCCTCTGCACACTGCTATATACCCTTTCTAGCAAACTTTGCACAAAAACAGGGATATTTTTGTTCACATACATTGCAATACATGTTTAAGCTGGTTAATAGAGTTGGGCGAACCTTTCAAGCCAAGCAAAAGTTCAGGCCGAACATTGCCTGTTCATCTGTTCGATGAACACCTGAATTTGCAGAGGGCTCGGCGGAATGTTCGCCCACTGAGCTCCCCATAATGCAGTGTGCGCTGCATAGTGCATAGCTGGTTGTTAAGGAAGCCAGACGCTGTGTCGTTAAAGTGGATGTAAACTCAATGTCATCCTTTCTAAACTACCGCCATAGGGGTTATCTATAAGGATATACATGCCTCCTGCATGTATCTTTACCTGTCAAATGTCTCCCCACTGTCTGTTATGGGACCAGAAAAACTGCAGATTCTGTGGGTGGGTTTGTTGTCTGGAACTCGGTGGGTGGAGTCGTGATGTCAGTAGACTCTTCGCCCACCTCTACACTGCCCTTGTCAATATGCATTTTTTGCCTGTGTATTTCTTACACTGAACTTCTACTATGATCTCTAACATCCAGTGAAAAGACAGGAAAGTAACCACATGACTTCATCATGCCCAATTATGCTGAGGTGTGGAACATGCAATCCTGGCAGAGCAGCAGAAGAAAGGAGTGGGAGGGAATTAAAAAATAATGCATGTCTCTTAGGCTAGTGCACGAGATATGTAAATCACTTGTCACTCACAGCAAGGGGGGGGATTTGACAAAGTTTTTCTCTGTTTGTCAATATTTATCTCACTGAACAATAAAAGCTCAGAGCTAATAGCTCAGAGCTGGATTAACTCTTTGTGTCAAGACTGGGCTCAAATGATAGGAAATCTTATACTCTACATTATGACATTGAAAAGAAAAAAATTGGGGGGTTTACATCCACTTTAACAAAAGATAAGTCATCAGCTGTCAATGGGCTTCCCCGCTGACAGCTGAATGAAAAAAAAATCAACTGTGAATTAAGATGGCCAAAAAGTTAGAAGTGTTTTTAAACTAGGCGATAGGGGGGGATCCAGAGGTATAGCTAGCCAGCGTGGAACATATTCCAGGGGGTAGTATTGGGGGCATTAGTGGTAGGTTGACCAAAGCACATAAACCCAAGGCAATTATAGTAACAAGTCCTAGTTGCAATCTCGGAACACCCAATAAAAGGATAATATTCGGCCGGTTTAAACTACGTGACATGTTCACTAATGCCAGGAGCTTGGCGAACAAGATGGGTGAACTAGAGATACTGTTGTACAAGCAGGATTTGGATTTTGTGGGAATTTCAGAGACCTGGTTCAACAGCTCTCATGATTGGCTGGCAACCATAGAAGGGTATACCCTTTATTGCAAGGATAGAGAGGGTAAAAAAAGGTATGTCTATATATCAAAAATAATGTACAAGTGAATGTGAGAGATGATATCACTAAGAGAGCTAGTGAGGAGGTGGAATCCTTATGGGTAGAGCTCCAAAGGAGTGAAAAATGTGAATGAGGGGTTAAAAACCCCAGAACCAGCACAAAGTGGAAGGATAATTAGTTCAACTAGAATAATTAAACAGGTGAAAGTTGGTAAGGAGCAGCACATTGTAGAAAAGAAAAATGGATAAGTAAAAATCAATACTAAATTGATTAAACCGTGCTTCTTCCCTAATAAGGTGCAAACATACAAAAGTGATTTCAACTGAGCACCAACATGATAATATAATAATATGTGTATAAAAACTCCAAACACAAAATAAGTTCAAGTAGTGCAAATAGTAAATGCTCAAACAATGTATCAGTCTTCAGACAATTTTTTTTTTTTTACTAAAGGCAAATCCACTTTGCACTGCAAGTGCACTTGGAAGTAAAGTCACTGTAGATCCGAGGGGAATATGCAAGGAAGAAAAAAACATTAATTTAGCTTGCACATGATTGGATGATAAAATTAACAGAGATTCCACTCATTTCAGATGTACCCCTTAGATTTAGAGCGACTGCACTTCCAAGTGCACTTTCAAGTGCACTTGCAGTGCAAAGTGGATTTGCCTTTCGTAAATAACCCCCAATGTATCATATTCTTCAGATATTGTACACAATCTTCAAATCCCTGCTGAACAGTAGGTAAATTTGACTGAAATATCTTCCACCACCAACACCTGTCACACATCTTACTCACCAGACTTCCATGACCCCTATTACAGGTAGTCATAAAGCACATATGGGTATATTCAGCAGGAGTTGTGCATGATCCCAATGTTGATCCCAGCGTTTAACCGACCTCCAGGACACACACACCAAAGTGAATCCAGATCGTTTGAGCATGTTCCCAGGAACAAAACGATTCAAAGGGAATTGTCCAATGGTTAGGGGGAAAACTTTAAAAGAAAGGGCTTCCATAGTGAAGTATGTCACAGTTTTATTTAAAAAAAAAACTGATAGAAACAAGATAAAAGCAGAAAATCCTTGCAGCTTAGAAATCCATGTGCATGGAAACTCCGTGGTGTGTTCCAACTGCGCTTCAAAAACAGCGGAGATGACGTATCACAATCAAGCACCCTACCGGTTTCATTGGTACACACCAACGTCTTCAGGGGTTTGGTTCTGCCCCCCCCCCCCCAAAGTACCTTGTCCCCTTGTAGGCAACCTGCCTATAAGAGTTCACACTATTGTTATAAATTACCTATTGATACTGATATTGGATGAAAATATGGAAATATGGTTGTCTTCAGGTGTTCTTTGTGTGCCAGTTATGCAAACAAAGGTTCTTTTTGTAACAAACAACAGCTAATATGTATATGTAGGGTTTGTATTTATATTTCTGGTATATATGCCAGCTTGTTTATTTTTTAGATAATAAAGCCCTAGTAAAAGCATAAAAATTACACTGAAATAACTATAAAAGCACCAATACCAACAAATTGAAAAATAATGTATGGAAATATATGCAAGCAAAACTGTATACAAAGAGATCTAGGTTCTCTCCCAATTTGCTTTCACTAATGCAGTTGATGTGTTGCCTAAATCGTAATGGGAAAAAAACGTCACAGTTTCTGAGAGATTTAAAAACAGAGATGATTCAAGACAGATGAGCGTGTTCTAAAAAAAGAAAATTAGGTTGACCTAGCTCTTGTAAACACCAGTAACATGGTAAGGACCACAAAAACTTTTGCACAATAATACAAGGTACTATTTATAGGGACAAATAAACATGTAGAATGACGAATCAGAAAAAATAACATTATTTTTTAATTCTAAAGCTTTCTAAATTTTAGATGATATTGAGTAAGTTGATGTGTAGAAAATAACCAATACTCTTCTGTAATTAAAAAAGGATAACTTACAATTGTTCCTCTAGTGTTTTCATATGTCTTCAACTTTTGTTTCTTAGGCCGCGTACACACGGGCGGACTGTCTGCCCAACTTAGTCCGCTGAAACGTGTTTCAGCGGACAATCCGCTCGTGTGTGGGCTTCAGCTGACTTTTTCAGCGGACAGTCTGGCGGACTAAGTCTTTCGGAATTTCCGTAATTTTGTCCGTCCAAACTTGGTTTCAGCGGACAGTCCGCTCGTGTGTAGGCAAGTTGGACGGACTAAGTATGGCGCATGCTCAGAAAGGATTTACACGCCGAAGGTTGCATTGCAGTGTATTGGACGTCAGATTTCTAGTCCCGTCGTACGTGCTGTACACGTCATCGCGCAAGCTTTCAGCGGACTGTCTGTTCATCGTGTGTGGTCAAGTCCGTTCATTCAAAAGTTGAACGGACTGTCTGTCGGATTGTCTGACGAACTTAGTTGGGCAGACAATCCGCCCGTGTGTATGCGGCTTTAGCCTATCAAGCTGTATGTTCTTGTGTAAAAATATATAGTACATTACCAATCTAGAAAAAAAGAATTGTTTAAGGCCTCATGCAAATGGGGCGTTTGCCCAGCTCTCCCTGGAAGCAGAAAAGCAGCAAAAAAACTGCACCCACAGCCATGGTTTGCAAATGTGTTTAGGTGCATCCAATGTTGGCCTTTCATTCATTTCATTGCCCAAAATATTACCATAATTAATTCTGGCAACTGAAATGAAAGAACACTAAAGCGCATTTAGATACATTTAGGCAAGCTTAGGACCAATCAGCATTTTTTCTGCTGAAAAACATTCTTCTCCTGAATGTACAAGTGATAGGGTTTTTTTTTTTTTTTTGCCTCTAAACACCTGTACATGCCTATGTGTGCATGGAAACAGGCTAAAATAGAGGGGTGTTTAAAGGCAGAAAATAGGCAACATCAGAGGCGTTTTTGACGCCCAGTGTGCATGAAGCCAAAATGATGAATAAAATGATCCCTGGAAGGATAATAATTCATATCCATTGAGAAAACCAGCATTTTAATCACTTTTTGGATCAACTAAATATTTAAGTTCATTGGCTTTGAACATACAGTATATGTATTTATATATAATGTCCCTGTCCCTAAGAAAATGTAGAAGAAAGTGACACAGACTTCGTACATAGGCAGAGTGCAGGACTCCAAAATGTTAGTTCTGAGTGGAGAAATTTGGTTTTTTATCTTTCTCTGGGTTTTGTGATTGTCGGAACCGGGTCTGGAGTTCAGAGACTTCAAAGAGCCTTGGGTTGGAGGAACCCTCCAACCAGGCATCAAGGTTTTGCCAGAGGCCAGTAAGGTGTGTGTCCAGGTGCACACAGCCCTTATAATGAAGACTTTGGCATAGCTCAGGGCTCCATCAGAGAGACAGAAAGTCTCTACATAGTAGTCAGGAGGACCTCACATTTCCCCAGGAGGCTGCATTGCGCAGCTAGAGCATGTATGTCTGTACAGTGCAGGTGCAGTTGGTGACAGAGCAGCAGGGAGCTGAAAGGGAGCTGGGGTGTCGGAATAATGCCTATCCAGAGGCCAGGAGTGGGCCCATGCAGCAGGGTGCTGCAACAAAAGGCTGAGTGAGCCAAGAGAACCAGGAGAGCTTGGTGATACAGTTCTAGGGACTGGTAAAAAAAAGCAGCGTGCCAGGTGGCTTGGCATTTTTCAGTTAATTGTTCAGGTTGATGGTGGAAACCCCTGCATGGTGTCAGGGCTAGGATCAGCCCTTCCTTCTCTGAGCTGGCTGCTCAGCTGTTGGCTAATTGCCAGCTCCTATCTCTCCACAGTGACTCGCCTGTTGATGATATCCTGCTCGTCAGTGCTGCCTACTTAAGCCGTCCAGTCCAGATGATCTCTGCCTTAGCCTTGGTCACATCTCTAGAGACGTTTTCCTGTGTTCCTGTTAAAGACTTGCTTGGCTGACATTCCTTCTGGCTCCAGATCATGCTTGCTGTTCTACTACGCTGTTCTCTGGTTCCCTGACATTTTGGCTTGTCTGACTATCCGTTCCAGTTCCTGAACTCTGGCTATGTTTTGCCTATGTTTACTCTGTTTACCTTTTTATTATTATTATTAACCACTTGGCGTCCGTGCTATAGCCAAATGATGGCCACAGCACGGATCTGAATTTCTCGGAGGCTGTTATTTGACAGCCTCCCCTTTGCATGCTCCCCAAAGGGCGTGCACTGTGATCACACTGATACTCGGGTGATCACAGATCCGAGTAAGGGGCCAATGACAGCTGATCACATGATGTAAACAAAAGCTTGGTGATTGTTTTTTTTGTCCTCACGCTGACAGTGTGAGGAGAAAAAAAAAGCAGATCACTGGCTTATGTACAAGGGACATTGGTCCCGAAGAGGAAGAGGCAATTCTGCCTCATCTGTGCCCACCAGTACCCCCTACCAGTGCCACCTGCCATTGCCACCTGCCAGTGCCCACAGTGCCCAGCAATGCCACCTATAAATGCCCACAAGTGCCACCTATCAATGCCCACCAGTGGTGCCAATCAGTGCCACCTAGCAGTGCTGCCTATCAGTGTAACCAACCAGTGCCGATCAGTGCCCATTATTGCCACCCATCAGTGCCCATCACTGCCACCCATCAGTGCCAAACACTGCCACCTATCCGTGCCCATCAGTACCGCCGCATCGGCGTACCTCAATGAAGGAAAAAAAATTACCTGTTCACAAAAAATTTTAACATTTTTTTTTAATTCTGCCTTTTTCATTTTTTTTAACAAAAAACGAAAACCGCAGAGGTGATCAAATACCACCAAAAGAAAGCTCTATTTGTGGTACAGTGTTGTATGATTGGTTGTCATTCAAAGTGCATCAGTGCTGAAAGCTGAAAATTGGTTTGGACAGGAGGGGGGTTTAAGTGCCCAGTAAGCAAGTGGTTAAACAAGTGTGATTTAACTGTACTTCTGTCTCGGGCTGATTGTTCCTTTCTGACATATGGACAACTGATTTCTGTGTGAACTGTTGCATTCTGTTTACCGTAATAAAAGTGAGCTGCCAGCTTGCAGTGGCACAATGCATCTACACGCACCACTGTGTTTTTTATTTTTTTGCGCTATAAGTAAAAAAAGACCAAAAATTCTGTAAAAAATAATTTTTCTTTGTTTCTGCTATAACATTTTGCAAATTAGCTACATATCTTTCGTAAAAATAACCCAAATCCGTATATATTATTTGGTCTTTGTGAAAGTTATAAAGTCTACAATCTATTGTGCCAATCATTGAAAATGTATCACACCTGATGCACTCTCATTTCTTGAGACCCTAAGGCTGCTTTCACACTGGGGCGGTATTCAGGCGTTACAGCGCTAAAAATAACGCCTGAAAAAAACCGGCCCCTTTAACTCCAGTGTGAAAGCCGGAGGGCTTTCACACTGGAGCGATGCACTGGCAGGACGGTGAAAAAAGTCCTGCTAGCCGCATCTTTGCAGCGGTGAAGGAGCGGTGAAGGAGCGGTGTATTCACCGCTCCTAAACCGCTCCTACCCATTGAAATCAATGGGACACCGCGGCAATACCGCCGGCAAAGCGCCACTGCAGCGGCGCTTTGCGGGCGGGTTTAACCCCTTTTCGGCCGCTAGCGGAGGTTAAAACCACCCCGCTAGCGCCCGCACACCGCCGCTAAAACGACGGTAAAGCGCCGCTAAAAATAGCGGCACTTTACCGTCGACGCCGCTCCCGCTGCAGTGTGAAAGCAGCCTTACAAGCTAGTAAAGTATAAATATCCCCCAAATGACCCCTTTTTGGAAAGTAGACATTCCAAAGTATTTAGTAAGAGGCATAGTGAGTTTTTTGAAGTTGTCATTTTTTTCCCACAATTCTTTGCAAAATTGTCATATTAACAGGTTATTTCTCACACACAGCACATGCATACCACAAATTACACCAGAAAACACATTCTACTATTCCTCCTGTGTATGGCAATACCACATGAGTAAGACTTTTATATAGCCGAGGCAGATACAGAGGTCCAACATGCAGGGTCACCGCCAGGCATTCTAGGAACATAAATTACACATATAATTTCTTGACTACCTCTTGCCCTTTTGAAGGCCCAGGGCAATGGAAACGCCCAAAAAAATTATCCCATTTTGGCAAGTAAACACCCCAACGTATATTCTATGAGGCATAATGAATCTTTTAAACATGTTATTTTTTTTCCACAAGTTTTTGGAAAATGTGGAAAGAAATGAAAACGTATTTTTTTTACACAAAGTTGTCCATTTATACAATATTTCTAACACATAGCATGTATATAGCCAAAATTACACCCCAAAATATGTTCTGCTTCTCCTCCCAAGTATAACAATGCCACATGTGTGAGAGTTTAACACAGTCTGGCCACATACAGATGCCCAACATGCCGGGAGCACCATCAGGTGTTCTAGGGGCATACATTTCAAATATAATTTGACTACCTATTACACTTTTGTGAGGCACTGTAGTGACATTCATGGGCATTGTAGTGGCACTCATGGGCACTGTAGTGGCATATATGTGGCACAGATGAGAACTGATGTGGCACTGATGAGGCATGTATGAGCTGTGGATGGGGATGGATGAGCCGTGAATGGGGATGGCTGAGCATGGGTGGGGATGGCTGAGCATGGATGGGGTTGGCTGAGCATGGATGGATGGATGAGTATGGATGGCATCACTGAGTATGGATGGGATGGCTGAGCATGGATGGATGGATGGTTCAGTATGGATGGCATGGCTGAGTATGGATGGCATGGCTGAGCATGGATGGATATATTAGTATGGATGGCATGGCCGAGTATGGATGGCATGGCTGAGCATGGATGGCATAGCTGAGCATGGATGGCATGGCTGAGTATGGATGGGATGGCTGAACATGAATGCATGGATGAGTATGGATGGCATGGCTGAGCATGGATGGATGGCTGAGCATGGAGGGGAGAGATGAACCGGGCATGCGATCATGACATAAAGGGCTGCTGCCATTGGCCCTATACCATGATCCAAGATGTGCTGGGTCATCCATATTCAGCAATCCCATCCATACTCAGCCACAGATATTCCCAGATGCGCACCCCAGGGGGCGCGCATGGAGCGCGATTCTGAGAGGACGATATAGTATGCCCTCCCAGAGTTATCCGACTGTCCTGCAGCCGTTTTCTGGCTATGGGCGGTTGGCAAGTAATTAATGTCTAAACCGCTGACAACAAAACTGAGTACACCCCTGAGTGAAAATGTCCAAATTGGGCCTAATTATCACTCTCACTCTCTTATACTGGTAGCTGGAAGTTCAAGATGGCACCTCATGGCAAAGAACTCTCTAAGAATCTGAAAAAAATAATTGTTGTTCTACATAAAGATGGCCTAGGCCAGGGATAGGCAACCTTTTGAGCACAGTGTGCCGAAAAAATGTTTTCAAAGGAATTGAGCGTGCTGATTTTATAACAAAAAAATGTTAACTTCAAACTCTCAATCACAAAAAGGATTTTTTTTTATAAAGTAAATGCCTTAAACTACTTTAGTAGTGAGAAATGAACATCCTGCACTCTCACAACTCAGATCAGCCCCAATTCCTGGACCTTCACACCTCAGATCCCTGTCCCTCTGCTCATCTGCCCCACCACTGTACCCCCATGCTCATCTGCCCTACCAAAGTAACCCCCTGCCCATCTGCCCCCCCACTGTAACCCCCTGCACATCTGCCCCCCTCTGTACCCCCCTGCTCATCTGTCCTACCACTGTAACCCCCTGCTCATCTGCCCTACCAATACAACTCTTTTCACATCTTCCCCACTGCTCTACCTCTCTGATTTTCTGCCCCAACACTAAACCCCCCCTGCTCATCTGCTCCACCACTGTAACCCCCTATACATCTGCCCCACCACTGTACAACCCTGCTCATCTGCCCAATCAAATTACTCCCTATACATCTGCCCCACCACTTTACAACTCCGCTCATCTGCCCAACCAAATTACCCCCTTTCTCATCTGCCCCACCACTGTCCCCCCTTTCTCATCTGCCCCACCACTGTAACCCCCTGCACATCTGCCCCACCACTGCAACCCCCTGCACATCTGCGCCACCACAGTACCACCCTGCACATCTGCCCCACCTCTGTACACCCCTGCTCATCTGTCCCACCACTGTATTCCCCTGTACATCTGCCCCATCACTGTACCACCCTGCTCTTCTGTCTCAGCACTGTAACCCCCTGCTCCTCTACTCCACCAACGTTCCCCCTTTCTGATCTACCCCACCAATGTACCTTCATGCACATCTGCTCCACCACTGAATCATCTTCTCATCTGTCCTAGCACTGAACTTATCTGCTCATTTGCCCCACTACTGTAGCCCCCTTTCTCATCTGCCCCACAACTGTACCTCCTGCACATCTTTCCCACCTCTGTTCCCCCTGCTCTTCTGCCTCACCTCTGTAATCCCCTGCTCACGTGTTCCACCGATGTACCTCCTTTCTTTTCTGCACCCCTCTGCACATCTGCCGCACCACTGTACCCCCTACTCCTCTGCCCCACCGCTGTAACTCCCTGCTCATCTCTACCACCAATGTACCTCCTTTCTCCTTTGCACCAACACTGAATCCCCCTGCTCATCTTTCCCACCAGTGTAACCCCCTTCTCATCTTGCCCAACACTGAACCCCTCCTGCTAATTTGCCCCACCACTGTAACCCCCTGCTCATCTGCTCCATCACTGTACCCCGCTGATTTTCTGTCCAACTGCTGAACCCCCTTCTCATCCCTCCCACCACTGTACCTCCTGCACATCTGCCCCACCACTGTACCCCCTTGCTCTTTTGTCCCACCACTGTAACCCCCCTGCTCATCTACCCCATCAATGTACCCCTTTTCTCATCAGCCCCACCACTGTACCTGCCTGCACATTTGCTCCACCGTCGTATCCCCATGCTCTTCTGTCTCACTACTGAATCACCTTCTCACATGTCCTAACACTGAACCCATCTGCTCCTCTGCCACACTACTGTAACCCGCTTTCTCATCTGCCCCCCCCCCCCAATGTACCTCCTGCACATCTGTCTCTGTACCACCCTGCTCTTTTGCCCCCCTCTGTTCTCCCTGTTCTCCTGCCCCACCAATGTTACCCCTGCTCATCTGCCCCACCAATACACCTCCTTTTACATCTGCCCCACTGCTCTACCCCTCTGCTTTTCTGCCCCAACACGGAACCCCCCTGCTCATCTGGCCCATCACTGTGCCTCCCTGCACATCTGCCCAACCGCTGTACCCTCCTGACCTTCTGTCCCACCTCTGAACCCAACCTGCTCATTTTGCTCACCGCTGTACCCTCTTCTCATCTATGATATGTGTGATATGCACAGTGGTAAAAGGAAGCAGAGATGAGACACATCTACCTGTTCTGACAAACTCATCCTGCTGATCCACCTCTCGCATCCAGTCCACGTGCTTGTATGTAATGTCACATACAAGCATATGGAATGGATACGCAATGATGAGCCAGGTACATCAGGTACATTTTCTGAAAGCAGTGGGCCTGTGTGCAGGATCATAAGTTGGGCCCCCATAATTGAGAAAAAGTGGTTGGGTGTGATTTTCATTGTGCCAAATACTGGCTCTGGCTTAAAGGGACACAGCGTGCTGGGGTTCAGTAGTAAGTGACCAAAGGGAGTGAGGATATCACAGATCCGGCCACTCACAGTGCCGGAGCCGCGATACCCAGAAGACACGCCGAGGGAACATGTCAGCTCCCTCGGCGTGGATCGTCTGAGATATTGGGGCCTCATTCTAAGGTAAGTATTTCATAAAGAGCTAGTATGCGGTGCACACTAGCTCATTATGCCTTTTCCCTTGCAGGTCAGAAAAAAAAAATTTCAGCGGGTTTACTACCGCTTTAAGCACCACATCTGTATTTGCAGTCTGATGCTCTTCTGATGAGTAGAGCTATGTATAGGATCAGAACTGCAGTGTAAAATATGGGCTGATGCTTCATTATGCGCTCAATTTGTGGGCGTTAATGCATACTGAGCATTCTGCAAGTGTGATTAGTATGTGCTAGATGCTTTCACAGTTATGTGTATAGTGCTATAGAGATGTAATGGAGCAGCGAAAAATTATATTTTTCCTTTTTTAATTGCACTATAATCGTACTCAGAGCTACTGACCTATGCTGCACTGTGGTACGTAATTCTCACATAACTGATGCCTAAAACAGAACCCCAGCCCAAAAGAAGATAAAAATGAATAGCCTTTATTATATAGCCCAAGATAAAATAACAAAGACAGCTTTTGCTACAACATTCACATTCAATTGAAAGATTTCCCCCACAGTGTTTTTTTTTTCTGCCACTAGATGTCATCAGCTTGATGGTGAACATAGTTCAACCCACTTCTTCTGAGCCCAGGTCACCCTGGACCTGTCCCAGCCTGTGACTGGGCAGTGAAAGGGGAAGCAGCGGTAATGAACTCATCTCTTTATCACTGCTTTCTTCTCCTGTCAGCTCATTTATTTTCAGCAGGTAACTGTATAGTCTCCTGGTACTGCTAGCTCTTCTCATACTTAAACTTTGCTAAATAGGGACTGCAACAGTGGAGGCCAGCAAATTAGGGAGCGCCGCCCCCCTAATCCATGCACCCAGCCCTTAATACATGCAGGGTGCAGGACGCATGGATTTTAATGCGTTTTTTTTTTTTTAAGCACATGATTAGAGCCCGAGGCTCTAATTGGCTTAAAAAAGGGTGGGCTAGGGGCCCAGAGCACTGCGCCCTGAGCCCACCCAGTTGTGTGACAATAGCAAATTAATATTCGCTATTCACTTCTCCTCCCGGCCAATCAGGAAGCAGGTCCTGAGACCCGATTGGCCAAGGAGTGTTAGAACATTCGGGTCTCAGGACCCACTTCCTGTTTGGAAGGAAGGAAAAGCAACAACTGTTCAGCTGGGAGGAAACGCAACGGCCCCGGCTCTTCCCTCAGCAAGCTGGCATGAGGAGCAGCATCGGCCTCCTAAAGTAAGGCCACTGATCACCACCGTCCATCTCCCCGCGAGGGGGGGGGTTACTGATTGCTGCTATCTGTCTCCCGCACAGGAAGGGGGGTAGGTTTGTTTCCTCCCCCCCCCAAATATTGAGTACCAGCCACCACTGGACTGCAATAGGGACAGGTTAGATTCAGGTACCTTTACAGCTTGTATTTCAAAAATACATTTACGGATGTATTAATCATTCTAGATTGCATTCATTTGTGTCATTTATATCTGCCTGGAGTTCAGCTTTAGGCCTCATGCACACGGGCAAAAAAATGCTGTTTTTACATGCGTACAGCATATTTTTTTATGCCTCTATGTTACCTTATGTGGCCATGTACATCAAACATTTTGATCAGTATTTCAGTGGATCAGAGTTTAGAGGCATTATAAAAAGAAATAAAAGCACCAAAGCTGCATTCAGAGAGAAGCATATGAGCATAATGTATACACTTATGCATGTAAATTTGCACGTATGAGTGTAAATTTGTTCCAGTGGCCAGAATAAATGAACATTTCAGAATGTATTTACGTTCAATGCTATATGTGCATCAATGTGCATACATGTGCGCATTAAATCTATGTATATACACCACATTTGGGGCATTTTCTTCTGCCAAGTCCTGGCAGAAAAAACCCAGCCTCTTTGGAGCATAAACTCATACACCCGTGTGCATGTAGCTTTAAAGGAGTAAAATTCAATACAGGCATTTGAATGATGATATGCAGATTGCAACATTTCTATGGTAGCAGAAATAAAATAAACATTTCCTTGTGAATAATAAGTGTCACTTTTAAAACAGATGGCATTAGTTTGTAGATTGTGCAGGTTCATTTGGTAAACTATCAACTGTAACCAAGCAACATACTTAAAAAGAATTTTGCAATTAAGTTGTACAATACATCCTTTATTGCTGGTAGCCTTCTGTGAAAGTTACACTACGTCCTCCAATATTTCATATATACTATATTGTCAATAGTAGTGGGACGTCTGCCTTTACACGCACATGAACTTTAATGACATCCAGGTCTTAGTCCATAGGGTTCAATGTTGAGTTGGCCCAACCTTTGTAGCTATACCAGCTTCAATGTATACGTGATGGCATTGTGCTGTGTGTGGTATACAAATGTGTATCAACTCAATATACAAAATATATAAAATACCATGTGAAAAAAAGAGAACCAAATATATGAAATCTATATAACAAAATGTAACATCAAATGAATAAGTGAATAAATGAATAAACAGTGTGATAAAGTCCAACATGCACCATTGAGTGTGCAATAAAGCTGGATAAAACCAATATAGTGAGAGTGATAAGACAAGAAACAAATTACACTGTAACAGTCTGAAATAATATGGAAAAGGTGGATGGTATGTCTTTGTTAGATAAGACATCACATCCCAAAAGTCAATTATAGAGAAGAACAAAGGGGAGGGGATTATTTTGGTGCCAACACAACGCAGTACAAAGTAAATTTAAAAAAGACAAAAGACACATTTTATTTGTAAGCTTCTGGACGTTGATACTGCATAGGAGTGGCAGCCATAATTTGTCCTCTTCCGGTTGGTGACGTCACACACCAACCGAGTGGGGGGCTATAATGCAGACACTGCCAGCTTCTGTTTGCTGGCTTATAGGGGCACTGTTATGCCAGACCTCTCCATTGAAGGCATCTGATGGGGGGGTTTCTTTTTCCTATTCAACCCCTATCTTTGTATCACTGATAGGCATCTGATTGTACTGTTATTCATTACGTTATATTTTCTCTTTGACCAGGCCTTTTTATGCTGTGATTTTTGGATAGTGCTTGTTATTTAACTAAGGCACTGCTCCATATCATTTTTTATTGTTGAGTCAAACAACATTTTGAAGCCCTGGATTGCACCGTACTGTTTCAAGGGAAAGCTGATAACCAGCATACAGCGAGGTTTTAAAAGTTATTTGGAGTTTAGTTGAGCCATATTCATGTCATTATTCTTTTCTCTTTTTCCTTGTCATTTAGTTATTCCATTGTCAATACTCCAGTTTAATTGTCCTTCCTGGTTACTACAGCGCCCCTTTCTTCACAATATTCTTTAAGATTTTTGGTACAGTATGTATTGAGGCTTTTTAGCTCTATTTATGTAATAGACTTGAGCTCTATTTGAGTTATGTGTCTTTTTTTTTTATAGTTTTTGTTAGGTCTCCTTTCTACCCTCTGCAGCCACATTGCGGCAGCGTGGTCTTGCCGTCCTTTGGAATTGGACTGTATTGACCCTGCTCCATTGGGCCACTAGGGTAGTGGGTGAGCATCTGGGGTGTTGGGATGTTCATTCCCACCATATGGTGTATGTGGGGATTTTGGTCAATTGGGGAGGAGGATAGGACATCAAGTACCCAATCATTTAGTAATGCACACCATGTTTGACACTATATTATGTTCATTGATATTGTTTTCTAAAAAATGTTTTCTCTCCTTATAGAGCAACAACTGTCTCTGTCACGTTCTTTTCCCCTGATGAAGCCAATGTTTTGGTGAAACTAGTAGGGAAGACTTGACCTGCTACTATATCAGCCAATACTCTTTTGGCCAACAGTAGACTGTATATGCTCCTTTTTTATGTGATTTAGTATGTTGGATTATTGTTTTTTTAATTCATTGTAATAAACTTTGTCTTTTTAAAATTTACTTTGCACTGCGTTGTGTTGGCACCGTAATAATCCCTTACCCTTTGTTCTTCTCTATAAAAGTTTGAAATAATGTTTCATACAAATAGTAAATCCTTCCACCATGAACAATCAAGCGATCGTGCCCAGCTAATCTTCTAACAGTGGCACCTCTGTGTACACAAGCCTCTCACCTTACTGCCGTAAGGTATACGACATAGAAGGAATTATAGGTGATCTTCAAGCGTTCTTTTGACCAGCTCCAGTGAACTTAAACGATAGTGGTCTCAGTATTTAGGGTTTAGATAAAAAAGAAAAAAGACAGCCCATAGCATAATCCCATATGAGGTAGTATGTGGTGACACGCATAATAAATTAACTCACTTATTATATATAATAGCTGGTATCAATCCACGAGCGCCGAGCTTGTATCCTTCTGCCCAGATTTTGTAGTTAGATGTTCAAGTCCCTCTGTTAATATCCTCAGTATACAAGGGGAGTTTTAGGCACAATGAAAGAAAATGCCCATAGTGTAATCCCGTATAACAAGGTTTATTAAACACAAGCAGAGTAAAAGCAAAAATTCACTATTCATTAAAATCAGCAAAATATCAGCAAGCCATGAGCACCAAGCTCATATGTACAGCCAGTTCCTGGTAAACCTATTGCTCCAATGCTGATGAAGTCACGTGTGGCAAATAACTTCTGAGTCCCACCTGGCTTCCTACTATGTTTGTTTACAACCTCAGTGGCTCTGAATTTCCATGTGATCAGCTGCTTTCAGAATGGAGAGAGAAGGTGGAACTACAAAACAACATACCAATGTATTTCGTCCACATGTTAGAGCAGGGAGGAGTCATTCATTGAATTAAATGCTGTCCCTCCTGCACCCATATCGTTTTAACATTCTGAGCACCTTAAAATATTAGCCAAGGTAAAAGAACTGACAGATGGTGTGGAAATCTAAATTCTCAGAAAGACTTTCTAATAGATTTTTAGGTTAATTGAAAAATAAAAAAAGAGTAACTCCTTTTCTATTCCTTTGAGTTTTTGGGATACAAAAATAACTGCAGGTTGAACTTTTAAACACTTAAGGACTAGCCTAGTTTTGAGATTTTGGTGTTTACAAGTTTAAAACATTTTTCTTTGCTAGAAAATTACTTAGAACCCCTAAACATTATAATTGCTTTTTTTTCCTAACATCCTAGAGAGTAAAAATGTGTTCATTACAATACCTTTTTTCACACCGTATTTGCGCAGCGGTCTTACAAGCGCACTTTTTTGAATAAAAAAATAAGGCAACAGTAAAGTTAGCCCATTTTTTTATATTGTATGCCAAGTAACTTGATACCCAACATGTCACACTTCAAAATTGCGCCCGCTCATGGAGTGGCGTCAAACTTTTACCCTTAAAAATCTCCATAGGCGACATTAAAAACATTCTACAGGTTGCATGTTTTGAGTTACAGAGGAAGTCTAGGGCTATAATTATTGTTCTCGATCTTACGATTGCGGCAATACCTCACATGTGTGGTTTGACCACCATTTTCATATGCGGGAGCTACTCACATATGTGCTCGCTTCTGCGCACGAGCTCATCGGGATGGGGCGTTTTAAAAAACATTTTTTTCCTTATTTATTTTACTTGATTTTATTTATTTTTTCACTGTTTTTTTTTTTTTTTAATTGGGTCACTTTTATTTCTATTAAAAGGAATGTAAACATCCCTTGTAATAGAAAAAAGCTTGACAGGTCCTCTTAAAATGAGATCTGGGGTCAAAAAGTCCTCAGATCTCATATTTGGACTAAAATGCAGTAAAAAAAAAAAAATTGTCATTTGAAAAAATGACATTGAAAAAATGGCCCTTTAAGACGCATGGGCGGAAGTGACCTTATGACGTCGCTCCCGCCCTGCTATAGTATGGAGACGGGTGGGGGCCATCTTCCCCTCACTCTTCTCCATACCCGGCCACGGACAGGTCCCGATTGCCTCCGCCGCTGCCGAAGGCTCCGGTAAGCGGCGGAGGGCAAAGGGAGAATGATGGGAGGGGAGTGGCACATCTCCCGCCGCCGATATCGGTGATCTCGCGGTGAATCCGCTGCAGAGACCACCATTATCATAAACACGACCAGCTCCTGAAGAGATGGACACCTCAGTTGTGGCAGCAGCTGCTGCCGTTATTGAGATATCCATCTTCAAAAGGCCGACATATATGTACAGGTGCTGGTCGACAAGTGGTAAGTTGGGCTTAATGTGTTCAACTTATAAATCAAAATTTTTTCTTTCTGCGACAAAGTTATGTCAAAATTCCCCCTTCTTGGTGGAAGATGAAATACACAGATTTACGGTAAGTCCTTTTGTGCTACCATCATGTATCAATAAAAAGTGTTAGGCTAGGGGGCTGCTTATTTCTTTGCTTTTGATGATCCTCAAGTGTTTGTCAACCCTTGTAGCTGGGGTTTTCTGTCTAATTCTTTGAATAGACACTTCGTTTGATAGATCAGTCTTGTGATTGAACAGTTATTAAACTACTTAGCCCAGAATATTTTTCTGATCATCTGAGTTGTGGAATTCTGTTTTTGTAAAATTTTATTTTTGTACAAACGAATGTATTGGACACAAGCCAGAAGGGAGAATCCCTTTAACATTTAAAAAATCCATTAACCACAACCCTGATGGCCTTCTCATAAAATATTGTGTATACAAAATGGTCATCCAGATTTTTGGCTCACATTGCTACATGCTGGGGGGTAGGTATATACTCTTTCTGAGGTCTTGAGGCAAAATTGTAAATCATAGTAAAAACATATTTTGGCTTGCAACGATTATAGTCAAATTGAGTGACCATTGAAATGATCTTTTTTTGAGTTCTTACAGCTGGAAATAAAAGTTCCTTTCTCTGTTTACCACTTGCCTTTGGCCTGACTTCAGATATATCAATGGGAATAGTACCTTTTCCTACATTTCTGATGCATGGATCTTGCCCTCAATTTAAAATCTTCTTCATAAGCACAGTTTCAGTAGATACTCAAATATTGTCCCATAGGTATTCCATTCATCAGAGATCTGGGATGATGGCTTTTAAAGTGCAACAGGGAATTAGCCACTGTTTCCTTTTCATTTTGTTTTTCTTACCAATGTATTTCTATTAATGAGCATCCTGAAGTTCAAAAATGTGATTTGTGCTCTTTCCAAGGTTTTCCCTTTATGTATCAGAGAGGCCATCTTTCCTCTCCTATTTTGTTCTAATGCTGGAGCTGCTTCTATGCCATATTAGGGTGAACAACGATATTAAAGGCTTAACTATGACTAAACATTGCTACAAAGTCTGCGCTTTTGCTTTTGATCTCCTGTTTTTATTACCAAATCCAGAGATTTCTATACTGAAGCTTTTGAAAGAATTGGATAGATACTCAGCACCTTCCAATTAATAAATAAATGTTTCAAAGTCTGAAGCTTTAGACATCAGCAATACTCAACAAAGACAATCGCGTTAAGGTGAACTTCCCCTTCAATTAAGCCACTAGAAGTATTAAGAATTTAGGAGTGCAAATCTCTTTCTCAGTTTCTGACATTTTCTCATTGATTTTCCCTCCCCTTCTCACGACCATCAGACAAGATTTAAAGCGATGGCAAAACAGTTGTCACAGTTAGTTTGTGAGAAACAGCATACTAAAAATGAACCTTCTTCTGCGCTTGCTCTATCTGCTGCAGACCCTCCCGAATGCTCTACTCAACTCTTATCTTTGATTTCTGTGAAAAGTGGATTTCTGAAGTTTCTCTGGGCATCTTGGTCAACATGCATCTCCCACACTTTAATACTTATACCAAAACTTAAGGGGGGGCATAGGTTTTCCTGATCCTATCAAATATCAATAGGCAGTTCACTTATCCAGGGTTTGGGAGGTTATAATGAAGATTATAATAAACACACCTACAGACATAGAGGTTCAGTGTTTAGACCCAAATCCACCATATCACATCCTTTCCATATCCTAGCACTTCATTGCCAATCCAAATGAAGATTTCATGCCCCCATTTCTTCTGAAATGTAAAAGATTTGGGTCGTACATTCACCCAGGCAGAAAGAGGACATATCCTATTCTTTGCTCACAAATCCTCAATTTTCAGCAGTGTCCAGGAGACCAGATATAATATTTTGACAAGATGGTATAGAGTCCCCACCCTTTTACACAACACTGGAAGTACAATAATGCCAGGGGAACACTATTACATACTCGAGGAATACCCGCCGTTGAGCCCTTTTTTGGAGAGAAATCCAAAGACATCTAACCAGAATAAACCTGGTGTCAGAGAGTTGCCCGTATCGGACGTGTCACTGGGCGCGCTGTGGGGTGTCGGTGTGTGCTGGTGCGCCCTGGCCCTCCTGTGCGCTCGGCTGTGCGGGCGTGTGCTGGTGCGCGTGCGGGTGCGTGTCCGCCTGCGTGCGTCGGTGCGCGTTGGCGCCAATTGGCCTACTTAAGTGTTCCCCCGCGGTGTGCTTGGTGCTGTCCGATCTGCAGCTTCCTGTGCCCTGTTACCTGTGACTTTGCTTGTGTTCCTGACCTCCTGTTTACCCAGCTCTTCCCTTGGATTATCCTGTCTGCTGCCTGCCTTTGACCTCGGCCTGTCTCTGACTAGGCCATTCCAACACATTTACAGTGCCTTGCAAAAGTATTCACCCCCCTTAGCATTTTTCGTGTTTTGTTGCTTCTCAGCCTGGAATTAACATGGATTGTTTGAGGATTTGCATAATTAAATTTACAGAACATGCCCACAACTCCTTCAAGTTCGATGGTTTGCGCTCGTGAACAACAATCTTTAAGCGGATTTTCCATTGGAAAAAAACTTGGATTGTTTTTTCGATGGAATTCTGCTCAAGCTTGGCTTGCATACACACGGTCGCACAAAAGTTCTTTGACCGTCAAGAACGCGCTGATGTACACCACATTGCATTGAGCCAGTAAAATTAAGTTCAATGCTTCAGAGCATGCGTCATTGTTTCCGAGCATGAGTAGGAATATTGCGTGTCAGAATTGGTATACACGATCGGAACTTTTTCGGACCGAAAAATTGAGAACCTGCTCTCAATCTTTTGCTGGTGTGAATTCCACCAGCAAAAGTCCAATGGAACATATACACGGTCGGAATTTCTGACCAAAAGCTCACATCGGTACTTTTGCTGGCAGAATTTCCGATCGTGTGTATGGGGCATAAGTCTGACCACAGATTTTCTACTGGATTGTGGTCTGGGCTTTGACTAGGTCATTCCAACACATTTACGTGTTTCCCCTTAAACCACTCAAGTGTTGCTTTAGCACTGTGTTTGGGGTCATTGTCCTGCTGGAAGGTGAACTTCCCCCCTAGCCTCATATCACACACAAAGTGGTACAGGTTTTGCTCAAGAATATCCCTGTATTTAGCACCATCATTCTTTCCCTCAACTCCGACCAGTTTCCCGTTCCCGACTGATGGTGTTCTTTGGGTGATGTGATGTGTTGGGTTTACGCTAGGCATAGTGTTTTCTTTGATGGCCAAAAAGTTCAGTTTTAGTCTCATGAGACCAGAGCACCTTCCTCCATACATTTTGGGAGTCTCCCACATGCCTTTTTTACAAACTCTAAATGTGCAATTTTGGTTTTGATGAAAGTAATGACTTTCTTCTGGCCACTCTGCCATAAAGCCCAACTCTATGGAGCGTACAGCTTGTTGTCCTATGTACAGATACTCCAGTCTCTGCTGTGGAACTCTGCAGCTCCTCCAGGGTTTCCTTAGGTCTCTGTGCTGCCTCTCTGATTAATGCCCTCCTTGCCTGGTCTGTCAGTTTTGGTGTGCGGCGGTCTCTTGGCAGGTTTGCTGTTATGCCATATTCTTTCCATTTGGTTATGATAGATTTGATAGTGATCTTAGGGATTATCAAAGATTTGGATATTTTTTTATAACCTAATCCTGACTTGTACTTCTCAACAACATTGCCCCTTACTTTTTTGGAGCGTTCCTTGGTCTTCACTGCATTGTTTGGCTAGTGGTGCCTCTTGCTTAGGTGTTGCAGCCTCTGGGGCCTTTCAAAAAGGTGTGTATATGTAGTGACAGATTATATGACACTTAGATTGCACACAAGTGGATATCATTTCACTAATCATGTGACTTCTGAAGGTAAATGGTCTCACCAGAGCTTTTTTTGGGCTTCATAACAACAGGAGTGAATACATACGCACGTGGCAATTATCAGTTTTTTATTTCTGAAAAATAGTTTTATGTATATATTTTTTAAATTTTACTTCACCGACTATTGTGTTCTGATCCATCACATATAATTCAGCTTAAAAAATACAACTAAAGGCTGTAATGTAAAAAAATAGGTAAAAAGCCAAGGGGGTGAATACTTTTGCAAGGCACTGTAAATCTCAGGAAGACAGAAGACAGAGCGAGTACTTCTAAAAAAAAAAAGGGCTTCTTGTTCGGTGGCAGGAGTCCAAACCTGATTCTTTTCACCCTTTCCTTCCTGTCCCACATAGCCCTTTCCATATTTTTCCTTTTTCTCCTACTTACCCCTTCGTTTTTTTTTTTTTGTTTTGTTTTTTATATCTTTTATAGTTATTGAAACTTCTGTCCACACCGCCAATACAATAAGTCACAATAAAGCAGTATTAAACCCATAACCAAAACTGTAGTATATTGCAGCTTACAATTCTTAGATATGGTGGCTCCATAAGTTTTACTTCTTTAGTCATCCCCAAATAACAAGGGGGTGGCTGTGGCAGAAACCTGAAGTCTTCGATGTGACACACAGAATTGTATATTTGCCATGAAACATACGCCAGGAGATCCCTGAAATCCACTATAGGAGAATACAAAACATAAATGTGTCTTAATATAAATATGGACATTTTCTGCAATGGCCACCAGCATTTGATTGTCCCTAAAAACACTCTAAAAATCTTTCCCTAATCTTCTGTAACACTTTCAACATTTAGTATGTTTGTGGCTGCATGTAAATATAGAAACAGTTTTTCTTGATCATACATCACGGGATACAGGAGCTTCATTACATAGTGGGTTATATAGGCACCTCTGGTGATTGGACACTGGTTAACTCCCAATTAAGGAGAATTCCTCCCCTATATAACCCCTCCCATATGGGAGGCACCTCAGTTTTTTCGCCAGTGTCTATGGTGGTTGGTCACGTAAAACATGTGCTCTGAAGAAAGCTCTGTGCAGGTCCCTGCGGGGGCCTAAGGGCTACAATAAACCGGATCCATATCTCGGGACGATATTTTGACTCCCAAGATGATATGGTACCCGGGCCTCGTCATCCGAAGAAGCGAGGTTTTGCCTGTAAGTCCTCTCCTATTGGAAGACTGGGCTCTGGGAAAACCAGACTTGGTGTACTATTTACATAGTGGCATGAAAGTTTCTGGCAGAGTCTTTTACAAGGTCCAGGTAGGAGGTTCTTCTGAGAAGGAACCCCAAAAAAACCTGAAGGTTGGCACAACTCTGCCCGCCGTGATGGGTGAAGGCTGGAATCTGTCTGTTTTCAGCAATTCCTGCGGCGAGGACAGGTAAGGGAAGTTAATCCTATATAAATGTATATTATGGATTTCTTCATTGAGTAGTTGTATGTCTTACCTGGTTTCCACCACTAGAGGGAGTAAGAGCAGCCTGATACATACTTACATGCCTTTCAGATACACATGCTCAGTGAAGCCTGGTTCTCCCAGATGACTCACGTTTCCACTGCACTCTCTGCCACAATAAAGGTAATACAGGGGTCCCACGTAGTCTGGGGGTCCCGCGCAGCTCCGATGGTGGCCCCCTTACCCCCTGGATGTCCGGTTGTCCGCGTGCACGCGTGCTAAGCGTGCTCCCGTGCTAATGGAGGGGGGGGGAGTGTGGTTGCGAGCCATGCACGTTGGCGTGCACGGCGCTTTACTGCGCAGGCGCCAGGCGGCAATTTTAAAAAGCCCAGAGCGGCAGGGGGCTGTAAGTGGAGACACAGGAGCTGTGGGCAGTAAGCATCCTAAGGCATTGGATCCAGGCAAACCTAAGACACCTACTCAGCATCAGGTTGTGCAGTTTAAGCATATATATTTATTGTGAGACTTTGAGCACAACAGTGATTGCACTTTGTACTAGTACCTCTGCTTTGTAGCTTAGGACTATGTCTCCTCGTAAGAGGGTCTCAGGGGGAGGTAACAAAGGCACTTTTAAATCACCGCCTAGTTCTAGGGGTTCTAAAAATGACTGTAGGTTACCATCCCCCCCGCAAGACTGGAGCCAGCCTCACAGGATGAGTCAGTGCACCTGTCAGGTTTTGCAGCCTCTCCTAATATTTCAGCCCCGGTATATGTCATTGAGGACTCCCTTAGGGCTACATTGGAGGGTTTTGAAGGGAGAATCATGAATTTTATTTCAGCTTCCCTAAAAGATAGCAGGAAAAGGGGTAGATCCCCTCCCTATGCTGAGATTCCTCTTTCAGATGACACCTCTGACAATGAGGAGAGATCCCTATCTTGGGACAGGGATCTTGAGCAGTCGGATGAATCAGAGGAAGAGGAGGGAGTCCCTCCTCCCAGGCGCTCTGAAAACAGGTGCAATATTATACTGAGTTGGTGCGTACCACATTCAGAATGCCTGCTGCTGAAGTCGCTACGTCCTCTGTTTCTTTCCTGGGAGTCAGGAAAATCCCACAGACTGCCTTTTCCTTTCCAATTCATCCCTTAATGGATAAATTGTTGTATGAGGATTGGGGACATCCCGATAAACTGTTTGCTCCTCCTAAAAGGTTTTCTATGCTTTATCCTCTGGAGGAAAGTTTCGCCAAGAAATGGGGGGGGGTCCCATCTGTCGATGCGGCTGTTTCTTGCGTGAATAGAAACCTGACCTGTCCTTTGGATAATGCTCAGGTATTTAAGGATCCAACTTATAAGAAGCTGGAAACCTTATTGAAAGCCTCCTTTTCCATGACTGGCACAGTAGTGCAACCTACAGTCGCAGCCACGGGGTTGTGTTAGTTCCTCAAGGAACAAGTTAAGCAGATGCTTGGCCTCCTTCCCAGTGAGGAAGTGGAGAACTATGCAGAAATACCTCAAATTCTGTTATTCATGATTGATGTGATTTTGGATTCTGTCCAACAAGCATCTCGTTTGATTCTCCTTTTGGTATAAATGCGAAGGGCCCTATGGCTAAAAAAAATTGGGCAGCTGAGCTATCATGCAAGAAGCATTTGATTGGGTTCCCGTTTAAGGGGGAACGTTTATTTGGAGAAGAATTAGACAAGTTCGTCCAAAGAATTTCGGGGGGTAAATCTACTCTCCTTCCAATCAAAAGGAGCAAACGTCCATCATTTAGGCGTTCTCTCTCTCCCGGAGCATCAAGATCTAAGCAGTGGCGACGGCCTTCCCAACCTCCCTCTACAGGAAAGGCTCAAGGCCGGGCCCAGGGGCAGAAAAAGACTTGGGGGCGAAAGCCTGCCAAGCAGTGCCCAAAAGCTTCCTTGTGAAGGGGTTCCCCTGCTCGGCCGAGTGGGGGGAAGGCTCCTGCAGTTTGCAGAAGCCTGGCGGGAAGAGATCTGGGACAAGTGGGTAGTCTCCTCGGTATCTCTGGGCTACAAGCTAGAGTTTCAGGAGATGCCACCTTTTCGCTTTCTAAGGTCAAGGATCCCCAGGGATCCAGTAAAGCAAAGACCGCTATTCCTGGCCTTAGATCTCTTACTATCCCAGGGGGTGATAGTGGAAGTGTACCCAAAAGAACAGGGTTCAGGCTTTTACTCGAATCTCTTCACCATTCCAAAGCCAAATGGAGGTGTCAGACCTATCCTGGATCTGAAGGATCTGAACCGGTTTTTACGCATCCGGTCCTTCCGAATGCAGTCAATACGCGCTGTGGTCTCCTCCCTGCAAGGGGGAGAGTTTATGGCATCAATAGATATCAAGGATGCATATCTTCATGTGCCAATGTTTTCCGCACACCAAAAGTATCTAAGGTTCGCGGTAGAGCGGCGCCATTTTCAATTTGTTGTTTTTCCGTTCGGGTTTGCTACGGCTCCTTGAGTCTTCACAAAGATTCTAGACCCTCTCTTGGCAAACCTAAGAGCTCAGGGTATAGCCATCATGGCTTATCTAGACGATTTGCTTCTCATAGAGAAAACAGTAGCGTTCCTGAACCACAGTGTTACCAGAACGCTAGACCACCTGGAACGCCTAGGTTGGATTATAAACCTAGAAAAATCGTCCCTACAGCCTGCTACCAGGTTGGAGTACCTGGGTATGGTCATCCACACCCTCAAGGTGGGGTGTTTCTACCAAGGCCAAAAGCCTTGGCCATTGGGGGTCTGGTGCGCATAATTCTGGGCAGAAGGTCTTCCCCCATTCGGTTGTGTATGAGACTGTTAGGGAAAATGGTCGCCTCCTTCGAGGCCGTTCCATTCGCCCAGTTCCACTCAAGGCCTCTGCAAAGATGCATACTTGCGGCGTGGAACAGGAAGCCCCAGGCCTTGGATCTTCCTATGTGTCTGTCCCCAGGGACACGCAAGAGTCTCGTTCGGTGGTTACAAACCGAGAATTTGCTGAAAGGCAAAACTTTTCTTCCTCTTCCATGGAAGATTATTACGACAGATGCCAGCCTGACAGGCTGGGGAGCAGTGTTGGAGGAGACGTGATCGCAGGGGAAATGGTCTGCTATCGAGAAGCTATTTCCCATAAATGTCTTGGAGATCCGGGCAGTTTATATGGCTCTCATAAAGTGCTCTCACAGACTACGGGGTCTCCCTGTTCGGGTTCAGTCCGACAATGCCACAGCAGTGGCCTATATCAATCACCAGGGTGGTACCAGGAGTCTGGTTGCACAAAAAGAGGTGAATCGCATACTTGCCTGGGCAGAAAGACATGTGCCATCCCTTTCTGCAGTCTTTTTTCCAGGAGTGGAAAATTGGCAGGCGGTTTTTCTGAGCCACCAGCAGTTGTGCCCAGGAGAATGGGCTCTGCACCCCGACGTGTTTCAGAACATATGTCGCAGGTGGGGTACTCCAGACGTAGATCTGTTTGTGTCCAGATTCAACAGAAAGCTGGACAAATTTGTGTCAAGGACAAGAGATGTTCTTGCTCAGGGGTCGGATGCTCTGACAGTTCCCTGGGATCAGTACAATCTAATTTATGCCTTCCCCCTCTGCCCGCTTCTGTCACGGTTCCTGGGAAGAATCAAGAGGGAAACAAAGTCGGTGCTTTTGGTAGCCCCGGCTTGGCCCAGGCGACCTTGGTACGCAGAGATCATGAAGTTGGCAGTAGGCAGGCCATGGATCCTTCCTCTCCAGCCAGATCTGCTCTCACAGGGTCCAATTTACCATCCTGCTTTACACAGTCTGAATTTGACGGATTGGCTGCTGAGACCCACATTCTGAGGGATCGTGGGATTTCGGGGCCAGTCCTTTCTACTCTGGTCAATGCCAGAAAGCTGGCCTCCAGGCTTATTTACTACAAAATCTGGAAGGCATATGTTTCCTGGTGTGAACTCAGGGAATGGCATCCTAGAAAGTATGTAATTAGCAGGATCTTGGCCTTTCTCCAGTCAGGTCTAGAAATGAATTTGGCCGTAAGCACTATCAAGGTGCAGATTTCGGCCTTGTCAGTGTTTTTTCAGAAGCCACTTGCATCACATTCCCTGGTGCGGGCTTTCATCCAGGGGGCCATGCGCATAAGACCGCCAGTCAAACCACCGGTATGCCCATGGGATCTGAATTTGGTTCTCTCAGCTTTGCAGGGGCAACCATTTGAACCTTTGAATCTGGCTTCATTAGTTCTTTTGACTAAAAAATTGGTTTTCTTGGTAGCCATTTTCTCAGCTAGGAGAGTGTCAGAGCTAGCAGCTCTCTCCAGCAAGGAACCGTATCTAATTATTCATAAGGACCGGGTGATAATACGTCCCAACAGGTCCTTTCTGCCTAAGGTGGTTTCGGGATTCCATTTGAATCAAGATGTAATCCTACATTTTTTCCGGATCCACAGTCCACAGAAGAAGAATCTTTGCACACTTTAGATGTGGTAAGGGCAATCAGTACTTATCTTCAGGCAACTGCTCAGATAAGAAAGACTGATTGCTTATTTATTTTGCCGGAAGGCCCTAGGAAGGGCCAAGCAGCATCAAAATCCACTCTCTCAAGGTGGATTAGACAGATTATTTCTCAGGCCTATAGTGTTAAAGGGAAGATTCCTCCTTTTCAGGTGAAAGCGCACTCAACTAGGGCTGTAAGTGCTTCTTGGGCAGTGCATCACCAGGCCTCACTGGCTCAGATCTGTAAGGCTGCAACTTGGTCATCAGTCCACACATTCACCAGATTCTATCAGGTGGATGTCAGAGGGCAAGAGGATATCGCCTTTGGGCGCAGTGTACTGCAGGCTGCAGTTTAGGTCCTCCGGTCCATGGCGGTCTATAATTATGATCTGTGTCTCCCTCGCCTCAATCTGAGCATTGCTATGGGACATCCCACTATGTAATGAAGCTCCTGTGTCCCGTGATGTATGATCAAGAAAATAGGATTTTTATATACAGCTTACCTGTAAAATACTTTTCTTGAGAGTACATCACGGGACACAGGGCTCCCGCCCCTCTTGGGTTTTACGTGGTTTCCTATTGCTTGCTACAAAACTGAGGTGCCTCCCATTAGGGAGGGGTTATATAGGGGAGGAATTCTCCTTAATTGGGGTTAACCAGTGTCCAATCACCAGAGGTGCCTATATAACCCACTATGTAATGAAGCTCCTGTGTCCCGTGATGTACTCTCAAGAAAAGGATTTTACAGGTAAGCTGTATATAAAAATCCTATTTTTTGTTTCTATATTTCTATAACTCCAGCACCAGCTTCTAACCACCCTTGTTAAAAATATCAAACCTCTCCCTAATCTGCTAGACAACTGTAGAACATGTTGTTTGTGTGACTATGCCTGTATGTAGACGTAGTTGCATTGAGCAACAGCATGAGATCCAACTTGGAATTCAAAATGGATATCTTGGAAAGGGGCTGCCTGTACTTCACTTGTCTCTCCTGATCTGATTGGGTTCTTTCTTTCTTCAAAACTTTTTAGGAGTGGATCATGTGTACAAAACACATCAGTTTTCTATCTTGCAGTCTGAGCTTCACTCAAGCATCTGGTCATGTGAAATGCTGGAGCCACTGGAACCACTGAGGCTGACAATATAAATAAACATAACAGGAAGCTGCAGTAAGAAGCCAGGCAAGCATCTATTTAGCACTTATACTAGGGAATAGGGATGAGCCGAACACCTCACGGAATTTGGGGGGACCCCCACATATTTTTTGGTTCAGGGTTCCCCTGTGGGGGAATCCAATGCTGTCTTTTTCAATGGCTTTTATGTGTATTGCCGGGACCAACAATTCATTATAGCCGCAAGTAGTTTTAAATTGCATTAATACATGGGCGGCACAGTGGTGTAGTGGTTAGCACTCTCACCTAGCAGTAAGAAGGGTCGCTGGTTCAAATCCCAACCACGACACTACCTGCCTGGAGCTTGCATGCTCTCCCTGTGCCTGCGTGGGTTTCCTCCGGGTACTCCGGTTTCCTCCCACAATCCAAAGACATGCAGGTAGGTTAATTGGCTTCTGTCCAAAATTGGCCCTAGTATATGAATGGGGACCTTAGATTGTGGGCTCTTTGAGGGTGGGGACCGATGTGAGTGTGCAATGTACAGGGGCAATTGTAGACACTCACTCAGGTTGAACTGGATGGACTGGTGTCTTTATTCAACCTTACTAACTATGAGACTATGAGACTATGTCCCCTGGGGCAGGACCTGGGTCCCCAAACACTTTTTATGACAATACCATGCATATAAGCCTTTAAAATTAGCACTTTTGATTTCTCCTATAGACGTTTAAAGGGTGTTCCGTGGCTTTCAAATTTGCCGCGAACACTCCAAATTGTTCACTATTCGGCGAACACCCGATGTTCGAGTTGAGTGTAAGTTCGACATCGGGCTAATCCCTACAAGGGAATCTAGGTGCACAGTAGTGTTGGGCGAATAGTTTGGGATGAGCAAAAGTTCAGCCCGAACATCGCCTGTTCGCCCTTTTGGTGAAAACCCAAACTTGCGGGGTGCTTGGCGGGAGGACATCCTGCGCTGCAAAGCATTCTAGGGCCCTAATTGGATGAAGCCTTGCACCTGACCGCTGGTCGTGTGCAAGGCTTTGCCACTTAGGGCACAGAGCACTGTCAGAGCCCTGATAGGACAAAGTGAAGATGACTTTGTCCAATCAAAATTCAGTGCTCATAGTCCCACCCCACACTAAAAAAGGTCCCTTACCACAGAAAGCGTGTAGTGTGTTGTTGGAGTGGAGATAGATAGAATAACAGTATATATAAAAATATTTTTGCAAAGTGGTTGGAGGGAAGCTTCAGAATGGCAAATATGTTTTTATTACAAATTATGTGAGCAGACTGCAGTTCCTCTTTAAATGTCAATTGTTTTCTTTATAAATGTCTATTTTGTGGCGGGAGGTTCTATGCATGATACAGATATGCCACTTTACAGGCAGACTAAGGGGGACCCCCCCCCCCCAGGCACCATATTTAAAGGAATTTTTCATTTTTATTGTTTCACTTTAAGCATAAAAAAGTCACTGCTCCTTTAAAAACAATCTTTTTTAAAAAAAAAAAAAGCTTGCATTAGTACATGCCCCTCAGGGCAGTACCCGGGCCCCCATACCCTTTATATGTCCAATAACTTGCATATAAGGTTTCAAAGTGGGATCTTTGGATTTTTCGAGTTCAGGTCCTATAGACTTTAATAGGGTTTGCAGTTCAGGTTTGAATTTTCACAATGTTTAAGAATTCTGGCACGAACCTAACCACCGGGGGGGTGTTCGGCCCATCTCTAGTGCACAGTGACAAACCAACAATAGTGGCAAGAAGAGGCATGTTTAAAGTATTACTGTGCTTATTACATTGGTTTTATACCTCTGACAGGACCATACTGGCTATGCATGGCACCTACTTTGTGCAGGCTCTTGTGGTGATTGACAGCATGGCTTTTGGCTGATGATACATTGTTAACATTGACTGTGGTCATCTTTATTCAGGATTGAACTTTTTACCAACAATAAAACATTTTTCCTGGTGGGTGTAGTTTGATCTGATGCCATTAATAGTATGTATTCCTGCTTAGTGAATGGAGTCAGAAAACTCAGAAAATCTGAATAAAAAAAAGTATTGTAATTTTACAATAATAATCATAAAATGAAACACAGCTATAGCTTCCTCACATCAAAAAAAGGAATTCCACACACAACATAAACACATTTAGGCCCTGTTCACACCTGAGCAATTTTCTGCTTGAAGCTTTTAGCTCTAAAACGTACAACAAGCCAAATCCCATACATTTCAATGGCCCCTATTAACATCTGAGCATTCTGTTGCCTGAAGTAAAATGCTTGTCGCTCAAAAAAGTACATGAGCTTCTTTTTGGCAGATTTCAAGTGTTTTTGGCCCCAGACTTCAATAGAAACGCCCAACATGAGCATTTTTGAGCAGAGCTTTCGGCTTAAATAGCAGCTCTTCACCCCTCACTCCCTCTCCTCCCCTCAGTGCTTTCTATTGGATAAACAAAAATGCCCGAAGCTGTAAAACACTTGAAATACGCTCCTAAAATGCTTTCAAAATGCTGGCAAAAAGCGACAAAAACACTTTTAACCTCTTCCCGCCCACCCTATAACCGAATGACGGCTATAGAGCAGGTGCTTTCGTCCCGGAGGCCATCCCTGGACATCCTCATGTTTACTTCCGCAATGCACGCATCGGGGAAGTTCTGTGTTTGCCGTGTCCCCCGGAGACAGGCAAACACAGATCGCTGTAAACTGCCAATCACAGGGGCCGTTTACAGCGCGATCGGCATTTCCAATGTGAGATGATCTCATATGTAAACATATGAGATCCTCTCTCAGCGCCGCTCTCCCTCCTCACACAGACAGCGTGTGAGAGGGGAGAGATGAACAGCTGCAGTGGCCGTAAGTGTGAAAATAAAAAAATAAATTTTAAAAAGTGCCATGCTCCTCCAGTGCCATCCTGCCCCAGTGCCATTCTGCCCCAGTGCCATCCACCCCAGTGCTACCTGCCCCCAGTGCCACCTGTTAGTGCTATCTGTCCCCAGTGCCACCTGTTGTCAGTGCCATTTGTCCCCAGTGTCATCTGTCATCAGTGCCACGTATAAGTGCCATGTGTCATCAGTGCCACATAGTGCCATCTGTGCCACATATTAGTGCCATCTGTCATCAGTGCCACGTATCAGTGCCATTTGTCATCAGTGCCACTTGTCAGTGTCACGTGCCATCTGTTGTCAGTGTCACGTGTCATCAATGCCACTTATCATTGCCATCTGTCATCAGTGTCACGCGTCATCGGTGCCACGTATTAGTGCCATCTGTCATCGGTGCCACATATTAGTGCCACGTATTAGTGCCATCTGTCATCAGTGCCACGTATTAATGCCATCTGTCATCAGTGCCACGTATTAGTGCCATGTGTCATCAGTGCCACGTATAAGTGCCATCTGTCATCAGTGCCACATATTAGTGCCATCTCTCATCAGTGCCACGTGTCATCAGTGCAACGTATAAGTGTCATCATTGCCACGTATCAGTGCCATCTGTCATCAGTGTCACATGTCATTGTCCTGGTGCTCCAGGGCCTTCAAAAGTGTAATATGTAGTCAACAAGTTAGATGTGTAATTTATGCTCCTAGAACACCTGATGGTGCTCCCTGCATGTTGGGCCTCTCTATGTGGCCAGGCTGTGAAAAAGTCCCACACATGTGGTATTGTAATACTCAGGAGGAGTAGAAGACTTTTTTGGGGGGTGTCATTTGTGGTATACACATGCCATGTGAGAGAAATAACCTATTACAATGACAATTTTATGGAAAAAAAAAAATTAAAAAAATTAAAAATCTTAATTTTGCAAAGAATTGTGGGATAAAAATGACAACATCAAAAAGCTCACCATGCCTCTTACTAAATACCTTGGAATGTCTACTTTCCAAAAAAGGGGTCATTTGGGGGGTATTTGTACTTTCCTGGCTTGTTCAGGTCACAAGAAGTGAGATAGGCCACCAGTACATCAGATGTAATCAATTTTGTGCGATTCGCACCACAGCTTGTAGACTCTCTAACTTTCACAAAGACCAAATAATATCCACTAATTTGGGTTATTTTTTACCAAAGACATGTAGCAGTATAAATTGTGGCCAAAATTTATGAAGAAAAATTAATAATTTGCCAAATTCTGTCACAGAAACAAAGAAATATGCGTTTTTTTTTCAAAAAATTTCGGTCTTTTTTAATTTATAGCGCAAAAAATAAAAACCCCAGAGGTGATCAAATATCACCAAAAGAAAGCTCTATTTGTGGGAAAAAACAGACAAAAAATTCATTTGGGTACAGTGTTGCATGACTGAGTAATTGTTATTCAAAATGTGAGAGCACCGAAAGCTGAAAATTGGTCTGGGCAGGAAGGGTGTTTAAGTGCCCAGTAAGCAAGTGGTTAAAAATGCCTGAAAAACACGAGTAAATCGCTACGCTCAGGTGTGAATGGAGCCTTAACCAAAAACAATACACATGCCATAACAATTACATAACTCCCAATCATTTTAATCCACAACACCTCTAGCATTCAAGAAACGTACAGATCAAGGAAAAAAGCTATTCTGCAACCTGGTGGTACAAGAAAAAATACTTCAATACCACCTACCAGAAGGTAGCAACATACGCAATTTCCAAAGGCACCTTCCCTCCCCCAATTCCTCAATATGCAGTAAACTAAATCCTGCAATAATTTTCTGTGCTGTTTTTGTTACCCTTTACAAAGCATTTCTCTCATAGTCTGTGCATGATCCTTTCATCAGAGAAATGTGATACATTAGCACTATTGCAGCTTTATAAAAGCTAAAGAGGACCCTGAAAAGCCTGCTCTCCATAGCTTACTCAAAAAAGTACAGTCTCTGATGAGCCATGATCACCAGATGGTATATAGGCCCTGTCCACGACAGGTCCTCCCTAATTATTGTACCTAGGAAGCGGAACTCCTCATCACTCTCAATCCTAATAATCACCACAGGCTCATAGTTTACCTCCCGTACTTTCCTAAAATCAATAATAATCTCCTTTTTTGTCTTTGCTACATTTAACTGTAAGTTGTTCACCCTGCACCATCCAACTAGATTTTCAATACCACAGACCCCACCTCAAATCGAGAAACAATCATAATTGTTTTAAGTAAACAAAAGAGGGTTAAGCACATATCAGTGGTGGCTGCCATTTTGGGGGGGGGAGGAGCAGCAAACAACCACCCCGGGGGGTTTTCGCAGTCGGTCAGTCATCCAGTCCCGCACTTACTGATCTAAGTTGTGGGTGGGAAGCGCCCCAAGTCCACCCTTTTTTGAAGCCTATTAGAGCCTCCGGATCTAATCACGTGTTTAAACCCCACCCCATTGGAATCCATGCTTCCGGAACCCTGCATGTAGATTAGGGGGCCGGACGCAATGATAGGGGGGGCACCCGTGCACCCCTAATTGACTGACCGCCACTGGTACATATCCCTGTGGCAACCCTGTACTAAGGGACCATGTCGATGACTGATTACTAACTTTTACCCTCTGCTGCCTATCAGCCAGGAAATCCAAAATCAAGTTACAAAGCATAAGCTCAATCCCAGAGTCCAGCTTAACAACAAGGTTTATAATCAAAAATGTAATAGATGAATGGACATTTAGTCTTTCAGATGTCTATGGTGCATCTCCCTGAAATTAGGAGACATTAAGCAATTGATTCAACACCTTGAAAATCTGAGAGGAATACACTACCTCATGAATGAATAGTGATTGCAGGATTTATGGTAAAGTCAGTTTGTGAGTGTGGTCTGGAATGGATGATAGGGGGTGTTATTACAACATTGTTATTTTTATAGGGGAAGAGTATATAGTTATACTTATTTTTTATTACAAATTGGAATAGTTTGGCCGTCTGGTTGCCTTCTCTCTTGGTGGTATACGTAAGTATAGCATGCCAAGGAGAACTCCTAGTTTCTATTAGGCTAGTTCTTTTTTTTTTTAATAGCTATAGCATGCTTATTTTAATTGTCACTGACTTTCTGTAAGCAAACTAGGTAATTTATGTTTAGATATAAAGGGGCCTGCATGTAGCCTTTCTGCAGGAAACATTCCAATGACTTCAGAGAAAATCTACTAAGAGCACCACAGACTGACAAATGTATTGAGCTCAAGGTCTTCTCATTGCAGGAGATCACAGGAGTGATCAAATCTCCAAGAAAGTAAACAGCATGTGCTTATATCCGCATAACAATAAGCTCATGTTTTAATTGGCACATTTTGTAACAATTATCAAGTAAAGTGTCTTTTTTAGCTCATTATAATTGTTACGGTAATCCTTTTTTCTACTCTAAGCAAGCAACTTTGTATTTCTCAGCTGTTCCCAGCAATACTATACAAATGCAACATATACTAGACTTTTATACAGTTAAAGTTTAACTGTCAGGTCCCAAATGGTAATAACAGCATTAAAATGCAAGCATCGAGTATTTACATTCCTTTACATGTCTTCCTCCTCACCCAGGTGCCCTAAATCCAAGGCGGCTGTAGGTTTTTATATCAATTCTTTATTTTTGTATACATTTTTTATACTATACTTTGCAAGTTTGAACACGATAAGGTCCAGTGCTCTCCTGCATCACTGATTGGCCATACTGGTCAAGAGAATTTTTGAACTAAGAACTTTTGAAATTGTAAATACTAAAAATGGGGGTTAAGTGCTGGACAAGTCTAACTTCACTATGCTAACACATTGTTCTGAATTATATATTTATGTTACCTAATTGCTCTTAAAGTGGGAGTAGCTTAAAGGTTTGTAGCTTACAGTAAAGTGCAAACCATGGGTGTGGCCACACTGCACTGACAGTGTGGGGGACGGCTTAAAGGGGCATACTTAAAGGGGTTGTAACCCTTCATGTTTTTACACCTTAATGTATCCTATGCTTTAAGGTGGAAAAACTTCTGTCACTAAGCAGCCTCCAGCCCCCCCCCCCCATTTTACTCACCTGAGACGTTCGTTCCCCCATCAGAGACATGCTCTACCTCTCTGGCAAGGGTTCTTGGCTCTTGATTGGATAGATTGATAGCAGTGCAGCCATTGGCTCCCACTGCTGTCAATCAAATCCAATGACGCGGGTGCTGGGGGTGGGGCCGAGTCCTGCATTCTGTGTCTATGGATGCAAATGCTGGACTCGAGAGCACACCCACACTTCTCCTAGGGGGGTTTCCAGATGCTAGGTGCCACCGGGTGATCCCAGAAGATGATGATCAGCTCCACTCTGTGCAAAACGAACTGCAAAGTGGCGGTAAGATATGATATGGTATATGGTATGATATGTTTGTCATTTAAAAAAAACAAAAAACAAGGATTTAGTAACCCTTTAAAGGTGCACTTCCATATTACCTCCTTCATCCTTATACTTCTCCTAACCCCTGGAGATATATCCCCAAACCCTTGGCCCCCATTTAACTGTACTCAACACACCCACTACTCTGCACCCTCTGGCTGCAGACACAATCTAGTTCCCATTTCTCTTCTTCCCAAGACCCGACTCCCTTTCTCTTTATTTATTTTTAAGCTTATGAGCACTCTGTGAGGTGATGTAGATGATGCCCATTTGTAAACCTAATGGGGTTAGATCTGCTTCTGATGAACTTTATGTTTGTTGAGAATAGATGTCTAACATAGGGGCTTCTATGAGACTTGCATACTTCCACCTTTGGAAAATCACCACTAGAGGCTACCATGCCTCTAGACACATGTTTCTCCAGATTTTGGGACCAGACCTTTTCCGGACGGTCCAATCGGCGGAGAATATTCTCTTTAATCTCATGTCCCCTCTGAGAGGTATATGATGTCCAATTATGTACCCAACTAGATGATAGACCTATCCCGATCCAATATGGTTTGGTGGAAATAAAGGTTTATTGTATGAGGTCCAATGGAAGCTGCGCAGTGAGCTGTAAATCCATTAGTGACCTTTCATTGGGATCATAAATATTGCCTGATTGGGTTTAACTCCTCGGATTTAAAATAGTAGTATCTTTCCCTTTGATCCTTGATAGGAAAGATCATTCTTCCTGTTAAAGAGCTGCAAGCTTTTTATTCCTCATTAGTTTGGGCACTTGTCCTTTTTCAAAATGGAGTAGCTTTGGAGACCGCTTCCTGAAGCTCAGAGCGAGGTGTGGTTTTGTGTTTAGAGATACATATAAGGTGGTGAGTCAGCACACCGGCCGTGCCCCTGCACGATGTCAGTTGTGACTAAATGCATAGGGAGGAGCGACATGCTGGTGTCACCGGGTTCACGCAGGTAACGGAGTGACGGGCTGCATTGGAGAGCAGGCCGGCTTAATTGTTTTATGCTCTAATTATCTACTTAAGTGTAAGTGCAATACATTTTTACAATAAAATTACCACTATGGAAGCCTTTTATTTCTTCATGAAAAAACTCGCCACCGCCCTCATCTATAGCTGGCTATAGCAGTAAGTGGCATTGGAAGGCTAAATCAGGTAACAAAAAGGCCTGGGGTTTGCCCAGAAAAAATCCAAGCCTACTAACCATGAGCTCGCAGACAACCAAATTGACCTGTCTAACAGTACGTTAAATACATTTATTTCTTCATGGGGATCATATGGCAATATTTTCCTTTGAGTGGTGGAAACCTATGAAGACACTGTGGTTGAGACTGTTGCTGTGTTTAACAAAGACCCTGGCTGGATATTAAGCCGAAAGCGCTTGTGATCTCCCGTAATAGGAGATCATAGGAAGTTGGTAAGCGGCAGTGTGTCTAGTGGTGGAAGTCATCTCTCTCTTTTATATCACATTTCTTGGGTGCATCATTTCACATTGATGTCACTACACTGGATGGACTTTATTTCGTGTTACTTGTTACTCATTCAATCACATTGTTTAGAAACTAGCCAAACTTATTTATTTAACCAGTTGCCGACCGCCGCACGCCGATGTACGTCGGTACAATGGCACGGGCAGGCATAAGGACATACATGTACGTCCCTTGCCTCCCGCGGGTCGGGGGCCCGATCGGGCCCCCGCCCGGTGCCTGCGGCGGTCGGTATTCGTTCGGGAGCGATCCCGGACGAGGGGACGGCCATTCATTCATGGCCACCCCCTCGCGATCGCTCCCGACGAATAGAAATCCCCGGTGACATCACTTCCTCTCCTGTAATGTAAACACAGGAGAGGAAGTGATGTATTCTCTCCTCCGTGTCGGTATTTTTCGTTCCGACACGGAGGAGAGCGGATCAGTAAGTTGCACCAACACTCACACACACAGTAGAACATGCCAGGCACACTCACACCCCCCCTTTACCCCCCGATCACCCCCCCAATTACCCCTGCCCCCCAGTCACAGTGACACCAATGTCATTTTTTTTTTTTTTTTTTTGCATTGGTGTCATTTGTGACTGTAATAACTGTTAGGGCAGTTAGAGTTAGCCCCCTTTAGTTCTAATGTACCCCCCTAACCCCCCCAATAAAGGTTTAACCCCGTGATCACCCCCCGTCGCCAGTGTCACTAAGGCTGGGTTCACATTGCAGCGGTTTATGAGAACGAATGTGATTCGCACCGCACTGCAGTGCAAATCACATCCGATCTCTGTGCGATTCGAGTTCAGCCATTCGCCGCACCCGCCATACCCGCCGCACCCGCCGCAAATTCGCACGGGACCCTTTTTTTGGCCCGCAGCAGAATCGGATCGCATGGGTGTTCACACCATGCGATCCGAGTTTGCAGATCGCACTGCGATATGCGAACTGATCTGGGGGTGTCAGTAACATTTCACTGACACTCCCAGCAGTTCGCATAGGGCAGTGTGAACTGCCGCCGGGAGGCATGCGATGCGGGAACCCGCCGCGGATTCGCACCGTTTCCGCATCGCTCCAGTGTGAACCCAGCCTAATAAGCGATCATTTTTCTGATCGCCGTATTAGTGTCACAGGTGACGCTAGTTAGGCAGGTAGGTATTTAGGTTCGCCGCAGCTTTTTATAGCGCCAGGGACCCCCATATACTACCGCATAAAGCCCCCTGATTGCCCCCTAGTTAACCCTTTCACCAGTGATCACCATATAACTGTTACAGGTGACACTGGTTGGTTAGTTATTTTTTTATAGTTTCAGGGCACCCGCCATTTATTACCTAATAAAGGTTTAACCCCCTGATCACCCGGCGGGTGTCATTTGTGACTAATAACTGTTAGGGCAGTTAGGGTTAGCCCCCTTTAGTTCTAAGGTACCCCCCTAACCCCCCCAATAAAGGTTTAACCCCGTGATCACCCCCCGTCGCCAGTGTCACTAAGGCTGGGTTCACATTGCAGCGGTTTATGAGAACGGATGTGATTCGCACCGCACTGCAGTGCAAATCACATCCGATCTCTGTGCGATTCGAGTTCAGCCATTCACCGCACCCGCCGCACCCGCCGCAAATTCGCACGGGACCCTTTTTTTGGCCCGCAGCAGAATCGGATCGCATGGGTGTTCACACCATGCGATCCGAGTTTGCAGATCGCACTGCGATATGCGAACTGATCTGGGGGTGTCAGTAACATTTCACTGACACTCCCAGCAGTTCGCATAGGGCAGTGTGAACTGCCGCCGGGAGGCATGCGATGCGGGAACCCGCCGCGCATTCGTGGCGTTCCCGCATCGCTCCAGTGTGAACCCAGCCTAATAAGCGATCGTTTTTCTGATCGCTGTATTAGTGTCACAGGTGACGCTAGTTAGGCAGGTAGGTATTTAGGTTCGCTGCAGCTTTTTATAGCGCCAGGGACCCCCATATACTACCGCATAAAGCCCCCTAATTGCCCCCTAGTTAACCCTTTCACCAGTGATCACCATATAACTGTTACAGGTGACGCTGGTTGGTTAGTTATTTTTTTATAGTTTCAGGGCACCCGCCATTTATTACCTAGTCTCACTAGTGTACCCCTAAATTTAGGGGTGTCTACTTTCCAAAATGGGGTCATTTGGGGGGGGGGTTTGTGCCATCTTGGCATTTTATGGCCTTCAAAACTGTAACGCCCTTAGAAAGCCTGAAGGCGGTGCTTGGTTTTCGGGGCCCCGTACGCGGCTAGGCTCCCAAAAAGTCCCACATATGTGGTATCCCCATACTCAGGAGAAGCAGCAGAATTTATTTTGGGGTGTCATTTCACATATGCCCATGGCATGCGTGAGCAATATATCATTTAGTGACAACTTTGTGAAAAAAAAAAAAAAAAAAAAAAGTTTGTAATTTTCCCGCAACTTGTGGCAAAATATAAAATATTCCATGGACTCAACATGCCTCTCAGCAAATAGCTTGGGGTGTCTACTTTCTAAAATGGGGTCATTTGTGGGGGTTTTGTGCCATCTTGGCATTTTATGGCCTTCAAAACTGTAATAGGTAGTGAGGAGTGAAATCAAAAAATGACGCCCTTAGAAAGCCTGAAGGCGGTGCTTGGTTTTCGGGGCCCCGTACGCGGCTAGGCTCCCAAAAAGTCCCACATATGTGGTATCCCCGTACTCAGGAGAAGCAGCAGAATTTATTTTGGGGTGTCATTTCACATATGCCCATGGCATGCATGAGCAATATATCATTTAGTGACAACTTTGTTAAAAAAAAAAAAAAAAAAGTTTGTAATTTTCCCGCAACTTGTGGCAAAATATAAAATATTCCATGAACTCAACATGCCTCTCAGCAAATAGCTTGGGGTGTCTACTTTCTAAAATGGGGTCATTTGTGGGGGTTTTGTGCCATCTTGGCATTTTATGGCCTTCAAAACTGTAATAGGTAGTGAGAAGTGAACTCAAAAATTTACGCCCTTAGAAAGCCTGAAGGCGGTGCTTGGTTTTCGGGGCCCCGTACGCGGCTAGGCTCCCAAAAAGTCCCACATATGTGGTATCCCCATACTCAGGAGAAGCAGCAGAATTTATTTTGGGGTGTCATTTCACATACGCCCATAGCATGTGTGAGCAATATATCATTTAGTGACAACTTTGTGTAAAAAAAAAAAAAAATTTTTTTTTTGTCATTATTCAATCGCTTGAGGCAAAAAAATAAAATATTCAATGGGCTCAACATGCCTCTTATCAATTTCCTTAGGGGGTCTACTTTCCAAAATGGGGTCATTTGGGGGGGTTTTGTACTGCCCTGCCATTTTAGCACCTCAAGAAATGAGATAGGCAGTCGTAAACTAAAAGCTGCGTAAATTCCAGAAAACGTACCTTAGTTTGTAGATGTGACAACTTTTGCGCAAACCAATAAATATACAATTATTGACTTTTTTTTTACCAAAGACATGTGGCTGAATACATTTTGGCCTAAATGTATGACTAAAATTGAGTTTATTGGATTTTTCTAATAACAAAAAGTAGAAAATATCATTTTTTTTCAAAATTTGCGGTCTTTTTACGTTTATATCGCAAAAAATAAAAATCGCAGAGGCAATCAAATACCATCAAAAGAAAGCTCTATTTGTGGGAAGAAAAGGACGCAAATTTTGTTTGGGTACAACATTGCATGACCGCGCAATTACCAGTTAAAGCAGCGCAGTGCCAAAGTGTAAAAAGACCTCTGGTCATTTACCAGCAAAATGGTCCGGTCTGAAAGTGGTTAAAATCACCACTAGCCTAGTCTCAAAATACCAACCTAAACGTTCTCTTCATTCCTCTCAAGACCTCCTGCTCTCTAGCTTCTTTGTCACCTCCACCCATGCTCACCTCTAATGCCCCGTACACACGATCAGACTTTCTGCCAACAAAACTGTGGATTTTTGTTCGAAGGATGTTGGCTCAAACTTGTCTTGCATACACATACATACCGTCACAAATGTTGGCCAACAATTACGAATGGGAACGTGGTGACGTACAAGATGTACGACGGGCCGAGAAAAAGGAAGTTCAATAGCCAGTGCAGCTCATTCTGCTTGATTTCGAGCATGCATGAACTTTTGTGTGTCGGACTTGTGTACGCACGATCAGAAATTCTGACAACAACGTTTTGTTGGCGGAAAGTTTGAGAACCTGCTATCAAACATTTGTTGGTGGAAAGTCCGACAGCAAATGTTCAATGGAGCACACAAGGTCAGACTTTCTGACAACAAGCTCACATCAAACATTTCCCGTCGGTAAATCCGTCCATGTGTACGCGGCATAAGACTTTTTCAGAGCTTCTCCAATACTATGGAGCTCGTTACCCAATCTGTCTGTTAATCTCCTACTCAATTAGCTTTTAGACGATCCCTGAAAAATCTCATCTTCAGAGAAGCCTATCCTACCCACACCTAACAACTGTATGTCTATTTTCTCTATCAGCTCATCCCCCACAGTTATTACCTTTTGTTTAGCTTGAACATCCCTTCTAGATTGTAAGCTCTAAGGAGCAGGGCCCTCTGATTCCTCCTGTATTAAATTGTATTGTAACTGTACTGGCTGCCCTCATGTTGTAAAGCTCTACACAAACTGTTGGAGCTATATAAATCCTGTATAATAATAATAATACTTAAATAAAACCTGATTCTACATGCTGTATGCACAGCACACATATGCCACAGTCCTTATACCCACAAAATATTGTTTAATTATTGTGTGACAAACAAGAGTCTCAGGCCGCGTACACACGCGGGGACTGTTCGCCCAACTTTGTCTGCTGAACAGTGTTTCGGCGGACAGTCCACTCGTGTGTGGGCTTTCAGCGGACAGTTTCAGCGAACAGTCCGCTGAACAAGGTTTTTCGGAAATTCCGAAAAACTGTCCGCTGAAACTTTGTTTCAGCGAACAGTCCCCTCGTGTGTAGGCTTGTTCGTCAAACTAAGTTCCGCGCATGCTCAGAAAGGATTTACACGCCGAAAGTTATAATGCAGTGTATAGGACGTCGTATTTTTCGTCCCGTCGTACGTGCCGTTCACGTCATCGCGCACGGTTTCAGCAAACTGTTCGTTCGTCGTGTGTGGCCATGTCCGTCCATGCTAATTTTGAGCGGACTGTTTGCCGAAACTGTTTGACGGACAAAGTTGGGCGAACAGTCCCCGCGTGTGTACGCGGCCTCACAGACACATATAAAGTAAACCTCAGCACAATCTGTTTAAAAACTGAAAAATTACATATGCTATTCTGCACACAAAATATAGACAGAGAGTTAACACTTTGTCTGACCCTACCTTAAAGCAACACTTCATAGAAACAGTGCAGGGATTGGGAGTATATAACATACAGAGTGCAGTGGTCAGGAGTATGTCATGTGTAGCTCATGACACAGAGTGCAGCTGTCAAGGGTGTGTATTTTACAGTACATAGTACCGAGTGCAGTATCCATAAGTATGTAAGATATAACAGTAAAATGTATGTACCATACAGCACCACATACAGTATATGATCAGGAGTGGGTAATATGTACTGGTCATTACATAATCCTGACTGCTGCAATTTGTTTGCTGTGTTTTACGTTGCATACTCCTGACCACTACCCCTGTATACTGAGCTACATATTATACAATCCTAACCTCTGCTGTCTGTACACTAGGTTGGATAATACTCTTGACCACAGCACTCTCTAAGCTGTGCCAAACACCCACACATCCCTTCATCCACAGCTGTGACCTCTGCATCCCCATTCCTAAATCATCACATCTGCATCCCCCTTCCTCCACCCACAGTGGACATTTCTGCATACCACTTCCTCCTTTCACAGCTGCCAGCTCTGAATCACCCTTCCTCAGTCCACAGTTGTCACCTTTGCATACTTCTCTCTCATCCCCCCTTGTTACCTCTGTATCTCTCTTCAACCCACTTTGCGCCCCCCTTCCTCTAGTCACAGTTATCACCTCTAAATCCATCTACAGTTGTCATCTCTGCATCCCCTCCTCCATCCATAGTTGTCTCCTATGCTTTCTCCTATAGCCATCCACAGTTGTGACCGCTACATCCCAATTCCTCCAACCACAGCTGTTAGCTTTAAAGCTCACTTCCTCCATCCACATTTGTGGCTTCTGCATCCATCTTCATCCATGCACAGTTGTCACCTCTGCACCTCCCCTCCATACACACTTGTCACCCTACTTCCTCTGTTCACAGTTGTCAACTCTGCACCCCCCCCCCCCCCCGACTTCACAGTTGTCAATTCTGCATCCTACTTTCTCCAACCGCAGTTGCCACCTCCAAATCCTCTTTCTCCATTTACAGCTGTCACCTTTACTCCATTCACAATCGCTACCTCTGCACCCCCCACTCCTCCATCCACAGTTGCACCTTTGCATCCTCCTTCCTCCATTCAAAGTTGTCAACTCTGCTTCCCCACTTTCATCCAAAATTATCACTTCTGCATCTCCATTCCTCCATTCACAGTTGTCACCTCTATATCCTCCTACCTCCATACACATTGATCGCCTCCCCCTTCCACAATTGTCTCCTTTGCATCCCCTTCATCCATTCAGATTTTGTCCTTCTTGATCCCACTTCCTCCATCCATAGTTTTCACCTCTGAACACCTTATTAAAGACTCACCTATTGTTGCACAGTTTACCCCACTTACAGCAGCCACAGGCGTTTATGTAAATAATGCAGTGTGCATAGTAACCAATCACATATGTTGATTCTGCAGTCAATCAGGAAAGATCTGTATCAGACATTCACAATTGGATACAGTATCAAGGTTTGTGGTTAGCTGCACATTGCATTGAATGTGTGATTACAATATGTACACTGTGGGTTCATATGTATTTCTCTCACTGTAGCTGTCATTATTAACCCATGCCACAGCAGGCTTATAAACAAAGCAGGCCAACTTTCCTGGAGATTTGACTGATTTCAGAAATGACTACAACTGCATCCAAAGTTCTGCATTGCTGGGTCAATTTTAGCAAGTTCCTAAGACATTACCAGGTAGTGTTGAAACCGGCTTTTTCAGGACCTAAAAAGCGGGCACCCGGGCAGTACAAGAATGCAATTAAAGATACGTGTAGGTACCATTCAGATCTGCATTGTAGTGCTGAAGCTGTCAGACTTATATGAGTACTTACAGATTTAGTAAGTAAGCAGAAAACAATTGAGTTGATTTACTAAAAGCAAATAGACTGTGCATCTTACAAAGTGCAGTTGCTCCAGAGCTTAGTACATGATGTAAAGCTTCACTTTGAAACGAGTACCCAATCACGTGCAAGGAAAATAAAAAAAATGCATTTTTACTTGCACATGATTGGATGATGGAAGAACCGCAGGTCCCTCGTATGGAGCAGAGAGCCAGTACTAGCGCTGCTATTCCTTCTGGTAAACTGGCAAGCACAGCAGCCTAGTACACCCTGGACGTACATCCAGCACTGTAGTAACACTTGGTGACGTAGCGAGTCCCATAACTGCAGTTCAAGCTGGCGAGGTGGCAAGCACAAGTAGTGTCCCGCTGCCACCAAGAAGAAGACAAAGGCAGGCCCGTCGTTCCCATAGTGTCCTCCCTGCAGAATTTGGCAATCCTGATTGGGTGGCCACCACTTCTGCAGAACCTGTACTTCCCCCATTCACTGGGCAACCCGGTATTCAGGTGGAAACAGCCGATTTTACGCCACTTGATTTTTATTCGCTGCTTTTCATGGAAGATCTCTATAGATCTATTGTGAACCAAACTAATTTACATGCTGGTCAATTCATCACCACTAATCCCCAGTTGCCTTCCTATACCAGAGATTGGAAACCAATTAAGGTTTCCGAATTTAAGACTTTTCTGGGTCTTTCCCTTAACATGGGCATACATAAATTCACAAAGTTGTGGTCATATTGGTCCACGTGCCCAATTGACCATATGCCCATGTTCTCTGCCTCCATGTCCAGGAAACGATACGAGCAGATCTTGCGGTTCATACATTTCAATGACAATGAACTTTGTCGTCCTCGTGGAGACCCTGAATATGATCGGCTCTACAAAATTCGCCCCCTCATCAACCACTTCAACAAACGTTTTGCAGCCTTGTTTACTCCTGATCAAGTTGTCTGCGTTGATAAGTCCCTGATTAAATTTTCTGGCCGCTTGTCTTTCAAACAGTACCTTCCCAGCAAGCATGCCAGATACAGGGTCAAGCACTATAAGTTCTGTGACAGGGCAACAGGCTATGTATGGAGCTTTACAGTTTATTAGAGAAAAGATAGTTATGTAGAGCTGGAGAACTGCCCAGATTACATAGGGAGCGCTGGGAAGATAGTGTGGAACTTAGTGTCACCCTTATTCGGAAAGGGGTACCACTTGTATGTGGAAAATTATTACACGAGCATGCCACTTTTTAGTCACTTGTTTGATCATCAGATTGGCTCATATGGCACTGTGCGATCTAATCGCCGGGGCTTTCCCCCAGCGGCTTGTAGATTCCCGTCTTAGGCTGGGGGAGAGAGCCAGCTTGAAGTGTTATAATTTCCTCGCTGTGAAGTGGAGGGATAATAAGAATGTTTTAGTTCTTACTTCCTTTCATGCAGACACGACAGTTCAAATTAGTACAGTGACTGGTGTTGTGGAGAAACCCCTCTGTGTCCACGAATACAACCTTAACATGGGAGGGGTGGACCTCAACGACCAGTTGTTGGCACCATATCTAGTTGCCTGTAAGGCCAGACACTGGTACAAAAAAGTGTCTGTTTACTTATTTCAATTGGCTTTGCTGAATGCTCATGTGCTATACAAAGCTTCAGGCAGGACTTTATCCTTCCTTACATTCCAAGAAGAGATTGTCACAGACCTCCTGTATCCAGGCGGTTCTGCACCTCACCATTCCCAACCAAATGCAGTAAGCCGGCTGCATGAGAGGCATTTTCCGTATATGTCCTCGAGAGTACCCCTACCCAACGAACCCCCGAAAGAAGATGTCGTGTCTGTACCAAGCGCAGATTTAGATGTGACACCCGTTATTATTGTCCACGCTGTCCTGACAATCCTGGTCTTTGCATTGTTGAATGTTTTGAAAGCTACCACACACTAGTGTTTTTAAGTTTTAGCATAGGGTACAGCATTTCACAGACTAGGACACACTTACATAGGGTCTCCCAAGATGCCATCGCATTTTGAGAGAACCGAACCGTTACAGTTACAAAAAAAAGTGTAAAAAAAAAAAAAAATCGTTTTATTGTTTTCTCTCTCTATTTTCTCTTTATTGTTCTGCTCTTGCTTTACTGTATTCTATTCTGCAATGTTTTATCATGCTTGCTTTTCAGGTATGTCATTTTTTTTTTTTACTTTATACTGTTTACTGTGTTTTATTGTTAACCATTGTTTTCAGGTGTGCCATTAACCACTTAACGACCGCCGCATGCCATTGTACGTCATCGCAATGGCATGTACGTGCTTGCCTTCCAGGGGGTGGGGGGTCCCCCTCCCTGCCTTCCAGGGGATGCGGTGGTCCGGTTCGCTTCAGGAGTGATCCGGGATGAGGGGATGGCCGATGGTTTCTGGCCATCCCCTCTCGATCGCTCCTGGCGAATGAGAAGCTTCCTCCCACTGTGTATTGTATACACAGGCAGGGAGGAAGTGATGTCATTCTCCTCGGGGCGGTCTTTTTGACCGGACTACGAGGAGAAGACTAAAAGTAAGTGCACCAAACACTACACTGACACTAACTAACACACAGGCACACAAACCCCCCCCCCCCATCGCCCCCCCTCCCCCCCTCAGTCACAGTGTCACTGATTGCAGTGATCATTTATTTACTGATCACTGTCAGGGCAGTTAGTGTTAGGTCCAGGGTAGCCCCCTACCACCCACCAATAAAGATTTAACCCCCTGATTGCCCTTAGAGTTAACCCTTTCACCCCCTTTAGCCATTTTCACTAAGCGATCGTTTTTCTGATCGCTGCATTAGTGTCGCTAGGTAGCTAGTTATTTTTTTAGGTTCACCGCCAGGTTTTTATAGTGCTAGGTACCCCGATATACTACCCAATAATGGTTTTAACCCCCTGATTGCCCCTAGTTAACCCTTTCACCCCCTTTTGTCAGTGTCACTAAGCGATAATTTTTCTGATCGCTGCATTAGTGTCACTAGTGTCGCTAGGTAGCTAGTTATTTTTTTAGGTTCACCGCCAGGTTTTTATAGCGCTAGGTACCCCCATATACTACCCAATAATGGTTTTAACCCCCTGATTGCCCCTAGTTAACCCTTTCACCAGCGATCACCGTATAAGTGTCACTGGTGACGCTGGTTAGCCAGTTAGTTATTTAGGTTCCCCCGTCAGGTTTTTATATAGCGCCAGGAACCCCCATATACTACCTAATAAAAATTTGAACCCCCTGATTGCCCCTAGTTAACCCTTTCACCAGTGATCACCGTATAAGTGTTACGGGTGACTCTGGTTAGTTAGTTTGCTTTTTATAGCATCAGGGCACCCACCATTTATTACCCAATAAAGGTTTAACCCCCTGATCACCGGGCAGGTGATATCAATTAGGTTTTAGGGTCAGGGTCTGAGTCGCCCCAGGCAGCGTTAGGCTAGTGCCAGTACCGCTAACACCCACGCGCAAAGCATACACCTCCCGTAGTGGTATAGAATCTGAACAGATCAATATCTGATCTGATCAGATCTATACTAGTGTCCCCAGAAGTTTAGGGTTCCAAAAAAACGCATTGTTAGCGGGATCAGCCCAGATACCTGCTAGCACCTGCGTTTTGCCCCTCCGCCCAGCCCACCCAAGTGCAGTATCGATCGATCGCTATCACTTACAAAACACTAAACACATAACTGCAGCGTTCGCAGAGTCAGGCCTGATCCCTGCGATCGCTAACAGTTTTTTGGTAGCGTTTTATATTTAAATCCGGAAGGCAGTGCTTGGTTTTCGGGGTCCCGTACATGGCTAGGCTCCCAAAAAGTCCCCACATGTGGTATCCCCGTACTTGGGAGAAGCAGCAGAATTTATTTTGGGGTGTAATTTGACTTATGTCCATAGCATGTGTGAGCAATATATCATTTAGTGACAACTTTGTGCAAAAAAAAAAAAAATTGTAATATTCCTGCAACTTGTGGCAAAATATAAAATATTTCATGGACTCAACATGCCTCTCAGTAAATAGCTTGGGGTGTCTACTTTCCAAAATGGGGTCATTTGGGGGGGTTTTGTGTTATTTTGGCATTTTATGGCCTTCGAAACTGTGATAGGTAGTGAGGAGTGAAATAAAAAATGTGCACCCTTAGAAACCCTTAAGGCAGTGATTGGTTTTCGGGGTGCCGTACGCAGTTAGACCCCCAACAAGTCCCACATATGTGGTATCCCCGTACTCAGGAGAAGCAGCAGAATATATTTTGGGGTGCAATTCCACATATAACTATGGCATGTGTGAGCAATATATCATTTAGTGACAACTTTTTGTAAACTTTTTTTTTTTGTGTCATTATTCAATCACTTGGGACAAAAAAAATATTCAATGGGCTCAACATGCCCCTCAGCAATTTCCTTGGGGTGTCTACTTTCCAAAATGGGGTCATTTGGGGGGGGGGGGTTTGTGTTATTTTGGCATTTTATGGCCTTCGAAACTGTGATAGGTAGTGAGGAGTGAAATCAAAAATTTGCACCCTTAGAAATCCCGAAGGCAGTGATTGGATTTCGGGGTGCCGTACGCGGCTAGACTCCCAAAAAGTCCCACATATGTGGTATTCTCGTACTCAGGAGAAGCAGCAGAATATATTTTGGGGTGCAATTCCACATATAACTATGGCATGTGTGAGCAATATATCATTTAGTGACAACTTTTTGTAAACTTTTTTTTTTTATTTCTTGTGTCATTATTCAATCACTTGGGACAAAAAAAAATATTCAGTGGGCTCAACATGCCCCTCAGCAATTTCCTTGGGGTGTCTACTTTCCAAAATGGGGTCATTTGGGGGGGGTTTGTACTGCCCTGCCATTTTAGCACCTCAAGAAATTAGATAGGCAGTCATAAATTAAAAGCTGTGTAAATTCCAGAAAATGTACTCTAGTTTGTAGACGCTATAACTTTTGCGCAAACCAATAAATATACGCTTATTGACATTTTTTTTACTAAAGACATGTGGCTGAATAAATTTTGCCCTAAATGTATGACTAAAATTGAGTTTATTCGATTTTTCTTATAACAAAAAGTAGAAAATATTTTTTTTTCTCAAAATTTTCGGTCTTTTTCCATTTATATTGCAAAAAATAAAAATCGCAGAGGCAATCAAATACCATCAAAAGAAAGCTCTATTTGTGGGAAGAAAAGGACACAAATTTCGTTTGGGTACAACATTGCATGACCGCGCAATTACCAGTTAAAGCAGTGCAGTGCAAAATTGTAAAAAGACCTCTGGTCCTTAGGCTGAAAATTGGTCCGGGGCTTAAGTGGTTAAGCTGCAGCGTGGATTTATTTATCTTGACAGCAACATCGTTTGTTCCCACGATACATAAAGCCATGAGTCCAGTGCTGTAGGAGGTGATTTCACCACCACAGTTAAAAAAAAGAGCATATATGCCGAAGCATGGGTGGAGGAGCGATTTTGCTCCTAATGCCGTGTACGTACGGTCGTAATTCCGACGGAGGCTTGCCCATGTGTACGTGGCATAACTTTTTGTGCCGGTACATACGGTCGAAATTCCGACGAAGGCTTGCCCATGGAAAAGTCCGGCCGTGTGTACTTGGCATAACTTTTTTACAAGAGGATGCCCCCATGCTCCGGCATATATATATATTTTAGGCACATGTTTTTTTTTGGTATTTGCTTTGCAGGTATGGTATGGTAAGGTCTTACTGTTATACATTAATGTTACTTTGTGTTAACCACAATTTGCTTAGCAGGTATGCCATTCAGGTGCAGCATGGATTTATTTATCTTGACAGCCACAGCGTTTGCTCCCACGATACATAAAGCCGTGACTCCAACGGTGTAGGAGGTGATTTCACCACCACAGTTAAAAAAAAAAGCATATATGCCGAAGCATGGGAGCAGCAGGGGCGGAGGATCGATTTTCCGAAGGAGGCTTGCGTGTGGAAAAGTCAGACCGTGTGTACGCGGCATAACTTTTACAAGAGGATGCCCCCATGCTTTGGCATATATAAAGGGTGCATGTATGCCCATCATGAGAAGTGGATGGATGAAGGACAGTATTCTAATGGTGGGCATACCCACCGATCAATCTCTTTTTTGTTCAGCCAACAGGCTGCATGAAAAAAAAGATTACAATATATGTCCAACAAGGACCAGCAACGTACTGGTATGTTGCTGGACTTTGAATGGTTATACCAGAATGATGCCTGCGGATTTAGGTATCATCTTGGTATCATTCTTTTCAGCCAGCGGTCGGCTTTCATGTAAAAGCAATCCTAGCAGCTAATTAGCCTCTAGACTGCTTTTGCAAGCAGTGGGAGGGAATGTCTGCCCCCCTCGGATATAAACAGCGCCATTGGGAAATTGGGAAAGCATTTTATCACACCGATCTTGGTGTGGTCAGATGCTTTGAGGGCAGAGGAAAGATCTAGGGTCTAATAGACCCCAATCGCTGCACAAATATTGTGTGGGGGAAAAAAATGCAACACCCACCATTTTTATTCTGTAAGGCCTTTGATTTAAAAAAATATATAATGTTTGGGGGTTCAACGTAATTTTCTTGCAAAAAATAGAAAATAATTGTTTTCATGTAAACAAAAAGTGTCAAAAAGGGCTTTATCTTCCAGTGGTTAGAAGAGTGGGTGATATGTGATATAAGCTTCTAAATGTTGTGCATAAAATGCCAGGACAGTTCAAAACCCCCACAAATGACCCCGTTTTGGAAAGTAGACACCCCCAAGCTATTTTCTGAGACACAAGTCGAGTCCATGGAATATTTTATATTTTGACACAAGTTGCGGGAAAAATAAAAAAATTTAATTTTTTTTTGCACAAAGTCACTAATGATATATTGCTCAAACATGCCATGGGCATATGTGGAATTACACCCCAAAATACATTCTGTTTCTCCTGAGTATGGGGATACCACATGTGTGAGACTTTTTGGGAGCCTAGCCACGTACGGGACTCCAAAACCAAGCACCGCCTTCAGACTTTCTAATGCCGCGTACACACGATCAGACTATCCGGCAGACATTCTGAACGAGTGGACCTGCCCACACAGGACCGAACTTTTGAAATGAACGGACTTGCCCACACACGGAGAAAAGTCTGTTCATTTTGAACGTGACTCCAGGTAGCCGGGACTAGCGAAGGAAGTCAATGTTGCCGCCTTCATTGGCTAGATTGATACCTCACTGGCCCTGGTATGGACTTAAAGGGGAAGCCCTATGCCATCCGGGGGTCTTCTTCTGACTTCGGGGGTCTTTTCCCCCTCTTCGGGGGTCTTGTCCCCCTCTTCGGTTCTTCTTGCTGGGCCTCTGCTATCTTCTTATAGCTCTTTTACTAGCGGTGGCCCAGTCTTCTGTCACCGACTTTCTATTCTTCCAACTTCGGGGGTCTTGTCCCCCTCTTTGGGGGTCTGTTCCCATTTTGTTACCATTTGGTTCTTCTTGCCAGGCCTCCGCTTTCTTCTTCCAGCTCTTTTACTAGCGTTGGCCCGGTCTTCTGTCACCGCCACCGCCTTCTCACCATCCCGGAGGATGCTGGGACTTTGACATCATAAGGGGGTGGGGTCACCATATGACATCACCCAGTGACCCCGCCCCTTGTCCCTATATAAGTCGGCGCACAACGCATCCCTGTCATTGCGGTCAGAGAGAGCGTTGAGTCAACGTCTCAAGGAAGAAGAAGAGAAGGTGGCCGCAGCAACAGAAGACTGACAGAACAGAAGACCGAGCCAACGCTAGTAAAAGAGCTGGAATAAGAAAGCGGAGGCCCGGCCAGAAGAGCCGAAGAGGAGGACAAGACCCTCGAAGAGGGGGACAAGACCCTCAAAGTCAGAAGAAGAGAAGGCGGCGACAGAAGACCGGGCCACCGCTAGTAAAAGAGGTAGTAAAAGAGCTATAAGAAGATAGCGGAGGCCTGGCAAGAAGAATCGAGGAGGGGGACAAGACCCCCAAAGACGGGGACAAGACCTCCGAAGTCGGAAGAAGACCCCCAGATGGCGGCAGCGACAAAGAAGAAAGCCGGGCTACTCTGCTAGTAAAAGAGCTAGCAAAAGAGCAGAAGATAGCGGAGGAGTCCGGCGAGAAGACCCCCCAAGACGGAAGACCACTGGAGCTGTCCAATAAATTATTTTAAAAACATGTGTTGTGTTTTTTTATTTACACTTTTTTCAACAGGTGAATGGGTAGCGGTACATGGTACCCCAATACTCATTCACATAGGGTGGGGGGCCGATATCTGGGGGCCCCCTTATTAAAGGGGGCTCCCAGATTACGATAAGCCCCCTGCCCGCAGACCCCAATAATCAACGGCCAGGGTTGTCGGGAAGAGGCCCTTGTCCTCATCAACATGGGGCACACGGCCTGGTACGGCTCAGGAGGGGGGGCGCTCGCTCATCCCCACCCCCTTTCCTGACTGGTCAGGCTACATGCTCGGATAAGGGTCTGATATGGACTTTGGGGGACCCCCACATAATTTTTTCGGCGTAGGGCTTCCCCTTTAAGTTCATACCAGGTGACGGGGCCAGCGAGGTGTCAATCTCGCCGATGAAGGCGGCGACATTGACTTCCTTCGCTAGTCCCGGCTACCTGGAGTCACGTTAAAAATTAACAGACTTTTCTCCGTGTGTGGGCAAGTCCGTTCATTTCAAAAGTCCGGCTGACTAGAATGAGACTGAGCATAAAAAACCATGTACATATATGGATTCATGGGAATTGCTCACCAATTTTCGTTACTGTCATGTGCTTCTAAGTTAATATCCTATTGTATCCTTGATGTACCATGTTATATATATGTATTTGCCACATTGTCATGCGTTTCCAAGTTGATATCTCTGATGTCCATGTGACATATATGTATTTTCATGTGCAATCCTATGACCCAGATATGTACATTCATATATCATCCATGTTAATAAACATTTGATTCTTTTAAATACACCCCCACCATGTCTAGAACCTCATTCAAAGTCCCAAATTCCCTTTTCTTATATTTTAAAAACACTCTTTCCTGTGCTGGACGAAGGACGCCAATGCTGTGCTAAGCCCCGCCCCCTCTGCCGCCTACAGCCCCCTCCTCTCTTTAAAAAAAATAGTTTTCCCACACGAGCGTGGGCCTCTGATCCTATGGGATCATATAGAGAGGGGAGAAAATGGCGAGGAGAGCCTGGAAGCCCCTCAGTAGTGTGGCGTGCTGTTCGTTATTTTTATTTTTTTTAGTGCTTCTTCCTCTTGAAGAGGGGTAGCAAATAGCACAGGTGGGAGGTGTCTGGTGGATCTGCTGCTGACTGCATGAAATGGAAGGAAGGATGAACCACCGCTCCAAAGTAATCATCGAGGACTGAAGCTCTGTCTCCTATTGATGAGCCCCAGGTGCTGACCATTACACGCACCATGAGAAAACAAGCAGGACAAAACTCTGGATAGCCGCACACTGGAAAAAGACTTGAAATCCCATCTTTAATTAAAACAACGTGGGTCACATCAAAACAGAATCAAAAAAATCCACAGCAAAATAATAACAGGGTACAGGAAAAAACTGACGTGTTTCGCACCGTAATCAGTGCTTACTCATAGCTAATATAAGAGAATATGCAGATTACTCTGTTGAAGGGCTGCATGCTATTCAGGGCTGCTTCAGGGCAGGCTCCTCTTTGAGGAGGTCACATTAGCCACACAGCAACCATTCTCACTGGTTGCTAGGATGCTGGCAGGCCAGGCATGTGGTTGGACTGCACAATGCCGTTGCTTGTTATAATGCAGGTGGTCTAGGACTGAACATGCACTGAGAACAGAATTTCTGCTATGAAAATTCCAGTCTCAGTGCCACCCACCACACCACCATGAGCATTGCCTAAGACAGATGCCTCAATTGGCCTTATGAGTGTCACAGCCCTGATGCTACTGCATCATCCACCCTGGCTATTCAATATCCAAAAGCCACCGCAACCCAGACATGAACCAGTTATTATCAGAGAGGATCTGAAAGTGCCTTGTTGGCTTGTTTTTGATTACCTGTTTCAGCTGACAACAGTGATTGAGCATTCTAATATACCAACCAGAAAACAGGGGCAAGTAGTTCTGACAACTATAACAAAAATTCAAGTAATGTTTTTGAATGAAACTGTATTTTAAGGGGTGTGTTTCTACAAGCAGTCATTTACTATTTGGTGAAAAAATCCATTAAGACAGGCTAAGTAAGGCTCATATTGGTACACCGCTCTCTAGGGGAAAACACAAATAGCATTTAAAGTGGCTGTTATAGAAACTGGGCTTTTACACTATAAGCCTACCATATGTTTGTTTCATACATTTATTTTAGGAAGAAAATGTGTTTATGAAAGCACTAATGGCTGTATGCGTATACATATGCAAACAGTGTGCTTTTCATAGGCTTTTTGTTGGATTCCCCAACCCCTATGGTAAGATTGTAGGGATATAGATTTTGTTATAGAGTCTAAGAACTGCAATTTTTTTCCCTGAAACACCTAACAGTGTTACAAAAGGAAAAAAAAAACTATTCTAATTAAACACACAAATAAAACACAAGTAAAACAGGAAAGGGATATAAAAAGAGATCCAAGGAATTGAGAATGCCAATCAGCAGTGTTCAAACTCTAATCAAGAAGTGGAAAATGATCTATTCACACCTTAGATAAGCTTAACTAACTAGTACATAGGTGTCAAACACAAGGCCCATGGGCTGAATCTAGCCCTCTAGGCCATTTCATGTGACCCTCACACCCCTCCTGCAGCTGCAGGAGAGCTTCAGCCCTCCTCCAGACCCCTACTTTCTACTTTCAAGCAATGCATCCAGCTTCTTCCCGGCAGCAGCATAAGGAAAGGGGGTGCACAGTGATGTTAGGGAGAGTAGGGGACTCAACTTATAGTAGTAGGTGAAACTACACAATAAGGCCGCGTACACACGGGCGGACTGTTCGCCCAACTTTGTCCGCTGAACAGTGTTTGGGCGGACAGTCCGCTCGTGTGTGGGCTTTCAGCGGACAGTTTCAGCGGACAGTTGGACGGACAAGGTTTTTCGGAAATTCCGAAAAACTGTCCGCTGAAACCTTGTTTCAGCGAACAGTCCGCTCGTGTGTAGGCTTGTTCGTCAAACAAAGTTGCGCGCATGCTCAGAAAGGATTTTCACGCCGAAAGCTATAATGCAGTGTATAGGACGTCGTATTTTTCGTCCCGTCGTACATGCCGTTCACGTCATCGCGCACGGTTTCAGCAAAACTGTTCGTTCGTCGTGTGTGGCCATGTCCGTCCATGCTAATTTTGAGCGGACTGTTTGCCGAAACTGTTGGACGGACAAAGTTGGGCGAACAGTCCGCCCGTGTGTACGCGGCCTAAGAAATTCATAAAGACTTCCTTTACACCTCCCCACACCTCTTTTATAGGTGACCCTAAATTCTTAGCAAACCATCAAGACACAGGAGGATTCACATGGTGGATTAACAACAAATTAACTACCCTCAAAAAAATTATAGAGAATGCCCCATTTACCTCCTCATCACTCATCACAAAAAAAAGTGGAAAATTTGGGGTTCTGTTGGAACCAAACCACAGTCAGGTAGACCAACTAAATCTTCAGCCACAACTGCCAAGAAAATTATTCGGGATGCAAATAAAAACCCACAAATAACTTCAGGTGAAATACAGGACTCTGAAAACATGTGGTGTGGCTGTTTCAAGGTGCACAATAAGGAAGCACTTGAAAAAAGATGGGCTGCATGCTCTAGTCACCAGAAGAAAGCCATTACTACACAAATGCCACAAAGCATCCTGCTTACAATACACCGAACAGCACAGAGACAAGCCTCAAATCTTCTGGCACAAAGTCATTTGGAGTGATGAGACCAAAATTGAGCTTTTTGGCCACAACCATAAACACTTCATTTGGAGGGGAGGCCACAAGGCCTATGATGAAAAATATACTATTTCTACTGTAAAACATGGAGGTAGATCACTGATGTTTTGGGGATGTGTGAGCTACAAAGGCACAGGAAATTTGGTCAAAATTGATGGCAAGATGAATGCAGTATGTTATCAAAAAATATTGGAGGAACATTTGCATTCATCAGCCTGGAAGCTGCACATGGGACATACTTGGACATTCCAACATGACATTGATCCAAAACACAAGGCCAAGTCGACCTGTCATTGGCTACAGCAGAATAAATTGAAGGTTCTGGAGTGGCCATCTCAGTCTCCTGACCTCAATGTCATTGAACCACTCTGGAGAGATCTCAAATGTACAGTTCATGCAAGACAGCCCAAGAAATTACAGGAACTGTTGGCTTTTTGCCAAGAGGAATGGGCAGCTTTACCATCTGAGAAGCTAAATAGCCTCATCTACAAAATACTTTAAGCTGTCATTGATGTTAAAGGGGGCAATACACAGTATTAAGAACTGGGGCATGTAAACTTTTGATCAGGGTAATTTGGGTAGTTTCTGTTGTGATTATGATTTATAAAGAGTAAACACAGTTGATTGATAATAAATGGCTTCAGTCAAACACTAACCATGAGTGAAAGAAAAGTTTTTGTGTTATTCAGATTCTCTGAAAAATGGCCAAGAAATCATAAATTCTGCCAGGGTATGTAAACTTATGAGCACAGCTGTATTTCTGCTTTTACGAAAAAAATACAAAAGGCTTTATAATTCACTGTGTATATAACACATTCACCATATAAATTCGTGACACATACACAAGGTCAAGTAGGAAGATAATTAAAAATAAATTGGGAACAATAGCATGTGACCTTCGACATCACAGTATCAAGGTTTTCAGAATTCTGTACAATCAAATAACAGAAGATCATTCTACAGCCAAAGCAAAGTTGTTTTCATCACTTTAATAAATTGTAGCCTAGCGCTAAATTCTTTCCATGTGTACAGTTGGTATGATTACTGGAATGACATATAAAAATAGAATGTCAATGCAGAAAGCTGAATTGCAATAAAAGGAGTTGGATTGTACTTTGTGCTTACCCTAAACTGCTGCTTTATTAAAAAAAAAAAAAAAAAAAAAAAAATATATATATATATATATATATATATAATAAGGACGCATTCACACTAAGGTGTTATGAAAGGTATTGTGCATATTGTACTTATCTGTAAATTAAAAACTGTAAATGCAATAGCTCTTCTCACCCAATGTTTATCAATCACTGATAAGATTATTTATATCTAATTGACGCATTTCCAATTTTTTTTTAATTCGTTTTGTTCCCCAAAACCGTAAATATTTCCTTTAAAATTATATTTGAAGTGGGAATTTTTCAAGAGTAAATAATGAAAATCTGTATTAAAAAAATAAAGGGGCAGCCACTACTGAACTCTTTGAAGGTGTTAGTAACTGGGCTGCTATGCTGATCCACAGGCTTAAAACCATTCTGAGCGACTGACCCAAAGAAAGTATGCAGATCTGGAATTCTGCCTTTCTCCCGACTCTACAAGCTTCATTCTACACTGAGCAAAATTATAAACGGAACACTTTTGTGTTTGCCCCTATTTATCATGAGCTGAACTTAAAGATCTATGACTATTTCTATGTACACAAAAGGCCTATTTCTCTCAAATATTGCTCACAAATCTGTCTGCCCTGGTTCACACTGATGATGCTTTGAAATCGCACCCACTTAACTTGAAGTAGCACAATTTCAAAGTAGCATGGTCAGCGCGATTTCAGGTGCTACTTGATAGATATCTGTGTGGCTTCATGCACAGATGTCTATTGAAGTTGCACCTGAAATCGGGAAAAATAGTGCAGGAACTACTTTTACAAAACGGTGTGGTGCCGCAAAATCGTCATTGTAAATCGTCATTGCCTCCAATAGACTGCCACTTCTCATGCAATTTGATCTCTCAAATCACATGACAAATTGCTTCAATGTGAACCTAGGCTGAGTCTGTGTTAGTGAGAACTTGTCCTTTGCCAAGATAATCCATCCACCTCACAGGTGGGGCATATCAAGATGTTGATTAGACAGCTTGATTATTGCACAGATGTGCCTTAAGCTGGCCACAATAAAAAGCCACTCTAAAATGTGCAGTTTTATCACACAGCACAATTCCACAGATGTCAGAAATTTTGAGGGAGCGTGCAATTGGCATGCTGACTGCAGGAATGTCCACCAGAGCTGTTGTCCTTAAATGTTCATTTGTCAACCATAAGCTGTCTCCAAAGGTGTTTCAGAGAATTTGGCAGTGCATCCAACCGGCCTCACAACCGCAGACCATGTGCAACCATAACAGCCCAGGACCTCCACATCCAGAATCTTCACCTCCAAGATCGTCTGAAACCAGCCACTTGGACATCTGCTGCAATAATCGGTTTGCATGACTAAAGAATTTCTGCACAAACTGTCAGAAACCATCTCAGGGAAAATCATCTGCATGGTAGTCGTCCTCATCGGGGTTTCAACCTGACTGCAAATGCCTACTGCAAATACTCACATTTGATGGCGTCTGGGACTTTGTAGAGGTGTTCTCTTCACGGATGAATTCCAGTTATCACTTTGCAGGGCAGATGGCAGACAGTGTATATGGCGTCATGTGGGTGAGCGGTTTGCTGATGTCAACATTGTGGATCAAGTGGCCCATGGTGGTGGTGGGGTTATGGTATGGGCAGGTGTATGCTATGGACAACAAACACAGGTGCATTTTATTGATGGCATTTTGAATGCACAGAGATACCATGATGAGATATTCTGAGGTCCTTTGTTATGCTATTCATCCACAACCATCACCTCATGTTACAGCATGATAATGCATGGCCCCATGTTGCAAGGATCTGTACACAATGAACCTGAAAATATTCCAGTTCTTGCATGACCAGCATGCTCACCAGACAGGCCACCCATTCAGCATGTTTGGTATGCTCTGGAACGGCATATATGACAGTGTGTACTAGTTCCTGCCAATATCCAGCAACTTTGCACAGCCATTGAAGAGGAATGGACCAACAATCCACAGGCCACAATCAACAACCTGATCTATGCGAAGGAGATGTGCTGCACTGCGTGAGGCAAATGGTGGTCACACGAGATACTGATTGGTTTTTGGACCACCCGACCCCCTAATACAGTAAAACTGCACATTTTAGAGTGGCCTTTTATTGTGGCCAGCCTAAGGTACACCTGTGCAATAATCATGCTGTTTAATCAGCATCTTGATATGCCACACCTGTGAGGTGGATAGATTATCTCGGCAAAGGAGAAGTGTTCATTAACAGAGATTTGTGAAAAATATTTGCGAGAAATAGGCCTTTTGTGTACATAGAAAAACTTGTAGATCTTTGAGTTTAGTTCATGATAAATAGGGGCAAACACAAAAGTGTTGCGTTTATAATTTTGCTCAGTGTAGTTCTTGGGGAGTCAGAGTCCAGAGATAGCCAGGCAACTAGCATTCTTAAAAGGACAGGTCATCGATGGCAGCCTATAGATTTGTCTTTGCACAGGATTCATTTATGGCTCACGCACAGGGATGATAAATCCCAGACACCTCCCAAATCAGCGTAATACTGATGAGTATGGTCAATAGTTTTTGTTCAACTGCAGAGAGTAAGCCTGTACAAATCAATGACAGGCTGACACAGTCCATGGAAATCCACAGCTATTCACATGTAATCATACATAGAACACTTACCTGAGGTTAGGGGAAAATATGCATTCTAGGTGTGAACTGTCTGTGTCAAGTGTAGCACGTGTATCCCTAACTATTACTCCATGTGTGATTACATGCGAATAGCTGTGGACAGCCATGGACTGTGTCAGCCTGTTATTGATTTGTACAGGCTTACTGTCCATAACTGAATGCAAACACCTGGGCGTATCCGCCACAAAAAATACGAAAATCTGGGCAGCGTACAATCGCAATCGTTCATGTGCATGTGCCCTAACAGCAGAGTTTCAGCAAAACTTTTCCAAACATGTGGAAGAAGGTGCTCTGCTCAGATGAGACCCAAAGTGAACTTTTTGGCCTAAAAGCAAAATGCTATGTGTGGAGGAAAACTAACACTGCACATCACCCTGAACACACCATCCCCACCATGAAACATGGCGGTGACAGAATCATGTTGTGGGGATGCTCTTCTTCAGCAAGGACAGAGAAGCTGGTGAGAGTTAATGGGAAGATGGATGGAACCAAATACAGAGTACTGTTAGAAGAAAACATGTTAGAGTCTGCAAAAGACTTGAGACTGGGGCAGAGGTTCACCTTCCAGCCTGACAACGACCCTAAACATACAGCCAGCACTACAATGGAATGGTTTAGATCAAAGTGTATGCATGTGTTAGAATGGCCCAGTCAAAATCCAGACCTAAATCCAATTGAAAATCTGCAGCAAGACTTTAAAGTTGCTATTCAGAGACGCTCTCCATCCAATCTGATAGAGCTTGAGCTATTTTGCAAAGAAGAATGGGCAAAATTGTCACTCTCTAGCTGTGCAAAGCTGGTAGAAACATACTGAAAAAGAACAGCTGTAATTGCAGTGAAAGGTGGTTCTACAAAGTATTGACAAAAGGAGGGCTGAATACAAATGCACACCACACTTTCTACATATTTATGTAGGGGCCACATCCCTTGCAGGACGGCCTTGACTTATTGAGCTTACCAGTTACCTTCTCTTGGCCTGCTCTTCCACGTCTAGGGGTTCCCAGGGTTGGTACCAATCGACTTGAACGCTGACACAAATAAAGTCCTTTTGAAAGATTTTATTTTGCACTAATAACATACAATAACACAGTCTCTTGTGGGAACAGAGGGCATGAGTGAAGAACTCAGGCACCTTGAACTGAAGGTCTAGCAAAGTCTCTAATCCCACCCAGAGAGTAGCCACTTGCAGCTGGGTACTTCAAGGCTGAACAGATCTCTAGCCAGAGATCATGGCAGTCAGCACGTTGATTCAAAACTTGAAGCAATCATATGAACATGTACAAGTTGTAACTAAGGGTGAGCAGGAACCTTTTCCTTTTACCTGGAACATTTCCCGTCTCCTCAATGGTACTGGTAAAAAGTGAATTCGTCAATGTCCTTCCCAACTCAGTAACCAGGCACTTCCTAGGATGCCACTTGCCGGCCCTCCTCCGAAGAGTCCTCCCCTGGTCACTTCCACAAGCGGTGGTGGCTCTCCAAGCTGAGAGCACACCCGGACACCTTGAATCCTCCCTCAGTTACTGCGCCTCAGACCAGCGATTTCCGAGACTTGGCAACGGACGTATCCCTACCCCAGACCAGATGGGTCTACCATAGGCCTCTAACAGGAACATGTTGCGAGATGTCGAACACCCCGTGACCGGAACCCCTCATGGGCTACCCCGGTCCTGGAACTAGAACAGACCACACGGGTCTCACAAACTACTCTCTCCTCCACACGTGACCCACACATCTTAAGTACCCCTTCCCATAGTCCCCAGCGGGCCCGGCACTCCCACTGATTAGTTCCGAGAAGGTTGATACTCAAAACGTCCAACCAGGCCTGGTTCTGGCCTGTCATGTGCACCTCACTGCTCACATGACCAGGCAGAACTTCCAACACAGCCCGGCCAGACTGATGTCAAGTTCAACCTACATAATTAACCCTCAGAACCCTTACTGTTCTGAGGCAAAAACTAAATTTACATGTGTATGACATTTTGTCCAAAATGTCATCCACTACATTTATTTGTAAGAAATTTTGAAAACCATTTATCATTTTCCTTCCACTTCACAATTATGTAACATTTTGTATTGTTCTATCACATAAAAGCCTAATAAAATACATTTACTTTTTTGGTTGTAACATGAAAAAATGTGGCAAATTTCAAGGGGTATGAATACTTTTCAAGGCACTTTCGCTAGTCATGTTCACAGTTGAGGACCATGAAGTATCTTTAAGGTGTAGCACAGAAAAGAGGCTGTACTGAATCCTGGAGCAGGCCCAGTGCATAGGTACATTCTCTGGTAAAGTAATCCAGTATCCTGTCCCAGAGCACCAGCGGCAAGCAGCCACTCTCCTCCTTGGCTCACTGATCCATCCCCTCAGGGAAATAAGAGACAATCTCCTCAGGGCTTCAGACTATCTAACAGCTCTCCCAACCACCATCTGGGTACACCTCCCCAGGGATTGGCTGGGTCCTGCAAATATTCTGACTGATCATTTACATGCTCCCTCCTTAAACTCTAGAAACTTCTTCTAAAGGCAGGAAAAAGCAATCAAATTTCCAACCATTGCAGCCCTGAGTAGGCTAAATCAAATAATCATTGCTTCTCAGTAGAAGCCAAAAAACAAAATTTGCCTAGCAACTTAAAGTGTTACTAAACCCACAACAATAAAATTAGTCTGTATGTGCAATGAAGCATGCTTGCTATACTCACTGTGGAACCTAAGGGGTTCATTCTGTGCATTGTGTAAAAAGGTTGTTTGATGCGGTCTTCTTTGATCCCCCCTGATAGTACAGAGCCTTGGAGGCACTTTGCACATGCTCAGTTTAGTGTGTATTCCTAGAGAGTTTTTTTTTGGGGGGGGGGGGGGTGGATGGTGCATGTGATAAGAACAGGGCCAATCAGCAGAGAGAGAGAGGGTCAAGAGCCATGCAGCCTCATAGGAATGAAAACTTCTCCTATAAGCTTTGACCGATGCTGTGCAGGACACTGATAGAAGTAACAAGACTGCTATATACTGCTGATAAGAAAAGGTATTTAGCAGTTTATATTTACTAAAATAATTGCATTTCCATGTTCTGTGTACTGTGGGAGACCAGATATAGTAAATACAGGCTCCTAGGTTTAGTACCATTTTAACTAGGGGGGTGCTACATTGGTGAGTCTCCTGTGTTCCAGGTAGAATTTGTCCATTTCTGTAAATTTACTTTTCTCACTTTCTGTCCTGTCTCTGGGACTGGAAGTAGACTGAAATGTCCTCATTGGAGACACACACATCAACGTTTAGGCCGCGTACACACGGGCGGACTGTTCGCCCAACCTTGTCCGCTGAACAGTGTTTGGGCGGACAGTCCGCTCGTGTGTGGGGCTTCAGCGGACAGTTTCAGCGGACAGTTGGCCGAACAAGGTCTTACGGAAATTCCGAAAAACTGTCCGCTGAAACAAGGTTTCAGCGGACTGTTCGCTCGTGTGTAGGCTTGTTCGGCCAACTAAGTCTCGCGCATGCTCAGAAAGGATTTCCACGTCGGAAGGTTGCATTGCAGTGTATTGGACGTCGAAATTTTCGATCCGTCGTGCGTGCCGAAACGTCATCGCGCACGGTTTCAGCAAACTGTTCGTCCGTCGTGTGTGGCCATGTCCGTCCATGCTAAGTTTGAGCGGACTGTTTGCCGAAACTGTTGGACGGACAAAGTTGGGCGAACAGTCCGCGCGTGTGTACGCGGCCTTAGTCTTTCACAGGGGGCCTTGTATTCTATAAATGAAAATAAAGGTTACACTGGAGTCAGAGAAGTGGGCGGATGACATCATGCCACTTAGCCAATCAGAGGAAGCTTTGTATTCATTCATAGAATACAAAGCTCCCTGTGAAAGGATGAACACTGCTCAGTCCAACTGGATTTTGATTCAGTAGTGGGACGGTAAGTCTCTATACCACTGTCAGAACACAGTGCTGTATACTGTATTTAGCTGAGGTTACATATACTCCATATAGCTCTGGGGGCCACTGCATGTCTTAGTGAAAGAAATAGTTAATTTGACCTGTTTAAACTTCACTAAAAGATCAGCTTTAATTTTAGTTAAAGTTAAGTTATTAATAGTTTTTTTGAGTTTTCTGGTTTTTAAATTTTTGTTCTTTTGAATTTTCGGATTTTCATTCTTATTTTTGAATTTCTGAATTTTTAATTTCTGAAATTGTGAAGTTTCAGATTTCCAAATTTCAAAAATTTAGACTTTTTTAATTTCCGAATTTGTCTAAATTTGTTAAAAAATGAATTTGGAAGGAAATGAATTGCACATGTCTACATTTCACTGCAGAGCAGACCTGCTTGGGAGAAGAGGAAAATCTCACATACTGCACATTCAATCATGCTATAGCACCACTACCAAGTACACTGCAATTAAAACAGTTCTTAATTTATATATATAAACAAAAAAACATACAGTACATCTTATGAGGAAATTGCTAATCAAAAATAGATGAAGATTAAAAAAGAATATCAAACATCTGATTATTCCGTTGATGGCAGCTTGGCAATGGCAGTATACATTTAAGGCTTCATGCGCATATAGCCTACTTTGACTCCCACTAGCCGGCAGTGAAAATGTTCCTATCCTGAACACGATTCTTCTACATTTAGGAGAGCAGCTCCTAAAGCAGTGGTTCTCAACTCCTGTCCTCAGGACCCACTAACAGGTCTGGTTTGCAAGATAACTAAAATACTTCACAGGTGATATAATTTGCTGCTCAGTGATTGCAGTTTTTTAGTCTTCATCTCCCCCAAGGTAATTCATAAAATCTGGCCTGTTGGTGGGTCCTGAAGACAGGAGTTGAGAACCACTGGGGGTTATTTACCAAAATTGAGAGTGCAAAATCTGGTGCAGCCATATATAGAAACCAATCAGCTTCCAGGTTGTATTGGCAAAGCTTAACTGAACAAGCTGAAGTTGGAGGCTTCAGTACATTTCCCCCACTGCCCTAAACAATCTTAAAAGTATATGTGCACACGGACACAGGCTTTTATGGAGTTGAGTTTAGGAGCATTGGCAAAAGTTTAGGAGCTATAGTGTACATGAAGCCTTGAAAGTAAAAATGATTTATACCTTACAGTCTGCTCTCGCACTCAGCTCTTGCTGCACATAAGACAGGTTCCTTTGAGAAGCAACAGAAACAACAACGGTTCAAGTAAGCCTGTATAGTAAGAAATATGAAGGTTGCCATTGCTGACATCATTATAAAAGTTATAGCTGCCTGGTTACTATGATGATCCTAGCTTGAGGTACTAACCTGCAACGAGCATGCAGCAAGTAAATTCAGAGGCGTAGTACTAAATATGACAAAGCAGCGTGACAGCCAGGCAAATTAAGCAATGGCAGCCTCCATATTTCTCTCATGCTGTGGTTTTATCCTCTGATCTTATGTCACTCCAGTGGCCTGTAATAACGTAGGGGTCGGTGGATAGAATGGCAGTACGTAGTAGGTATACAAGCATTCAATGCTCCTGAAAGAGTAGAATGCCAAAGAGGCTTATAGAGGCTGCAGCATTGCAACAATGGAAAGGAAGGAGATCTGGGCCACCAGGGAGGTTAGTAGAATACCTCTTCTATAGCAGGGACAATTCATATGGATTTTTTTGAAAACCTGACAGGCTCACTTTACGGCCAATAAGCACACTTAGACTGCAAAATGCAATATGCTGTGAAGTGTAAAAAAGATCATTACCTCAAACTGCCAGAGATAGGTAAAATTTTCAATTTGCTTTAGTAAGACAGAAATCAATCTGTCTGTTCAGATGTTTCATGTATATAGTGATATACATTATACTCATTTGTGTCACATTAAAAGCTGACATTTAATCTGTTTATTTTTGCCTTCTCTGGTTCCTTATTTCCCCCCTCATCAACATCTCTTTCTGTAATGAAGGAAGATCATTGCTGTTGGAAAGGGGCCAACAGGGTGCAGTATATAGCTTCCTGAAAACACATCACAACACCCTATCTCAGTATTCCTCTCAAGAGCCCTAAGAGGAGATATTATCACAATATAGAAGTATCTAAAAGGAGATCCTAGCAAAGGGAGGAAACTGTTCAGTCTCAGGTCGCTCCAGAGTTCACGTGGTCACTCAATGAAGTTGGACGAAAAAGGGTATAACCTTAAGGCCCCTTTCACACTGGGGCGGGAGCGGCGTCGGCGGTAAAGCGCCGCTATTTTTAGCGGCGCTTTACCGTCATTTTAGTGGCGGTCTGCAGGCGCTAGCGGGGTGGTTTTAACCCCCGCTAGCGGCCGAAAAAGGGTTAAACCCGCCCGCAAAGCGCCACTGCAGCCGCGCTTTGCCGGCGGTATTGCCGCGGTGTCCCATTGATTTCAATGGGTAGGAGCGGTTTAGGAGCGGTGAATACACCGCTCACAGCATTGGCGTCCTTCGTCCAGCACAGGAAAGAGTGTTTTTAAAATATAAGAAAAGGGAATTTGGGACTTTGAATGAGGTTCTAGACATGGTGGGGGTGTATTTAAAAGAATCAAATGTTTATTAACATGGATGATATATGAATGTACATATCTGGGTCATAGGATTGCACATGAAAATACATATATGTCACATGGACATCAGAGATATCAACTTGGAAACGCATGACAATGTGGAAAATACATATATATAACATGGTACATCAAGGATACAATGGGATATTAACTTAGAAGCACATGACAGTAACAAAAATTGGTGAGCAATTCCCATGAATCCATATATGTACATGGTTTTTTATGCTCAGTCTCATTCTAGTCAGCCGGACTTTTGAAATGAACGGACTTGCCCACACACGGAGAAAAGTCTGTTAATTTGCGGCTAGCAGGACTTTTTCACCGTCCTGCCAGCGCATCGCTCCAGTGTGAAAGCCCTCCGGCTTTCACACTGGAGTTAAAGGGGCCGGTTTTTTTCAGGCGTTACACAGGCGCTATTTTTAGCGCTGTAACGCCTGAATACCGCCCCAGTGTGAAAGGGGCCTTAACCATAGCACCCAACTGTCCCTGATTTCAAGGGACTGTCCCTGATTTGGAACAAAGTCCTTCTGTCCCTCCTTCCTCCTCATTTGTCCCTCATTTTGGTCTGATCTATACAATTGTATATAAAATGCACTTTTTAGCTTTCAAACCAGTGCTAAACCTTTCATCCAATTTCTAAATTGCTGCATTTACAAATAAATTTTTAAAGCTAGTATAAAGAAACAGTAGTGGCAAAAAAAAAACACTTTTGGGGTTAACTAATCTTTTTTTTGTATAATTCTCCTTTGAGGTTGTGTCCTATGCCTACATACTTTTGCTAATAGGCGTCCCTTGTTCCCATCTCAAAAAGGTGGGAGGTATGTTAAACTGCGTAAAGGGTTCTTTACTTTCAGAATGGTAAGGATGTAGAACTCCCTTCCACAATCAGTAGTGTCAATGGGAAGCGTTGATAATTTAACAAAAATGATTAGATGGGCATCTTAGAGAACATAGTATATAGAGATATGGGAAGTGGTACAGACATAAATGCATACACACACCCACACAGGTTGAACTGGATGGACTGTTTTGAACTGATGGACTTTATTTACTTTTAACAACTATGTAGCCCTCAGCCCTGATGCAAGCAGTGGGCTGGCTCTTGAGAGGGGTTACACAAAAATGCATTTGGTGGGTGGGTGTCAGTCTGGAAGAGTGGGCATTCCTACAAAAGCTTCCCCAGGTTAGGCACATGTGTGATGCTAAGCCTCTAAAGCTGGCTACACATTATACAATCTTCTTGGTCAATTTCCTTTACATTTACTTTCAACTATGTAGTGCAATGGCCTGTATGATTGCATACAAATTGAAAGTGTTTAGGTTTGACCTCATATTATATGGTTTTGGTAAATCTAAAGGGAAATTGTATAATGTGTAGCCAGCTTAAGATTGACAGTACTGAAATCCAGTGATTGAAAGGGATGGGCGAGAGACAGTCAGACTGCAGAGGAAAGGGCTAGATGATAAGGTGGGCTCCATCTAATTTACTGTAGTTTCTATTGCAAATTGTAAGAGGCTTACAGTGTGCAGTGAAATCAGAGTCAGCAATTGCAGTGCAGGAGAGGAGACTGTACAGCTGTACAGGACCGAAGGGAAGGGAAATCAGAGGTCAGCTTTAAGTATACACAAACAAATGTACAATTAGTTGCTCTTAGAATTAACACGGTTTTACTATTTGCTCCTTTAACCAGCAATGAATTGGTGCCTGCTATAATGGAGATGGTGCTTTTAACCTAACAGAACACTCCGTGATCTATTCATGTGTAATTGTTTAAACAGCTGTAGCTTCCGATTAGAAATTAACTTTTTGTAAAGATGCTTGAAAAAAAAAAAATGAATGAGGCAGCCCAGCAGTAAGACATAGGTCAGTGTTCCATATTCCATTCATAGCTATTATCTGGTTATTATGTCTACCATGCACCATAACGGACTGCCCTTGATGACATTCAGTGCCTATTGTGCTTACCCTGCAGTCAGAAATATAGGTCATAGAAAACAAGACGTGCTCTTCCATTTGCTAACCTTTTATGACCATAAAGCAGATTAAAAACTCTAGAAAAATATTCTTGTAATAATTGGTTTCCTCTCGTTATGCAACCGCTTTAGTGACGCATAATTTGTAGCTGAGGGTGCACAACTATACATGTTCAGAGCGTCACCTAATTCCTCTGCCTTGCAGCTTCTAATAAGCGCCCCCAGATCTGACCTACATAATATAAAAAGAAAGTGATGTAGTAACATTAAAATACAATAGTAAGTAGCAGGCAGAAAAAGGAGATTGGAGTTGCTGTTGAAATAGACTAAGAACATATATGAACGTTATATAAACTCTCTAAGCACAGAGTATTCCAGGTCCTGTTCCTTCACATTCAGGTTCATTAAAAGGAGCCTGTGGCCAGGCAGAAACATGTATATATTATTGAAGTGTATCTAAAGCGAGGACTTTTTAATTTTTTTTAGTTTTGGATTAGGTAATGAAGGCTTAGAAAACCTTGTCAGGTTATTTCTATTTGTGTCCTGCTGGGAATATTTACCCGTTTGATTTTTTTTTTGTGTTATCGGGACTGAAAGTGAAGCAGAATCCAACAAATTAGGTTTTCACCAGAAGAGGAATAGAAAGGAAACACTGGTCTACAAATTTTGGGAAATTTTCGGTGATAAAATTTGCTAATTCTTACATATTTTGATTAGCTGAATTAGAAAACAGGTGCTGATTGGCTAACGTTTTCAAGATATTTCACAATAAAGATTTATACCAGGCTTGTGCAATTAGTTTTGTAACAAATCGAAATTTGCATCTTTCAGCCATTCGGATGCATCAGAATAAAAAAATAAGGAATTTCAAATAATACGAAAGAAATTTTAGAGGATATATAACAAATGCATTGGACATGATTTGGTAATTCGTTAAAGATCTAATGAAACAAAAGGACAAATCAAAGTAAATCTTACAGTCCAATCAGCTGATTCATTTTGTGCTGGAGGTTGGATTACTGGAAAAGTGCATTCCTGAGAACTGAGTGAGAAGGGTGTTGTATTGTATTTGAGCAGAGGAGAAGAGATATTGTCATTGTGTGTGTTAATAGATTCAATAAACAAACGACTTTCCAAACTACGTATCATTATCACAAATATATATATACATACATAAATATCAAATTTCAACAAATACAAACAAAATTATAGTTCATATAACGAATGAATTTGACATGATTGGAGATTCAGTATAACGAATATCGACACGCTACAGAAATAACGAATTATCCAAAAACGTATTAACGCAGCATAACGAATATAACAGAAGGAAATGATGTATTTTACGAATGACAACGAACCATAACTAAACAAAATTTTCCGTTGTGCAAAAGTCTAATTTATACACAGGTGAGTATATTTGCCTACAAGGTAGGGAGGAGTGTGTTGATCATGATGCTTTGTAACTTCTCAACAAAGTACGGTAGAACAATGAAAATAGTACCACATGGAAGTGTATAATTTATCTTCACTGGGCTGAGAATTATTAATACATACTGTAATTTATTGTTCTTTTATTGCAAGGTACCTTTGTCTTGGTCAGATCTAAGCATCATACAGTTATATCTGGTGGCTTGTGAAAGTGTCATTGCCTGACATTTTCAAGGAACAGTTGTGTGATATTCTCCCTCAGAAGCCAAGATGCCAGGAAACTGTGTAAACAAAGCAGAGAACTTCTGCTACATTTGTGGCGAGGTTACATTTGCACCTCAAAAGTACAGTATGATGGCAGTGGCAAGAAAGGCATACCACCTATATTTTGGATGCAAAATAGGGGATCAGGGCAAGAGTTGGGCCCCTCATTATTGTTGCATTACATGTGCAACTTATCTGCATCTTTGGCTAAACAAGAAGAAAAAGTCTGTGCCTTTCATAGTCCCAATGGTTTGGAATGAACATGAAAATGTTACATGAAAAAACAATAAACGAATGTAAAGTTATGCTATTGTTATCAATACAAAGGTACATTTATAATGATTGGTGTGGCACCATTCTCATTGCTATATCCCATTTTGCAAAAAGTTACAGAGTATAATCGCACACCCCCCTTGTAATTTTGAATTATTTTGATGCAATTTTGACCTGAAGCTGAATCGGAACTCAATTTTCCTTTATTAGTGACCCAATTCTGGAAAAATGTAGCTACTTTAATTTACGAGGCTTGCTCCTTGTAGATCAGTGAAATCTTCCAATGGGGACATGTTCCAATGACCATCTTCTTAAAGTGGTTGTAAACCCTTACAAACCACTTTGACCTACAGGTAAGCCTAGATTAAGGCTTACCTGTAGGTCCAAGATATTTGCCGGAAGACAGGCACCGCTGTCTACGGCGCATGCGCTGTAGACAGCGGCGCGCAGGCGCACTGAGCGTGGCATTTCCAACAACGGAGCTGCCGCGCGTGTCAGCTCCCGTGCGCATGCGCGAGAGTGACGTCATCGCGGCTCCGCCGAATGACAGCGGCGGAGCTGCGAGACCCCACTGAAAAGATGGATGCGCCGGACTACAGGGGACAGCGGTGACATCGCTGGTTCCTGTATCAGGTAAGTGACACATAATGGGCTACTATGCGATGCATAGTAGTCCATTATGCTTTACCTTTGCAGGGAATGAAAGAGGAAGTAAACCCTGATGGGTTTACTTCCTCTTTAAAGGGGATTTCTCCTACTTGGACACATTTACTCTCACTTCCTGTTGTGTCTGTTGGACAGGAAGGAATGTAAACTTTTTTAGTAGGACAATTATGGCAATATAAAAAAAAAAAGAAAAAAAAACTTACAGGGGATTTAACCATTCCCTAATGTACTCAAATTAAGAAAAAAAAGTTTGGCTTTGCACATATTTTAACAAGCAGTATATTAGCTTTAAAACAATCCCCCACTGGCCTCTGTAGCTTTAGGGACTGTAAAAAAAAAAAAGTCACCCTTAAAGGAGAAGTCCAGCCAAAGCTTGTTTGGCTGGACTTCTGTGGATCACAGGAATGCAATTCGTTTTGCACTTCTGTGACCCATTTTTAGCAGAGAGCGGATTAAAGTCCGCTCTCTGCTGACGTCACCAATGTCAGTGCAGGCACTGGGTCATCCTGACCACTGAGTCTGGATCAACCAGATCCCTGGACTGACACCCAGTTCAGCCTCTCAGCGAGCTGCTGAGAGCCTGAGACAGCCTAACGCTCCAATAAGCGAGGAGGGAGTAGAGCAGAGAGCTGTGACTGACAGTCTACAGCTCTCTGCTCATGGAGCTCTGAAAACCGAGTGATCGGCGGTGTTTAATTGCTCGGTTCTCACTGCAGAGGTGCCTGGGGACCACTGCTGCATCCACCAAGGTATGTATGATGGGGGGAAAAAAATTCCTTTACTTCTCTTTTAAAGAAAAAACACAGACCAATTTCAAATATGCAGCGCTGTACATGATCACCTATGCCTTGTTTTACAGTACCCTTTTGCATCTGATTCATCTGCGAGACTTTCCTTGTTACTTTATTATGTGTTGCTTTTTCACATGTCTGTAAGCTGCAACTTGTTTTGAAAATAAAGACATTACAAAAATAAATAAACATACATACTCACCTACCTACTGTTGAATCACTCCGATGCTGCAGCTGTCCCCAGTTGGCTGTAAGAACTGAGCAATCACAGGACCACTGATCACTCAGTCACCACTCTCTGCTCTGCCCTTTCAGTGCTCACTGGAGTGCCAAGCATGAGGAGCTGCTGGCTCAGGCTCTGAGCAGCTTGCAGAATCTAGGTGGATCCTGACATTATTGTCAGGCTCCCTCCAGAGTCTGGAGCTGCTCTGTGACGTCTGCCAGCAGCAGGATTTAGCTTGCTGCTGGCCTTATTCTAGATCACAGGAGAGCAAAAGTAAGTGCACTCCTTTGAACTACATGAGAAGTGTGGCCAAAAGAGCTTTGGCCATACTTCTCTTTTAAAGTTGATAGCTAAAGCTATCCTGGTGGCAGTTGATGGCGACTCAACCTCCAGCTCTGTGCTTAAATATTAATAAAGATTAGAAGGCTGAAAAGCTGCCAAGTCACTGAAGTGTTGAGAGAATAACCTGAAAACTTCAATGCTGTGGTTGTGAACTTTGAGGTTGAATTACACCACAGTGTCTTTAGCTACAGAGGTCAGCTTTTGTTTTAAAGCTCATTTACTGCTTGTTAAAGCTATCTGTAAATACTTCAATGTTCATAGTCAAGCCAAAAGTTCACTTTAAAGGAAACCTTTTCTATGCCAGGCAAAGCAAGAGTTTTGCTTTAATGCTCCCTCCCCCTGCCACACATAACATAAAGCAGATCTCTAGAAATTATTATTTTGTAACTTATATTGGTTCAGCTTGACTTGATGTACATAGCCACTATATATGGTGATGAGTGTGATTGCCTGAACACAACAGGCCATTGCTCAGCACCATCACCATTTAGAGAACACCTTGGGGTTTATTTACTAAAGGCAAATCTACTTTGCACTACAAGTGCACTTTGAAGTGCAGTCGCTGTAGATCCGAGGGGGACATGCAAGGAAAATAAAAAAACAGAACTTTTGCTTGATTGGATGATAAAATCAGCATAGCTTCCCCTCAGATCTACAGCGACTGCACTTCCAAGTGCACTTGTAGTGCAAAGTGGATTTGCCTTTAGTAAATCAACCCCCTTGTGGGTTTTTTTTTTATGAATACAAAGTGTTCTCTGATTGGGCAAGGTGGAGATTATGACATCATCCACCCCTCCTCTGCATCCTGTCCAATCAGAGAATGCGATATTTATTGAGAAAAAAATTCAGGGCATCCTCTGAATGTTGGTGGTATGGAGTGAGTGACCACTTGTGTTCAGTGTGCAGAGGGGTGACCACCATCACTGAATGCAGCACTACTACAGTGATTCAGCATCCCCCAGTGGCCCTTCAGATATCAGATATGGATACTGTACTTGCATCAAGTCAAGCTCGACAGATGACAAATTTGCAAAAAAAACATCATTCCTGGAGTTCAGTTTTAAAAGTATTCAGCCATATCAGAATTCAACATTAAGACAGTTAGGCTTGATCTATGCAATCTGATTCCAGTGCAGGAAAAAGGGGGCCTGCAACTTTTTTGTGTGGATGAAGTACAATTTGAGCAATACAAATGAATGGCTCAAATTGCACCGCACAAACATCGCATGCAATTTGAATAGGAATGTGATGCAGTGTCCCGCACTTCATATATGTGATCATTATTATTTATATGCCTGCTATCTAGGTCTGCAAATATTACCCAATATTATGAAAGGAAATTGATGGAGATACTGATGCTAGTGGATGCTGAACAAGCTTGGCTATGCAGTTGGAGCATGTTCATTTTATTTTGTTCTCAATCTGTGACAGCAGAGCCCTCTGGCAGCATGGAGCACAGATAAAGCATGCTAGTCAGATATCACCTGGGGGATCGCTATTGCGTGATTTCATTAATGATAAATGTGATCTAATTGATGCAGCTTTTCACCATTGTCTTGACCTATATGAGTCAAATAATCGATCATTACTTATGTTGTGTATTACAAATTGAATTTTAATGAATCCATAGCCAGCAGACACTAATTGAATGTTAAACATTTAATTAATCAAAGGATTTTCTTCCCTGTAACAATGTCTTTTTACTCTAGATCCTCTGTAGTAATTCTGTAATTGTATTGCAATAAAACAGTATTATGCAAGACCTATACAGGAAACAATAGGGGCAGTTGGAAGAAACAGCAAATTGCAGTGCAGGTAAGTGTCCACTGAGTAACACAGACAGGACGGCTAATAGAAATCCCAAGGCCCTGGAGAGCCCTGGAGAGCCCACCAGAGTCTACACCTACAAAAAATCATAACTTACAACATTCCTTCTAAACCTAAAAAATAACAAAGCATACGTTAATAAATAAAGGTCTGTGTGTGAACGAGGTGAATAGTATTTTTTTATGTGGCTGTAGCTGTGTGCAGGCAGCCTAAGTTATGCTTAGGGGACATAGTGACTGTATGAACACAGCTGCAGATTCTAATTTGATAGTCATATGGATGCAGGTGTATGACCCTGAACGCAGTGTGCATTCAGGGCCACACACCCACCACTCCACATCTGTCAAATTAGGACGTGCAACTGTGTTTGTACAGCTGTTGTGTCCTCACTGAGTAATAGATGTCTCCAGCTGCAAAAACACACTGCCGATTCACACTGTATGGGCCAATGAACCAAGCTAATGGGAGTGCTTTGGCGAAATATCAGGAGTCTAAACACACCCCTGATGTCTCACTTTTAAGACGGAGAAAGAGACTGAGGGCATAGATTCCTGCATCCCTTTCTCTGAAGCCTTAGCAGCAGAGAGCCGACTTCTCCGCCTTTCCTTTCCGCCCACCAGCTGCTGCAGGGAGAATAACACAGAGGATCAGTTCCTGTAATTGCCTTCCCACTGCACTGATCATCTTCCGTCCCAGGATTTGAATCCCCCTGCTGCCCGGGCAGCCCCCCTGTGTGCCTCCTCCCACTGGCACTGCTGACTTCCCTCCTGTCCTTTCCTGCCGGCTGTTACAGGCACACAGGCCCAGGGGATCTTTTCAGGTATGGAAAGCGGGGTAGGGGCTGGTAAATATGTCATCTTTACTGGTCCCTTCCTTTCTGGCATGAACACAAGTGATCCCTACAGATCACTCGCTGTGTTTATTCATAACTAAAGCATAGTAGACTGTGATTGTAAAGGAACAGGAACCTTTGTGCAGAGAGTTTCTGTTCAATCACTGTTTCTCTGCAGCAGGGACTGGAGCACTTGTCATGATAGAAGAAAAATGGATGGGGTAAAATACTTTTAAATTCTTAAGGAAAATCTGATGCTCTCTGCCAGAAAGTTGTCAATGGGAAGAAGGTTTACCTTCCAACATGACAATGAACCAACGTACACAACAAAATGACCACACAGTGATGGAAGGAGAAAAAGTCTAGATGTGAAAAGTTAGCAGAGACTAAAGGCTGTAATTTAAGCAAATGGTGGTTCAACAAAATACTGACATAAGGGGGTGATCCTTTTTGCAACTCAGTGATTCTGTTTTTGAATTGTATTTTTCCTGACATGTTGGCGTTATATATATGTATGGGCTCCTGCGCTTTGTATGGGGTGAAAAAATAATAATAACACCAAGCTGGGTGCTGCACACACCTTATGAGTTAAACACTCTCATATAAATACAAAATTAAAACTGAAGATTGGTGTTGCGCTCCCACAGAAAAGTGAATAAATGAGTATCCCAATATGCAGGAATATATCCTTACTCAAACAGTGTAAAACCAGTGAAAAAAATATAAATAAAGGACTGAAGTGCATAATATATCTCTATATCAATAAATAAATAAATAAACCAAGAGAGCGATCAATATATAAACCAAAAGTGATGTCACTCATCAAATGGTGTAAAAGCCAGTGATCAAATTAATAAAGTGCTAATGTGCATGCTGTATCGCCTATATAAATAAATTGATGAGCCAAAAACAATCAATATATAAACCAATGGTGCTGTTACTCAGGGTGACATGTATGATAGTCCAAGAAATGGGTTACAAAGTGAAAGTGTCACAAAAAAATGAAGCCAAGTAGTGAAAAGGTGAATCCGTGGTGCAGCAATCTACACAGACAGGTGATATCCGTGTGTTCACTAAGCACACTAGGTAATTACCTTACAGCTGTAAGGTATACAGCGTATATAGCCTCTGGGGAGAACACAAGGCGTCAAGGGGAGAACTTCAGACTCCTGTAGCATCACCACCGGGTTACTCCAAAGATTAAATCAACATGGGCACTCAAAGGATAAATATAAAACCCGCCATAGTGTAGTAGGTTTGTAAAAGTTGCTTATTTATTAAAAAATCCAAACTACTCACACATTGTAGAAAGAAATCACACAGTAGGTTAACAGACTACAAGCATACCGCTCGGGTGTAGACGTGCGGACACCGGAAGTGACGTCTACACCCGAGTGGTATGCTCATAGTTTAAACACACTGCTCAATTACTTCTGCCTTACTTCCTGGAGAGACTTTTGGTGATGACACAGGAAGGAGTTGACCAGCTGAGGGTAGATGATGCAGGGTGTGTGCTAATGAGATCAGCTGGTCAACTCTTTCCTGTGTCATATCCTGAAGTCTGACCAGGAAGTAAGGCAGAAGTAATTGAGTAGTGTGTTTAAACAGCTATGAAGAGAGTGAGGTAAGCGTGTGTAGAATTAATGGAAAGCTGTTTTATTTTTTTGCAAAATACATTCATGCTATATTGGTACATAGGGGTTCTGGAATTTCAAAAAAACAAAAAGTGAACAAAAGTGAACTTAGCCTTTAATGTGTTCTATGCATGAAGTTAAAAAACCTTCTGGGTGCAGCTACCCCCTCAGCCCCCTATTACTTACCCAAGCCCCATCTCGATTCAGCGATGTGCCGAGACCTGGCTCTCCCAGGTCTCTTTCGCCTCATTGGCTCACACAGCAACTTGAGACATTGGATCCTGCTGCTGTCAATCACAACCAGTGAGTTAATGAGGAGAGAGTGGGGGCGGCGCTAAGCCACACTCTGTGTGTGAGGCTTGGTATTGGGGCACTCGAAAGGGGGAGGAGTCATGACCATCAGCAGGGGACTCAAAAAAGAAGAGGATCTGGATTGTTTTGTGCAAAACTATTGCTTTGAGCAGGTAAGTATTTGTTTTTTTTTCTTTTAAATTCTTTCCTGTAGAATCACTTTGCGTTTCCTTCACTTCCTGTCCTGTAGACTCAACGGGAAGTGATAGGATGTGATTGGAATCCCCTCTTAGGCAGTTGTCACAGGAACAAGTATCCTCCATGGAATACTTCCTATTTACTCCTGTTCTGATGTCAAAGCTAGAGAAAGGAAGGCCCGTAGACGTGATGTATCTGGATTTTGCAAAAGCATTTGACACAGTTCCCCATAAACGTTTACTGTACAAAATAAGGTCCGTTTTCATGAACCATAGGGCAAGTACATGGATTGAAAACTGGCTACAAGGCTGAGTTCAGAGGATGGTGATAAATGGGGAGTACTCAGAATGGTCAGGGGTGGGTAGTGGGGTCCCCCGGGGTTCTGTGCTGGGGCCAATCCTATTTAATTTGTTCATAAACGATTTGGAGGGTGGGGTAAACAGTTCAATCTCTGTATTTGCGGAACAATACTAAGCTAAGCAGGGCAATAACTTCTCCGCAGGATGTGGAAACCTTACAAAAAGATCTGAACAAATTAATGGGGCATCTACATGGCCAACTAGGTTTAATGTAGAAAAAATTTAAATAATGCATTTGGATGGCAAAAATATGAATGTAATCTATATACTGGGAGGAGAAACTCTGGGGGAATCTAGGATGGAAAGGACATGGGGGTCCTAGTAGATGATAGGCTCAGCAATGGCATGCAATGCCAAGCTGCTGCTAACAAAGCAAACTGAATATTGGCATGCATTAAAAAGCGGATCAACTCCAGAGATAAAACCATAATTCTCACGCTCTACAGGACTCTGGTCCAGCCACCTGGAGTATGCTGTCCAGTTCTGGGCACCAGTTCTCAGGAAAGATGTACTGGAAATGGGGCGAGTACAAAGAAGGGCAACAAAGCTAATAAATGGTCTGGAGGATATTAGTTATGAGGAAAAGGTGCGAGCACTAAACTTATTCTCTCTGAAGAAGAGACGCTTGAGAGGGAATATGATTTAAATTTACAAATATCGTACTGGTAACCCCACAATATGCATAAAACGCTTCCGTTGAAGGGAGTTTAAGAAGACATGTGGCCACTCATTAAAATTTGAAGAAAAGAGGTTTAACCTTAAACTACATAGAGTGTTCATTACTGTAAGAGTAGCAAAGATGCGGCATACCCGTCCACAGGCGGTGGTATCAGCGGGGAGCATCGATAGTTTCAAAAAACTATTAGATAAGCACCTGAACTACCGCAGCATACAGGGATATACAATGTAATACTGACATATAATCACACACATAGCTTGGACTTGATGGACTTGTGTTTTTTTGCAACTTCACCTACTATGTAAAAAATGTGGATATACCCTTTGAGGGTCACCCCTCACCAATGGTGATCAGGACAGCTAGAGTGGGTGAATCTCCCTAATGGGGATACAAATGGCAATACAACTTGACAGTGGTTCTAACTGCTCACAACAGGTGGAGGAACACATTTTAGTTTGATTGGTGACTTGTTGTGGAAACACTGAGTTAACTTGAACAGAGGAGGGGATTTATTTTGTGTATGGACTCTAAATGACTGGGTCTTGGCCAGTTCAGATACCCATTTTTTTTTGGCGGGGGGTTTGAGACAAAAGTAATATCAACATGTGTGTAACCCATAACACGTGCCGAGTTATGAAATGAGCTACTGATATTGTTCACAAATACAGCATACATGTGAAAGTTCACATACCTTGACAGATTTCAAATTTACATTTGCTATACATTGACCAAAATCTTTTGTTCTATGTTGTCAGTTACATGTGCGAGATTGAGTGTAGCACGATTATCTACAGAAGTTTGCTGTAATGTACTTGCAAATGTCAAATACATTCTTGAGTACTTATTTCATACACCATGTCCTGCTTTGCATTGCTATGAAGGCGATTTATCAAAAACTGAGCAGATGTAATCTGAAGCAGCTGTGCATAGCAACCAATCAGCTTCTATCTTTCATTTTCATAGCTTAACTGAACAAGCTGAAGATAATGAGTTGAGTTAAGCTTTGATTTGTTTGTGCCTTACTTAAAATCCAAGGCCATCTGACTTTACCCTGTCCAAAATGCTGCAGTGCACTTTCACTACTGAAAGAAAAGAGTTGTCACCTTATTACAGAAAGTGAAGCAATGTCATATCTAATGACAGGGGATCAACTACATTACAGAAGGGGTGGGCTAGACTGCATCATATTAGTATTTTTCATTTTGCCCGTAGTTACACTTTAATTTACAAAATTGATTGTGTAACAATTATTTAATTTATATTACTTTTAGCAATGGTTTAACAGTTATTTTAATAGGAGTTTGTCTATAGCTTGCTTTCTGTAGGCAAAACTGTATTTGGTAATTGTTACATCTTGTGCAGTTAAATTACTACTCCATTCCTTTTCCACCCTTTTGTAATCAACCATGTTAAATGATTAATATAGAGAGCAAAACACATTGGAGTGTACTGAATTTATAAATAATTTGGATTGCAATTTGCCCAATTAAAGTACAAGTACATTTGTACTGGGCAAACAATATAAAAAAAACAAATGTTTTCACTGAATGTTCACCAACGATAAACTGACTGTTAAACTCACTGGGACCTATGGATTTTGCACTTTATGCTACTGGACTTTGACTGTTGCCTACTAGACTGGCTTTTTACCTATTTTGTTACATTACAGCCTTTAGTTGAATGTTTTTTTAATCTGAATTATATGTGATGGATGAGAACACAATAGTCTAAGTTGGTGAAGTAAAATTAGAAATATATATATATACATAAAACTATTTTTTATAAATAAAAAAATTATAATTGGCATGTGTGTCTGTATTCACCCACTTTTTTATGAAGCCCATAAAAAGCTCTGGTGCAACCAATTACCTTCAGAAGTCACATAATTAGTGAAATTATGTCCACCTGTGTGCAATCTAAGTGTCACATGATCTGTCATTACATATACACACACCTTTTTGAAAGGCCCAAGAGGCTGCAACACCTAAGCAAGAGTCACCACTAACCAAACACTGCCATGAAGACCAAGGAACTCTCCAAACAAGCAAGGAACAATGTTGTTGAGAAGTACAAGTCAGGGTTAGGTTATAAAAAATATCCAAATTTTTGATGATCCCTAAGAGCACCATCAAATCTATCGTAACCAAATGGAAAGAACATGGCACACAAGCAAACCTGCCAAGAGACGGCCGCACACCAAAACTCACAGACTGGGCAAGGAGGGCATTAATCAGAGAGGCAGCACAGAGACCTAAGGTAACCCTGAAGGAGCTGCAGAGTTCCACAGCAGAGACTGGAGTATCTGTACATAGGACGACAATAAACCATACTATTCATAGAGTTGGGCTTTATGGCAGAGTGGCCAGAAGAAAACCATTACTTTCAGCAAAAGACAAAATGGCACGTTTTGAGTTTGCCGAAAAGGCATGTGGGAGACTCCCAAAATATATGGAGTAAGGTGCTCTAGTCTGATGACACTAAAATTGAACTTTTTGGCCATCAAAGAAAACGCTTTGTCTGGCGCAAACCCAACAGATTACATCACCCAAAGAACACCATTCCCACAGTGAAACATGGCGGTGGCAGCATCATGATGTGGGGATGGATGGTGCTAAATACAAGGATATTCTTGAGCAAAACCTGTACCACTCTGTGTGTGATTTGAGGTTAGGATGGAGGTTCACCTTCCAGTAGGACAATGACCCCACACACACACACTGCTAAAGCAACACTTGAGTGGTTTAAGGGGAAACATGTAAATGTGTTGGAATGGCCTAGTCAAAGCCCAGACCTCAATTCAATAGAAAATCTGTGGTCAGACTTAAAGAATGTTTACAAGCAAGCGCAAACCATCCAACTTGAAGGAGCTGTTTTGCAAGGAAGAATGGGCAAAAATCCCAGTGGTAAGATGTGGCAAGCTCATAGAGACTTATCTCAAGCGACTCAAGGTGGCTCTACAAAGTATTCACTTTAGGGGGGTGAATGGTTATGCACATTGACGTTTTCTGTTATTTTGTCCTATTTGTTGTTTGCTTCACAATAAATTAAAAAAAAATCTTCAAAGTTGTGGCAATGTTCTGCAAATTAAGTGATGCAAATCCTAAAACAATCCATGTTAATTCCAGGTTGTGAGGCAACAAAACAAGAAAATGCCAAGGGAGTTGAATACTTTTGTAAGGCACTGTATGAGTAATCAAGCCACCTACCCATGACTTTTATGGGTTATGGTCCTCTTACTCTCTGTGATGCTCCTTCCCACAATCCCACCCCTTCCTCTCTCTCCCCTTCTCTTCACTACTTCAGTACATCCTAAATGACCCTCAGCTGAAGCTCCATCAGAGCTCTGAGATGCCACACTACTCTTCCTAGTATGTTAAAGTTTCCTAGGCACCTGACATTCGATTACTCTGTATGGCTGGCCTGTGTGCCAGGTCAGTGCCACTGTTATCTTCTAACAGTTTGGTATTTACTACCTTTCAATCAATATAAACTATTAAACTAAAAAAAAAAAAAAAAGAACAAATTTTCGTAGGCTATTTCCTGCTTGTCATTTGTTTTTTATCGATTCATTTTGACCATTAGACGATGCTATAGGATTTAAGGAAAAATAATGCAGCGCTTATAAAGAAATAAATATTTGCAGAAATATAAATGGCATTAGTGAAAACGTCCACTACGTGAAAACGAACAAAAAACAGTAAAAACTGATTGGTCTAGTGATTATGAACACTGTCTGTGAGTAGATATATATGGACCAATAGACATCAATATGGGTCAAAGGGTGAATAAATCTTGTGAAGAAACTGCCACCTTTTTGAAGGCTTACCAGAAAGGTTGAACTTGAAGGGGCTTATACCTCTCAAGTCAAAAAGGTTTGGGTGTCAAAACACCATAATTGATGGAAAACCGAGGACAATCCTGATAGCCATGATCTCCCTAAACTTGGTATGGTATGGGACATCAGTATATGTTCAAACGGACATCAAGAGAGATACAGCCGATGGGAGGACACTCAGGGAGGTTAAACATCAGCTCACAAAACCATAAAACCAAAAGAACAAAATAGGTTCCACATAGTGTGATAACGTTTCAAATTGTTTAATTAAAAAAGGATAAAAAAATTGAACATTCACATGTCAATTAAGAATAAATCGCATAAGATGGCACAATGGTAATAACGGCACTTCACCCGTTATTTTTCATTGATTCATTTTGACCATTAGATGATGCTATAGGATTTCCCTATTTAGCCCCATCTAGTGACAAAAAGCAGTGTTCTCCGTTTTAAATCAACAAAAAATATTTGCCCAGCACAGAAAATAGCCTAACAGTATTCTCTCTGCTTCAAAATACCTTTTCACCACTTCACTGGTTTTGTGACCCAATCATGTCTTTTAGCCTATGAAACCATGGCTACTGATTTCCGGCAGTACAGTAAATGGCTAAACATGACTGAATGACAGGTGGCCTTGTAGTTGGAATCACAGGTACAGTATATATCATCTAAAATCAAATGTAAACTTCATGTGTAATTTCAGGTCTTTAGACAATTTGGTGAGAACTAGAACTGAGCTGTTAGTACATAAATTGATTTAAATTACCTGTAAATATTTACATAATTGTTCAGTTTAGAGCGAGACCCTTGAATGCAAACAATAAAGAGGAAGACTAGCAAAGTGGCCTGTAAACAATGGAGCAGAAAGGCCTGCAATTCTATTTTAGAGATTAGATTGCCACTAGTTCCTTTTACTGGGAGCTTGCAGGATGATAAATAATTTTTATCCACTAACGTCACCCAGTGCTATTTATGATTTCAAATCTGTTCCAAGGCAATAAAAAAATTATCATCTGAATTTTATTACTATATTGTTGCATTACTTTCTTTTATATCTGGGACATTTGGATGCACAATATCTTAGCTGTTTGGTTTCAAAATGTATGCTGAAATTATCCAGGACTTTTTCTTTTGCTGCTGCTCCAGTAAATATAATGATCCAAATTACCTATGCAGACAGTACTTGAGTCATTCAGCCAATACTTCAGTTATACTACCATAATAGAGATCATGAACAAACAACAAAAAATACCCAAGTCACCCCAGTTAATAAATAAAAAAAATATCTATCTATCTGTATATATATATATATATATATATATATCTATATATATATCTATATATATATAGTTAATAGACTGTACCCAATGTATTCAGACAATCACCTAAAAATTTGTTACAAACAAGAATAACTCAAATACGTTTCATGGTAAACTAATACAGTCATCATGTTGATTAGTATATATGACCTCAATTTATTAGTACTGACAGTAGACCAATCAATTAGTATAGATAGACAATAGTGTTGACTTTAAGGCAAAAAAGGCTGTTCAGATGCAAGAGAATTTTTCCATAACTTAAGACATGTGAAAAAAAGTCACTTACAAGCTAACAACATACAATAAAAAAGACCGTATTTTTTCTGCACACGATTGAATGAAGGAAGTTAGCAAAACTTCACCTCATTCACTAAGCTAAGGGAAAATTCACTTGCAAAATGAACAGCCTGTTTCTCTTTAGTAAATCAACCCCACTATTCACTTAGCATTGTGAATGTTTAATGAGCTTGGTGAATAAGGTGAAGATGTGCTCACTTTACCAAGCCAATAATGTGCTAGCAAAAAACTTGCTTTATTTTAAATTCCTTCATACATGATTGGTTATTCAAACTGACATTCCTTTTACAAAGTAATCATTTACTTTGCTATGTGAACATCCTGTATCTCTTTAATAAGCAACACCAGAGTGTAGCAGAGCAGAGCCTGCCTCTGTAATGAGCTAATATGGTGGTCTTCACATATCTGAAAGCTGAAATAGGGTATTAGGTCACAGCTTTATATCATTTAATCAAAGAAAGTACTAGAACAGCATTATGGCCGCTATATAATATCCAAGTTATTGAACATGTACTTAGTCCTCAAGTTTCAAATAAGTTGTTCTTTTCTTCCATGTTTTGTCAGTATTTCAAAATCACCAGAATCAATATCAAACAATAATAAAATAAAATAATCCAAAGATTTAAGCAGCAGGTACTTCTAAGAAGGATTAATTCAGCCATTATTATCCGCCCACGGCAGCGGCAAGCCTGCTTTTTTACTTCCAAATTTTCTCCAGTATACAAAATGTCCTGTATAACATGATAATGCTATCTATAAACTCCTGACTTACTCAGATACACATAAATACTGTATGCTGCACTTTTTGCCATATTGTTCTATGCCCAGAGACACTTTCCCATTATTGCCCACATTTCTGCCATGTAAAATGTAAAACTGCATAATTAATTATAGTCAAATTAGAATGCATCATTCCTGTTTTGTTGTTTAAAGACAATCCACCCACATGAATATAGATTGTGGCTTAATATTGCATTAACAAGGCATCCAAGTGAATACAACCATGCCTAAATCTGAACTCTTGGCAGTTCTATATTTACTGTCACATCATTTAGGCCTGGATCACACCTATGCATCTTTTAGTGCGTTTTCAATTTTGTTGAAACACACCACAGTCCATTTAACAGGGTTTCCTATGGGTCCCATTCACATCTGTGCATTTTATGAAAAAAGCCAGAGACCAGCAGGTTGTGTTTTTGGTTCCATAGGTTACAATGGATCAAAAACACGTATTGAAAAACGCAAAATCCATCTGGAATATGCATCGACTGCAACCTGCATAGGTGTGAACCAGGCCTTATTGTAGTTTTTAAAATGTTAACAGTGTTAGTACCGAAATGTGACCTGGTTTTAACATCTTGTAGACCTTTACAAAATATGTCTCTTTTTTGTGAACCAATTAAAGTATATTTTAGCATGAACCAGTAGGGAGTATAGTAGAACTACCACATTACTATCACATTTTAAATACTGCTTTTTTGTTACGATTAAAAAAATGGTGCTCTCCAGCAATGCCAATCTGGTATAGGCAATGAATAAAAATAGTGCTCTCCAGTGATGTCAGTCTGGTGTAGGCATTTGGATGTACCTATTACAGCCTTCAGAGTGTTTATATCTCCACTTCCACCTTTCTTCCTTTTTATTTCATGTCACTTTCATTCCTGTAAAAGCCACACCTGACCACACCAACTCCTGCTTTCTGAACCCTTATGTTGGTGGCTAGTAATGAAATGGGCCAAGCACCATAAAAAAGTGAACTTACCTCCATACCACCATAACCTCAAGGGATATCCATCTCAACAGACTGGCTCCTCTACCTCACAATTGTACAGGATGATCCAAAAGCTGAAGTCTGCATATAGTCCTGAATAAAACTGCAAGAAATCTTGAGCATCCAGAAGAACAAGACTCATTTCAGTCAAGGTCTTACCCATAGCTGGTTTGTTGTGAACTCCTCTTCCCTTTAAACAGGGCCGTCACCACAGTTACCATGCACATCCACTGCTTAAAAGTCCACCTTGGGGAACATGTAACATATGCCACATGTTTTTAGAGTGGAACATGTAACGCGTTCCCAATGCTGCAGCCACTGCCCAATCCCCACCCCATGACAGCAGTATGGGGAGAAATTCCCCGAACTAGCTGTCACTTTAAGAAGTCAGTGCGGCCGCGTGGAGATTCACACACAGGCCCATGTTATTCATACACAGAGCTCTTATTTGCAGATGTAGGGGCACACAGATACACTGACAAATCTGCAGGAGACCTGTATGGCACCAGCGATCTTCTGATCATTGGTGCAATGCCTTACAGACTCCAAAAAAAAAATTCACATTTTTACTGTCAAAAAATTGGATTTTTTTGTCATACTTACCTGTAAAATCTTTTTCTTTGAGTACATCATGGGACACAGAGTTAGGCTAATATTCCTTACCTGCTGGGTTATACTTCATGTCCAGGTGAATGGACACTGGTAGACCAAAGGTCTTTAGACAGGGAATCCTCATAAAAAGGGGAGGGACCGCTGTGTCCCATGATGTACTCAAAGAAAATGATTTTTACAGGTAACTATGATGAAAAAATCCTATTTTCTTTTTCATACATCATGGGACACAGAGTTAGGCTAATATTCATTACCTGCTGTCATGGTTATGCAATAGAGTTCGTCTGCTTACCTGTCTCCATGTGTTCATCTCTAGAAACCAGCCGACCCTCACCTGACTGCTTTTGTAATCTATCCTCTGGCATGGCTCCACCCTAGCTCCTATCAGAGAACTCTATATTAACCTGTGCACTGCAGGCCAACCCTGCTGATCAACCTTTGTGTGTTAGCTTCCTGTTACCTGCCGTGTGCTCTTCTGTTGTTACCGTTACCGACTTTGGCGTGTCCTTGACTATCCCCGTTTGCCTGTGATCCTGACCTTTTGGCATGTCCCTGACTATTCCTGTCTGCTTGTGGCCCCCGACCTTGGCTTTGTCCCTCACTATCCCTATCCTCCTGTTGCCTACTGTGGGTGTGAGCTGGGGGATCCTGGGGGTCGCGACCTGGAGCCAGTTGCAGCCAAGTCCATCCTCACCACTAGAGGCTCTGGTGAACACCTGCTGGCTCTTAGAATCTGCGCCCCAGGGAATCTTACGATCAAACCCCGGTGGGATCCGTCTTGGTGTTCTGGCGGCCTTGCCTTCCTTATCACCTTGACCCCCGTCCGCAGCAGTCAGCCACAACCTTGCGGTGCACTCCTGATCCCTACGGTGTGCATCTGTCACCTGGACCCCAAATGGGACATAAAGTACATGAGAGAGGCAGGGGAGAACTAGGTAAATGTAGCCCCTTATTGGTGCGATACGTAGTCAGAAGGGAATAAAAAGAATAAGTGGGGAAAAAAAGAGTTTGAATACAAAACCTTTCTTGCTGCCTTTTACAGCAGAACAATTGCACTTATTGGAAGCAAAAGTAAAGCAACCTCATATACAGCCAGCCGCCCCTGTCCTTTTGCCCACTAACCCATTTCTCCATACTGCCTGATGCACCCCCTCAACCACAACCACCTGCCTAAACACTCCTGTATCCCAGCATACCTATGTGCAAGGCTTAAGGGAATGACGATTTGATCCAAATAGTCGCCCTGGCCATAGGCAACCCAGTAAACCCTCCTCCTGCGGTGGCAGCGGCTCCACCTCCACAGGTACTCCAACAACAGATACCCGTGATGGTGCAAGTTGAGGAAGCTTTAGACTCTGATGAAAGGGAGGCAAGATCAGAAATAATTGTTTAAATGAAGATGTTAGAAACCCTTATGCAGTAGAAGATATCTCAGATCAAGTTACTGAATTACAACAAAAACAAACCGACTCTGGTGTAACCTCGGAGAAGGCACCAGAACTAGAACTAAAACCCAGAGCCACAAAAGTTACAGCGATGCATAAACTCATCACCATCAAATCTCAAACCAAAAGGCAAAAGAAATATAAAAAACAGGGACTCCCCATCCATCCTCCAACATTATCTGAAGGAGCCCGGGAAGGCATTGTTTCTGGTAGTAAGGATAAGGAGCAAAACCCATCCACGCTAGGCACATCAGCGCCTGATGTGGATGAGCCCGAGTTGAATGCAGTGAAACTAACCCTACCATCATCACAGGTGGCCAGATGATCCTGAAACCATTAGATTTTGAGGAACTTACCACTATAATAAAAAGAGCCCCCAAACCTCAAGTTAACCTTATGACTCGCATTGCTTTCTTAAAGAGAGCATGCAAAAGTAGAAATTACATGCAGGGGGATATGAAGCTGATAATAGATGGTATTATGGGTTACGAGAGGTTAAGAGAGTAGCTGGGACTGGAGAAATGTTGACAGCATACACAACATACAGCCATTGCTTACAAGCTTAACACAGAAGATGGTCGTACTGAAATGTGGACACAATTAGAGGCAGAAATGAAGAAAGTTTTAAAGGAACGATCTTCCCTCCCCACGGCCATAGCTTGTAAACAAAAGCCAAAGGAAGAAATAGAGTTCTACAAGAGGTTTATGAAAGTGTGGAAGGAAGAAGCAGGTTTAGGCACAGAGGAAACAATGAGATCTTTGTTTATCCAGACCTTCATTTCTAGGTTGAGGCAGGTTTGGTAGTGAAACATTTGATCTCAGACTGGCCTGGATTAAAAGTGAAAGGATTCACTGTGAAAATAATGGAAAGGGATGCAGCAGGATGTGTGGTGTGCAGTTCTGTAGAGTGACCCAGTGTAAATGATGTGGCCATCTCGACAGCCGTAACCATTGTTTCAATTGTGGACAGGAGGGGCATTGGAGGAGTCTATGTCTTCATCCCCGCTCTCCCATTTATGGGGAACAACCACCCCGGCACAAACTGCTCCCAAAGGGGCTCCTACCATACAATTCACACCACAGGTCAGATATCCCCTAGCCTGGAACCAACATTACCAAACATAGGGAGGCCCAGAAGGTGGTGTCCGAGCATCTTCTTCTCACCAACAATTACAAGGAATCTCCCCTTGTCCCTTTGGAGGTTAATGGTAGGATCCTCCCATATCTCCTTGATACCGGGGCACCAAAATCGACCCTATCCGAGGAGATGTATAGAGGTGAGAGAATGGATGCGGAGCCTTCAATGGGAATTAATGGGATACCAACTAAAACTTACAAAACACTTCCACTCCCAATTACTGATTCTGTCACAGGGACAGTGCTCTTGGATCACTAATTCAGAATAACATACTCATGCCCAGTAAATCTTTTGGTAAGCGATTTAATAGGAGTTCTGGAAATTGAAATTTTCCTGACTTGCAGAAGCTATAGAGTCACCACTGTTTTTCCAAGCTGAAGTTCCTTCCCCATTCCCACAGGATCATCCCATCTGGGCTAAGGACAGCCTTGATGTGGGATACATCCCTTGCACCCCCTACAAGGCCTGGTTAAAGCAAGGAGCGTCCCCAGTTTACCATAAACAATACCATCTCTCCAAAGAAAAAGAGGAAGGAATTAAACCCATTATAGAATGATTTCTAAAACAAGGAACACAACTACTACTCGCTTTTTCTTATAGAAGGCAACAGATCTTGTGGAAGACGATTCCAGGTGGCTATATAGACTCACCTGCAGTCTATTCAATAGCTCTCCAGGCCACCTTCAGTCTTGGGCACCCAGCCATGGTTTCGGCTTCTTCAGTACGTTGATGACCTACTGTTCGTCCCTCCCAGGAAGCCTGTCAGGAAGATTCTGTTTTGTTGTTAGAACATCTAGCTCAGACAGCTCACAAAGCGTCTAAGAAAAGTTACAATGGTGTCAGGAGACAGTTAAATATTTTGGTTTCACTTTGTCTCATGGTGAAAGGAGAATCAGTCACAAAAGAGCTGCGGCTCTCGTGGTTCTGCCCAGCCCACACACCAAGAAGGAAATTCTAACCTTCTTAGGTATGATTGGTTACTGCTGCCAATGGATACCATCTACTATGACAGTGTTCAAACAGGCTGCCTTGCCTGACAGCCCTGACCTTGTAAAATGGAATGATGAAATGGTTAATGCATTTGTGTATCTTAAAACTGCTATGGTAACAGCTCATGGTCTGGGATTACCTGAATATTGTAAAGTGTTTCATTTGTTTGCAAGGGACAACTGTAAAACCATGGCTTGGGTCCTTGCAGAAGAGCATGGAGGAAAGCTGAGACCTGTAGCTTTTTTTTTTATCTAGAGTAGAGCCAGTTCCGTTACAAGGCATGCTAGCATGTCTGATGGCCTTGGCCTCATGTGCCATGGCTGTCGAGATGGCCACATCATTTACACTGGGTCACTCTACAGAACTGCACACCACACTTCAGGTTGCATTTTTACCGAAAAACCTTAATACCCAACACATGTCTGCACAACGACTAAGTGGGTATAAGGTCATCCTCATGAGCAATCCCTCCCTACAAATCAAATACGGTGCCCATACAGCAGGTCCTGCTTCTATCTTGAACGCCTTACTTGGCAAAAAAGGAGAAACAGATGTTAGATAATTAGTCCCTCCTCATGACTGTATAGACATTGTACATCAGGACACATCACCTTGGACTGACCTACTTGCAAGCCCCATTGAGGGAGCACACACTGTGTTTGTGGATGGATCTTTCGCTCGTTCCGATGATCACACCTACTATGCCGGATATGCCGTGGCAAAATTGCCTGACATAGTGATAGACATGACCCATCTCTTAGTGTGCTTTCAGAGTCGCACATGACTTCTGAATAATATGGTAGAGGCATGGTTACATAACTGCAGATGGGAAATCTATTTCTCACTCTGGTCACCAATCTTCTTGAAGCCACTTCTTTACCCAGAAAAATAGCGATCATTCATTGCAAATCACATACACACCATACTGATGATGTCTCCAGGGGAAATACACTAGCAGATGCCACTGCTGCTTTCACATCTCCAGCCTTTGTCCAAATGCCCCCCCTTATACCCCCAACTTTATCCTGGGAACAGGTTTTACAGGGCCTAGAGGCTATGGCTTCATCAGAAGACCTGGCCTACTGGCATAAGGAGGGTCTGACACTGAGTCCTGAAACTGGACTCATTGCCAAAAGGGGAGACCAGGTATACCAAAAGAAAGTGCACCTTTATTCATTTCAAAATACCACACCCTAGGACATAGAGGATTGAAGGCCACAGCCGACATATTAACACACGATTTCCACATCCTACACCTCCAGTCAATATGTAAAGACCCATACACACTATCAGATTTTCTGCTGATTTTTGTCTTCAGATTTACCAAAACCATGTAGTGCAAGGGCCTGCCTGATTGCATACAAATTGAAACTCCTAAGGTTTGACCTCAAATTATATGGTTTTGGTAAATCTGAAGGAAAAAAAATCAGCAGAAAATCTTAGTGTGTATGGGGCTTTAGTCTTGTGTCCAGATGCATTGCATGCATCAGAAACAACCCAAACACACCAAACATGAACACCTACTGTATATTACCACATGCCAAAGTTGGGAGGAGAATATTTACCCGTTATAGTAGACATGTTTTCCAGCTGGGTAGAAGCTTTCGTCTGTACTAGGGAGGATGCAAGAACAATTGTAAAAATCATGACACAAGAAAAAATACCTAGGTGGGGATGCCCATTGCAAATTAACTGCTAAAGCCATTATCTAAGGTATGTCAGGAGTTAGTTAGAACCCTGCAAATAGAGTGGAAATTCCACATTCCTTAACACCCACAAAGCTCGAGTATAGTGGAAAGAATGAACAGGACAATCAAGGACATGATAAGGAAAGCTATGGGTGACACATTTGCCAAATGGAAAACCGTGTTCCCTGCAGTTTTAGCAGAGACTAGAGTGACGCCTTCCAAGATTAATCATTTGTCACCCTTTGAAATTCTGATGGGTCGACCATTTCCCACTCCTTAGGCCAAGAAACCACTGGTAATAGAACAAATTGACCTGGGCATGATACAAGATGACACAGATAAAGGAGGTGAAACAGGTGATATAAATCCTTGAAGAGAGAGTGAAACAGGTGAAAAAGACTCTGAAAAAGATGACCTCACTACTTTCTCCACAGACTTCTGGAAAGTGTGCCTGCTCTTTATGCTGGCACTGATAGTGTTTTTGCCCACTTGGATCATTACTAACTGTATCTACCTGAGAACTTGGGCCTTGTGTCCCCGTCTGGTTTTTGAACCGTAAATAGGTACAGGAACCTCTAGAATCACTCCTTGATGCAATAAATGATGTAGTGCCTGATGCAATAAGTCCCTTTTTGGAGGATCCGAGGGAACGCTGGGTCTTAAAAATCTCTGAGGGAGAACCCCACACAACTTCAGGTTGTAACCGCGGGATATAGTTGAGGTGACCCACTATTGTCTCCAAATGTCTGCAAAGTGCAGCAGCCTTCCCCCACCCAATGGAGGGGGGCGTCCCCTCAAAAGGAGGGTTCAGTGCTGGATTTAGAAGAATTTTTTTTGGCCCGGGCCCTGCGGCTTGCCCCTGGCCCTAGCACCCTGTTGGTGGTGGAACTGCCTTGGTGCTGAGACATTTGTGGAAGCAGTCCCTGAGGTTTTAATCGAGGGACACCTGGTGCTTTTTCTTCACAGGAAGTAGAGAACTCTTCCCTCTGGAAATCTTTTGGATATATTTGTCCAAATGATCACCAAATAAACGTTACCCATGAAAGGGAAACCTGCCAATAACTTCTTACAAGGAAGCTTGGCTGACCAGTTCTTAAACCACAAAAGTCTGCACATATGTACAGACAAGAGAGCCAAATGAGAAACCTGCTGTATTGAATAAGGCATCAACAGCAAAACACAGCACTCGAGGAATATCTGCCTTATTTTCAGGCAGATTATCCTCCTTGTAAGGCCGTCTGATCTGATATTTTATAGACTGGCAGATACCAATTGCTGCAACAGCTGGCTGAATAGCTAAACTGGCCAAAGAAAAGGAAGCCTTTTATAATGACTCCAAATTCTTGTCAACAGGGTCTTTCAAGCCATGTGCGTTATCTACCAGAAAAGTCTGCTGCATCTACGGCTGGCATACGCCATTTCTTAAACTTTTCATCCATGGGATTTAAAAGGGAAAACCTCTTAAGCCCCGTACACACTATCAGATTGTCTGCTGAGTTTTTCCTTCAGATTTACCAAAACCATATAATATGAGGTCAAACCTTAGGAGTTTCAATGTGTATGCAATCAGGCAGGCCCTTCTACTACATGGTTTTGGTAAATCTGAAGGAAAAACTCAGCAGACAATCTGATAGTGTGTACGGGGCTTTAGGAGGAACAAAAATCCTGTCAGGATGTTCCCAATCAGCCTGTTCCAACAGAGGGTGTAAGGAGAAAGCCTGTGTGACCTGAAGGGGCCTTAGGGATCCCAAAGAGGACAAGGGAGGCTAAGTAACCTCTGCAAGAGGCAACTTAAAGGCAGAACAAACCATTTTGGTAAGAGTCAGGATCAAAAGACTCTGTGATTGAGAGTCAGACACCAACTGGATATCTTCTTGTCCAGATTGCTTGGAAGCAGACTCACCCACAAGGCCATCCACAGAATCCTGAACTTTAAGCCCTTCCCCATCCTTAACCTTTTCCTGCTTTTGACTAGGTGGTTCAAGGGAAGGGGGATCTGTTACGCTTCTTGACACACTGTGGGATGGAGGCAGTCATGCCATCAATCCTGTGCTCTAACCCAGCTAGGGCTGAGGACAGTTCATCCTTAGTGATAAAGGGTGAAGCAGCAGCATTGACTGTAAGCACAATCCTAGATAGGTGCAATGGCTCAGATTGCCCGGAAGCCTCTGGTCCTTCAGGGGATACAAGACTAGATGCATCAGGAACTACTGATGACACATGTCTGCTTTAACTCCCTTGAACACTGCAGCAGGACCATGTGCTTTGCACACGGTTGCGGGGAGATTTTAGCGTGGATTCACTTGAATGGGTCACGGTCTGCAGGCGGTAGTTCAGCGGACTTGTGTTGTGCACACTGGGTGTTTAGCTCCACTATATGATGCTTCAGCATTTTGTGGCCGGACAAAAATACTTGGAGCACAGACTTTTTGCTGTCTGAGCATTCGCCCCTGGGTGCATGCTGCCCTAAACCTAAGTATTGCTCGGTGCACCCTCCAGCAGCAGCAGCTGTCAGCCCCTCTGTGATTGACAAACTGCTAGTGGCAGGGTTGGATGGTGCACCTGTGCCCTCTGCCTACATCTAAATGTTGGAGCCCCATGCACCACGGGTAATCAACCAGTGTGCATGGGACCTAAAGAAAATCAATTGCATCCAAACTGGCCATAAAATATTCCTTGAAAAGCAAAACTTTCTGTAAAAACCTAGCAGCTGATTTGAAGTAGGAAAATTTCACTGTAAGGTCTCATGCAGAGGGACTGATGTGGGTGGTGCAATGTTCTGTATAAAGGGCCGCAAGAAATGTTTTAGTGCTACATAACTATTAAGAAATTCTATTTACAAATAATAGTATAGCTTAAAATATTAGGTATATATTTTAGTAGCTAACAAAATATGCCCCTCTTCATAAAAGGGGTAATTTTGGGATGGCTGTAGACTGTTTATTTTCAGAATTACGTCAATCAACAATGTCTAATATATAAAGTAACCGTTGAAGCAGTTTTGTTCTGATGTACAAAGCTATCTTCATTGCTGTGCATGTTTATAGATGGCTTTTATGTACTCCAGATAGGGGGCTCTATGATGTGTAAAGCCGTTGGAAATACTCTCCAGGGGACTGTGCACAGTTTAAACAGAAAGCATTTAAGTGTTAGGTAGACATTTCTGTATGATCTTAAAATGATGTTCAGCATCACTTTAAAGCAAGACTTAATTAGAATGCACAGTGAGAGTGTTTCCTGAGGCAGACAGAATGATCAGATGAAGAGGACACAGCACACAGTCATAAAGCCATCTAAGACACAGAATCTCAGGATTTACTGCCTGTTCTGGGAACACAGCGATTTCTACGTCAGGGGCAGTAATCTGTCTACTGGAATCCAGGTTGAACAGTGCACAATATAAACTGAACAGTATCACATTAAGTCGCTGAACATCTTCAGGATACAATAACAGTCTGTTTGGTGATGGATTTTTTTTTTTCATGGCTATCCATACTTGGGATGACAGGCCCACGAAAAGTATACACTTGTAAAACTGACATTTCCATACAGAATAGCTGTGATGGGTCTGAACCTCTGTAACTTCAACTTCTCTAAATAAGGCAAATACAACTGTGCAAGGGATCATTCACACTATCTGCATAGATCAATGTACGCTCAATGCAAGGGCACAAAGAAAACAATATTTATTGATGTGCCTTGCTCATACCACATTGCTGCATTTTTACACAGCACAACTCATTGCACCATGTTGTGGTTTGCAGACTTGAATGAAGTGTCTTTGTGAAACTTTAATAACATGAAAAAGAAGGGGAAAAAAAAAAGGAGGTAAACAGTGCCTTGGGTTGTAAAAACACATTGCACCGTCCCTCACCACCCCTACACAACGGACACCAACCTGCACGCTAAAATATACTGATGTGAATGAGCCCACGCATAGCAATGAGTCTGCAATCATCTTTCATTGTTCTGAATATTGATTGAAAGGCAAAATCCAAATGATCCAAATGACTGCCTTGTGTTACTACACATTGGAGGATATTTAAAGGCTGGGTTCACACTTATGTGAACTGGATGTGGGCAATTTGCATTACAGGAGACTGACCGGCTCTCAATGGAGACGGTTCACACATCTCAGGGACGGCTGCGGAGTGCATTGCACAAGGGTTCTGTGTGTCTTCGGCTCAGTTTCAGGTCTGAATTCAGGCAGAAATCTGGGACTGATTTGTCCCTGAAACAGAGAACAGGGACATTTACCAAAACCATATAATATGAGGTCAAATCGTAACAGTTTTAATTTATTTGCAATCAGGCAGGCCCTTCCACTACATAGTTTTGGTAAATTTAAAGGAAATCAAACAACAAAAGTTGTATAGTGTGCATCCAGCCTTAAGGCCCATACACACAATGCGCATTTCGGAAGGGAATTGTCGCTTGACGGCCTGTCGTCCGAAATTCTTACCGTTAGTATGCTCCTTTCGACGTCCGATTTTAATTTTTCATCAGACAAAAGCTGGATGAGCAGACTAGTACATTTTTGACGAATGACAGCTCAACTTCCAATTTTTGGCTGGTCAGTACAGAAATGGTCACACAAAAGTCGAAAGTACAAACACGCACGTTCGGAATCAAGGAATGACTGGGAAGAGTTCGGTCTTGTAAATTACTGTTTGTAATCTAGAATTAACATTCGTAACGCGGCAATTGATGAAAAGTCTAAATGCAGCACACATTCTCATCTTCTTTAATGGGATAATAATGAAGCTGCTTTGCTGGTGATTCTGATGTAGTTATGGTAAAAGTATTTAAAAAGGCATTTGTTTTGTAGTGATATAAAAAATATTAATATTATGGTTGTGGTTTGTTTTTTTGGGGACGTTACAACACCATTTTTCCTGAGTTTTTAAGATCAAATATCACTGTTGGTATCCCTTGTTAATTTTCCATTGTGTTGTTTTTAATGTAACTGCCTACTCCCAAACTGTCATTTGAAGAAAAACACATAGCCAAGTTCTATTCTACACAATTTTTTTTATTGTGCAGAAAAAAAACAACATTAATTAGATTATCTGCCATCCGAATATAAATAACTTAACAAAAAAGTGCATTCCATGCAGAAAAAAACTGAGAAAATATAACAAAACATTACCAAAAAAATACACAAATCTGAAAATCGCGAATCAACGCTCACCAAACTTCTACTAACACAAAATTAGCAGAAGGGACCCAAAAGGGTGGCGCTCGAGAAATGAACTTCCTCTTTATACTCTCGTAGTATGTCACTACGTTTGTGTTTGTCAAATGACAATTTGCTGGTAGTTAGTATGCTAGACAAGATCCTGCACACGCACTTTTGACAAAAATCAGAACTGTGTGTACGAGGCTTTAGACCCCATACACCCCAGAATCTGGTGCAGCTGTGAATAGGAACCAATCAGCTTCTAACTTCAGCTTGTTCAATTAAGCTTTGACAATAAGGCCTGGTTCACACCTATGTATTTTTTGTGCGTTTTTGCAGAACCACACTACAGTCCATTTAACATGGTTTCCTATGGGTCATGTTCACATCTGTGCATTTTATAGTAAGGGCCAGGGACCTTTTTCTGGTTTTGGTTCTATAGACTTCAATGGAACAAAAGCGTGTATTGAAAACTGCAAAACGCACCTGGAATATGCAAACTGCAACCTGCACAGGAGTGAAAAAGGCCTTAGCTCTTGCTCACATTGAACACTGGTTTTTAAACTTCATCTGAACTTGCACGATTTCAAAGCTGCATTGTTGAGTCCGACTTAAAAGACATCTGTGTGGTTTCATGCACAGATGTCTATTGGAGTCGCACCCGATATCAACAAAAGTAGCGAAGGAACTACTTTTGCAAATCGTTGCAGCATCATACTGATTGGAATCGTGTCATTTCAAAGACTAGGCTACGACTTGTTATGACAAATAACTTCAATGTGAAGGAGGACTAAAACCTAGAAGTTGATTGGTTACTATGCACAGCTGCACCAGATTCTGTGTGCACCCATTTTCGTAAATTTCCCTCATTGTGTATTGGCATTGCTTTATGCAAGACTATAGGTCACTGCATGATGTACCCTTTAGATTGCATTCACATGGCAGTTTAGCAGCAGACAGTTTTCTGCATTCAGAGGTGGCTAAACACAGTCTCTCAAGGTGATATGGCCACATGGACATTCACACACGGTCTTCATCGAGTGTCAGTCACAGAGTCTAGTCGCATGTAACTGCTTAGATTTACCTTCCCTTACTATTCTGATTATCTTTATAACTCAGACAGAAAGGGGAAGTTCAGAATCCATCACTGGCACAGAAGTGGGGAAGTTTCAAAATGGGGATATTTGTTCTGGTGATAACTGTAAAGGTGATATTTTTTCTAAAACTGGAAAAAATTTGAATGAAGTGCAGCCACTTTTATTTATTAAACCTGATTTTAATTTGAGGTCTATAAGACCCCTACACACTGGGTGTTTATCCCTCGGTGCATGGGACTCTGATGATTAGTGGCAGTGCCGCTGCCAGCAGCCTGTGAAAACTTTTGAGAGACCGACAGCTGCTGTAGCTGGATGGGTCATGTAGCGGTATAAAAGTTTAGGGCAGTATGTGCCCAGGGATGAATATCCAAAATGCAAGAAGTCTGCCTTCTGGGCATTCCTCCCTGGATGCATACTGCCCTAAACATTCAAACTGCTAGGTGCCCCTTCCAGCTCCCAAGTTTGAAAGGCTGCTGGCCACAGGATTGGACAGCACACCTGTGCCCTCTGCTAACCACCACAAACCAATGCACTGGGGCTAAACGCCCAGTGTGCATGGGGCCGAAAAACAAAAAACTGCCACTCAAAGGAACTATAAGCCTTTACTTTCTGACTCACAATGCAAACATGTCAGCTGAAATTCAACTGATGGGTTCAGTCAACACAGACCTTTTGGGCTAAAGCTAACACATGTGGATAAGGAGAATAAAATTAGGTGGTTGAGTCACTTTTGATTGCTCTTCAGAGGTTTAGACTGGGTTCACACTAGTGTGAATTGGATGCGGGTTTCCCCGTTACTGTGACCGGCTCTCTATGGAGCTGTTCACATATCTCTGTGGCGGCTGCAGAGTGGCTTGCACAGAGAAGTCCAGTGCGTCTTTGGCTCCATTTCAGGCCTGAATTCAGGCAAAAATTTGGCCCTGAAATTGAGAGAACAGAAAAGCACCAGACCCCTGCTGCGAGCCGCATCTGGCTAAAGCCCCATAAACATTAATAGATTTTCTGCAGATTTTTGTCTTCAGATTTACCAAAACCATTTATTGCAACAGACTACCTGATTGCATACAAATTGAAACTCTTATGCCGTGTAGACACGACTGGACTTTCCGGCAGATTGGTCTGATGGGATCAGTCCGGACAATCTGATCGTGTGTGGGCTAGTCCGATCGTTTTTCAAAAAAATATCCAGCGGACCTAGAAATAGAACGTTTCAAATCTATCCGATGGACTCAATTCTGATGGACTAAAAATCGGGAAAACCGTTCGTCTGTGTGCTGATACAACGGACCAAATACGACGCAAGGGCAGCTATTGGCTATAGAAATGCCTTGCTTAGTCCTATTTACATTATCACGTTCAAAACGAATGGACTTTCGAACAGACTTAGTCCATTTGTGTGTGGCCAAGTCTGTTCGTTCGTAAAGTCCGTCAGAACTCAAAAGTCAGTCGGGAAGACCAGTCATGTGTACGCGGCATTAAAGGTTTGACCTCATTATATGGTTTTGACAAAAAAAACTGCAGAAAAACGAATAGTGTGTATGGGGTCTTAGATGTGAACTCAGCCTAAAGCTAATGTAAACAAGCCCTAGCACTGTTGTTAGAGGCACCCATGCTTAGAAAAATCAGCATGCATCTAAGGGCAATCCTTTCCAAACTGTAGGTAATTGCTGCATGTATGATTACATGTGAACACATGTACACAGCCACGACTTCTGTCACCCTGTCATTGCTTTGTATACGCTGAGTGGCCATAATTTTCCACTCCTACTTGTGAATCCAGCCATAGAAATACACTGGATCAGCACAACATTTAACAAATTTTGCCCAGAGGTTAGCAATGGCTGCAATTATATTTCTCATGAGACACATTTTGTTTTAGTTTTTTTTAGGTAAATGTCAAATATTGGCAAATTTAGACTCAAAGCTTTTCCCCCTTTCCACCTTTGAATCCTAAAGCATTGGGGAAGGGGGTTTGGCACTTGGCTCTGTTCAAAATCGCATAACTTTTGTAATGTTCCCTATAGTACATCCTCACTTCCATTTGTTTGGAATGAGCAGTGCATGTCAGTTGTGATTCTGTGCACACTACAAATCCCATAGTCCATCTCAGGATCAGCAAGAGAGGGTGACTACATTTCTACATACCGTGAGACCATGGAGAACAAACATAGCTACCCACTAACAGGAAGTCAGATGACAACAGCCAAAAAAAACAAGAACAACAAGGAGGGCTGGAAGCAATAGAAAAGTAAAGTATTTTCTTGAGTTAAGAATACACCCTTAAATAAATGAGTTTAGTGTCACTTTAATTTTTTTCCCACTTTGCTTATTACATTGTGACACACACAGGAAAAGTAATCTACATAAATTGTAAATGTAATATTAACATAAGACCAAGTCGGGTTTGCGCATACAGAAATGAGTACAGAAGTGACATTTTCACAGGTCTGTAATTGATAAAATTCTGAATGACATTGTGCCCATTTAAGTCAGTGTTTGTCTCTCACACAATTCATTCAGATCATCCGACCTTGCTGGGAATAAAAGGGAAAGATTTTTTTTCTCACATAACATATTGAGGCAGCACCTCTGTGCACCCCAAAAACCATGTAGGGTATTCTGTCTAAATTGGCCCTGGTATGTGTATGCACATGTGAGGTTGGGATATAGAGAAGGGTAAAAATCAGCGCTAGTTGTAACAGGACTACAATGTAGCAGCTAGCACAATATCTTGACACCAGATATTCTCAAACCTATTTGCAAATAGTGCAGCACATACATAAAAAAACCCTTGTATGCAATATTTGTATTTATTTATGAGCTGCACTATTTGTGAATAGGTTGGGGTATTCCAAGCTCTTTGAGGGCAGGAACTGAAGTCAATGTACAGTATACGTAAAATGTTGTGTAAATTGTGGGCACTATATGAATACCTGACATAAATAACATACAAGTGATCTATTGGTTGCTGTTATCAGAAAGTAAAAAATTTCTATTGTCGCAATATGTTGCTCCAGGGGGAGGCAAGGGAAAATTGGATCAGCTCTATCCCATTTAACCCTGGTTGCTGGACTAATCAGAAGTGCTGACGACACCATGGCACTTCCTTATTAATCATAACACATTGCCAAATAGTGCTCAAACACTTTAAACTCTGCCGGCACCAACTACAGCCACTGAGACTGGAGTGTAATTTAAAACTGGCACTCTGACAAATTACTGTTAAATCGGCAAAATGTAAAAATCATGCCTAGGACTTGACTGGTTTCGAATTTTAGTAATGAATATTATCCTTAAAGGAGAAGTACAGTCAAAGCTTGTTTGGCTGTACTTCTGCTGTGGATCACAGCAGTTTGTTCTGCACTCTTGCGACCCATTTTCAGCAGACAGAGCCGGTCCAGGCTCGGGAAATATGATGTCCCAGTGCTGGTCCAGGCTCGGGAAATCTCAACCATATGGTCGGGATCCGCCCACATGCCTGGACTAAGAGCCTGAGCCTGGACTAAGAGCCGGATGCTTCTGCCCCCTCCACAGCCCAGCGATCCAGTGAGCGGGGGGGGCAAAGCAGGCAGTGGTGACTGACAGTAACCAGCTCTGCTCAGGGAGCTCTAAGAACCAAACGATTGGTGGTATTTGAGCACTTGGTTCTCAGTCTTGGAGCCAGCGGGGCACAGATGCAGCATTGCACCGATGCTGCATCCACCTAGGTAAGTATGATTCTGCAAAAAAAAAAAAAAACACCCATACTTTTCTTTTAATGCCCACTTAAGTGTGATCACTAGACAGGCAATAGTAGTTGGCATCTAGTAACAAAGTTAACCTTAAACAGACACATAAGATGGCTATACACTAGTAGATTTTCACTTAAGGAAGAATTGCTTTACCTGTTAGAAATGTATTATTGCTCATGGTTTTTGAAGGTGAAATCCATTAATATCCCTCCCTTTCGCTAACTTGGTAAGTAATTGACCTGGAGCAGGCATGTGCATACTGAGTCTATTGACATTGCCTGCTTATCTAGGTCAATGAATCATGAAGCACAGAAGAATGGATAAAAGGATAAAAGTCCTGGTGTTTGCTCTTACAAAAACAATTCCAAAAACAACAACTGCCAAATTTTACCCATATGGAATCCCTTTAAGGTGGTTATACACATTGATGGATTTAGATACAAGTGATCTATCATCAAAAAGTCAAAAGCAATGGACTAGAGGATCTTTGATTTGTAATATTTATTCCATTTTAGTTGCATTTGATAATTATATGATCATATTAGTATGTATATGAGAATTATTTATTCCCTTACAGTGTAGAAGTTTTTTTCCAGGACACGGATTGCAAGAAAATGCATACGTAGTATCTTTTATCATTGGGAGGCCATGCCTGTGCAGTGAGATATAACTGGAAACGGCAGGATCTCAGACAGACATTGATTTTCCATAAAACATTCACACAAGGCAGGAAGAAACCATTACACCTCAGGGGGAGAATGATTCCGTGTCAAAATCTTTTGTGCTAGCTGGAGAAACTTATGCTGAAAAGGGGAGACATAAAGGGACATGACGGGAAGCTCTAGATACCTCATTTACGTCAGTATCATAACCCAGAGGGTGAAGACAGCACATTCGTATACCGAAGGGTCCGCTGCTCTAGCTGATCATATAAAGGTTAAGCGATCAACAGCAAATTCATGCTGCCTACGGACATCCACGTCACAGGAGCCAGTGAGCTCAATTTTGTAGCAAAACATCTAAATAATAGCTTTCAGCTACTGTCAAAATGATAACTCCGGATATGACAGTGCCATGTATTCTCTAGGTCTCTTTTTTGCCACTTATTAACGATGCCGTAATACAATACCGCTGACAAGGTGCGGTGGGTGAAAACAATAACAGCAGCTCTGTAATAACACCACAAAATGCTAAATCCATGAGAATCCATATGGAACTGGTCAGACTTAAAGAGGAACTAAACCCATCGATTTAATGGATTCCCAACTGAACTGTCAAGCCATTAAGTGGCTATTGTCAACTAATCACATGTGCAACACTAATGGCAGAGCAAACAGAAGCTAAGATGGCAGCTTCCTTGACTGTAAAAGATGAGGGAGTTTAGTTCTACTCTAAGTAAAGCTGCAATTGGATACTGTACTTCTCAATTAGCTTGCAAATGATGCAATATATATGCTGGTAAATTAGCTTTTTTTGGCAAGTCATCACACCTGCCAGACTAAGTGACCACTTTAATATCAGGCAATATAAGTATTTGCAGAAAATCTGCTCAATGTGTTTTTAAGGGCTCATTCACGCAGGCTCTGTGCACCTGTCGCTGCATACCTGAGCTCTAGGAAAGTGACTTAGCAAAAGCAGATGCTGTAATTTCCTTAGTCTCCTCTTTCCAGTGTCAGACTGCAACATTGTAACTGTGAATCTGAGGGGTTAATTTACTAAAGCTAGAGAACTCAGAATCTGGTGCAGCTGTGCATAGAAGCCAGTTTCTAACTTCAGTTTGTTCAATTAAGCTTTGACAAAGACACCTGGAAGCTGATTGGCTTCTATATAGAGCTGCACCAGATTTTGCACTCTCCAGTTTTACTAAATCAACCCCCATGTCCGATGTTTGGGAACACAGCCCAAAACTACACAGGCACCAAGATTTACATGGGTGTCATATCTGAAAAACATCTCAGTCCATTAAATGGGTGTCTATCTTCAATAGTGCCTGAACAAAATGCCTCAATCCCTCTGGAGAGAAAAACATATGTAACATTGCCAGAGGGAGTACTGTGATAGGTAATAAAAACCTGAAGCCATATTATTACACATGACTGCAGATCATGCACACACTAAACCTGATCATACATGGACTGGAATTCAGACGCTTCTGCAGGGACCAGCAAATTTTGATTCATGTATGGCCACTGAGGTCTGCAGACCGACTTCTGACATTCCCGTTAGATTTTCCCCGCTCGATCAGTGCTGCTATGGATAGGTGAATCAAGTCAGTTTATTTATTTTTTGGTCAAGCTGGTTGAATGAAAAGAACTGTAATTTTTGGATGCCTAAAACTGTAAATAGATAGATTTGTCCCACTCAGCAGGGACTGGCTGAATTTCAGTCTATGTGGCTGCCCCTGATGAACAGAAGTCAAATAGTTAGATAGACTTCTGTTGAAGGGAATGTTGGAAAATGTTGTCAATCAGCGGCTGCAGTTAAGACTCACACTGTTAAAATACAATGCCTCGGCAGGGGAGATTCCTTCATCCACCTTGCTCGTGTGGATGGAGGAATCCATTTATTAGTTTTTGTGTTCAGCTCACTGGCTGAATGAAAACAATGCATCTATGGTCTGCTTTAGGGCCTGTTCATACCAGGTGTTTTGTTTAATGCCTGGACAAGGCAAATTACCCTCTTTAAACATGCCAAATGTATAGTGTTGTCCTAACTTCCTCTTTGTCTTGACAATGTGTATTTTTGGCTCTGTATTCCAAAGTAGTGTGGTGTCAGCCCTGTCTACTTCATTTTTGGTGGATTACAAACACAACATACCTCTCCTCAGATCCTCTCCCTCCTCATCTCCATAACTCCTCCTTGTGCACAGGTAGAAACCAAAGGAACTTATCAGCTCTGTAATTTCTGTAAAAAAAACTATATTTGTTTGCACTTAAAAGATATAACAAGACACATTCGTAATTAGCAGACCAAAAGGGAGCATGGAGAAGTTCATTGTTAGGGTTTACATACACTTTAACATAAGGTGATCTGATTTGAGTCCACTTCATTTCTTCTCTGCATAGTATATAGAAGTAATTTTTACACTGAACCTTACTAAGGATTCATTCTGGTGCATTGAACAAGATTGTTGTGCACAGTGAAAATCACACTACTGGTACATTATAACAATAGCGCATTTCAATCCCCAGGAGAAAGTCAAAAGCTGGAATTGAAATGTGTCATCTCAAACACCTGAAGCACTAACTCCAAACACTTTGTCATAATGGCTGCTCATTTTCCAAATGCATTTTTTAATCTCTACGACTTTACAGAGATTCAGCAATCAAAGAGTGCATGAAATAGCCTGGGCATTTGAAAAGAGCAATGCTTTTAGCGGCAGTAATTGCTTCTCAGTGTCCACAGCCCATCTTGAGTTTTCATTTTGGCAGATCAACCCCTTCTAAAACAGCTAAAACATTAATCAGCACAAATCACTAAGGAAGAGTGTGTTCTCCGTGGCATTAATAGGAAGCTCATGCAGCTTGATGAATTTGCTCTAAGTACGAACATGATAATGTAGACATACTGCTTAATACTGCACAAGAATTGGGTCAGTGAGTAATGTCTTTTTACCATGTTATGCTTTCTGTGCTGTTTTTATGTGAAAGCTTAACTACAAGCATAGAAAATGCTGATGTCCTGTATGCCCATTTTTAGGTCTCAGAAGAGAGGAAACCTGCTTATTGTGAAGCAATGCAGCCAGTAAAATAGCTGGCACTCCTTCACAAGAGCCCCAGGCACAACATGTACTTGGTGTCCGTAAAAGAAAAATCATGAGAAGCAAACAACTAGAACAGCATAACAACGTGTGGTCAAGTATTTGGATTTTTAGCGACAATGTATCACTGGAAATAGGCATACTGTATACAGCATCACTATTAAAAAAACGTTAGAAGTTTTATATTGCTAAGGGGTTCCAGGCCAATGTAAAAACCAAACTTTATTCCCTACATAAAAATTCACTCAACAATTCTAAAGTCACTTTGAAGTGCAACATGTGATGGTTTCCAATCTCTCTTTATGTTAACTAGGTGACCATCCACTTCATGCTGACGAAGGAAGTGCTTACCAAAGAGATGCTTTAGAAGAGCAGAGTTTGGGTAATTTACCATGAAAGTATATACGATACCTTCCTTTGCAGAGCTGCTTAAAACCCATTTTGGGTCATCCCCTCTAGAAGCCTGATTCTTTTACTTGCCAATTTATGCATTTTTGTATGTATGTAGGATCCCACTATTATTGATAGTGAACTTTTGTTGTCTTCTAACCGGACTTGGGAGGCCTAAGGTCCTCTTCTCCAGCAGTGGGTGATCCTCAATGATGCCGAAAGCAGAATGGATATGACAGTGATGGCTAACCTTGGCACCCCAGATGTTTTGGAACTACATTTCCCATGATGCTCAACTACACTTCAGAGTAGATGAGCATCATGGGAAACATAGTTCCAAAACATCTGGGGTGCTAAGGTTTTGCCATCACTGGTATATGAGAACATCAGCACCATTTTCTGTGCTATTATACTGTGAGTGCAGCTCAAACTAGTGAAGTGAGGCCCTGAACTCACAGGAAATAATGCCAGGCACCCTTCAACCCAGAAGACTGAGGGTATTGAGTGAGTAGCAGAAAGTAATCACTACAGGGGGCATGGCTAGGAGAAGGGGAGTATTGCTGCCTGAGCTGAATTTTTTTTTTTTTTAACATATGGCAGGTCTTATTCACCTGAAAAAAAAAAGTATAATCTAAAGTGGGGCTTTAAATAAGTTGTAAAGTCTCCTAGTTTTTCACCTTAATGCCTTCTATGCATTAAAGTGAAAAACTTTCTGTGCTGCAGCTGCCCCCTAGTGCCACGCCTTTTTCTTACCTGAACCCGATTGCTCCAGTGACAAACAAGAGACCAATAGCTCCAGCCACAGTCCTCATTGGATAGATTGATAGCAGCATGAGCCATTGGCTCCCGCGGTTGTCAATCAAATCCAGTGACATGGGACCCGGGGGTGGGGCTGAGTCCTGCTGTCTGTGTCAATGGACGCAGCAGCAGGACTCGGGAGCGTGCCTGAATAGGTGCCCCCATGGAAAGCGGGTCTCCGTGGGGGCACTTTAATGAAGAGGAGGGGCCAGGAGCGCCACCAGGGGACCCCAGAAAAGGAGGATCAGGGCTACTCTGTGCAAAGTCCTTGCACAGAGCAGGTAAATGTGACTTTTTTTTTTTAACAAAGGAACCTTTACAAATATTTTAAAGCCTAATCACACATATGCCTGTTGATTTTGCAGACCCACATGATTTTTTTTAGTCAGGGGGCCCAACCTAACGTTCCTGGATATTTGTGTTTCCTGTGCATACTCATTTGAGTAATGCTTTCAGAAGCTGTCAGAAAGGATCACTGTACATGAACACTGCTGAACGTAAGCTAATGCAAGAACAAAGCAGTCAGCACTTCTGGCTTTCAGCGGACTTATGCCAAGCCAATAAAGTATTTACATATTCCTAAAAGTACTAAAAGCTCTTTAAAAACCATCCAAAGTGTAGAATTTATACTTGTAATCTGGTCCTTGTCATCTTGAGTAAGGGCAGATGATTAATATAGCATTTACTTCCGGGAATCCATCTACCCTTAGCTCAGGAATGCAGGCAGGAATGTGTGTTTAGCTAAGAAAACCTGTCCTGAAGACTCTTAGGATGTATGCCATAATTTGCCTAGGTCTGGAAATCAGGAAGTAACTGAAGATATGTAAAAAACAAAAATGTAAACAAGTAAATATGATATCCTTTCCTATTGATTTACTAATGTTAGCAGCACAAGGATTAAAAGTAATCAATGTTGATTGAGAGAGTGAAGTTCCACTTTAATGTCTGGGCACAGGTGCATTTGAAGGCAGATTTGAGTGCAATTTGCTTAATAGCCTGACGGAAGTTCATTGGTGGTCTAAGTGTTATCCATCTATAAGATGAAATCACGCAAACTTTGAGAAACGAGTTAGAAAAACTATAGACTATCTGGTCCATTTTGGACAGCTAGAAAAAGCTAAACAGTTATTGATTAAATGGCTCAAGCAAATAAATTGTATGATGAAATGCAGGCACTTATCTAACCAAATTTTAGACATCGGAAGTGAGACACTGTGCTATGGAACGTGTCTGGAAATTAAAGTAGAACTTCAGACAAAACTTGTATTTTTCATTTTGGATACAATAAGGGAGAGTTATAACCCCTCTCAGGTGCAATTTGTGACCCATTTGGGAGATTTCCCTCCACTTGCTACCTCATAAAAAAACAGGAGGTCAGAGTAAATTCCTCCAAAATGAGGGAATCTGGTTGTCACTAGTGTCCCCATCGGCACATTTAACCTTCATTACTGCTCTGGGGACAACCCAAAATGTGTAATGTTCAGTGATAACAGTAAACAGGACACATATAGAGTGAATCTCCCTAATGGGGGCAGAGACGGCATTAAAAACCTGACAAGTGTTCTAATCCCTCTCCACTCTATCCAAAACAAAAAAAAATGCCTTTAGTTATACTTTAAATGCTTGTGATACACATGTGAACTACATACATCTTTACCATCAGATTTCTTCACAGATATTTTGCTTTATATATGAAAACCAATGACATGTAAAAACATACTCATACTGTGACTTTGGATGAATATAACTTAAAAAATAAATCTGATGGCAATGTATCCACACGGGTTTTGTATGCTTGCCTGTGTCATGTATTATTTGCATGTTGAATCGGCATTGAAAACAATTAACAAGGTCTAGGTTTATTATGGATACTGAAAAACAGTGTGCATAAGCATGAGTTCAGGGTGAAATGAGGCCTTGTGGGTGTTATCCTCTCACTTTATGGGGTACCGTGAAATGTCTCACCAACACAGGTCACTAAACAAACCACCATGGCATGCAGACCACACACAAAATCTCTTTCATAACATAGGAATAAGTCCTCTTAGTTTTTTACAGACACAATAAATAAAGGGGTACATACAGAAGGCTTTATTACAGTGGTAGTGTCTGGGTGAAGTATTTTCTCAGTTTCTGTTGCCCATACCATTGCTCATTCACTTTTACTTGACACAACTACCCAATACTTAGACCAACCACTGTTTCCGGGCACAAGCAAAGTAGATGTGAGTTCTCAGTTTAGCATCACCGGGCTGACAGCACCTGCCCTGTGCCTGTTGTCTCTTCCGGGTTCTGGTTTCTGACGTGGATTGTATTTAATCTGAACTGATTCATAGGAACCACATAAGGATTTGAGGGAATCCACTTATAATTTGTTCACTGAGTACATTCATTTTCATTACATAAAAGATGAGATAATGTTATACAGATACAGTTATAATAATGAACATGATGATAAAGCTCTGCTGCTTACATTGCAATGCTGAAAAATACAGTTTATCATATGATATTCAGGATTCTGAACAAAAGCCATGTCTGAGGTTTAGAGGCTAAAAAGGAAAATTACATAGAAAGCTGAATGACTGTTAAAATGTAAACAGGAAGTTACAAAAACAATACTTTTGACTTTTTAGTTAAATACATTCCACTGCAATAAAGAACTGTAATTGAACAAGGGCAAAGAAAGGATATTTAAGGCCTCATGCACAGGGACGCTTAGCAACTCCTGTGTGCTGAGGTGTAAAATCCCTGGCATTTTCTGGTGCCCGGGGAGCCACATGTACAGCTATTAATACAAGTGAATGGTTGTACAGCTGTGGTCAGGCTTCTGCATCTACGTTTACCTGTGCATGTATGTAGAAAGCTTCTTCCCAAATGCAAAAATGGTGGGTTTGGAGAGGAGTGCAATACACAAATCCCAAGGCCACCACCATTTACTTGAGCATGGTAGGAAAACCAATCATGTCTACTGGTGGTCATATGCAGCATGTGTCCTTAGGTGCAAGAAAGCTCAGGATATTTTATGCCTCAGCACACAGGAACTGCTAAGCGCCCATGTGCACAAGGGCAATTCTTTAAGCAACATCCAACATTCTTTAAGCGACATATGTCCATTCATATGTGTGCACATTGCAAAACAACAAATGTTTATGTTTGTTGGTTCTAATACATTAAAAGGAGACAATTACAGTGACACTTGCCCTCAAAATTTGTTCAGCAGCCATTCTCTATTGCGTCCAGTTTTTCTGACATCGGAATAATGTCATAGTGCTTCAGGCACATAATACTCATCAGGTATATAAACTGTCCCAAAAATAACCCTGCTATTTAGAATAAAATATGTATCTGAAATAAAATTACAGAAAGTACAGGGCATAAGAGCTATATCCACAGTTGGTGGCAATGTGTAACCAGAAACAGGTAGCTCTCTTTATCTGAACTCAGTTCCAAGTATCCTGATGCTCGTATAGTTTTACTGGTAGTCTGACTTGACTATGGCCATTTGTACATGTACTCCACAAAGCACAACCTGGTAAAAATATATACAGTAGGTAGATCTAATCCTCTGGAATTGGAGTGTTGCAGTTGCCATGGTATATCTTGATATGACCTTCGCATTGATAATATTGATCAAAGATGTCAGCATAACCGTGATCCTTCCACCAGGTACACAGCTGTCTATTCCAGCCACAATCAAGGACATAGAAGAGTTCTGGATGTTCCATCCCAATCATAGAGAAAAAGTCTTGGTCACCTAAGTGTCCCTTGAAGTGATATTTTTCTGCAAGCTGACGTACAGCATTGGGTTCCAGCAGCTCGTTGTAAAGTTTGGACTGGCGCATAGCTTCTAAGTTCAGCAGCATAACTCCACTGTTAAACCCAGGCATTCCGTCTGGGGGAGGACTACCTACCTTGGTGTTTGGATTCTCACGACGGTACTGCCAAAATGTGTGTCTAACAGGAAACAAGAAGAACAAAATTAGGTTAGGCCTGAGGGTGAATACAGTCAATCATGGTTGTGTAGACATCTATGTAGATAGATAATTACTGCATTAACAAAAATACATTAAACAAAAAAACTGAAAATTACATTATATACACATGATGTAATGCAAATAAACTCATGTACTGTAAAAGTATGCACAGAAATTGAAATATTTTACAAAAATATTTTTTCTGCACCACGTTTTTTGCTACCTCTGCAAGCTGATGTCAATTTTAATCAACAGAGAATCCAAAATGATAGATATTTTTCTTCTTGACAGGAAATGTGTGTGTTTAATAAACTTACCTCTATTTTTTATGTTTAATACCTTTTGTTCTGATGTATGTCTAAGGCCGGGTTCACACTGGAACCGGCCGCAGATCGCACAGGAGCGTTGTGCGTCTGTTCCCCATTTCAGGGACAAATCAGTGCAGAATCTATGCCTAAATTTGGCCTGAAATTGAGCCAAAGACGCGCAGCGTTTCTATGCAAGGAGCCGGTCACATTCTCATGCTATGTGAATTGGATGCGGAGAAATCCGCATCTAAGGTGTGAACCTGGCCTAAGACTTCCACACCTCATCTATAGACACTAAAACTATATTGCCTTATTAACAATTTATAAAAGTATATTTTAGGTTTAGTAGCATCACTAAGGTATAGACCATAATTAAACAACCCTGCAATAATACCGTTATGCAATCCAAGTGTAAAACCTTACTAAACGTTCTAAGATGGTGCAAAATATCCACCCCTCTTTTGTGGGCTAGTACAGTAACTAGCAGATTTTAACAGCAGAAGCTAAGGTTTTCCTAGCCTCAATGAAAACCACATTTTTTTTACTCCCCTTCAATTCAAATTAACTACATTAATGTGTTTATTTTAACCTTGGGAATGAAGATCCTGAACCACGCAGTAAGAATGCAGACACAAATAGTGGGGTTCACAAAAGTGGTGTGAACCCTAAATTACAGTTCATTACAACTCTGTAGTGGGATGCTAACAGTCCATTTGCCTCATTGCCAAGCTGACCTTGACAAATGCCAATGTATACTAGCAATAGGTCCTTTCCAAATTGCCAGTATGTGTGTACGTATAAAAGAAAGGGACCTTAGATTATAGGTTCCTTGAGGGCAGGGACTGATGTGAATGTACAACAATGTAGCTATATAAATATCTGCAATGAATAAATAAGTGCCTAAGTATATCCAATGTCTGGTTTCAGACTATGCTTACTTGTTCTGACCTCAGGCCTACTTAATAGCAAAGTCCCATTTTATACTTCCATGTTGTCATGGAAGACAATGTATTAATTTGGAGTATACTGTTCTGTTTGTGGACAGTCAGATGGACTGTTATAGAATACATTTTTACTTTAACAATGCATTGTTCTATCATTTCAGGTGACATAATGTCTGCCAGTAGGAATCTATATACAGAGGCTTTCCTGCAGTGTCCTGAGCTCAGTGATTATTTCTAGTACTGGGCATGAGACAGCAATTCTCCCAGGAGGATAAATGTGTCAAGATTTTATACCACACTAACACATACGATTTAGAACACTGCTAGTCAAAAACAAGTCTTAAATTATGAAAGGGCTTACATATAGTATTTGTGTTAAAATCAATGCTTAACTGCATAAGGTGGGTGAGAGATTTAGTTGTAACAGGCAACTTTGTTCATGATATATTAGAGAAAACAAGCACAAAGTTGCTTACCAAAATGTGGTGCAACAGACAAGATCATTTGCAATAACAGGTATGTAACAAGCAAGACAACCTGTTAAAGTGGTTGTAAACCCTTACAACACACTTTGACCTACAGGTAAGCCTAGATTAAGGCTTACCTGTAGGTCCAAGAAATGTCTCCTAAACCTATACGGTTTAGGAGATATTTGCCCGAAGACAGCGGCGCACAGGCGCACTGAGCGCGGCATCGTCAACGACGAAGATGCCACGTGCATCGGCTCCCGTGCGCATGCGTGGGAGTGACGTCGTCGCGGCTTCGCCGAATGACAGCGGCAGAGCTACGAGACCCCACCGAGAAGATGGATGCGCCGGACTACAGGGGACAGAGGTGACTTTGCTGGCTCCTGTGTCAGGTAAGTGACACATAATGGACTACTATGCGATGCATAGTAGTCCATTATGCTTTGCCTTTGCAGGGAATGAAAGAGGAAGTAAACTCATCAGGGTTTACTTCCTCTTTAACTGAATTTAGTCCTACCTCAATATCAGATTCAACAGTACCTCTTAGTTAATTAGATGCAAATGTCTCACTACTCTCATGTAAGTTGCATACTGCTCCTTTACCTAATGCCAATTAAGATGAACATCTGGTATATAATTGTAGGGGGTTGTTCATCACAAACACTTGGCAGCCCTGACAAATGATGTCCCTCTAAGACACCGGCTCTACCAGAAGTTCTAATATTGTAAGCAAAATAACTTGACAGTTAAGAAAAATCTTGCCAACATGTTTTAGGAGGACTTCTTTCCTTCCTTGGAACTAAGCCTACCCTTTCCTGTACATTTACCTTTAGTACATAAATTATTTGGGGACCATGTATTTTCTTGGAATGGGTGAGAGTAGGCACATAAAGACCTATCCCCTTAGAGTTTGTGTTCTGTATCTGGTAGTGTTGAGTGCACAATGGAACAAAGGCCCAGAATGAGAGCGATAAAATGTTAATGTAGGCTCTTTATGAAGGTATCTGATCTACACTTCATCAAGGCCTACACAACTTATAATCAGATTCATTTTGACACAAGTTCTTATGTAATTTCTATTTTATCTGCATCATTTTTTACTTACATTCTACCTTAAATAAACAGCATTTGAATGTGCATGTATCAAAAAAGTAAAAAGTAATTGTGATGAGAACAGAAGCCCAGGTGTAGGATGTAAGGTTGCCTTCGTAGTTGTAGCTATGTTACTTTTTGATAGCATTTCAGGCCCAGTAAATGTTCTGCCCCAGTCCTGCACTGTCTAGTTTGGTATGAATTATTCTAGTAAGAGGGGCTCTTGCAGCTATTTAAAGTAACCCTGTCAGCAGAAGATACTACATTACAAACAAGATCAGTTCTGTAGGTTTGTTCTTAAGTTGAATTTGCAAGCAAGTTGGATTAGGTACATTTTTAAAGTGTAACTTCAGCCAAAAATGTTTTGGATAGCATATGAAAGGGTTAACACCCCTGTAATGTTTGTTTTACGGTCTATGCACCTGTTCAGTAGATTTCACCTCCCTTTCTGTCCCTGTGACAAATGAACTTAGAAAAATTTGGGTTGTTGTGGAAACAAGGGCTGGTGATAAACCTTCCATGGAGACACCTTTTTTTTCCCCATGACAACTCAGGAGTCAATTTCCCTTCCTAGGGGTAGATTTTCTCTCACTTCTTGTTTCTCCTTCTGTTCACAAATCTGATTCATTCGTAACTGGAATGTTGGGAACTCGTGGGCTGCCTGTATATGCATTCTTCTTGGACATACAAGTGATCCCATGCTGACAAATTCACTTTAAACCAGGACTCAACAAACCCCAGGCGCCAGGTCGCTACGGCGACCAGAAATCGCACCCTGGCACCTAGGCTGCCACCAGCCCACTTACTATAACTCCCGATGCCCCAGACATGCAGTGCATTAACACTGGCTGCCATTCCTCCTCCCTTCTCCATACGTAGCACGGCGCTTGATGCTTGCCAGAGCCGCTGAGTGTGTGAAACTGACAAGTAACAGATAGGAGAGAGGAGGATCTGTCAGATTTGAGCTTGATGTTGGGGGTGGGCAGGACCCGGCCAGGGTGGGCGAGACCCAGCAGCTATCAAACACCAGCCAATGGGATCTGGGTGGGCTGCTACGTGTCTGTGGCCCCGCCCCTTTTCTTAAGCAGTCCAATCATTGGCTGGTGGTTGATGGCTGCTGGGTCCCACTCACCCCCGACATTAAGCTCAATTCTGACAGCTCCTCTCTGTTACTTGTCAGTTTCACACAGTTACTGAGTGCTCAGTGTGAAACCTGCCAGTGCCAATCAGTGCCATCTGCCACAGCCAACCAGTGCCACCTGCTAGTGCCAACCAGTGTCTGCCAGTGCCACTGCCAACCAGTGCCACCGCCAATCAGTGGCACCTGCCAGTGCCAACCAGTGCCACTGCCAATCAGTGCCACCTGCCAGTGCCAACCAGTGCCACATGCCATTGCCAACCAGTGCCACCTGCCAGTACCACCAATCAGTGCCACCTGCCATCACCAACCAGTGCCACCTGCCAATGCCCGCCAGTGCCAACCAGTGTCACCTGCCAGTGCCAATCAGTGCCACCTGCCAGTGCTATCTGTCAGTTCCACGTGCCAACCAGTGCCACCTGCCAGTGGCAACCAGTACCATCTGTCAGTCACAAACCTGTGCCACCGCCATCTGCCAGCTCCAATCCAGTGCCACCTGCCTAAGCCAACCAGTGGCACCTACCAGACCCAACCAGTTCCATCTGTTGCCAGTTATTGACTGGGTGATCCATTGTGAGTTAGGGTTAGGGGGTGAAAATGACTGCCCATACCCCGGGAGCTGACAATCCATACCACTCTAAAAAAAACTAGCTCCTAACTTTTAACTGGTTCCTAGATTCAAAGCAAATTTGTCAAGCCCTGCTTTAAACAATAAAAACCTGATAAAATCTGTGCAGGTGGTAACCTTATCTCAGTGCCTGGAAGCCAGCACCAAGATTCAGGCTGAAAAAAGTGCACATATATTTCATACCATGCATATACTTAGCCATTTTTCTAACTGCATAAGACCTTCATCCTGGCTAAAAGCTAAAGGTAGACACGGATTAAACACAAATGAAAAAAAATATATATATATTATATAATGACGTTTAGAACCCAATGACATGCTTATTGTTCCACTCATGCCTGAGAGTTCCCCCCACACAGATCACTGCATAATTTATCATTCATCAAAGACATCACTTCTTATATAATACAGTACAGTAAGAAGTCTGGTAAAACAAAAGTGCAGCTACTTAAGAAAATCATAAAACTGCTTTGATGAGTAAAATCACTTTACATACATGTGAAAAATCAGTTTTACCTGGATGTGTTGAGGGTGTAATTATCCTGCACTATCAAATGTCTGTATCCTAATAACTAAATGGTCTATGACTCATAATCAGTAATCATCCATGGTAATTATATAAACACTTGGTGTACAAAGTATCCAAAAAGGTAATGCACAGAAGGCAGCTATAGAATCAGGCACTCCTAATAACAATAGCAATGTCAATTGCCCATGTTCCAGCAATGCATTAAAGGGAAACTGCCACAAAAGCAAGACACCGGAGCTGCCTCGGGGGGAACTCTACCTTCTCAGACAACCTGTAAACTATTTCTGGGGCATTAACATCACTCACAGTGAAGTGGAATACATTTAGGCTTTCTGCTTGGGCAAGTACAAAATAGCAGATGCTGTGTTTCCCTCTCTTGTGACCTAGAAGTCTCCGTTACCATCCTAATTGTACTATGTTGCCATGTGCCGCTTGCTGTGCTCAGATTCCTGCCTTGTGAGCCTGGATCCAATCCTTGCTGTATGCTGTTTATGTTGGCCTTGCTGTGCCTGAAACTCTACCCTGCCCCCCCCCAAAGACTTACTCCCTTGCTGTTCTGCACTGCTGCCTTTGGCCTCACTGGACCTCAGAAAAATATCACTGAGTCTCTGGACTTAGCACTGACATTCAGTAGTGCTGCTTTAGGTTCCAGGACTTGTTACCAGCTGTACTGTGATGCCACCCAGGATTAATCCATTGTTGAGTATACTTACTGTCCATGATCTTACTACTTGTATTTCCTGCTGTACCCATGATTGCTGCTCTGTGGACCTACCCCTTTGCCAAAACCTCTGCTTGTTAAATCCCTCAATAAAAGAACCCCTCAGCAAATAGGTCTCTCTCCAAGCATTCTGTTCTGCCCACACCTCCATCACATTCTCAAAAAACATAAAAAGCGGTAAAAATAAGTATTAAACGCGTCACCATTATTCTAGGTAAATATATTTCTAAAAGTGCTACTGACATGAAATTGTCACTAAATGTCGGTAACAACCTATGCAATTCATACATACAAAGAAACCAAAACAAATAAGTTAAGAAATTAAGTTACGTGTAATAAAATGGAATGACAAAGGGAAAAATTATTGAACACATGAAGAAAGGGAGGTGCAAAAAGGCATGGAAAGCAAAGACATCAGCTGAAATTAATATCAGCTGGTTCAGTCGCAAATGATGGCCCATAAACAGGTGTCTCATTACCAAGGTGTCCCACAAGAAACATCTCATGAGAGTTCTCTCAAGACCTTTGAATCCTTATTGTTACAAAACACACTGATGGTACTGGTTACAGAAAGATTTCTAAACTTCTGAATGTTCCAGTGAGCACTGTTGGGGCCATAATCCGGAAGTGGAAAGAACATAATTTCACCATAAACTGGCCACGACCAGGTGCCCTTCACAAGATTTCTGACAGAGAAGTGAAAATAATCAGAAGAGTTGTTCAAGAGCCTACTTGTGAAGAACTTCAGAAAGACCTAGAATTAATAGGTACGATTGTTTCAAAGAAAACAATAAGTAATGCACTCAACCGCCATGGCCTGTGTGCATGCTCACCTTGCAAGACTCCATTGCTGAAGAAAAAGCATGTTAACGATTGTTTAAAGTTTTCTGCACAAGATTTAAACAAGCCTGTGAAATACTGGGAGAATATAGTCAGGTCAGATGAGCCCAAAATTGTACTCTTTGGATATCATAATACACACCATGTTTGGAGGTCAAATGGCACTGCACATCATCCCAAAAACACCCCCATACCAACAGTGAAGTTTGGATGTGGGAACATCATGGTGTGGGGCTGTTTTTCAGTATACGGTACTGGCAAACTTCACATCATTGAAGGAAGGATGAATGTACCAAGACTTTCTTGATAAAAATCTGTTGCCATCTAGCAGAATGATGAAGATAAAAACGAGGGTGGACATTTCAGAAAGGCAATGATCCCAAACACACAGCCAAGGAAACTCTCAATTGGTTTCAAAGTAAGAAAATAAAGCTGCCAGAATGGTCCAGCCAATCAACTAACTTGAGGAAGAATGGGCCAAAATCACACCTGAGCAATGCATGTGACTAGTTTCTCCATACAGGAGGTGTCTTGAAGCTGTCATTACCAACAAAGGATTTTGTATGAATTATTAAATTTCAGTTAGTGTGTTCAATACTTTTTTCCCTGTGTCATTCGATTTTACTACACATAAACTTAATTTCTGAACATATTTGTTTTGGTTTCTTTGTATGTATGGATTGCAAAGGTTGTTACCGACATGTGGTGACAATTTCATGTCAATAGCACCTTTAGAAATATATTTACCTAGAAAAATGCTGACGTGTTCAATACTTTATTTTATATATATATATATATATATATATATATATATATATATATATATATATATATATATACACACACACACATATACACACAAACACAATTTGTGTGCCCCTAATGTCTTTGCAAACCCAATTATTACCTTTTAAAGAAGCAGTGATATCATTTCTGCAAATATACCTCCCAACTTTTGATTTTCAGAATTTGGGACACTTAAAGTGGATGTAAACCCTCACACATACCCAGTGAAGTGAGCAGGCTCAGTTGATACACAGAGATGAAACAAATCTTCCCACATACGTTTTACATGTATATCTACTGTCTTCAGCTATATTCTTTAGAATTCTTACATCGGGTAAGAATTTTCACTTCCTCATTCTGCACTGTTAGAGAAGTCTTGGATTACACTGGGAGCAGCTGGTTAGAGGAAAGGCACACACCACCCTCTACATTGGTAGAAGAATGAAAATGCTTTCACAGCTCTGCGGCGGCAAGCTATCTGCTAATTTATAGCAACCTCCTAAACACACACTTCTATTTCCCATCTCAGAGAACGTGCAAGAAGTTATCAGGCTGAAAACAGAGCTACGGAACAAGAGACAGCTACGGGACACATTGCTTTGGAGAGAGATAAGAAAACACTACAGATAGATGTGCCCAGCTCAAATTTTATGAATCGGGTTTACATCCACTTTAAGGGACTATCAGCACTAATGTGGGTGTGGCTAAACGTGACAGGGATAGGGGCTTAAGCGGCGTGGTTACACGAAACCTAGGCTTCCTTGTGCCTATAAAATATGCTTTGATTGCTTTTTCTGAGCGTAACTTAAAGAAGAACTTCTTTAAAATAGTCAGAGACTGCATAGCTAGCAGCATTTGTTGAGTTAAAGAACACTTTGGTGAGAAGTATATAATGTACAGTATTGTTTATATAGGGCAGGAGTGTATAAGCCAGCGAATCCGGGATGGTTGGGAGGTATGCTGCAATGCTGCTTGTGCAGAGAGCAGAGCTGTAAGAGGGACCCAGCAGACCCATCCACTGACTGCCTGCACAGTAGGAGACAGACACAAGACCAGTCACTGTGCACAAACAAAGAGCCGTAGTGACTGGTCTTTATTACAGGAAACTACTACACAATGGCAAAGTTTCACACTGGATTACTGCACAGATCTGGAAGAAAAAAAAAAAACACACCTAGGTTCAAGCAAGAATGCACATGCCTCTTGTATTTAGACAATAGTTGCTTATCATGGAGTTCAGCTTTAGATGAAAAAAAAGTGCATTCAGTCATACAAGGTTATTTAAGCAAAACATTTCCTGAGTGCTAGGAGAAATATCAGAATATGTCTATGAGCATAACTGGAACTGGATATGATCTAAAGGTTAGGAGTGGGGCTGACTAACAAGAGAGGAAATAGGTGTTGTGCAGAGCAGCATTTTAGAGTCTATTGCACACACCACTGCAGGAAACAATCTTTGGCATGCTATTGTAAGTAAACATTTGGCCAACACCTACAGAAGTTCTGATAAGCAGCAATATTTAATGATTTTACTGAAAATACAGATCATCAAGAGCACCTGTACTACAAAAAAAAAAAAAAAAAAAAAAAAAAGGTCTTGCTTTAATACATACAAGGAAGAATATGTTTCTCAACCACCATGATGGCTGACTTTATACGATCACCACTGACATGTCTACCGTCTGATAGTGTAAGCTGCAATGTATGTTGGTGCATCATAAATAAAAGTTAAACTGCAGGTGGCTGTTTATTTACAAATTCACATATATAATGCACCTGAGAAATACAGCGATAGTTTTATAGCAGTCTTAAGGAATGCAGATCCTGGATGTGCTGTCTGGCAGGCATGCCTGGTATACAAGGTTGGTTGAACAATTAAAGTGTTTTTTTTTTGGTTAAAAACAACAAATTTTAAGGCAGTACAGGTCAAACCCTTTTAAAGCCCACTTTCAATCTCCAAATCTTTTAAAGTCCACTTGCAGTTTTCAAAACTTATAAAGCCTACTTGCACTCGCCAAAGTCCGGTAAATGGAAGAGAAGCAAGACCAGACCCGGATTTTCTGTGCATGAACTTTCAGAGGTCTGTTGCTCCAAGTAGGGATCAGCCAATATCGTTTTTTCGGGGCCGATACGATACCGATATTTTGACCACCTCTCCTGCTGATAGCCGATATTTTGTACACTTATTCTTATTACTGTCACAAGGAATGTAAACATCCCTTGTGACAGTAATAGGCATGTGAGAAGTACACTTTATGCAGGGATCGGGGGTCTATAAGACCCCAAACCCCTCCTCTACACTTCAAAGTATTCAAAATCTGCGTTTTTGAATACTTTCTTTATTCTGGCGCCTTTAAGATGCCAGCAATCTGGGAAGTGATGTCATGACCGCTTCAGAGTTACTAGATCTGAGACCCGAACACAGCATCGGCTGTGTTCGGGTCTTCGGCCAGCCGGTGGGACAGGAGGGCCCGGGTGAGGGGCAAAAGGTGGTGGGAGGGGTGGAACATCCCCTCCCGCTGCTTGTAATAACAGCCGAGCAGCTGCTGAGCCGCATATGTTATCACAATAAAGCCAACTGTCTGCTCTAAAGAACAATGCCAGGGTAATGCATGCAGCTACATGCATCACACCAGTAAAACTCCTTGAAGCAATATCGGTCAGTTTTTGACGGATACTGATACTTCTAAAAAAGTGAATATCGGCTGCACCGATAATCGGTCAATTCCCTAAATCCAAGGTAAGTCATTTGTATACACTAACCTTGCTGTTAACAGATGCAGTTTTGCAGGCTCCTCTAAAGAGAAAGCTGCACTTTTCCATTGAATATGCTCTATAACATAGGTATTACACCCTATGCTATAATGGATTGGTCTTTTTGTCTGTTCTTTAAAGCAGAATTTCACCCAAAGGGGGAGGTTCTACGCTTCCTCCTCCTCCCCCTTCCTCTGCTGGATTTGGAATATATATATTTTTTTTATGTATGAGAGGAAATGGCTACCTATTTTTTTCCCCATCACCTTCTGGGACACATCACAGGTCCCAGGAGGCTGTGGGACCATTCACAGGACCCAGAGCAGCCCAAGTGTAAAGCTGCAAGGAATCACAGTCCGCTTCCCACAGTTAACATACTGGGAACCCAAAGACTGGTGAAGAACTGGCCTAGATGAAAACACTGGATCCCTGGATGTTTATTAAAGGTCAGCTGCTAAAGTTTTTGCAGCAACTGACATTAAATTTTTGGAAAACTGTCTGGAGCTCTTCTTTAAGCATAATCTATCAGCCAAGCTTTTTGTGTATGGGGACATTTTCAGTGCACTATTTTTTCCACAACACCTGTCCTTCCTTCAGCATTACATTTACACACATGTCTCTGGCAGAAACAAAACTTTTTCTTAACTAAAGATATGTTATTTTAAGACAGCCATGTCATCGTCTGTTTGTGCATAAAGGATTTGCAGGGAGACTGTCTGGTTCAAGAGATGTCATTTCTAATTCCAATTCACAGAACTGGAAGGACAAATATAATTGAGGTTGCATTTTTGTAGAGGCAAGGTACACATATAAGCCTTGTCTGGGTCAGCTTATGCGAAATAAGGTCATACAGCTTCGAACGGCCTCAGAGCGACATTGTCTCGGAAACAGGAAAAGCCAGCATGTTTCCTTGCAAGGCTGAGAATAAACATCTAAAATGCCTGCATTATATGCTTCTTTGTACAAAAACAACTCTTCACTTCATTTAAATATCCAGGGCACCACTTTGAAGTGTAGCACTTGCAGACACCATGCTGCTCATGATTAGTATAAGATGGTCCTTTTTAAATCAATACAAAAATCTGTATAAGGATAGATAAATGACAAAGTATACAAATGAACAGGACAAAAAATAAAATAACAAAATTGTATACATTCATATAAAAAAAAAAAAAACACAGACTGTGTGTGTGCGTATTTGTAAATTAACATGCTTTTTTTTTAGATGTTTTCACTTTAGCAGACTCTACATGAGAACTAGTAAGAAACACTGTATTTAAATAGTAAACCTTAGTGATGGGTTGTGTTTGGCTTTAGCTGGCTCATAAAGAATAAATACCAGTCTTTATTTGAATATGTCCAAGTACCACGTCCTCCTGGACCGGTTTGGTCCCCGGAATCCACCGGGGAGCTTGGGACTGCTGTAAGTGGTCGATCAGCTGCCCACAGAGAAGACTGAGGAACATTTGTTTCCTGATCGCCTCTGTGAAAAATGAAGTCGAAAGCGATGAAAATGTTGTCACTTTAGGTTTCAGTGCTGTCATTCCCTTGTCGGATCAGCCAGGGAAGCATCTGATCAAACACAATCTGTGTTTGATTGGATACTTTGAAAGGCAGGGGAGACATCAGGGTGCGAATAGATCCCTGATGTCTCAAAAAAAGTAACTGTCACTGCCCAAATCAATGACAAGGGGCTTGTTCACCCCTCGTGCAAGCAATAAAGTTGAATAAAAAAAAGAGTGTAAAAACAAAAAGTAAATAAAATAAATTATATATATATTTTTAAAAGCACCCCCCCCCCCCATGCAAACGTGTACAGCACGCATATGTAAACTGTAATTGCACCACACACTCATGTTTAACCCTAAACTGATAAGCTGTAAAGGCTGTCCAATGTTGCCTCTGGAAACCGTAATACCGTAATTTGCCGCTATTTCACAGGCGCAATTTTAAATCTTGGCATGTTTGGCATCTATTTACTCCACGCAATATGATATTTTACCAAAAATTGGTAAAATGTAACAGATTTTGTTTGTGTGCACTAAAATTCATTGAAAGTGTTCATTCACTTTTACAAAAAAAATGTAAACGTGACCCAACAAGGCACCCCCCCCCCCCCCCCACTCTCTGGTCCTTGCTGTCATTAACCTCATAGTCACTTAAGTGGTCCAGGGATTTGAAATCCCCACTATTCTTCAGCCAAACATGTGAAGATTTCAAATTGTGCACACCTGTGATATGACAACAAACTACTGTACCTAAAATTTACCTTTACAGGTTATCAGTTTAGAGTTAAACATGAGCTATGGTATTAGAATTATTGCTCTCATTTCGATGTTTGTGGCAACACCTCACATATGCAGTGCAATCACTATTTTTATATGCGTTTTGGTGTGCATTTGCATTTGAGCACAGAGGGACGGAGATGGGGGTGTCTGGAGTTAGGTCACCCTTACATATTTTCTGTTAAGGTGAACTAACCCTTTAAGCGTATTTTTTCCTGAAAATTTGCATTTGATAAACTGCTGCACAAACCTTGTGTGACACAAAAAATTGCAACAGCTACCATTTTATTCTCTGGGCCTCTCCTCTGCTTTCAGAAAATATAAAATGTTTGGCGATTCAAAGTAATTTTCTAGAAAAAAGTGCTGATTTTAACATATGTGAATTTTTTTTGCCCTCAAGACAAGCAGTTATTAGTTATAGTTAATAGTTATGTGGTAGCGCTACTACCTGGTATTTGATTCAAAACAATATTTTCATTTGATCAATCTAAGATTCTTCTGTAATTTCAAAAAGACAACTATGTGTTTTGAGCATGTGTTCAATGGGGTGTGTAATGTCAGCATCCTTTTCTGTGCAATTTTTACATGTAGAATATTAAAAATGTATATGCATCCTTAAACTTAGATATTACAAAGTCATATTGTCTTGAAATATCATTGATCACTGCTCGGTGTTTGCAAGGGCCACTAATTTCATGAGCGCAGAGAAGAAATGATCTCATCTGCTGAAATGAAGAGCTAGTAAAGATACCGCATTTCCTGTGCATTTTATGGCATGCTTCGATAACGTCTGTTCCCTAATGGTCGGCAGAATTGAAACCTGCAATGCAGTTATGATAAAAACAAAATGAATCAACAGCACTTTCATTTGCTGGAATGATGTAATCATATAAATATTTCCCTGCCAGTTTATACACAAAGACTATAGTTCACTTAAATGATGCTATGAAAAGTAATCATACTTAAAGCGGAGATTCAGCCTGTACAAAAAAATAAAAGTCATCAGCTACAAATAGGAAGTAAAGAAGAATACCAATGGAAAAGAAGGTAAAACAAACAGAAACAAAGCTTCCTATTTCTAATCAGACAGGTTCTCCTTCAAATGCACAGAGCAAATTTAAACCTATGCACAAACTATTAGTGACTATAAACGTACTATTTGCTCCACCCAAAGTTCCAGTGTTTCCTGAGATTAGGTGTGAGGGCTGGTTCACAGCAGAACGTGGTGCAGGTAAGGCACTTTCCTGCAAGTGTCAATACATTGTTAATGGCACCCCAAATGGAGATATCAAATGCAGTGCATTTGCAGGAACCCGCTCACATGGTACCACAGTATCATGCGATTTGGTGCAGAGCATTTTTGAAAAGTAGTGCATGCATTACTCAGTGTGTGGTTTGGTGCAATTTGCAGTCCTTTCAAATGACAAGGCTGCCAAACTGCACTGCAGAGTATTGCACAGGAAGGTAGGCCAAATCAGCAGGCGTTCGCTGTCTGTTACAACACGTGCAGCAATATTGAAATACTTAGAGTAGGCCCCCGTACGCACGGTCAGAAATTCCGACCACAAAATCCGACTGATTTTTTCCGAAACAAAGTTGTCGGAAAATCCGATCGTACGGAACGTGATGACGTTAGTTCGTTACGACGGAACTACATTCGGGCTAGTACAATTGCCTGTCGTGCTACACTGTACCCAAACAAAATTTTTATCATTTTCTTCCCACAAATAGAGCTTTCATTTGGTGGTATTAGATCACCTCTGCGGGTTTTATTTTTTGTTAAACAAATACAAAAATACCAAAAACTTTGAAAAAAATAAAGTTTTTCTTTGTTTCTGTTATAAAATTTTGTAAATAAGTACATTTTCTCCTTCACTCATGGGCACTGATGAGGCTGCACTGCCGGGCACTGATGAGCATAGATGACGTGGCACTGATATGTGACACTGATAGGTGGCACAGATGGGCGGCACAGATGGGCACTCATAGGTGGCACTGATGAGCATGGATGAGGTGGCATTGATGATGGGTACTGATATGCGTCACTAACAGCGCTGATAGGTGGCACTGATATGCAGCACTGATAGGAACTCATAGGCGGCACAGATGGGCACTAAAAGGCAACACTGATGGGTACTTATGGGTGGCACTGATGGGCATGGATGGGCACTGATAGGTGGCACTGAGGGACACTGAGTGGCACTGATTAGCATCACTGATTAGGAAACACTGGCAGGTATTGCTGGTGGGCACTGATTGGAATCATATGTTGGCACACATTGACATTGTGTGGGCACACATTGAGTCCATGTTAGATTTAATCTCACTACTGTGTTATAAAACTGACAGAGGTTCTAAACATTCCTAATTCAGCTGTTTCCTACAGGTGGAAGATATGCTGGCAAATATTTATTTACTACAGGTAATTCTATAGTGCCAGCAATTTACTTACGCTTTACACATATATATTGTACATTCCATCACTCCTTGTCCTCAAGGAACTTACAATTTAAGGTCCCCTAACTCAAATTCATATATACAGTAAACCTACTAAGGCCAATTCATTTACTAGCATGTATTTGGAGTGTGGGAAGAAACCAAAGTATCCAGAGGAAACCCACACAGGCACAGAGAACATGCAAACTCTAGTCAAGTAGTCCTAGTGCTGCTAGGCAGAATTGCTAATTATTATCTAACTCCTAATTTATTTTAGGTGGGGGCATTCTAGAAAAAGCCATTTTATCACTAATACACAACTAGCTTTCCAACTGAGTTGCAATTCCAAATGAATGCAGTTGCCTGTAAGAATGGATATTTGCTATACTACCCTTAAATGTAAGCCTGTAGAAGGAATGCTCTGTCATGCTTGGTTCCAATTAGCCTGCTGTGTTGTTATGACTGGGGTTTCTCTTTAAAACAGTGCTGTGGCTATGAATTTTAAAAAGTAAACGCAAGCTTCACATTGACCTTCATGGTGCATTCCGTTTCATGCCCAACACTGGTCTCCAGAGGGCCACTAGCTTGAAAGAGCTCTTTGTAAACACAGCGTCTCTCGCCTGAGGAAACATCTGCAGGATTGCACTTCCAAGCATTGAAACACAAAGAGCCAAGCAGGACATTCCACAAGGACTTCCCCTGCTGTCTCAGCACTCACTCATATCTCTCCATTACTGAAGTCTTCTAAAAAGCTGTGTTACTGGGCAGCTGGATGTGGCCTGGGGAAATATCTCTACCCCCTGTTCGTCTTCTCCTATAAAAATAAACAGAAAAAGCAGAATACGGCTGCATGTGTTTGTATATTAAACTTGCTCTAAGCGCCATCAAAGCATTCTTATTCAGGTAACTGATTTTTTTTTAAAAGCACTATTTTTTTTCTAACTTGTAACAATACGTCCTAATTTATTGACCTATACATCAGATATGTGGACAGCAACATTGTTTTTTTTTTTACTGATAAGCTGCATATGTATTATTAATTATGCATGGCTCACATCTGTACTAAATATTAGGAACAACGGCAGGCAAAGTCATACTGGTAAATGTAAACTGTATGCACTCATATTAAAGTTTTGTAACTACTGGAAATTAAAACAAAGAAACACCAGAATATAAAGGACATAGCTGGTTTATTACATTTGTGATTTCCCTTCTTCTCCTTACTGTAAGTTGTTTTTGTTTTCTATATTAAGCACTCCACAACACAATATGTAATAAAGGGGCCATAACTTCCAGGAAGTGAGCCTTGGAAACAACAGCTTGATCTAAGAGTTAGAGGTTTGATAAAAAATAAATAAATAAAGCAGCCACAAATACTGTAGCTGCTAACTTTTAATAAAAACACACACACCAAACCAGGGATTAATTTCTGTCCTCTCCTAGGCCAGTGTTTTGCCAGTCTTTGGGTCCCCGGTGCCGCCATCTTGGATGTGGGAAGCCAGTTCCCCACTGCGCATGTGCAAGTCCAAAAATGTAAGAGGAGGAGGGGAGAATTAGAAAAAAGTAGGAGAAAGGAGAAAATCCTTGCGTTACACATGGCACACAACCACTTTTTTAAACTCTCTATTTTTTTTCCATTACGATATTCAGATAGCTTAGTGAAAGGCAGTGTCTGCAAAGAAAGTTATGCACTACTTATGATGCCAGGTTCTTCTCCTGGCAACCAGCCCAAATTACATCAGCTCAAAATAGCCAAACGTTTTTTTCCTCTATGATAAACATATCAGTCTGCCACTAGGATGCGCACTAGGCCTCACATGCAAGGCTGGATTAGCATAGGGGCCATTGGAGCTGCGGCTCCAGGCCCCTTCCTTAAGATAGGCCCAGCCCAGTGGTGTGAGTGGGTCACTAATGCTGCCCAGCCCTGCTCTGTGTGCAGTGGACACATGATTGATATGTAAATTGCAGCAACATTGATATGTAAATTGTTAGAGCATTCATAGGTTTGTCAAACTTCCTGAGCTATGGTCCACCATTACTTTTGCTGAATGCTGCCAATGGGGGTATACAACAAGCCCTGCCTGCCACAGTCACTGAGCCTGCCATCAGCCAGTACTGCAAATGTGAGCAAATGGATTGGGGAGCATGTGGGGGGCGTGTCCAGAGGTAAACAGAAAAGGCATTACAGTTTGGGCAAATATGACCAAAGAGGTGATGTGCAGGGGGGGCTGGGGTGCAAAGATGAGCAGGGGCATGTGGAGTTAAACAGAGATGGGGGGTTTAGGGTGCAGGGGATAATTTTGGTGAAGAGGTTAGCAGGGGGATTTAGAATGCACAGGTTTACTAAGGTGAGGTGGATAAAGGTGCAGAGTTTAGCAGAGAGGCAGGGAAGGGTCTGTATTGCATGCAGTATTTAGGGCAAATGTGTCCAGACACCTAAATACCACATGCGATCTGCATTTGTTTGCATTCATTTTCAAATTATTTCCATAAAAAAAAGCCCACCAAAATCCTCAGCACCAGACACATGATGCTCTTATTCTGGCTCTGTTTATTTGGGATGATCACATCTGTGCCCCATGAAGGGCTGTGCTTACCCGTATCAGGATGCACAAGTGCTCTGCGCATTCCTGTGCGGGTACTTCCAATAAATGCCTATTGGGAAACAGGGGCTGCACGGACGCAGACACAGTATTTCAATATGACATGCATGCAGGTATGTCCCCAAACACACCCAGAGTGAGTTTGAGGCCGTGCACTTATACCCGCACATATGTCACATTGGAGCAGTGGTTGTGCCAGCATCCCCATGGCGGCAAAACACAGCCCTGCATGGAGCAAGTATATCATTGTCTTGTGTGAACGAGGCCACGTTGTCTGTTGTCTGATAACGCACATTGCGGTGTCATCTAAACGTTTTTGATTCAAGTGCCACCTCCTTTTGTATTGATGTTATACCTATCCTAAGAAGTGCCCTGTAATCAAGAAGAGATCCCTTCACTTCCTGTCCTACAAACAGTGGAAGTAAGAGGAGGTCTATGAAAAGTGAGGGGATATTGCCTCTTAAGTTTTCTCCATAACAGTTTTTTTGAATTGGAGGGGAAAACAACACCAAACACTTGAATGATTTTGAGTTTTATTTTCCAAGGTTTTTTTTTATCGTGAAAAATATTGTTACCGACATCCTTGTTGGGGGTAGTGGTTGGGAATAATAATGGCCATTTCTGATGAACTGGCTGAAATTAGCTTTGCAGGTGGCCTTGTTGCCACCCTCCTGCTCAGCATCCTTTGATTGGAACATCAAAGGACCTGGGCAGAAAATTGCTGGTCAAAAAGCATCTGCATCCATTCAGATGCTATTCTGATAGCTGTACAGTACAACAGTCGGCATGGCAGATTGTAATCCGAGTTAAAACATACTTGGTGAGTGATCCTTGGCCATTGAAAATGCACTTTTAAGTGCCAGTTCACACCACATGCAGTCCAGTGCTTTATTTTCTGCATCAAAAATGAGAAAGTAGGTTATATGGTTACACACCAGCGTAGTCAGTTCCAGAAAAAAAAAGTAGAACATGCTGTATTTTTCCTGCACTGGAACTCGGTAAAACGCATAAAAAAAAACACACCAAAATGCACTGGACCTCAGTCAGCGAAAAAAAAAAAAAACCCATCTGAAAACGCATCAAAAATGCACTGGAACAGGGGGCGGAGCCGGCCGGCGGAGTGGATGGCTGTGTAAGCGAGTAGCTCCCGCCGCGTCTACCTTCCGGAGAGCAGCCGAACGACGTGGGGCACCGAATTCTCCCATAATCTACCTACGGAGGTACCGCTGAACGTCCCGACAATGCCGCGGAAACGTAAAGACCGGAGAGAACCCGGTAAATTAACAAACTTTTTCGCCCGAGCAGGCCGCGCCGTCAGCCAAGATGGCGCCGGCCATAGTTCCAGCGCGGCACGTCCGTCCTCCCCGCAGGCCAGAGGGGGATGGAGAGGAGATGGCTCTCCAGAAACAGAGCGTACTCAGCGTTCTCCGGATTCCAGAGCCTCATCTGCTTCTAATAGCCCAGCCAAAGCAAGGCAGAAACTGACAGATACATCCCCAGCAGGCTCAGACTCTGAAGGTAAAGATGCAGCACTAGATGATACTTTAGAGTTTAAAGACGCCATTGCGGCCTTCCCCACCACTAATGCCCCAGTTATGGACTCCACTATGAAGGAGATGTTGCTAACTCTGAGAGGCGCAATACATACCGATATGTTACAATTAGTCCAACAGTGCAAATCAGAGGTTAAAAAGGTCAGCAGCAGAGTGTCCCATATTGAGAATAAAATGGGCGAATTCACTGACACTTTCAATGCAATGGTGGACGCACATAATGACCGTGACGATGATATTCAATGGCTGAAATCAAAGGTAGCGGACCTCGAGGACCGCTCTAGAAGGAATAATGTAAAGATAAGGGGGATCCCCGAAACAGTTAAGCCGCAGGAGCTGGTATCCTTTTTTTGCAAAGTGATAAAAGATGCACTGCCAGATTTAACCGAAGAAGAGTTGATAATCGACAGGATCCATAGGCTACCGAAACCCCGACATATTCCTGAACAACTTCCAAGAGATACTATAGCCCGTATCCATTATTTTCATGTTAAAGAAAAATTTATGGCAGCGACCAGAAATGCAACTCAAATGCCTGACACCATGCAAGGACTTTCCTTTTTTGCAGATCTTTCAGCTCATGCAATGCAGCGCAGACATAATTTGGTGACGATCACTAAACCCTTAAGGAATCACAAAATTCCATATCGTTGGAGATACCCGGCGAAATTGGTGGTGATGAGAGGAGACCGTGACTACACGATCACAAATCTGGAAGAAGGAATTCAACTGCTAGAAAAGTGGAACATCGTTCCTCGTCAGAACGAAATTCAACAAGAGGTAATGGACGGTAAGCGTACCCCTGATCGCCATACCTGAACTTGCTACAAGTTGGTGCCCACAATTTTTGTTTCATTTTCTTGCTCCGGAGGGTTGTACCGGCGTTATGGTCAAGTTTATCGTCCCCCCGAGAAAAGCAGGAGTATACCTGTTCAGATTTCGTTGGAAATCGCATCTTTTTATTCTGAGTGCTAAGGCACATTTCTGTGTTTAACTCTGTTCTTCAGTTTTTCTTTTGTTACTCATCCGTACTTTTTCAGACATTTCTGGATCGTGATTTTTTTTTTCTTTTTGGTCTACTGAGACATTTCTGTCAGTCTACTTATAAGGCAAAATTTTATTTTCACCGTGAATAGGTGTTACATACCACTGGGGTTGCTATCCCTCCGAGTAGAGTGCTAAGACTCATTGTTGTTACCATTAGCATTGTTCTCTCTCGCTAAGACTTTACTGCTTACACGATAATTTTAGTGTTTCCCTCCTGAATATCGAGAGTTTAGCTCCCCTTCTTGCTCTATCGCCCGGTGTAAGATAATGGCGTTTAAAATCACGTCCCTAAATGTTAATGGTCTAAATATCCCCTTTAAACGGCATATGGTGTGGAAAGAGGCCAAATTCCAAAAATGTGATATATTATGTTTACAAGAGACTCATTTTAAAGACAAAGGGCACCCTCTCTTGTCTCATAGTCAATTTCCCCATTGTTACCTAGCCTGTGCCAAATCTAAAACAAAAGGTGTAGCTATACTAATCAAACAGTCAGTAGAATTTAAATACAAAGCTCATTACAGTGATGAAGAGGGCAGGTATATTATTTTACTGTGTGAAATAGGGGGAGTTGCCTATACTATCGTTAATGCATATGCACCTAACTACCACCAGTTAGTTTTTTTGCACAAACTGTGGAAAAGGGTGAAACTTCATCTGTATGGTCATCTGATATTATGTGGGGATCTGAACGTCGTTGCCGACCCCCAGATGGACGTTTCTAGATCTGGGGGCGGAGGGGCGGTTAGATCTTCCTTAAACGACTTTATGTGTAAAAATGACCTGTTCGATGTCTGGAGATGTCAGCATTCAAATGAAAGAGATTTTTCCTTTTATTCGAAAGTACATCTGTCATACTCTAGAATAGACACTTTTCTAGTGGACAAGTTCCTATTGCAAAAAATATCATACTCAGACATAGGTCAAATCTCCTGGTCCGATCACGCGCCGGTATCTGTGACAGTGGGCACTCAACAGTTTACTACTAGAGCAAACAGATGGCGTAATGACACCCTACTGTTTGCGGACCCGGCGCTTGCATCGGACTTGAATAACTCCATCAAGGAGTTTTTTCACTTTAATGATAAACCGGACGTGAATCCATCTACCTTGTGGTTATCCCACAAGGCATTTATGCGGGGAATCCTGTTGAAACATAGTGCAGATTTGCGGAGGAAAAGGAGGCATAGTCTGGAAGAATTACTGAACGAAATTAAACGTTTAGACTCTCTAAACAAGCTGTCGCCTTCGGCGGACACCAGCTCCAAGCTTTATAAAGCGAGAGAGGAGCTCAGAAACCTACAACATACCAGAAATTTACATAAACTTAAAGCGAATTTTTACATGCACGGCAACAAAGCAGGCAAATTGTTAGCTAACCAATTGAAAGATAAAATTGTTAAACAAAAAATCCCTTTTTTAACTCATCATAAGACCAAGATTAAACACATTAACCCTAAAGAAATAGCTGACACTTTTAAAGATTATTACGAGGCCCTATATAACATTGGAAGAGACCCTAGTGTTGTTCAACCGTCTTTGACCTCAATTGATTCTTTCTTATCGGATATCATACTACCGGTGGTTAAGCCTGAGGATTTGGACATGCTAAATTCCCCATTTACTGAGCTTGAGATTAAAGACGCTATAGCTAAACTTCCCAACGGAAAATCGCCAGGTCCAGATGGTTATTCCCCCGAATATTACAAACAATTCAAAGACTCATTGGTCCCATACCTTCTGAGGGTCTTCCAGGACGCTGCCTCCTTAGCCTCCTTTCCTGAAGAAATGTTGCAAGCAACAATTATTACTTTACCAAAACCAGGAAAGGAACCAAACTGTGCCCAAAATTTTAGACCCATATCACTATTAAATACGGATGTTAAGCTGTATGCAAAACTTGTCGCGAATAGAATGGCAAAGGTTCTCCCCCATCTTATCAAACAAGATCAGGTGGGATTTATAGAAGGCAGACAATCCACAGATGCTACGAGACGCATTCTTAATATTATACATAATGCAAACGTTGCCAGTCAACCCTCTGTTCTCCTGTCATTAGATGCTGAAAAGGCATTTGACAGGATCCACTGGGGGTATATGTCGAATGTACTAGATAAATTTGGTGTTAAGGGGCTAATCAAATCTGCCATCACAGCACTATACTCAAATCCGTCAGCCATGGTGTACACAGAGGGTGTTTTTTCTGAATCATTTTCTTTAACTAACGGCACGCGCCAAGGTTGCCCCTTGTCGCCTTTAATCTTTGTGCTCATGATGGAACCGTTAGCGGAAGCAATTAGACAACATCCACAAATTAGCGGTATACCTATAGGAGGGGAAGAACATACCATCACATTATTTGCGGACGATATTATACTCTCACTATCCAATCCTATTCAGTCACTCACGTACATTCAAGACATGCTTTCTCAGTTTCATGCGATTTCCTATTACAAAGTAAACGAATCTAAATCCAATATTTTGGGTTTAGCCTTGCCCCCGGAGTTGGAACTCGCATTGAAAAATTCCTTGCCATTCACATGGGTGGAGAAATCCTTTCCTTATCTGGGTATTTCCATTACAAAACATATTTCCCAACTTTACCTTGCCAATTTTGAACCCTTAATTGCGGAATTTACGCAAGAAATGGAGAAACTAAAACGTTTCTATCTATCGTGGTCAGGAAGATTAGCGACATACAAGATGATTTTACTTCCTAAATTATTATATTACTTTAGAACACTCCCTATCCTAGTGCCAGCCTCATTCTATTCTAAAATGCAAACTGCTCTATCCCAATTCCTATGGGACGGTAAAAAGGCTAGATGTCATCGTAAGTTACTTACCAAGCATAGGGAGGCAGGGGGTATGGGAGTCCCATTATTAAAGGATTATCATATGGCGGCTATACTTTCACAAGCCGCGGCATGGTATGACTCTTCGGCCCCAATGCACTGGTGCAGAGCTAAGCGAACGTATGTACAGAAGGGGTCAATACACAATCTCTTGGGGTCCACAACAATTTCACACCTATCTAACTGTGTTAATCACCCCTTAATTCAGGCTACCCATAATGCATGGGTCTACTTCCTGAAAGTCAAAAATCCCTATGTCAAACATGTTCCACCACAGTTCCACATCAATTGTTTGCTTTTAAATATGACAGACTTGAATCTCCACAATTGGGAAAAGGCAGGGATTTCTTCGGTAGCAGATCTTTATGATAAGCAATCATTGAAATCTTTTACTCAACTACAAGCTGAATATTTTTTACCGCCCGCAGAGTTTTTGACATTCGCCAGAATATCATCTACTCTGAGAACATCTTCCTCCGCTGTAACTAGTATTCCTTGGGAAATACACAAATTTTGGGCAACTGGTCCCCTTAGGAAAAAAGGTATCTCATGCTTTTATACCCTGCTCAATAGTAAAAAACTCTTAGAAATTCCTAGACAATATCAACAATGGGAGTCAGATTTGAAAATAAACATCTCGAGAGAACAATGGCTTCAAGCCATAAGATACAACAATAAACTTACAAAGTGCGCAAATTATAAAGAAACCACGCAAAAGTTATTGCTCAGATGGTACAAGACTCCGTACATAATTGCAAAATTCGACAAAAAACAGAACAATCTCTGTTGGAGAGGGTGTGGATTAGTAGGTAACCTGGAACATATGGTATGGTCTTGTTTATCTTTAAGAAGTTTCTGGGCGGTAATTTCAAACCTGATAGCTGGTGTAACAGGTATACTAAACAAGCTGACCGCTGCACAAGCTCTTCTAAGTGTTGGTCTAGACATTTATCCAGGTAGTTGTCGTTTTATAGTTTTGCATATATTATGTGCTGCACGGTTAGTCATAGCCCGTCATTGGAAATCATCATCCCCCCCAATGATCAGAGAGGTTTTACAATTGGTCACAGACTCATGCGCATACGAAAAAACAATGGCGTGGAGGGAGGGCAACTACAGGAAGGCCCTTGACCAGTGGGCCCTTTGGGATAGATATGGTAAAATTACCTAAGTTAAATGCATCAGTAGCGCTCAGGCCTTAGACTGTAAAAAGAGTATTCCCATTTGTTTCAGATTGACGTTTATGAAAATGTTTAAAATTAACTGAGAATGATAGAGTTTTTGGCTTTGCTAATGCTAATCTTGATTTATGACTGACGTAATGGATCTTATGTAACTGTTCCGTTTCATTGTAGAACATACGTATGTAATCAATAATAGATGTATGATTCCATTGTTTGAGTTATACATTCGCGTGAAGCGACCGAAATGTCTACTTTTCTTTCTATACTATTTTGTTATTCAACTACTATTTTTGTACTTATTCTTGAAAATTTCAATAAAAAATAATAAAAAAAAAAAAAAAAAAAAAAAAATGCACTGGAACATATAAAAAAAAATAGTTAAAAACTTGCATTCAGAAATGCATCTGAAATGGATCTGGAGTGTGTTTTTGTGGTGTGGACCAGCCTTGAAGGTGTGAAGCACTTTATAAGAGTGAATTTTTAATCACATTTCTGCTTCAAAAGGACTATATTCTGTTACATTGTTTTATTCATATGAATTTTTAGCACAAGCACTTTATATCACTGTGAGAGGTTATACACATATGACTTTGCACTATTTGTTTTAATGGTCAGTGAATTAATTTGTGGTTTTATTATCTATTTATTACAGGTACTTATATAGTGCTGTCAATTTATGCAGCGCTTTGCTCATATTCATACATACACTATGGCCAATTTAGACAGAAGCCAATTAACCTACCAGCATGTCTTTGGCGTGTGGGAGGAAACAAGAGGAAACCCACGCAGGCACAGGGAAAAGATGCAAACTTCAGTGTTGTGTTTGGGATTCAAACTGGTGACCCTAGAGCTGCTAGGTGGAAGTGCCAACTACTTAGAGCTGTAATTTTAGATTTTTATATGGCTCGGCAGATATATCCATCTCTGCTGCATAGCATGGATGGAGGCACCTGTTAGATGTTTTCAGTTCAGCCTGCATGAAATTAGTCCATCAGTGTAAGGCATCTTAAAGTGGACCTTCCATTTTTATGGAAGGTCTGCTTTAAGGAGCTCCAGGAGAAGGGAGTACAGCGGGGTCTCAAATGTGATGGAGGAGGTTGATAGGCTAAAGACTGATTTTACAGTGTGGCAGGGGGGTATGAATGGCAAAATTAGGTGAACTAAATTGCAAATATCTTAGAAGTATCTTGGAGACCATTCATAGATACGTTCATCTTTAATTCTACTACTGTAAAAAAAAATCCTTAGATTAAAAATAAAAAGTAAGGTGTCTAGCAAGTTCAATATTTCCCTTAACAGGTCAAAGACTTTCCATTATAGTAAACCAGCTATTCATTAAGTGCCATCTTTTAAAAATAAAGCAACGGTAGAAGTATAAGCAGATTTTGGTTACTATTCTTCCAATTATTATTGAACGTCTACTGAACTTGTTTTGTACTTTCCAAGGACTAAAATGTTGAAGATATGCCAAGGTTTTTCTGACATTTTTGACTAAGCATCTACAAACGATTATCTGTCAGCGAACTTGGCAAACTGTTAGCATGAAGTGCAACAATCTACTTGACACACAGCCTGGGTTGGGAAATGAACCCAGAGTGCAATCTAGGGAGAAAGTAAAACCAAAATGCACAATGTTGTGAATTCTCCATGTGTAATACATTAAGCTTATACAGTACATCACTATTTTTTTTATTACAATACATAAGTGGTGCTAAATGGCTGAGTGAAAAGAATGGTTTTCACCCAAATACCGAGGAGTCATTTACACAACATTCATTTTCTATGGGTCCTCATAGGTTTTATTGCCAAAGCTTAAATTAAAAAAGCTGACGTTAGAAGCTTATTGACAGCTGCACTGATTTTGAGTGTTCCACTTTTAGTAAATCAGCCCTTAAGTTTCATAAAAAGCTCACTATATCATGATGCAGCATTTTTCGGACCTTGAGGCAAACACATGCCATCACATTTCTCCATGAAAGAAACATTTATTTCTCTAAGAGCCCTTTGACACTGGGGCCGCTCCGTGTTAGCGGTACAGTGACGCTAGTTTTAGCAGCACTTTACCATAGTTTTAGCGGCACTATTTGCCCGCTAGCAGGGCGCTTTCAACCCCCACTAGTGGCCAAAGAAAGGGTTAAAACGCAGCTGCTGAAGAGCTTTTCAGGCACTTTGGCAGCACTGCCCATGCATTCCAATGAGCACCGCTCCTCCATCGCCCCAAAGATGCTGCTTACAGGACTTTTTCTAACGTCCTGCGAACGCACCGCCCAGGTGTGAAAGCACTCGGGCTCTCAGACTGGAGCTGCAGGGGAGGCATTTTTCAGGCACTTTACAGGTGCTATTTTTAGCCCAAAAGCACCTGAAAAACACCCCACTGCGAAAGGGGTCTAAAAGAAAACTGTGCTGAAATATACAGTGGAACCTTGGATTACAAGCACTTGTATATCAAAGCGAGTTTCCCCATAGACGTCAATGCAAACAAAGATAATTCGTACCGCATTGACTTCTATTACATGCAATACCGCATGTGGCCAGAGGTGGGGGGCCCCGGAGAGCCTCGCAAATACTCGGGGACAGCTCGGAAAGCCTTGGAAACACTCAGGAACGTAATTCGAAAGTAATTTCGAGTCTTTCTGAGTATTTCTGAGCGGCTGCAAACCATTCCGAGTGTCTCCAGTGCTCCTGCACCTCTGGCCAAATGCAGTACTGCACCGCCCATTAGCAACACTCGCAAACATCTTTAAAAATGCTTGTTAACCGCGTTACTTGTAAACCAAGGTTCCACTGTATAGGCTGCCACCACTAACCTTCTTCAGAAGTTGCCTTGTATTATGCTGATCTCAAACGTTTGATACTTTGAGTCACTGAATTCATGTAGAGAGAACATTCAGAAAACCCGGGGTGCATGCTTGTTTTGGATCAGTAACTGAAATTATTAGAGCCATTGGATCAGCATGAATGATATGAAACCTTAATTAGAAGTAGGAGAGAAGTAGGAGAGATCTCCAATGGCAGCCTCCATATTTTTGAGCTTTCGATACACAGGTTATCTTTAAAGGAGAAGTCCACCCTAACACTAAAATTGCTGCATCTAGAGACAGCCACAATATAAGCCTCATCTATCTAGCTCTATAAAGAAGAAATCAGTATACAGTACATACCCTTTTTTAAGCTGCTCTGCTCTCCAGCGGCAGAAGCTCTGCAAAGGACACAGTCGACAACAGCTGTGAAATGAATGGGAAGTGACGTCACCCATAGACTTACTATGGGGCATCCGTTGTCGGCTGTGTCCTCTGTACCCGCCTCCGCAACTGACAACTCAGCTCGGAAATCGGGTTGGATTGGCTTAAAAAAAAGGTATGTATACTGATTTCATCTTTACAGGGTTAGATCGGTTAGTGTTAGATTGTGGATATCTGTAGATGTAGAGATTTTAGTGTTAGTGTGCACTTATCCTTTAATGTGAATGGGGTTCCAAATTCGAGAGTGCAAAAACAGGTGCAGCTCTGCACAGAAAACAATCAGCTTCCAGGGTTTTTTTTTGTCGACTCTTATTGAACAAGCTGATATTAGAAGCTGATTGGCTACAATGCACAGCTGCACCAGATTTTGAGTGCTCCAATCTTAGTAAATCAACCCCTAGTTATAATATAACAATATATTTCTGTTACTTGCTCCCTTTAGGTCTGCTCATTATACAATTGAATGTGTTTTATTATATCAGTTTAACAAGAGCAAAAGAATCTTGTGAGCTGGAAATTCCTGTGCTTTCTGCCTCTAGACTGTTATCAGTTAGCATTTTTCTCTGCTATCTCCGTGGACTACAAAACATCTTCTCCCTGTTAGGCCTTATGCACACTGAATGTTTTGCAATCTCTCCTAGATGCCTTTCCTCCTAATTCATTTCACTGGCCAGAATACAAATTTCTCTGGCCAGTGAAATGAATTACTCTCAAACGCTAAATGCGCCTAGTGTTAATGAGAGTTTTCAAGCATCAAGCATTTTTTTTTTTGCAAAAAAAAACCCATTGCTCCTGGAAGCACTGGAAGTGTTTTATTTTTCTCTGCCTCTAAACTTCTCTAAATGTGTGCATGGACACATAGGCCTACATGCAGGTGCATTGAGAGGCAGAAAAAACAAACACCAGATGTGGCTCAAACAGCCACATTTAAATTGTCCAGTATACAGGTATGGGATGAGTGGTGTTATGTGGTCCCAATACAGTGTTATGTAGCCTGATCACATTCCTTGTCCTAGGATGGCAACACTCCTTAATACAATTGTCACCTTAGGAAAGGAAGTGATTTAATGTCAGGATCACCAGGTTAATCACTTAAGGACTGGGTCTATTTTTCAAACTTGTTGTTTACAAGTTAAATTCATTTTTATTTGCTAGAAAATTTGCTTAGAACCCCCAAACATTATACATATACATTTTTTCCAAAATCCTAGAGAATAATATGGCGGTCGTTACAATACTTTTTGTCACATCGTATTTGCGCAGCGGTCATCCAAGCGCGCTTTTTGAAAAAATTCACTTTTTAAAATTAAGAAAAAAAAAAAATGTAAACTTAGCCCAATTTGTTTTTATATTGAGAAAGGTGATGTTACGCTGAGTAAATTGATATGCAACATGTCACTCTTCAAAGTTCCGCCCGCTCTTGGAATGGCGACAAATTTATACCTTTAAAAATATCCATATGCAACGTTTAAAAAAATTCTACAGGTTTCATGTTTTGCGTTACAGAGAAGGTCTAGAATTATTGCTTTCGCTCTAATGATCACGGCAATACCGCACATATGTGGTTTGAACACCGTTTTCATATGCGGACGCTACTCACTTATGTGTTCCCTTCTGTGTGTAAGCTCATCAGGACAGGGCGCGTTTAAAAATGTATTTTTCTTAATTATTTTACCTTTTATTTTTTACACTGTTCTTTTAAAAAAAAGAATGTGTCACATTTATCCCTATTAAACATCCCTTGTAATAGAAAAAAAGCATGACAGGACCTCTTAAATACAAGATCTGGGGTCAAAAAGACCTCAGATCTCATATTTAAACTAAAATGCAATAAAAAAAACAAATTAAATGTCATTTGAAAAAAAAAAAAAAAATGTTGCTTCAAGAGCGATGGGCAGAAGTGACGTTTTGACGTTGCTTCAGCCCTGCAATGGTATGCAGACGGGTGGGGGCCATCTTCCCCTTACTCATCTTCATACGTAACAGGAGAACAGATGTGATCGCCTCCGCCACTGACTCAGGTAAGTGGCAGAGGGCATTGGAGAGCGGCAGGAGGTGCCTCTCCCATCGCCGATAAAAGTGATCTTGCAGCAAATCCGCTGCAGAGACCCCTTTTGTCTGAAAGCGGACCCCTGCTCTTGAAGAGGATACCGGGCTTATGGTAGCTAGCTGCTGCCATAACGACAATATTCATCTTCAAAGAGCCGCACCGGAAGTGGTTAAAATAAAGAGAAGTGTGGAAAAAAAACAAATGCAGCCACCACATCTAAGGATCATTATCACTATCAACTTTTGTTCTTCGGTTTAGACACACTTCAAGTCTTAAGCCTAGAACACACATGCCAAATGTTGGGTGGCATTGGCCGGTTCAGTAGAAACTGGCCGACATTCGACCTGTGTGTACTGGAGCCGGACAGGCTTCTGTCAAAGGGCTATGACCTCGTTCAGTCCTTCTGGGGTGAACGAAAAAAAAAAAACTATTAGTGTATATGGGGCTTTAGAATTTGGAATACCATATCAGTACTAATAGGAAATGAATGTCATCAGTCAGATGTTGTTGGCAAGGTTCCGTTTATTGGTGCAACAAACAGGATACAGTACAATGACTTTGATTATGGCACTCGCTGCCTTACTGCTCTCTATTCTTCTGATTTGTACTGGGAAGCCCTGGAAGTGTTCTCTGGCAAAATACTGCACAGTTTCTACAGCGTTCACTACTAGTAAAGAGGATTCTGCTATACAAAAAGCACAGGACATTTGATTAATTGGAGAACCAGGGCAAATTGACTATTATTGATAGAAAATTTCCTAACTCCTGATAATTAGCATTATAGTTAGCAGGTAGGAGTTACCCACCCAGCATGATGCTTATTCTAACACAAAGCACTAGCAAATGTCTTTAGTAAATTATAGATACCGCTATATCCTGGCACTAGCATATTGTTGCCTGGTCTAATTATAGCAACAATACTGAAATTGTATGTGCTAATTAAGCATTAAAATGTTCTATATAAAGCCCAACATTATTCATATTTTCCATCTTTCCTTTTCTCTTTTTATACGTTATCATAATATTGTATTCTTCTAGTCATATTTTCTAATCTTTCATGTTAGGCAATTGCTATAGTTCACAGTTGTCGAGTATACTGTATGCCTACAAGACTATTCCTGCTGAGGAAGCACAGACTCGCACCATATCCAGGAGGCAAGCCTTTTGTGGCACACAAGCACCATAAATATATCATTTACTAGGGCATTCCTAAGTGCACTGTTACACTGCCACTATTAACAGAAGCCAGTCCACGTGGATAATCCTCCAGGTGAGGACATATAAGCATGATCAACTATTGCTTTCCTAATTTAAAAGTATAAAATGATTTGGCTCTTGATCATCAATTTGACCGGAGCTTATAGAGTTCAACAAGAGGAAACAAGGTCATTATATAATAATATTTATATATAATACATTTTTTTCTTCTCCAGCTAATCAGTGCAAGGGATGCACCAGACCTTTATTTCATACACAATATAGGACATGGCATACCAAACTATATTTTGTTAAGCTTATGTGATTAGATTCATGCTTGACCTTGGACAGAGTGACGCTGCCTGCAAATGCTTATTGACTTTAGGCCAATACAATCAGACGGTTGCTGTTTTATACATGGGATTCCAAGGATTAGAAAAAACATCCAACACAATAGGAGATAAAAAAAAAAGCTGAACTTAACCTTCTTACGCATGGAGATACACAGCCAGGTCTAGCATGTGCCAAATATTCTCATGTCTCAAATGTCTGCTTTTGACCATGGCAGGAAGTTCTGCATTGTACTGATTCTTTAGAAAGCCAACTTGACTGTATTTGGGGACACACAATACATAATACATTAGCTTTCATTACATTAATAGAATTTTATTTCTAACATAATTTTGTCACATGTTTAATTTTACATTGCTAGTGGCAAATAGTACAGAAACAATCATATCTCCCCCCAGTTTAGGTAGCTGCATTTATCTTAACACAAGTCTTCTGCTTAGGAACACACAGACCATGTGACGGTGGGCCAGCACTAGGAGACCGCCAGGCCACAGTACTTGTGACACGAGTAAAATGCAGACTGATAACTAAAGCTTGACTAAGCAGCATTACAAATCCTCTTGGCAGATAAAGTTTTAATACACATTTTCCACTGTGTATTAGCTTAGAGTAATAGGAAAATAAATGGCTTATTTTTATATCCACCACAAAAACATGGTAATGGTACCCCACCTCATGGAGCGGTAGTAGGAAAGACACTGCTACAAAGTGACAGACTATGAGGGAACAGGAGTATTGTGAGGGCAACCCTGTGCTCTTCTCTCCAACCTTCCCAGTGTTATTCTAACAGCACTGTGCAAACTAATGAAGCACTGCCTGGCACACACGGCTACCTCTCCCTCTCCACATTTAGAACATGCCAACCCTCCTTTTTACTGTTTTTGTTTGTGCCGCCTAATGGATCCTATACTCTACATTGTACTGTACGCAAAAGGGCAGAGCAAATTATAGGCAAAACAAACATTATTTCTGGGAATTACATTGATCTTTACAAAACTGTCATCTATTGAAAAATGCCCCTGGTCCTCCAGGAATGTACAACTTTAGTCCTTGAAATCTATGACCTCTGAAATAGTGGGAAGAAAGAATGTGGTGGTGTTGGTTTTCAGTAGGAGGAAGAACATGCACAATTGCTGGTGTGGGAGGAAGAACACGCCCCATTGTTGGTGTCAGTGGGAAGAACATGCCCCAATGTCTGTGAGAAAAAAAAACATGTCACAGCGTAGCCCCATCCACTGTCAGCAAGAGGAAGAACATGCCCCATCATCTGGGTCAGTGGGAGGAAGAACATACCCCACTGCCTGTGTGAGTGGGAGGAAGAATGCCCCCCGTGTTGGTGTTCTGTCAGGAGGAATAACATGCCCCAATGTCTGTGTCAGCGGGAGGAAGAACATGCCATATTGTGTCAGCAGGAGGAAAAATATGTTTAATTGTCTGCATCAGTGGAAGGAGGAACTTGCCCCATCCACTGTCAGCAAGAGGAAGAACATGCCCCATCATCTGCGTCAGTGGGAGGAAGAACATACCCCACTGCCTGTGTGAGTGGGAGGAAGAATGCCCCCATGTTGGTGTTCTGTCAGGAGGAATAACATGCCCCAATGTCTGTGTCAGCGGGAGGAAGAACATGCTCTATGTAATTGGGTGGATGAACATACCCTATTCTCCTATTAGATTTTTGTCTTCAGATTTACCAAAACCATATAATATGAGGTCAAGCCTTAAGAGTTTAAAATTGTATGCAATCAGGCAGGCCAGTGTACTACACACTTTATCTCAGGGATAGAGAGGGTAAAAAAGGGGATGGGTGTGCCTATATATCAGGAATAATATACACATTAATGTGAGAGATGACATCACTAAGGGAGCTAGGGAGGAGGTGGAATCCTTATGGGTAGAGCTCCAAAGGGATGTAGCTAAGGGAAAAATAATACTGGGAGCATGTTATAGGCCCCCTAACCTGAGGGAGAAGACGGATCTCCAGTCACAATTTGGATTAGCAGCAAGGATGGGAAGGGTTATAATGTTATAATGAGGGATTTTAATTATCCAGATATAGACTTGGCAGGGGGAATCACGCATTTGTCTAAGGCTCGCCAGTTCCTAAATATCTTGCGGGACAATTTCATGGTTCAGATGGTAGACGTACCAACTAGAAATAAAGCGGTACTGGATCTACCGATTTCCAACAATACATACCTGATCATGGATGTGGAAATACAGTGCAATTTAGGAAACAGTGAGCACAGGTCAATTGGTTTCAGTATAAATCACACAAATAGGAAACACAAGGGGAATACAAAGACACTGCATTTCAAAAGAACCAACTTCCCTAAACTATTAAATAGGGATGCACCAAAATTTCGGCCGCCAAAACATATCGGCCGAAAATGGCCCTTTCGGCAAAAAGCCGAAAGGGAATTTTCACCAATACTGGTGCTGAAAATGGGGTGGGGCCTGCTGGGCTTGGCCCCACCCCCGGTGCCGCCCATCACGGGGTGTAATTTCGTCTTTACTCTCTCCTCCTCCCCTCCCTGCTCACCCATGCTGCAGGTAGGCTGTGGGGTCTCAGTGTAAAGTCTCCCTCTCCTCAGCGGTGGCTGCATATGGCTCCTCAGCCGATGTGTAAATTGGCTGTGCAGGAGCTCGGCCACGCCGTTTACTGTGAAAGTGAAAGCAAGGGAGAGATGTCTAGCAGTGTGTGCTGTGCTCTGTCTCCCCCTAGAGTGCAGTACCCAGCATGGGGATTAAGGTACAGGAGCTGCAGCTGCCAACTTTTAAAAAGACTGTCTATATATATATATGTTTGTATGCCTCTGTGTATGCATGTGTGTGTGTTATATGGCTACATAACGGGCACTGGTAGGCTGCTGGGCACAGTGAGGCTGCATATGATGTGCACTGGTGAGGCTGCATTGATCTCCTGTAGCATGCCTGCAGTCTCTGACCATCTCCTGTACCATGCCTGCAGTCTCTGACCATCTCCTGTACCATGCCTGCAGTCTCTGACCATCTCCTGTACCATGCCTGCAGTCTCTGACCATCTCCTGTACCATGCCTGCAGTCTCTTACCATCTCCTATACCATGCCTGCAGTCTCTTACCATCTGCTGTACCATGCCTGCAGTCTCTGACCATCTCCTGTACCATGCCTCCAGTCTCTGACCATCTCCTGTACCATGCCTCCAGTCTCTGACCATCTCCTGTACCATGCCTCCAGTCTCTGACCATCTCCTGTACCATGCCTCCAGTCTCTGACCATCTCCTGTACCATGCCTCCAGTCTCTGACCATCTCCTGTACCATGCCTCCAGTCTCTGACCATCTCCTGTACCATGCCTCCAGTCTCTGACCATCTCCTGTACCATGCCTCCAGTCTCTGACCATCTCCTGTACCATGCCTCCAGTCTCTGACCATCTCCTGTACCATGTCTCCAGTCTCTGACCATCTCCTGTACCATGTCTCCAGTCTCTGACCATCTCCTGTACCATGTCTCCAGTCTCTGACCATCTCCTGTACCATGTCTCCAGTTTCTGACCATCTCCTGTACCATGCCTGCAGTCTCTGACCATCTCCTGCACCATGCCTGCAGTCTCTGACCATCTCCTGTACCATGCCTGCAGTCTCTGACCATCTCCTGTACCATGCCTGCAGTCTCTGACCATCTCCTGTACCATGCCTGCAGTCTCTTACCATCTCCTGTACCATGCCTGCAGTCTGACCATCTCCTGTACCATACCTGCAGTCTCTGACCATCTCCTGTACCATGCCTGCAGTCTCTTACCATCTCCTGTACCATGCCTGCAGTCTCTTACCATCTCCTGTACCATGCCTGCAGTCTCTGACCATCTCCTGTACCATGTCTGCAGTCTCTGACCATCTCCTGTAGCATGTCCCCAGTCTCTGACCATCTCCTGTAGCATGTCCCCAGTCTCTGACCATCTCCTGTATAAAAATATTTTTTGAAAAACAGTCAATTTCGGTATTGGTGCTGTTTCGGTATCGGTTTTCAGGATCAAGGAAAATTTATTTTCGGTATCGGTTTCGGCACCAAAAAACCCATTCGGAAGCCGACTTCGGTCCTATATGCGCACCTTATTAGGGTCTCTTTTCCAGATCTGTCAAAGCTCCGGCAGAGATGGACTCAAGACATATCAGATCTGGATTCCGAGGACTGGGAGGACATGTGGGACTTTCCCTTCACCATCCTGGTCTCCCTTCGTGACCGCCTCATACAATACAAAATTCTATACCGGGCATATATTACCCCGTATAGATTACATAAAATGAGAACCTCCCTGTCCTCGGAATGTTGGAGATGTACTGGGGATCCGGGTGACTTTATACACATCTTCTGGTCCTGCCCGGTAATTCAGCGTTACTGGTCACAGGTACTATCTATAATTCATGAAGTGGTGGGAATAGATGTAGCCCAGACCCCGCGGATATGCCTTCTGGGATTGGTGGAAGGGGTGGCCCCCAGGATAGCAGACAGAACCCTGATAGGACTTCTACTCTTTTATGCCAGGAAAATGATCACCTTATGCTGGAAAAAGCAGGCCCCGCCGTCATTACAACTGTGGAAATCCCATGTCAATAAAGTCTTACCACATTATAAGGAAACATATCATAACAGGGGTTGCCCCAAAAAATACATGAAAGTGTGGTCTAAGTGGCTGGCTGATGCCTCCACAGTGACTACAGATTAACATGTCCGGGATGTCATCCTGAGGGAAGATGGGAGTGTGGTTGGGGTGGGTCCCTGGCATTGCTCCACTTCAATGTCTTATGTTTTTTAGTGTAACCAATCCTATGAGCCTAGTTCACTTATTCTGGTGCCCCTTGCGGCCCGACTGCAGAAGTTGGTCCTAAGTTGTTATATGGAGCGGGAGCCAACCTAGCACTAAGTTAGTGGTTGTTGTTGTGGATGTGCTACAGGTGTCGATTATTCTGTTGGAATCGCTTGACGGCCCCTGCGTGGGTCTAACCATAATACTGTGGCATGTCACTGTTTTTTGTTGAATGTTCGTTTGTCTTTCTAAAACTCAATAAAAAATATTTTCAAAAAAAAAAAAAAAACCCATTCGGTGCATCACTACTATTAAACCTTGCTAGAAGTCAAAAACTGGGATAAAATCTTAGGAACAAAGAACACAGAGGAGAGATGGGTTTGCTTTAAGAGCATATTAAATAAGGGCATTAGCCAATGCATCCCATTGGGTAATAAATTTTAAATAGCAAACAAAAGCCCTGGATGGCTTAACTCCAATGTGATAATACATATAAAAGCAAAGGAGAAGGTATTCAAAAAATACAGACTTGATAAGGAATGTAACAAATAATTTAAGGGTGCAATTAGGGCAGCTAAGATAGAACATGAAAGACACATAGCGGAAGAAAGCAAAAAAATTTACAAGAAATTCTTTAAGTATGTAAACAGTAAAAAAAGGGAGGACAATCCATATTGGCCCCATAAAGAATGAGGAAGGTCGTCTAGTTACAAAGGATGGAGAGATGGCAAAGGTATTAAATTTATTCTTCTCCTCAGTCTTCACAAGGGAATCGGGGGGCTTCAGTCAACTTCAGCCTGCCTCTCCGACTCAGCCAAAGGTAGCTTTGTATTTATCGATAGAATACAAAGCTGCCTGTGAATGGATGCCGCTCAGCCTGATGCCATTTTGTGCCGTGTGTGAGACAGGAAGGTCTTGTTTCACACTTGAAACAAAATGCTGTATATTGTATGTAGCTGAAGCTACATATAGTTTATACATGCACATGTTAGTGAAGGAAATGGTTCACTTGGGCCAGCCTGGCCAAAACAAACTAACTATTAAAAGTGAAGGTAAACCTGGACATTAGCTTTAGGCCCCTTTCACACCAGCGGACTGATCGGATTACCTGTCCAATTTTCAAGCAGACCCAATCAGACCACCCACTGTTCTCTATGGGTCATGTTTCTGCTGACAACCTGCTGGCATCAGGCCTGCTAAAAACAGGCGGATGGGGATACGTTCCCCATCCATTCCAGCAAATCTTATGACAATCGGACATGCAGTCCATTTCCATCTGACCACCTCATAGAGAAGAGCAGGCTGTGTGTCCGGGTCCACTATGCATAGAGAAGAGCAGACCTGGACCTGTCACCCACCTGCTCAGCGGAGAGATCCCTTGCTGAGCAGGAGGATCTTCTTGGACAGATCTGCTCCATCTGAAAGGGGCCTCCTCCTCTCTCTTCAGTAAAAATAAAATAAGTAGAAGCTGATGAGCTACTGTTAACAGATTTTAGGCTGTAACTAAAAATGTTGCCTTATAGGTTTGTATTTTTCTTGGTTGTGTTAGTTTACCAGACAGGTACAGTGAATTTCTGATATTAGATCTTATTAAAATAAGACCTTGGGCAGGCAAATTTAATCAGCAGGGATATGCTTAATCCTTAATGTCTGTAGAATGGAAATATAATCCTTTACTCAAGTGACACAAAAATAAGTGCAATGACAGACAGTGAGAAAAACAAATAAAAACTGCCAGAGTGCAAGACAATGGCTAGGTGTTGCAGCTTGGTAACAAGAATCTCCCAATACAAATAGTTTTGATAAGTATATTCAAAATAGAGTTTATAAAAAGATAAAAATATTAGCCCTAGCTTTCATTGCTTCTGGGAGGGGCAGGTTAAGTCACAATGTGTGAATACTTGCAAGCTACTATATATGAAGGAAAAGGGAAGATTGCAGAATGCAACTTGAACACTAAAAATGAATTAAAGAATAGCTGCAACCACTTAAAAGTGACCTCAAACCACTAAAATGAAAATTAAAAAAGGGGTAGGAATGGTGCGCTTATTCTAAACACTAAAATATCAAAAACATGCCATAACGTTCACATTGATATGACAGCAGTGAATATGAAGAATAAAAATAGAAAATCACAAAAAGTTAGCAAAAAAATTGATATATAAATATAGATGAATAAATGTGTCCAATTGATATAAAATCCAACAATGTGCGCACTGTACTTGAAAAATCAAATCAATAGCCAAGGATGAGTCTTCTCCAGTAAATGTGACACTCCTCCCCAGCGTGGTCCGGGTCTCTGGATAAGGTATCCTTCTATAAGGCTTTCGATCTGCCACACTTTTCTCCCATAGAGGAGAGCAGGCTGTGTCCGGGTCCGCTCTGCATAGCGGAGCGGACACGGACCTGTCACCTGCCTGCTCAGCGGAGAGATCCCCCGCTGAGCAGGTCGGATCTGATTGGACAGACCCGCTCGATCTGAAAGGGGCCCTAAAGATTTTTAACCTCCTCCTTTCTTCAGTAAAAATAAATAAATAAAATATAAAAAAACACAAGTAGAAGCCGATGAGCGGCTAGAAAAATGTAGCCTTATAAGTTTGCATTGTTTTTGGTTGTGTTAGTTTACGAAGGACAGGTACAGTTAATTTCTGTGATTGGATCTTATTCAAATTAGACCATGGGCAGGCACATTTAAAAAGCAGAGATATTCTTAAAGTGTTAATAAACCCCAACAGTAAAATCTGTCTGTAAATGCAGCATAGCATGCTTGTTATAATCACTGTGGAACTTAAGGGGTTAAAGTGGTTGTAAACCCTTACAAACCACTTTGACCTACAGGTAAGCCTAGATTAAGGCTTACCTGTAGGTCCAAGCAATATCTCCTAAACCTATATGGTTTAGGAGATATTTGCTCGAAAACGCATGCGCCGTAGACAGCGGCGCGCAGGCGCACTGGCGCGGCATTCTCAGCGACGGAGCTGCTTTTATGCTGGAGAGATTAATTACTTATTGATCAGAGCTAGCCAGATCACACGATATTGACATCACACATGTGGATGTGTATACAGGCTGCAGTGGAAATCTTCACCTTCCTGAACTCTCAGTACTGGAGAAACTGTGCAGTTTATCATGTAACTGTGGTATACAGATCAGCCAAAAAGGTATATAGTGGCAATATTTTGATGTAAAAAGAAGATTTATAAGCGGGGGGGGGGGCAGATTAACTATTTTCATATCAATGGGTTTAGTAACACTTTAATGTCTGCCTGTAGAATGGAAATATAATCCTTGAGTGAAAGTGACACAAAAATAAGTGCAATGACAGACCGTGAAAATAAATAAAAACTGCATGACAATGGCTAGGTGTTGTGGATTGGAAACAAAAATCCCCTAATACAAAACGTTATGATAAGTATATTAAAATAGGATAGATAGAGATATATATATATATATATATATATATATATATATATATATATTTTAGCCCTAGCTTTCAATGCTCCTGGGAGAGGCAGGTTATGTCACAGTGCCTCATAGGAAAGCGGTCTATTTGCAATGGGCTGGAGTACATTTTTGCAGGATTTTAAGCACCCACTTTTCACAGGAGGCACAGATACATCACCTGCTCAGAAGCTTGGGCCGAGGTAAGTTTTTGAAAAAATATTTTGTATAAACTTTTAACATGCTATTTGTATTAGGCGTGGGGGACTGTAAGTAAATGGGACCGTCCTTGTTTATAGAAGGTTTGCTTTAATAGTCCCAGCTCCATCTGGTTCTAGTTTAACCACCTCCCGCCCGCCCTATAGCCGAATGACGGCCGTAGAGCAGGCGGGTTCCTTCGCCTGGCCGTCCCTGGACGGCCTTGTGTTTACTTCCGCGATGTGCGCCCCCGGCGGCGCGCATTGCGGAAGTAGTTTTGTATTCGCCGTGTCTCCCGGAGAAAGGCAAACACAGATCGCCGCGAACGGCCAATCAAAGCGGCCGTTCACAGCGCGATCGCAGCTGCCAATGGGAGATGATCTCAAATGTAAACATATGAGATCATCTCTCATTGCCGTGTCTCTCCCTCCTCACACAGAGACAGCGTGTGAGGAGAGAGAGGACCTGTGAGTCAGCCCCAGTGCCATCTGTCAGCCCCAGTGCCATCTGTCAGCCCCAGTGCCATCTGTCAGCCCCAGTGCCATCTGCCAGTAGTGCCAGTGCCGCCAGTGTCACCTGCCAGCGCCAGTGCCACCTGCCAGCGCCACCTGCCAGCGCCACCTGCCAGCGCCGTCAGCCCCAGTGCCAGCTGCCAGTGCCACCTGCCAGCGCCAGTGCCATCAGTCAGCCCCAGTGCCATCCGTCAGCCCCAGTGCCGCCAGTGCCAGTGCCAACTGCCAGCACCAGTGCCACCTGCCAGCGCCATCCGTCAGCCCCAGTGCCGTCAGTGCCACCTGCCAGTGCCACCTGCCAGCACCAGTGCCACCTGCCAGCGCCAGTGCCGCCAGTCCCAGTGCCGTCAGCCACAATGCCGCCAGTGCCACCTGCCAGCGCCACCTGCCAGCGCCATCCGTCAGCCCCAGTGCCGCCAGTGCCACCTGCCAGCGCCATCCATCAGCCCCAGTGCTGCCAGTGCCACCTGCCAGCGCCAGTGCCACCTGCCAGCGCCATCTGCCAGCCCCATTTGCCAGAGCAAATAGCCAGCACCATCTGCCAGTGCCAGCCCCATCTGTCAGCGCCATCTGCCTCCAGTGCCATCTGCCCCCAGTGCCACGTGTCGTCAGTGCCACGTGGGGTCACTTTGTGGGCATTTCCATTGTCCTGGTGCTCCAGGGCCTTCAAAACTGTAATAGGTGGTTGAGAAATAAGATGCGTAATTTATGCTCCTAGAACGCCTGATGGTGCTATTTCAATATTGGGCCTCTGTATGTGGCCAGGCTGTGTAAAAGTCTCACACATTTGGTATCGTTATACTCAGGAGGAGTAGTAGAACGTATTTTGGGGTGTCATTTTTGCTATGTACATGCTATGTGTTGGAAATATCTTATAAATGGACAACTTTGCGTAAAAAAAATGCGTTTTCATTTTTTTCCCACATTTTCCCAAAACGTCTGGAAAAAAAATGAACCATTCAAACGACTCATTATGCCATAGATTATCATAGATTATCATAGATTATACGTTGGGGTGTTAGCTTTCCAAAATGGGGTCACTTTGTGGGCATTTCCATTGTCCTGGTGCTCCAGGGCCTTCAAAAATGTAATAGGTGGTTGAGAAATGAAATTCGAAATTTATGCTCCTAGAACGCCTGATGGTGCTATTTCAATATTGGGCGTCTGTATGTGGCCAGGCTGTGTAAAAGTCTCACACATTTGGTATCGTAATACTCAGAAGGAGTAGCAGAACGTATTTTCGGGTGTCATTTGTGGTATACACATGCCATGTGAGAGAAATAACCTATTACATTGAAAATTTTGTGAAAAAAAAAAAAATCTTCATTTTGCAAAGAATTGTGGGAAAAAGATGACAACATCAAAAACCTCACCATGCATCTTAGTAAATACCTTGGAATGTCTACTTTCAAAAAAGGGGTCATTTGGGGGGTATTTGTACTTTCCTGACTTGTTCGGGTCGCAAGAAATGAGATAGGCCACCAGTGCATCAGGTGTGATCAATTTTGTGCGATTCGCACCACAGCTTGTAGACTCTCTAACTTTCACAAAGACCAAATAATATCCACTAATTTGGGTTATTTTTACCAAAGATATGTAGCAGTATAAATTGTGGCCAAAATGTATGAAAAAAAAAATTATAATTTGCAAAATTTTATCACAGAAACAAAGAAATATGCGTTTTTTTTCAAAATTTTCGGTCTTTTTTCATTTATAGCGCAAAAAATAAAAACCTCAGAGGTGATCAAATACCACCAAAAGAAAGCTCTATTTGTGGGGAAAAAAGAACACAAAATTCATTTGGGTACAGTGTTGCATGACTGAGTAATTGTCATTCAAATTGTGAGAGCACCAAAAGCTGAAAATTGGTCTGGTCAGGAAGGGTGTTTAAGTGCCCAGTAAGCAAGTGGTTAAAAGAACACTTTCCTTCTGCTTTTTATGTTGGGGTCATTTTAAAACCACCACAATCCATTGCAAAATGGCATGTGGTCTTCATAAAAATGGCACTGCTACCATGCATGCATGGTAGGCAATTATAGTCTGGTCTCCCATAAGATGAAACCTATATTGCACTTGCACATTAGGCCCTTAGGACCTAGTCTTCCACAAAATCTGAGAACAGGCTATAAGCATGTATTGCACATGTACGACAAAAGCACCAATTTGTAGTATACCAGCAAAACCTAAAGTTTATGCTGCTAGTGGAGGGACCATGACAACACTGCCACACATGAGCAATAGCAGCACCATACTTAAAAATACAAAACATACAGTCCTTCTAAAGCATGTATGAACAAGTCATATTTGTGCAAGTTTATTTTTGAGATGCAATCTTTATATGAGGCAGTTTAATTTATTTTTCTTTCACAGTATAGGGCAGGGTAGGCAAACTTCAGTCCCTCGGCTGTCATCTACCTGTGTCAACACTTTATGCCTTGATTCCATTCAGTCTATTGTTCAGTGCCAATAGGTCTGTCCGCCAATGTGTACATCAGTGTCAGCGTGCCTTTATATATCCATTTACTCAGACTATCCATTGATATCCATCTCTGTTTATCTATATTGTCATCTATAATTATTATTGCAAATCTTTGCTTCAATTCTGTCAATGCATATCTTTTTTTTTTGAAACTCCGTTTTTTATTAATAATATTTGGCACAGACATATATAATAAGCAGACTGTATACATCTTTGTGGGATATAAACATAACTTGATAAACAATGACAAGCCGTACAACAATAATTGCCCTGTACCTCAGTTATATCAAAATCATATTCCACTTGTATTTTTTATTTCCACCCTCTCCCCCCACCCTCCCAACAACAACAAACAACCCAACAAAGAACAGATGCACTCATAAGGATGCCAATTAGGTGGGTATGAGGTCTAGAACCTCAAATCATCCTGTCAAGGGCCTAGAAATCCCATGGCAGCGCTAATTACCTCACAACAGATCATAGAGGAGCAGAATTACATGTATCTATCCCATCCACCCAGTCTCCCCATATTTTGAGGAATTTCCCTGGCTTACCCCTTGTTTCATACGTTATTTTATATATTGGCAAGTCTTGGTTAATCAAAGCTTTCCATTTGTTCAGGGATACCAATGATGTGCGCGTCCAATGTAATAGGACCGTCTTCCTAGCATAATAAAGGAGAAAACGCAAAAATTGTTTCTGATGGTTACTAATGCCAACCTCCTCAAAAACTGAGAGGAGGCACCATTTAGGGCTACAAATATTGGGGAGGTCAAAGGTAGTCGCCACAAAGTGGGTCACCTGAGACCAAAATGGTCTTATCCGCTCACAGTCCCACAACATATGTAGTAGGTTACCTTCTTCCCTACCGCATTTATGACACAGAGGAGAAGGCAGTTTCCGCATACGGAAAAGGCGTAGAGGAGTATAGTATATCCTATGAAAAATGCGTATCTGGATCATTTTATCTCTGGCGGAAATAGCAGTGCTAAAATAAGTATCTAGAAGTTCCTCCCAATTATCGTCCGACAGGTCAGGTACATCCCTCGTCCATTGTTGTCTCAGGATTTGCAATCTAGAAATTTTAGGCTCATTCAATAATTTGTAATAATTGGAAACCAGTTTAGTATGTTCTGGTTGGGCAAGCGCCCCTTCCAGAGTAGAATTCTGAAAGGTAACAGCCCGGAGCCCAAGTTGAGACTCGGCCGCATGCTGCAACTGTAAATATCTAAACCTCCAGGATTCAGGTATACCCAACTCTTGTCGGAACGCCGGAAAGGTTTTAAATCTACCCTCCTCGTATAATTGGTGGACATATTTCAAACCCCTTTCGGCCCAATTGCCAGCGAAAGGGAGATCTCTAAAATGTGGGAACACCGGATTATTCCATATGGGTTGATTAGGAGAAATCGTGGGGTGGGGTTCAGGCACCAGTGTCTTACATATCTTAAAGATTTTGAGAGAGTTTGCAATCATATCTGTACCCCTCCTCTCAGAGATCGCTCCTCTAAAGATCACATTTGACAGTGTTTCATAGGAGGAGAGCAACGCTGCCTCTGTTGCAGTAGCAGCATTGTTCAACTGTGGAAATAGCCACCAATGAACATATACCAACTGTGATGCATAGTAGTACAATCGCAGATTCGGTATTGCTAGCCCCCCTTTGTGTATAGGTAATTGTAAAGTAGCCAATGCAATCCGTGGATTCTTGGGAGACCATAAAAATGTAGATATCAAAGAGTCAATCTCTTGAAAGATCTTCTTTGGTACATACAGTGGGCAATTCGCCAAGACATACAGCAACTTAGGGAAAAACACCATTTTAAATAAATTAGCCCTCCCCATCAATGTAAGAGGTAAACCCACCCAGTTATTGAGTTTAGCCTTAAGCGAAGCTATACAAGGAAGAAGGTTATCCTGGATGTATGCCGAAATCGGTAGCCTAACCACCACCCCCAAGTATTTAAACGATGTTGTGAATTGAAGCGGACAATGTTGTGGCAAGTGGGCAGGGGACTCTGAGTCTAACGAAAATACAGTGGACTTAGTCCAGTTAATCTTCAGGCCTGAATATACTCCAAAATCAGTGATCAACCTCAGCATTGTGGGAATCGTGTATTTAGGGTTTGACAAGTAGAGCAACATATCATCAGCATATAGCGAGATACGTTCTTCCAAGGAGCCAATCCACATGCCCTGAAGTTCCGGAGAACTCCTCAATAACCTCGCTAGAGGTTCCACTGCCAGAGCATACAACAGGGGCGACAGAGGACAACCCTGTCTGGTGCCCCTGTGGATTCTGAAGGGTCTAGAAATAATCCCATTAAGCCTAAGACGGGCAATAGGTTGATCATACAATATCCTAATCCAGGTGATAACATTCTGTCCAAAACCAAATTTTTCCATAATATATATAAGGTACGGCCACTCCACGGAATCAAATGCCTTGTGGGCATCTAAAGATACAATAGCTCGGGGGACAGACAATTTATTGGGGGCTTGTAAATTAGTGTATAATCTGCGAATATTACTATAAGTGGACCTACCAGGGATAAAGCCAGTTTGGTCTGGATTAATAAGAGCACTAATGATGGTATTTAGACGGGTGGCCAGAATCTTAGATAAAATTTTTAAGTCCGTATTAATTAACGAGATGGGTCTGTAGGATTCACAGTATTGCGGGTCTTTATTGGGCTTGGGAATTAATACAATTAGGGCCTCCTTCATAGATGATGGTAAGCAGCCTTGCTCAAAAATAGTCGAGTAAAGTTTTCTTAGTCTAGGGATTAGGACATCTTGATATTCTAAATACCACTCTATAGGGAAGCCATCTGGGCCTGGAGTTTTATGTTTAGCAAAACTTTTAATGGTAAGCAGTATCTCCTCGGCGGAGATAGGTGATTCTAGAGACATCTTTTGTTCTAAGGGTAGTACCGGGAAGTCAATTCTATCCACATATTCATATAATTCCGGGATGGTATAATGGGCTTGGGAGCGGTACAATTCCGTGTAAAATTTGTAAAAAGTTTCCACAATCTCCTCCTGAGTATCCCTGAGAGTGTTTGAGGTATCATAAACACAGGGGATGAAAATAGGGTCCGGGAGCGGAGCGGCCAAAAACGCCAGCAATTTCCCGCTTCTGTCCCCCATCTCAAAAATCCGTTGACGTTGGTATAGATTTTCTTTTGTGTTTTCGAGAGCAGTGCAAGTTCATACTCCCTACTAACACTTTGCAGAGTTTGATAATGATGAGGAGAGGGATCTCTAACGTAAGAGTCTTCTGCCCCCTGTAACTGATTGGCCAGAGTTCTCAAACAATCCCCAGTCGCTCTCTTGAAATCCGATACTCCTTGCATATACGCCCCCCTAGAGACCGCTTTGAAAGCGTCCCAGGTGATTAGTTCGGGGACCTCCTCCCTATTTTCCTTCCAAAAGTGTGTCACTGCGTCCCTACAAATTGATGCTACCATGGTCTCCTGCAACCAGTATGGGCTCATCCTCCACACACGCTCACCCAGGACAATGCCCGCTCTCATAGTCAGTTGTAGAGGTGAGTGATCCGATATAGCCCTGGGTAGATAGGAGATAGCCTCCACCTCTGGCAATGCAGCCCCAGAGAGGAAAAACATGTCCAATCTAGAAAGCGATCTATAGGATGCCGATGCACAAGAGAATTCTCGGGTATCCGGGTGCTTCCATCGCCAGACCTCCTTGAGGTCATAGGACGCAGCCCAGTCACTTAACACCGTAGATGATGGTCTAGTGCAGCGTAGCCTATCCTGATCAGCATTCATGACCTGGTTAAAATCCCCTCCTATAATAAGATGACCACGCAACATAGGGAGAACCACCGCCATGCAGGCTCCCAATCTTTGTAAATCAAATGGTGGGGGCATGTAAAGGTTTACCAAAGTATATAACACACCCAGGTATTGCAGTATGACCACTACATAGCACCCCTGCGGGTCAGTCCTAACCTCTAGAATCTGGACAGGTAGGGACCGTAATATGAGTATAGATACCCCTCTAGAATAGGTCGAGTAAGTGGCATGGAAAGCATGAGCAATATGCCTCTTTTTCAGGGCCATAACCTTTGAACCCATCAGGTGAGTTTCCTGAAGCATAATTATTTGCGCCTTAGTGCGTTTCAAATAGTCAAAGACCAGTGATCTCTTAATCTTCGAGTTCAGCCCCCTGACATTCCAAGTAAGACAGTTAAAGCTCATTCGTATAACACAGTAGTCATATGAAGGGGGGAGAGGAGAGAGGGCAGGACAGCAAAAGGGTCCCACTCCCCCCCCTCCCCCCTGACACATTATAGACAATAAACCTAAAATGAAAAAGTTGAAACTCCCACCAATATTTTCGGTGTCGTTGCATGCGTGCATCAGGTATACCAAGGAAAAAAAACAGGAGCAAACATCTCCAGGCTAACCTTCCCCATTCCCCCCTCCCCCCTCCCTGCTCATTACCCCCAACCATAACGAGCTTTAGCCCAAAAAGAAAACCAAAAAGGGAAGAAAAACAGAAAAACTGTTTAGTCCAGGGAGTGACCAGTCGTTGCTCCCAGTGTCAGTTTAGTAAGAAAAACTCTGTCAGATCAGAAAAGAGGAAGCTTGTGCCTCCTCCGGCAAAACATATCACAAATAAGGCACCTGATACAGTAACCAAAGAAAGATATGCGCATCCCAGAGTAATTGTAGACGCCAGGTCCGGGTCCGCCAGCAGGGCAAAATGGCGGTTCAGTGTCAATTCCGGTGCTCTGGGTAGGACAACTGCAAAGAGGAACAAGAACAGAATAAAGTCAACCAAAGAGTACCGCATAGATTGGTCGTCCTCCGCCCTGTGTATAGAATTCCATCAGAAACTGTAGGGAAGGCACACAACGTGACGGCCATGAGAAAACAGGCAGGGACCGGAATGTTACAGTCCATCCAACCAATCCGAGGCTTCATTGGGTGAAAGGAAAAATTGTACCTTGCCGTCATTAACAACTCGTAATTTGGCCGGGTACATCATACTATATGGAAGATTTTTCTCTCGGAGGCGTTTCTTAACATGGAGGAAGGCCGCTCTTTGCTTTTGAGTAGTAGCATAAAAATCCGGGAAAATGGAGATCTTTTTTCCGTTGTATTGTATATCTTGTAAGTTCCGCGCGGTGCGCATAATGCATTCTTTATCCCGAAAATGAAGGATCTTGGATAAAATGGGTCGCGGAGGGGCTCCAGGGGGCATAGGGCGCGGCACCCTATGAGCCCGTTCGATTGCAAACAGAGGTGACAGTGCCTCCCGTCCCAACAGAGTGCTCAGCCATTGCTCCAGGAACTGCTCCGCGTCCTTGCCCTCCGCACCCTCAGGGAATCCCACGAAACGTAAATTATTCCTGCGCATTCGGTCCTCAAGGTCTCCCAATTTAGCAGCATGTTCAGTAATCTCTTGTTGATGTGTGCGGAGAGTAGCAGACATAGGTTGCATATTGTCCTCCACCTCACTGATTCTTTGCTCCGCGGTGGAAATCCTAGAGCGAATCTTTTGCATGTCATGTTTAACAATAGAGAGATCCAGCCTAACCGTTTCGATCTGTGTGGTCAGAGTGGTTTGGCATTGATGGATAGCGTCCATAACATGCTTCAAAGTAAGTTCCTCCTCACCCTCTGCCGTTCTCTCCCCCTCCGACCCCCTGTCCACCTGTGGAGTGGGATCCCCCGGATCGCTGTCTCTCTCCCAGGCCTCACCCTCCTCCCAGGGGTCTACGGCCTGCTCTGCTCTCGGGGACGCTGGGGGGGGGGGGGGTATGCTGTCCATGCGGAGAATCCGCAAAATGTTCCCTGATAGTTGTCGGTGGTTTCGGCTTACCCGGAATACCGGAGGGCACATGTGAGTTCGCCGAGGGGCCGGAGTCAGCCTTCGCCTGTGCCTTGCCTTTAGAGGATTTCCCCATGGTGGAGGACGCGCCGGCGCCATCTTTGGCCTTGCTGCCCGTCAGCGTGGCCGCCCGGTCCGCGGCGGATTTCTGGCTCGCAGGACCGTTCCGACCCATTCCAGCGGGTGCCCGTGAGGGTAGTGGGCAGTGCGGTGGTGGCTACAAGGTCGGTATCTAGGTAGGGATAACGGATGCTGTTCAGGATGAATCGGTGCCGGAGGAGCTCCGTAAGCTTGCTGCTCACATGTCCGCCGCTGGCCACGCCCCCCTGTCAATGCATATCTAGTTATACATAAGTAAAAATTAAATATGTCCTTTAATACTAATTAGAGTGTACCTCAATGCCAATCAGTCTATATCAATCAGGTTAATTTGTTCATCTCTGCCTTACAATGCCAAGCAATCTGACCATCAATATCAGACAACCTACAGTATATCTGCCTATGGTCAGTGTCAATGCAAACCAGTCCCTTCAAAAGGGATAACCAACCAATCTGTTCATCAGTGTGTTACTGTATGTCTGTGTTAATACAAGTCTTAGCATCAACACTTATCGGGTTCTCTGCCTATTTAAAAGCAAGTTTATACATTTATGTAGGTCTTTGCATTTGTGATAGGCTGTTCATGAATGCTTGTCATTCTGTCTGTCAATAATAAAATCAGTCCATGTTGGTGTCAAACTGCCTGTCCTTCAATGGCAGAATTATTTGGTCTGTCAGCATAGATACTATAGGGTTGATTTACTAAAACTGGAGAGAATACATTTTGGCCTAAATTTATGACAAAATTTCATTTTCTTGGATATGTTTTATGACATAAAGCAGAAAATATCAGGGTTTTGGTTAGGTAAGATTTAGGTTTCTTTAATGCACAGTAACAAAGGTTTAATATGGCTCGCATGCTGTTTTTAAACCATGGAGTGCCACAACTGCCACTTAGTAATTATTTATACAAGTGGTTCACTGCTGAAAAGAAAGAAGATCATTGATATAAATACTTTGCAAGAAGGAAAGATCTATTTTTTCACAGCACTGGGTACATTTTTCACTGAGCCACAACCTTTAAGCAAATGAATTTGAGTTCCTAAAGCACTGGGTTCATTTCTCATTGGGGCACAATCTTTATGCTAAAGGATGCTTGTGCTTAAAGCCTAACTCCACATATAATGTCCCTTTAAATATTTTTTTGGGCCAAGCAGCATTACCAAGTGTGCTTGCTGAGTGCACTGTATTAACTGTATGTAGCATCAATACTCAGCATACAGCACTGTATTCTGGCAGTGACTTCCCAACCCATTCCCGGAACAAAACAGAGTTGGTTTGAGCACTGCCCAGGCATTCATGGGAAGTTTTGTATTCTATAAATGAAAACAAATTTTCCTCCGATTGCCTGAGGTGGAGATCCTGATGCCATCCTACCGCCTCTTCGCCTCAGCCAATCAGAGGAAGCTTTGTATTCAATCATAGAATGCCCCTGTTCAATGCTGAAATACAGTACTGTATACTGTATGTACTGGATGACAGTTAATACAGCGCACAGCGTAGTACAGTAAATAGTTTATTTGGACCAGCTTGGCCAAAAACTGATTTAAGGGACATTGAAAGTGGAGTTAGGCTTTAAATGGAAAGAGGGTATGCTGCATTAGAAGAATATCTTTGATTGTGGGGGAAATAGCTGTGCAAATAAGGACAAAACTCAACTTGACATAAAACAGGAGAACAAGGGGGTTTAAAGTGTGTACATAAAATACACTAAGGCCAGCAAGCAGAGCGAGAGAGGAATTCTATGGCTATTCAGGTTACAGAATCGCGGCTTAATTTTCAACATGATTTGGCTCCTAATATTCTCACATGGAGAAAAAGGCTAAAAAGAAAATCTGTCTTTATGTCAGAAGTGATCTGAAAATGAATGAGAGATAATCTTATATGGAGTATGTTTGAGGTTGGAGTACAGTCACTGTATTGTAGCTGAGAAGGGAGAGCCTTCTTACACAAATGGAAAGTACCGTATATACTCGAGTATAGGCCGACCCGAATATAAGCCGAGGCCCCCAATTTACCCCCAAAAAAACTGGCAAACTTATTGACTCGTGTATAAGCCGAGGGTAAGACATGCCTGTCCATCCCTGTGTGTGTGTCCGTCCATCCCTGTGTGTCCGTCCATCCCTGTGTGTCCGTCCATCCCTGTGTGTCCGTCCATCCCTGTGTGTGTGTGTCTCCATCCATCCATCCATCCCTGTGTGTGTGTGTGTATCCGTGTGTGTGTGTGTGTGTGTGTGTGTGTGTGTGTGTGTGTGTGTGTGTGTGTGTCCAGCCTACCTGTGTCCTGAGCCTTTGTCCCGAGCCTCCGTCCCGTGCCGAGCCTCCTTGCCTCCGTGCCTCGCCGCCGTGCCTCGCCGCCGTGCCTCGCCGCCGTGCCTTGCCTCCGGTCCCGTCCCGTCCCGTCCCGTGCCGTGCCGTCCTGTGCCTTGCCTCCGTCCCGTGCCCTCTTCGTTCGTCGGCGGCCATTGTAAAATTCAAAAGCTGCGCCGCCGCCTTCGCCTGTGATAGGCGGAACACTGAATTTCCCAGCAGCCTGTGTTCCGCCTATCACAGACGTCGTATCATCCTCGTCCGTAGTACGAGGATGATACGAAGTCCGTGATAGGCGGAACACAGGCTGCTGGGAAATTCAGTGTTCCGCCTATCACAGGCGAAGGGGGAGCCGGAGGCGCGGCTTTTGAATCAGAATGGCCGCTGTCTGTCTGCTCGACACGCTGATCGAGCGGGCAGACAGCGATGACTCGAGTATAAGCCGAGGGGGGCACTTTCAGCCTCAAAAAAGAGGCTGAAAATCTCGGCTTATACTCGAGTATATACGGTAATGCATTCTGGAAATAATGGGAGAATTTAAACATTTTGAAAATGATCTGTGAAAGAGCAAAGGGTGAAAACTTGTGAACCTACTGAAGACAAATTTTCGGGGACAATTTCTAGAAGTCCCTTACTATAGTAACACAAGGCATAGTGAATCAAGAATGGGGGAAAAAAAATGCTACTCTGAGACTACAGACAAAACTGGTGACTAGTTATCTGCTGTCTAATTGCCTTTATTTGGGCCTAGCTCCCAGAGTACAGTTCATCTTTTTTTTAAATCTGTAAAAACATTGCACAATTAATTCCTACAGGCAACAAAAAGACTACATTGCTAAATTCCCTAAAATTCCTTTCTTAAAGGAAAGTGGCCATAAAGGGATTGTGGAGGCACCCATTAATGTTTTGATGATCTCTTCTTCTGCTAGTAGTTTGGCTGTCATACTGGCCCTCTCATCAATAATTCCTGACTGTATTTCAACTTTCCTGCTCTACATACTAGCTTAGGGTCTGTGACTCAAAAGTACTGCAGCCATAGGGTGTCTATAACCATCATTTAACTAAGATTTTCTACTGGAGAAAGGATGTCCCCACACATATCAGTTATGATGGAGATAAAATGTAACATGGTGGTGTGGATGTATCATATAAAGATGGTACTGAGACAGTTTCAGGTGCACCACAGGTTACTACAGTAGGCTTCCCATAGCACACAAAATACTAGTTTCCCGATCCTGTTATTCAAATTCTCAGCTGACTTTCTTACTGCAGTATGCTGTCCAGTTCTGGGCACCAGTCCTCAGGAAGGATGTACTTGAAATGGAGCAAGTACAAAGAAGGGCAACAAAGCTAATAAAGGGTCTGGAGGATATTAGTTATGAGGAAAGGTTGTGAGCACTGAACTTATTCTCTCTGGAGAAGAGATGCTTAAGAGGGGATATGATTTTAATATACAAATACCATACTGGTGACCCCACAATAGGGATAAAAATTTTTGCAAAAGGGAGTTTAACAAGACTCGGGGCCACTCATTAAAATTAGAAGAAAAGAGGTTTAATCTTAAATTACGTAGAGGGTTCTTTACTCTATGCCCTTGTACACACGGTCGGACATTCCGACAACAAAATCCGTCGGTTTTTGTCCGAAACTTGTGTTGCATACACACGGTCAAACTTGTCGGAAAATCTGATCGTACGTAACGTGACGACGTTATTTCCTTACGACGGGACTACGTTCATGCTAGTAGCCAATAGCTTTGGTCTAGGAATTTGATCTGAGCATGCGTGGCACTTTGTCCGATTGGAAATCTCTACACACAATCGGACAAAGTCCGATCAAATCATGTTGTCGGAAAGTTTTATAGCCCAGCTCTAAAACTTTGTCCGTCGGATATTCCGACGGAAACAGTCCGATGGAGCCCACACACAGTTGGATTATCCGACAACGCGGTCCGATCAGACATTTTCCGTCGGAATGTCCGACTGTGTATACAAGGGCTAAGAGCGGCAAGGATGTGATATTCCCTTCCTCAGCAGGGGACATTGATAGTTTCAAGAAACTATTAGATAACCACCTGAACTACAGCAACATACAGGGACATACAATGTAATACCGACATATAATCACACATATAGGCTGGACTTGATGGACTTTTTTTTCAACCTCCCTCACTATGTAACTATGTAACCAAAAAGCTATATGAAGTGGCCCCAGACAGACTACAAAAATAACAAATCTGTTTCAACTACTCATGTTAAAAACAAATGTTTTTGTTGCATACATTTGCAAACATATGTGGAAGCCACACTGTTGCATCAAAGCACCTATGATAAGTGTTTCCTAACTCTAAATATCAAAATTCCAACTTATGGGACATGTATAACAATGCACAAACAGGGCAGGCTTACCGGGGAGCCTCCCTTTCCCTTTAAGGAAGAGAGAGATCCCTATATAAAGCAATAAGCTTTTGGCAGCCTTTCAAGGAAAAAAGATGCATTGAAACTAGAAAGGGTACAGTCAGGGGTGTATTTCCCGTGAGGCAAACAAGGCAGCATTTTTTAGGGGGGCTGCATCTGTAACCGGATGATGCCTGCAGCTGCAGGCATTACCCAGGTATCGTTTAGAGCCAGCAGTTGCCTCTCTTATAATAGCAATCAAAGTGGCTTACTAGTCACTCGATTGTTATTACAGAGGAAGGGGACATGCCCGCCGTCTTCTGCGGCTCTCCCGTCCCACGGGAGCCCCGAGTGACCAGCTGGCGCATTCACTGACTGGCCAGACAGCCAAGCAAAGCCGGGATCGGCTTTGCTCGGCTGTTCGTAACAGTAAACTGAAAGCGATGTCATCACTTCCGGTTATCTCAGGAACCATTGGCGCCAGTTTTCAAATATCTAAAGCATTCAAGAACACAGATCTTGGTGTTTTGAATGATTTTAAGGGCAGAGGAGGGATTTGGGGCCTTAGATCTTGGGATCTCTTCATAAAGAGTACCTGTCACTGCCTATTGGTGTCACATAGATATTTACATTCTTTGTGACAACATTAAAATTGATAAAAAATCAACAGTGTAAAAAAATAAATAAAATTAAGTGCCCCCATCCTCCCACGCAAAGGCGAATGCGCGTGTCGGACCACGTGCGTCTGATCATGAGCAGTAATTTAAGTACCAGACCTCCTTTGTAAATCTAAAGTAGTAACCTGTAAAAGATCTTAAAGCAGAGCCTATGGATTGTAAAATGTATGACGTTTGTCGCAATTGCATGGGCGTGTGCAATTTTAAAGTGGCTGGGGTGGTAGAAAATTAAAGGGGGGGGGGGGGGGATTGTCCATTTTTAGTTTTGTCTAGGGCAGCACAAAACCAAAATACACCACTGGGTACAGTGAAAGGAAAACATATCAGGGCTTGGAAGATCGCAACATTAAATGAACAGGTTCTTTACTATATGTGCTAAAAAAAAAAAAAAGGGGGAGAAATAGTCTTTCACAAAAACAGGTTATAGAGGATTTTATTAGAAAAAACAAAATAAAAAAAGAATTACATGCTTACCTCAAACTACAAAATTAAAGTTGCTATTTAGCATTATAAAAGTTAATAGCAGAATGTTAATCAAGTGACTAATCCGACTACCTTCTCTCTGGATCAATTAAGGTTTTGAGTTTACTTTTATGGTTGATTAACATGATGAAGCTCTCTTTTCTAGAGTTTAAATTCCATATTATAGGTAACATAAATTCACTACTATTAAAGTTGACTGTACTGTTGGAACCATAAAAGAAAACCCACAATATAAGCCAGTTTTCAGCTCTCTATAGTGAACTGGAATAAATCAATAGCCCATAATGGCATATAGATAGTGCCTTGATGTAGCTTTGCTGGCAAGGTGTGTTAATTGAGCTACTTTGAAAAGGAAGTGATTGCTTTATTCCATCAGCAAGAGTCACAAAAAGAAAAAATAGGTCATGTAATATCTAGGTCATGCCAAAAAGAATCCAGAGCAAAAAATAAATAAAAGACACCGCGTTTTTACATTAGTGTTATTGCGTGTTTTTCAGCATTAGCATATTTAAAAAAAACAAAAAAAAAAAACACTCCCTATAATGTAAAAATGCCTAAAAACATCAAATGCTTTTTGCCATTTTTCCAGATTGTTTTTACTGCTCCTGGAAGCACAGGCTGACGTTTTTTTCTTCTGCCCCTAAACGCTTATGCCTCAAACGCCTCTGACAGTTTATGTGTGCATGGACACATAGGCTAGCATGGAGGGGCTTTTAGAGGCAGTTAAAAAAAAAAAAAACGTCAAACGCCTCTAACAGCAGCTGTAAAAATGACCTGTGTGCGTGAGCCCTGAAAATGAACTAATCTGAAGTAGATTTCAAAACATATCATGAATAACATTAAAGTAGTTCTCTAAGGCCTCTTTCACACCGAGGAGGTTTTCAGGCGCTACAGCACTAAAAATAGCGCCTGAAAAAACCGGCCCCTTTCACTCCAGTGTGAAAGCCGGAGGGCTTTCACACTGGAGCGCTGCTAAAAATAGCGGCGATTTACCGCCGACGCCCGCACCGCCCCAGTGTGAAAGGGGCCTAACTGAAATCAAAATGATTATCTGCTTTTTATACCTTTGTACATTCATCTTTTATATTTGAATGGCATTTGCCACTTACAAATGCAGCCTGGCACAGTCTCTTTTGTATATACATATATGATCTCTAAGAGCTTTACTACAACCTGAAGGGACAGACCATAAGGTCTTAGATATGAAAAAACATTCACCCAATCCAGTTATAAAATGTTAGGAGCAACTCATTATTTCACCTCTTCAAAAGAAATTCGGTCTCTGTGGTCCTTACATCTTAGGTGGCTCGTTTTGTAGGCTTCATTGGCTTAAAAAGATATTAGATTTGGTTACCTAACCACTCATGAATCTTGGGTTATACAAAAACCTCCACCTACCTTCCTAGGCCATAACTCATACAACCTGGTCTTTCACAAAAAAAGCAATTTTTACACTATTTGGTAATAACTTCACAATGCACTGCAGCAGAAATGTGCTATTAGAGTCATACACAGGACAAATATTAGAATCATGTAAAATTATAAATGTAAAAATCCCTTTAGACTAAGTGGTATGCAGGTACAAGAGCTAAAGTGGTTAAACTGTAACCTTTGTTGCATTTTGCATTCATTGCAACCTATGTCCTCCCATCCTATTACCGGTCTATCCCATGTGGACTGTTCTTTCTGCTATGTTGGTCACTCAGCTAATGTATTCTAATATCATACCCTCTCTGGGTTCCCTGAAGCCCACTTATAAATGTAGCATGGACATCAATCAACCAAATGAAAATGTATGCAAACAGTTTAATTTATAGATAAAATGCATTCCTATAATCTGTCATATCTGACAAAAGAAAAACTAATTCTGTTTAAAGAGAAACTACAGTCTGCTCGCTCATATAATCTATAATGAAAACATCTTTGACTTTCTGACGCTTCCCTTCAACCACTTTGCATATTATTTTATATATACTGTCATTCTGTACTTGACAAATGTACTGCAGAAATCTCCCTCCACTGAGTCTGGCTGCAGCCATGTTAACTGTGGGCAGCTGAAGCTGCTGCCTGTTCACTTCCTGGATTCACACAGAGGCACACCTCCAGGTTTGCAGCTCTCATTGTCCCTCTTATGACTTATCCCCATCCCTTCCTGGCAAACTCTCTCTCTCTCTCTCTCGCTCTCTCTAGAGAGAGACAGCTGTGCATGATGTCATAAGCCTAGGCTTTTTACCAGACAAGAAACAGGAAGTGGGCTGTATAAGGTATTTACTGGCAAATGTTTTACTATCCAAAGTTAAAACAACAAGGGCAGAAGATTTAATAGATGGAAAGATGACTGAAGGCCCACTTTAATGCCCTGATGCAGATATTCATGTAGGGTAGCACTGACAGATTCTATCTTCACTTTTGTCTCCTGCAATAATACAGCTCGGTCAAGGGACACCCTGTTTAGATAGCGATAAAGAAGTGTTTGTAAAGCGTTAGTATGGGCGTCAATGAGATTTAGAATGGGCTGTTTTACAAGCGTTAAAACGCTCCCCAAACGCCCTATGTCCGGTTTTATAGCATTTGATAATCGTTAAAACTGTTCCACAATGGAAAGTGACAGATTTTAATGCTCCGTAACCGTCCCAAAACCGTGCCAAATATGTCTGCCAAGCATTCGCGGAGCGTTACCATAGACTTAAATGGGGGGTGTGAAAAGCGTCAATGCCTCCTGACTCGACATGAAGCTTCAATTTTGAAGCGAAACAACGCTTCATGCTTTTGTAATGTGAACAGCACAATGTGCTGTCTCTATTGAATCTTGTGCATAGGCGTTTGAGGGGCGTTTTTAATGCCTGTCAAATGCCCCTTAAATTACTGTTCTTAAGCCAGTGTGAACTCAGCCTGTACAATGCAAAAGCCTCAGTTACTCATAACTATAGGTATGTATTAAAATGAAAAAAAAAAAAACTCTTTATATTCTTAAGAGTGTTAAAAAAAATCTTGTACTAAGGTAATATGTTGTCTGCCAATAGTAACCAATCTGTCCTCAACTGCTGGTTGTCAAGATAATCAGAACACTTTAACACTTTCTGAGTCGCCAACCCAGAAAAAGAATGCAAACCAGGTGTTCTGACTTCATTATGACTTTACTTTACCCTCCATTACCACAATATTAACCCAATATTGTGTAAAATACTCTATCTTACATGAGTAACCAATCCTCAATGCCCACCCATATGAGGAAATATAAATTATTTTCATTAAACTATTCCATATCGAATAACATCATAATATATATAATTAGAGCTATACCTATCTTTACAAATACATATCCAATCATGAGGAAATCTTTATAGACAAATATGTGGGGAAGATTATAAAATATTAAAATGATCATCAAATATCAATAAAAAATTGGCCAAAAAACAATTGAGGTCAAATTCCTTATTTAATCCTCTGGGCACTAAAGAGTCCAATTCATATACCCACCACGATTCCCTTTGACTAAGTGTCCGAATACGGCGAGTGTCCCAAGTGTCCGAATACGGCGAGTGTCCCAAGTGTCCGAATACGGCGAGTGTCCCAAGTGTCCGAATACGGCGAGTGTCCCAAGTGTCCGAATACGGCGAGTGTCCCAAGTGTCCGAATACGGCGAGTGTCCCAAGTGTCCGAATACGGCGAGTGTCCCAAGTGTCCGAATACGGCGAGTGTCCCAAGTGTCCGAATACGGCGAGTGTCCCAAGTGTCCGAATACGGCGAGTGTCCCAAGTGTCCGAATACGGCGAGTGTCCCAAGTGTCCGAATACGGCGAGTGTCCCAAGTGTCCGAATACGGCGAGTGTCCCAAGTGTCCGAATACGGCGAGTGTCCCAAGTGTCCGAATACGGCGAGTGTCCCAAGTGTCCGAATACGGCGAGTGTCCCAAGTGTCCGAATACGGCGAGTGTCCCAAGTGTCCGAATACGGCGAGTGTCCCAAGTGTCCGAATACGGCGAGTGTCCCAAGTGTCCGAATACGGCGAGTGTCCCAAGTGTCCGAATACGGCGAGTGTCCCAAGTGTCCGAATACGGCGAGTGTCCCAAGTGTCCGAATACGGCGAGTGTCCCAAGTGTCCGAATACGGCGAGTGTCCCAAGTGTCCGAATACGGCGAGTGTCCCAAGTGTCCGAATACGGCGAGTGTCCCAAGTGTCCGAATACGGCGAGTGTCCCAAGTGTCCGAATACGGCGAGTGTCCCAAGTGTCCGAATACGGCGAGTGTCCCAAGGGTCCGAATACGGCGAGTGTCCCAAGGGTCCGAATACGGCGAGTGTCCCAAGGGTCCGAATACGGCGAGTGTCCCAAGGGTCCGAATACGGCGAGTGTCCCAAGCGTCCGAATACGGCGAGTGTCCCAAGCGTCCGAATACGGCGAGTGTCCCAAGCGTCCGAATACGGCGAGTGTCCCAAGCGTCCGAATACGGCGAGTGTCCCAAGCGTCCGAATACGGCGAGTGTCCCAAGCGTCCGAATACGGCGAGTGTCCCAAGCGTCCGAATACGGCGAGTGTCCCAAGCGTCCGAATACGGCGAGTGTCCCAAGCGTCCGAATACGGCGAGTGTCCCAAGCGTCCGAATACGGCGAGTGTCCCAAGCGTCCGAATACGGCGAGTGTCCCAAGCGTCCGAATACGGCGAGTGTCCCAAGCGTCCGAATACGGCGAGTGTCCCAAGCGTCCGAATACGGCGAGTGTCCCAAGCGTCCGAATACGGCGAGTGTCCCAAGCGTCCGAATACGGCGAGTGTCCCAAGCGTCCGAATACGGCGAGTGTCCAAGCGTCCGAATACGGCGAGTGTCCCAAGCGTCCGAATACGGCGAGTGTCCCAAGCGGAATACGGCGAGTGTCCCAAGCGTCCGAATACGGCGAGTGTCCCAAGCGTCCGAATACGGCGAGTGTCCCAAGCGTCCGAATACGGCGAGTGCCCCAAGCGTCCGAATACGGCGAGTGCCCCAAGTGTCCGAATACAGCGAGTGTCCCAAGTGTCCGAATACAGCGGGTGTCCCAAGTGTATTAATACAGTGAGTGTCCCAAGTGTCCTAATACAGCGAGTGTCCCAAGTATCCTAATACAGTGAGTACCCCAAGTATCCTAATACAGCGAGTGTCCTAATACAGCGAGTGTCCCAAGTGTCCTAATACAGCAAGTGTCCCAAGTATATTAATACAGCGAGTGTCCCAAGTGTCCTAATACAGTGAGTGTCCCAAGTATCCTAATACAGCGAGTGTCCCAAGTATCCTAATACAGTGAGTGTCCCAAGTGTCCTAATACAGTGAGTTTTCCAAGTATATTAATACAGTGAGTGTTCCAAGTGTCCTAATACAGTGAGTGTCCCAAGTGTCCTAATACAGTGAGTGTCCCAAGTGTCCTAATACAGCGAGTGTCCCAAGTGTCCTAATACAGCGAGTGTCCTAATACAGCGAGTGTCCCAAGTGTCCTAATACAGCGAGTGTCCCAAGTGTCCTAATACAGCGAGTGTCCCAAGTGTCCCAATACAGCGAGTGTCCCAAGTGTCCCAATACAGCGAGTGTCCCAAGTGTCCCAATACAGCGAGTGTCCCAAGTGTCCCAATACAGCGAGTGTCCCAAGTGTCCCAATACAGCGAGTGTCCCAAGTGTCCCAATACAGCGAGTGTCCCAAGTGTCCCAATACAGCGAGTGTCCCAAGTGTCCTAATACAGCGAGTGTCCCAAGTATCCTAATACAGCGAGTGTCCCAAGTATCCTAATACAGTGAGTTTCCCAAGTATATTAATACAGTGAGTGCCCCAAGTGTCCTAATACAGTGAGTGTCCCAAGTGTCCTAATACAGTGAGTGCCCCAAGTGTCCTAAGTGTCCTAAGTGTCCTAATACAGTGAGTGGTAGCCAGAAGGCTATTGTCTTGCGATCAGGAGGAAGGAGTGATCTTTGTAGCAGTATTTAAGCCATAACTAACCACTACACGAAAGAGGAACATGTGCACTTTCCCTATATATAGTTTGTGTACATTACATTACGATTTGAATTTTTTCTCTATGTTTATGTTTGTATAATGGACTTTTTATATTAAGGATTTGTGTGAATCACACAAAGCATGTGCACTTCAATTATATATTATATTTTATGTTTTTTTCACATTATAGGATATATGCTGGAGTTATTAGTTTTATATTTATTTTTTAAATGTATTTTATTTATGTTTAGACTTTAGAGCCGCACATTTGGTATATCAGGCAGAAAATGCAGCCCTCATATCAAACTCAGGACATGTTTGCTTTAGGTATTCTATTGCTTTATCCATGCAGGCATGATTTAATGCCCCCTCCAAAAACTCCTTTCTTTTGCCCTCTCCCTCCGGCTCCTTGCAGTCTCCAGCTATGGAGGAGCATGCGAGGGCATTGATGTTTGGTGCCTGGTCCAGTGTTATAACATGCAGTAGAAAGAGTCCTCTGAGCACGAACAAATAATTGGCTATCGGAGCCATTTACACTTTTTAGTGGTATGAGGCAGGGATGCCCGCTCTCCCCCAGTCTGTATGCCCTGGAGCCCCTGGCAATTTTGCGGGCCCCTCACTCCTTGCCGCTGTACCAATTTCTGATAACTTTGGAGGGTACTCGGGTATTAGGATCAATTGGGCCAAATCGTTACTTTTCCCCCTGGATGAGGAAGCGATCCCTGGAGCGGCCTCCACCCCCCCTCCCCCTGCGTTGGGTCGAGGCCAAGGAGTTCCACTACATTCAGGTCGTAACCAAGCGCCCCTCAGATTTTGTAGGGAAAAACTTGCTGCCTTTCCGGTCGGCTCTAAGAACTAAATGTTTGGCATGGGCGAATTTGCCTCTTAACATATTGGGTCGCATCAATCTACTTAAAATGGTTATGTTGGCCCAAGTTTAATTACCTATTTAGGAACTGTCCGTTGTGGGTCCCTGTTACCTTCTTTAACCACTTGCTTACTGGGCACTTAAACCCCCCTCCTATCAGACCAATTTTCAGCTTTTAGCATTGATGCACTTTGAATGACAATTGCGCGGTCATACAACACTGTAACCAAATGAAATATTTATCATTTTTTCCCCCAAATAGAGCTTTTCTTTCGGTGGTATTTTATCACCTGTGTGATTTTTATTTTTTGTTTTTTATTTTGTTATAAAATTTTAAAACAGGTAATTTTTGTCCATCATTGATGTACGCTGATGAGGCGGCAGTGATAGGCACCGATAGGTGTCAGTGATGGGCACTGATAGGCAGCAATTCTATGTGGCACTGATTGGTACCATTGGTGGGTATTGATAGGTGGCACTTGTGGGCATAGATAGGTGGCACTTGTGGGCATAGATAGGTGGCACTTGTGGGCATAGATAGGTGGCACTTGTGGGCACTTTCAGGTTCCAATTATGAGGCATAATTGCCTCTTCCGTTTCGGGACCGATGTCGCTTTAAGCTGAGCCGATGATCGGCTTTTTTTTTCCTACTCCGCTGTCAGCGTGAGGAGAAAAAAAAAAAACTATCACTGAGCTTTTGTTTTGATCATGTGATCAGCTGTCATTGGCTGATAGCTGATCACATGGTAAGGGGCCAGGACCAGGCCATAGCGTGGATGTCAGATGGGTAAAGATATTGACAAATGTATAGGCTCTTAATTGGAATGGAGCAGTCTCCAGGTTGGCCCGGTCCACATTGTGGCTGCCTGCTCACCTGGGTTGACTAGCCCACCCCTATTTTCAAGACTACTACTGGGCAGCAGTTCTAGTAATAGTTCAGTGATGGTTTCAGGGATCTAAATCCAACACGGTGGTCTGTCTGGAGGTGAGCTGCTTGGGCTCACTGGTTGGGCTCTGCAGCTTTGCCTACAGGGCACCAGAGGCATACGAGACGACACCAGGGCGACATGGCGGGTGTGGACCACTGCCCGGCGGTGCTTTAAGCGCCTGGATCAGTGGTCACCAGCACAACCCTTAGGGGGAAATCCCACCCTACTACATTTCCGCACCATCCCAGACCCCCCAGATATGGGCCAGACATGGCGTTACAACTCTGGGCCAAATTATGCCCCAGGGCACTCTACTGCAATTCACAGACCTGAGGGCGAAATACGACATACCCAGATGGATGAAGTTCCGACACTTACAACTAAAACATGCAGCCAGGGGCCAGTTTCCATGTTTACTCTGCCTCCAGGCTGACCCCATAGAGGAACTTTTGGTCCCGGGAGACCTAACTAAACCCTTATCCACCCTGTATGGTGCACTACTGAGCACTGACTCCCCCAAGTTAGAGAAATTATGAGAATCATGGCAAAGTGACATACCCTCACTGGACAGGGAGTGCTGGGTGGACTGCTTGGACTATGGCTCCAAACTAGTTATCTCCTCTAACGATAAACTCATTCAAGTAAAATTGTTACACAGGATATATTACAAACCCCAAAAACTTCACCGAATATTCCCGGACAGAAACCCTGAGTGTCCTAGATGTAAATCACACATAGGAAAGTTTTTCCATATGTTCTGGGACTGTCCCATCATTTCGGCCTACTGGACGAAGGTATTTGGGGAAATAAACTCTAGACTGCAAGTGCCCCTTCCAATGCTACCCGAGTTGGCCCTGCTAGGGATTCATGAGGATGAACAGCGCTCTTACCATTCCAAACTTCTGATTTCATACCTTTTACTTTACGCAACTCCTTAAGTGGATCATGCCTACCCCCCTCTCTCTCCTCCTGGAACGCACAGATTGGAACTGCCCTACCTATGTATAGGATTACATACATTAATAGGGGTTCTCAGTGGAAATACAATAAGGTGTGGGCCCCCTGGATCTCCGACTAGTATCCTACAGAAGAAGACTTCCCATCTTAGCATAAATACTATGTCAGTCTGAACTGTTAGATAATTATTTGGTTTAAAACTCCTGAGTTTTTTTGGATCTCGCGATTGTAAGCTTTTGCTGCATGTATTGATGTACGTGGCTTCTTGACCTGTGTGTGCACATATGTACTCCCCATACAATGTTCTGTATTGTACCAATGGATATGCTGTTTAATTCACCTATATGACAACAATAAGGCACCTTTAAAAAAAAAAAAAAAAAAAGTCCTCAGACTAGGATTTGGCCTTTTCTTTGTTCCTAGCAGCTGATTGGATCATATGAGACGAAAGACATGTTAGTATGAGCTGCTGCGGAGGAGACATTAAAGCAAACCTTGGATGGGCAAAAAGCACAGCTTTGCTTAAAGCTGGACTCCAGCCTTAAAATTGGTCTAACACAACAGTACAGGCTCTTCTGTATGAAAGGCTTTGCAGAATCAGTGGCAGATTTAGTTTTTGCAAGCTTACCAGGTACCCTGCAAGAAATCTGCATCCTCATATGTATTTCCCTCCATGCTTTAAAAACTGACAACTGAGAACATTTAGGTTGTTTTTTTCCCCCTACAATTACATGCATCTTCCCAATGTAGTATCAAGGCAAAAAAACATTTGACAAAATTAAATGACGGGGGGGGGGGGCTCATTACTGGCTTCACTGCTTGGAGCTGGCTGTGCCTAGTAGAATGTGGACAGAGCTAAACCCATCATAGATATAGGGTGCACTGACTATACAAGGTTTTCCGTGGAAGTCAAAGACTTCAGTTCATACATAACTAGCTTTATAACTAGAATGCTGCCTGAATAATTACACAAAATAGAAGCACTTAGAATCATATTTACATGTATTTTATGTTCTATGCGTGAGAGGTACTTTGTTACCGTATATACTCGAGTATAGGCCGACCCGAATATAAGCCGAGGCCCCCAATTTACCCCCAAAAAAACTGGCAAACTTATTGACTCGTGTATAAGCCGAGGGTGAGACATGCCTGTCCATCCCTGTGTGTGTGTCCGTCCATCCCTGTGTGTCCGTCCATCCCTGTGTGTCCGTCCATCCCTGTGTGTCCGTCCATCCCTGTGTGTCCGTCCATCCATCCCTGTGTGTGTGTGTGTCCATCCATCCATCCATCCATCCCTGTGTGTGTGTGTCTCCATCCATCCATCCCTGTGTGTGTGTGTCTCCATCCATCCATCCATCCATCCCTGTGTGTGTGTGTCTCCATCCATCCATCCATCCATCCCTGTGTGTGTCTCCATCCATGTGTGTGTGTGTGTGTGTGTGTGTGTGTGTGTCCAGCCTACCTTTGTCCCGAGCCTCCGTCCCGTGCCTTGCCTCCTTGCCTCCGTCCCGTGCCGTGCCTTGCCTCCTTGCATCCGTCCCGTGCCGTGCCTTGCCTCCTTGCATCCGTCCCGTGTCGTGTCGTGCCTTGCCTTGCCCCCGTCCCGTCCCGTCCCGTGCCGTGCCGTCCCGTGCCCTCTTCGTCGGCGGCCATTGTAAAGTTCAAAAGCTGCGCCGCCGCCTTCGCCTGTGATAGGCGGAACACTGAATTTCCCAGCAGCCTGTGTTCCGCCTATCACAGACGTCGTATCATCCTCGTCCGTAGTACGAGGATGATACGATGTCCGTGATAGGCGGAACACAGGCTGCTGGGAAATTCAGTGTTCCGCCTATCACAGGCGAAGGCGGAGCCGGAGGCGCGGCTTTTGAATAGAATGGCCGCTGTCTGTCTGCTCGACACGCTGATCGAGCGGGCAGACAGCGATGACTCGAGTATAAGCCGAGGGGGGCACTTTCAGCCTCAAAAAAGAGGCTGAAAATCTCGGCTTATACTCGAGTATATACGGTATATGCTATGCTACATTGCTATTATGATCACAGCTTCTCTTTAAGTGTCTGTCATCTATGCAGTTTTACTAAAAGGTTTACTTTTTTCCCATTGTTGAAAAAAAATGTTTTTCATCGTTTGTTACATTTCAGGGTTACTGATCTCCTCTAGTCCCTTTTGGTCTACATGACATTTCTTAAGATGCAGTTCCTTATGGTGACTGACAACAAAGGACAATATCTACATAAAAGCTGTTAAGATGTGACAACTCAGGAAAACAGTTGGGAGACACCAACGGCGCATTTTCAACTGTAACAGGAAGTGTCTAAACACTAAGGGGGTTATTTACAGAAGGCAAATCCACTTTGCACTGAAAGTGCAATCGCTCTAAATCTAAGGGGTAGATCTGGAATGAGTGGAAGCTCTGCTGATTTTATCATCCAATCATGTGCAAGCTAAAATGCTGCTTTTTCCTTTCCTTGCACGTCCCCCTCTGATCTTCAGTAAGTTTACTTACAAGTGCACTTTCAGTGCAAAGTGTATTTTCCTTTAATAAATAACCCCCTTAGTGTAGACCTTAGTGAATTTGTAGCTAACAATTTTACAATAATTTTAAGATCCATGTTTAGAAGGGCTATAGGGCAATAGGAGGCACAGTAGAGCAGATCTTTGTCTGTTTTTTGTAATACCACATGGGTTTCGTAGAAGGGGGGGGGAATTCCCCCATGCAAGCACTCTCTATACAGCTTCAAAAGTCTGGGCGTTAGATGCTCAGAGTAATGTATATACAACTCAGCTGGTAGCCCATCCAGGCCAGTGATTTGCCATTTATAAAGGAGTTGATGACAACCTCCTCCTCCGTGAAGGGGGCAGAAAGTATGGGCATCAGAAGCTGGTCTAGAAGAGAGTAAATATGTCTCTCTTTGTATGGGGGTATATGAGAATACAGAATGCCTGGAGAATCTCCCATCTTGCCACAGCCCAAGGTGGTAGAATAAATGCAAGGTATAACTGTGTGCAACTTATTTTTTGCAGTGAAGAGAGATATTCATTTTCCATTCTTGTCAAGATGGCATTCACTCTTAATGGCACCCCAAACACAGCAGCAGATGTGCAGTTTGATTTTCCCAAAGGGATTTATTGACCTGTTCCAATTCATCTTAGATATGTTAAAAAAAACACATTATTTTGAGATTGCTTGAATTAACATTGCTCATAATACGACTAAGGTTTAAAATGTGAAGTTTCCAGAACTGACTCAAGCCTTCTGTGAAGAGAAATAAAATACTGAATAATGTAAGATCTTGCTATTTATAGAGAGCACTGATTCTTGGGTCTATAAAAGACAACCTGCCTCATTCCTCCATATGAGACACGTTGTACTGAAGTCTCCATATGACTGACAGCTACTAAACAGTTGTTACAAAATGGAAATTGCATAGTTCAAAAACATTTTGTTCTATTTACATGATATAGCAGTTCAGCTGACAGTATCTGTTCTAAAAAAAAAATAAAAAATAAAAAATAAAAACTAGGTAAGCCAACACATCTGATATCTCCAATTACAGCACTCAAGAAAATCCCTCTCGAAGTGCTCACTAGGTCAGGGGTAGGCAACCTCGGCCCTCCAGATGTTTTGAAACTACAAGTCCCATGAGACATTGCAAGACCCTGACAATCACAGGCAGAGGCATGATGGGATTTGTAGTTTCACCACAGCTGGAGTGTCAAGGTTGCCTACCCCTGCACTAGGTGATTAAGGCTGCTTTCACACTGCAGCGGGAGCGGCGTCGGCGGTAAAGTGCCGCTATTTTTAGCGGCGCTTTACCGTCGTTTCAGCGGTGGTCTGCGGGCGCTAGCGGGGTGGTTTTAACCCCCGCTAGCGGCCGAAAAAGGGTTAAACCCGCCCGCAAAGCGCCGCTGCAGCGGCGCTTTGCCGGCGGTATTGCCGCGGTGTCCCATTGATTTCAATGGGTAGGAGCGGTTTTGGAGCGGTGAATACACCGCTCCTTCACCGCTCCAAAGATGCGGCTAGCAGGACTTTTTTCACCGTCCTGCCAGCGCATCGCTCCAGTGTGAAAGCCCTCCGGCTTTCACACTGGAGAGAAAGGGGCCGGTTTTTTTCAGGCGCTACTTTTAGCGCTGTAACGCCTGAATACCGCCCCAGTGTGAAAGCAGCCAAAGAGAAACAGCTGGAAGTATAAAATGCAGGCAATACCTGCAATAGCCTCTAGAACCCTCCTTACAACTGATTGCTAGCTCCAACATTGACATTGTTTCATATCAACAGCAAGGGTTGTTTTTTGTTTTTGTTTTTTTGGGACGAGAGTGCCTTTTTGAAAGATAAAGGTCTTTGATTCACTTTAGATGGGATTTCCATTGAAGTAAATGGAGGCCATGCTGCACAGACATAGGTATTCCTCCGCAGAAACCTTTAGATTTCAGGTCACACAAGCTGCTCAGTGAAGATTTTAGAAGGATAGGGCTGCAAGGAATTAAGATTTATATAACTATCCTGATGGAGGGGAGGTGGCAGAAAAGAATAATGTAAATGCTCCAAGTTTTACTTGGCACCTGCAGTAACACTTCCCTGTAATCTTCCACTAAAGCTGGCCATACACATATAGAAGTTCGGCCCTTCGCAGTGCGAATAATTATTCGTCGCACAATAGTGACCTGTCCCACTAACTGGTAGATAGGTCAACAACAACATATAGAATTCCGGTTTACCTATATTGCGAGGACATGCGTAATACAAGACAGGGGAATTTTTTAGTTTTGAATATAACATACAGATATACACTTTGGTTGCAATTGTAAAAGTTTTTGCTTTTGGATCCAATGTTTGCCGGGCCTACTGTCGAAATCGTCAGTAAAGTGCAGTCCACTATATGCATGAATGTCAAACAATCTTTACGATAACTACCAGTTTTGGCCAAAATTCTATACATGTATGGGCAGTTTAACAGATTAGCCCCGCTCCAATCTGTAAAAATTATGACATCTAGCTCACATACCTCTCCATAGACACTCATTCTGCTCCTCATTGTCTATCCCTATCTTTTCAAAGATACAATTCAAAATCCATTTTTTTCTAACTTAAATCCCTCTAACTGCGTATATCTCTCTTCTCCTCCATGCATTTCCACTCTTTTGATACATTAAAGACACTAATTACTTTCTTCATTGGTCACCACTTCCAAACTATACAGCACACTTCTTTTAGGGCTTGTTAACACCACATGCAGTCCAGCGCATTTTTTTCTGCATCAAAAACGCATGGAAGGTAGGTTATATGGTTTTCAATGGCCTTGTTCACACCAGTGCTTGCAGTTCCAGAAAAAAAGTAGAACATGCTGCATCTATCCTGCACTGAAATGCTGTAAAACGCATCAAAAATGCACTGAAAAGCACCGGAATGCATCTAAACTCACTAGAACACACGTCCTTATTTAAGGTTATGAAAAAAAGAGGGGGGGGGGGGGAATGCACTGGACTGCATCAAAAACGCACCAAAAATGCTCTGGAATGCATCAAAAACACGCATGCATAAAAACATCTGGAACGCATCCGCACTGCGTTTCTATGGTGTAAAGCTGCCTTTATAGTGCTGGCATTCTGTAGCATTTACTTTTGTATGCTCACAGGATTTTACCATCACTTCAACTGTAAAAAACAACATTTTAAGATTTACAGCAACTTTCTTCCAAATGTATCTCTCCTTTTTATGGCATTGTGTATGTTTCCCTACTCTTTATGGATTGTACGCTGTTCTGTGCAAATGGGGCTTTTCAAGTCCCAGCATTTTTCGTCCTATTTATAAAAAACTAATTTCATGTTTTGTTTACCAGTCCTCCACCAGTGGAAGGAAAACTTTTTTTGTACATGCCCGCATAAATGGCATTTGAGAAAATGGTGTACATATTTCAGTACTCCATGTCTCTGCCTGTATGCTATTAATATAGCTCTGTTTAGTGGAAAGAAAAAGGACAAATGGCTGCACACCCATACAGTGCAATGTCACTGTAACCTTACCAACCTTTGCCTGTCCGTGCCTGGATGTTTTTATCTATTTTTGATATTAATAAGGTAGACATTGTACTGAATGAATGTGCAGCCATTTGTCCTTTCTTTCCACTTGATTTCTGATAGCAGTGGCAGGGCGTGCACCCCATCGTTTGCACCATGCTTTGTGAATTATGGTCTGTGTGATTCACCTGTGAGCAGCGGTATCCTATGCCGGCCATACATGGTTCGAATTTCGAAATAATTTTCTTTCGAAAATCATATCTAAGAATTTCCGTACGAATTTCGCACCATTAGTCAGCTGCATCGACTGCCGATTTTCGTGCAGCAATCAAATTTGAGGAATTGGACATGTTGGAAACTTTTTGAAAAACAAACGATTTTCGAATCAATGATGGGAGAATCGTGCGAGAAATGTAATAAGAAAAAAAATGCGCATGTGCAAGTAAAGAAAATTTATGGAGAGAAAAGAAGGTTCCCGGCAATGAAAATTCTTTTCTGTAGCAACATGAGGTGAAATTGAAGGCTTGGTCAGCCGAATTTTGAAAATCAATGGTGGCACCATCGGATCACAAAAAAAAAAAAAAAAAAAAACGAACTTTCTGATTTTGAAAAGAAAATTTTTCGAAATTCGACCATGTATGGCCTGCACCTCTATAGCTCTGTTTAGCCTCATGTTGTATACTCCTGCCAAAGATGGTTGTGCATAAATGAATAATAATGAACACTGTGCAGTTATAATTAACACACCCTTCATTTCTATTCTGTTCACTTATTTGCTTTATAGTAGAATCCATCTTAAAAAAGGCTCTCTCTCGAGTTCCACTTAAACACTTTGCATAATAAAAAAAGATTGTCATTTTACAAAAAAAAGTTTCCTAAATGGCACACAAACCAACCCCAGTAAAAAAAAAAACGATATTATCACAATAATTTAATACTATTATAAAGGTTATTTTTTTTAAATAACGTAATACTTACCTGCTCTGTACAATAGTTTTGCACATAGTAGCCTTGATCCTCTTCTTCTGGGGTCCCCCCCCCCCACGGGCGATCCTGGCTCCTCCCCTCTTCTGAGTGCCCCCATAGCAAGCCGTTTAAAAATCTAAGGCCCGGGCCTATTTTTCAGACTTGGTGTTTACAAGTTAAAATCATTTTTTTTCGATAGAAAATTACTTAGAACCCCCAAACATTATATATGTTCGTTCCTCTTCCTCCTGCTCTCTACCTCCCTCATCACCTCCTCCCATACTCGCCTCCAGGACTTTTCCAAAGCCTCCCCAATCCTATGGAATGCCCTACCCCAATCTGTCCGCTTATCTCCTACTTTATTAGCTTTTAGACGATCCCTGAAAACCCTTCTCTTCAGAGAAGCCTACCCCACCCACACCTAACTGTATTTTCATTTTCTCCATCAGCTTATCCCCCCACAGTTAATACCTTTTGTTTCAACTTGACCCTCCCTTCTAGATTGTAAGCTCTAACGAGCAGAGCCCTCTGATCCCTCCTGTATTGATTTGTATTGTAAGTGTACTGTCTGCCCTCATATTGTAAAGCGCTGCGCAAACTGTTGGCGCTATATAAATCCTGAATAATAATAATAATAATATATATTTTTTCAGACACCCTAGAGAATAAAATGGAGGTCATTTCAATATTTTATGTCACACCAGATTTGTGCAGCGGTCTTACAATTAAAAAATAAAAAAATAAAAAAAAAACGACTTAAAAAAAAATAAGACAACAGTAAAGTTAGACCAATTTTTTTTTATATTGTGAAAGATGATGTTACGGCGAGTAAATTTATACCCAACATGTCATGCAAAATTGCGCCCACTTGTGGAATGGCAACAAATTTTTACCCCTAAAAATCTCCATAGGAGAGTGGGTCACTTTTATTTCTATTACAGGGAATGTAAACATCCCTTGTAATAGAAAAAAAGCATGACAGGACCTCTTAAATGTGAGATCGGGGGTCAAAAAGATCCCAGATCTCATATTTACACTAAAATGCAATAAATAAATAAAAAAAAAAAGGTATTTTTTTATTTTTGCAATAAAATGTTTTTCTCCCTTTAAGACTGAGGGGTGGAAGTAACGTTTGATATATATTTGCCCTCCAATGTTATGGAGCCCAGCAGGGGCCATCTTTCCCTCACTTGGCATCCAGCCTGTAAGGGAAGAGTATCGATCAGAAGTATAAAATAATATCTATGCTTAGTGAAAATTAAACAAACAGCTGAACACTATAACCCCGATATTGGGCACCAAAACGAAATGTGAAAATATAAAGTGCAGCGCTAAAAATTATAGAATTCTAAATGATACAAATATGTACATAGCATATAATAGTGCAAAAGTAGCTGTAACTACTCAACAGTAATAATTTCATGTGTGGCCAACACAATACATAAATACACATGTTATGCTGTAAAGTGCAGTGCCAAATAAAAGGACCCGATCGTCTCCACCGCTATCGACGGCTACGGTAAGCGGCGGAGATGACCAGTGTGCGGCGGTAGGGGCCATCTCCTGCCCCCCATAAAATTGATCTTGCGGCGAATCCGCCTCAGAGACCACATTTATCTGAAAGAGAACAGTCCACATTTGAAGAGGATACTGGGGCTATGGCAGCTAGCTGCTGCCATAACAATGGTATTCCTCTTCAAACAACCGACATACAAGGCAGTCCTTATGTAGTTAAAATGAAGGCACTTATGCGGGCTTGATCCTGAGCTGCACTCTGTGTCTATGAGACACACAGAGCGCAGGTCAGCCCTCCCCTTGCTCTCTCCTCACAGGCTGTGAATGACAGCAGGAGAAGCCAATGGCTTCCACTGCTGCCTCCATGTCCAGTGAGGAGGGAGAGAGTCACTGATCTTGGGCACAATGCTGGATTGAGATTGGGCTCAGAGGAGTACAAGTGGGGGCAGAGCTGCGCACACAATTTTGGTTACCATAATGCATAGAATGAATTAAGGTAAAAAGCCTTCTACATTTACAACCACTTTAAACAGACAAAATAAAATCCTATTTCATTCTTGTACTCAAAGAAGACATGCATTGACATCTATAACCTATACATATTGCTTTTGGAACTGTATTATTTCTAGTAGTAACAGTTTTGGCCTGAAAGCAAAAGGAGATACTTCAAAAACAGATTAGGCAACAACAGCTTGAACTCAATTACTAAACCAACAGGATTTGAATTGTGTGTTTGGTACAGGCGCCTGCAATTACTTTACAAGTGCATAAATCTCTGACATTACAGGAGCTTTCAAAAGAGAACTTTCTAAATGGGTCAAGGCCGACATCCCTGCTGCACATCATAAACTGTTGAAACACTGAGGGGTCCTGGCATGGGCACATACAGCAAGAGCTTCATGCTGTCCAGACACACTCCATCGCGGCTAATAACAAACTTAATTAAAATCTAGCTCAATGAAACCATCCGGTTTACTTTTCAGGACATGTAGGAAAATAGGCTAAAGTCTGTTTAGGGCTTACATAAGTATTATATTACCAGTGACAAACTCCTTTTGTAACTTTGCTCTAAAAGAAAAAATAGGCAAAAATGTTAACAGGAAGTCGTGAACAAGCAAAAATCTCCTTTGTTCTTCAATTTATTTATAGCATGACAACAAAAGGCTAAACCTAAAAATAAGCTCACTCTTGGAAAAGCCATTATGACATACAAAAGGAAAATATATTCACAAAGTATACAAAAACATATTTGTCTTCACTTTTCTGGATGCATGTTGATTTCATTCTTCAAAGATTGCTAGAAAGGATTTCTGAGACTTTCTGGTCTACAAAGCCACCATCGATGTAATACAAAACTCATCCGAATCTACACCTCTCAAAATCATGTCCACTGTTTATCAGACTATCCTTTTTCAGTTGCCAAAGGTTCAGATACTTATATCAAAAAGAAGTTAATCTGCAGATATACAGGACTGTGCAAAATTTTTCAGCATGTGTGAAGAAATGCTGTAAAATAACAATGCTTTCAGAAATATATATTCTAATTGTTTGTTTTTTAATCAATTTCATCACGTTAAAATAGGCAACATGAGGAGTAAACACTTGCACATGTTTTTTGAAAAAACTATGGCAGCTAGTTTGTTACAAACATCTTGGGGAACTGCAGATCTTCTGTCTCTTCATGTAATCCTAGACAGACACGATGTTGAGATCAGGGCTCTGTAGGGGCTAAACCATTACTTCCAGGACTTCTTGTTCTACGTTATATTGAATAGAATACACTCAATGACATTGGCTGTATGTTTGGGGTCATATTCTGCTGCAGAATAAATTTGCGGCCAATCACACACCTTCTAAGGCTAAGCGACTCAACTCTGCCCGAAAAACAGAAACTGGGGTGCAGAAAAAATGGCAGCTGGTGCTCTGAACAAAAAAGTCTAAATTTGAAATATTTGGCTGTAGCAGGAGGAAGTTTATTTTCTGAAGGGCTGGAAAGCAGTACAATAATGAGTGTCAGCAGGCAACAGTGAAGCATGGTGGAGGTTTCTTGAACGTTTGGGGCTTCATTTTGGCAAATGGATTTGGAGATTTGGTCAGGATCAATGGTGTCCTAAATGCTGAGAGATACAGGAAGATATTTAACCATCATGCCCTACCATCAGGGAGGTATTTGATTGGCCTACAATTTATTCTACAGCAGGGGCAATGACCCCATACCTAGAGCCAATGTAATTAAGAACTATTTTCAGTGTAAAGAACAAGAAATGCAGGCAAACAGCTAAAAAATATACAAAATAAATAAAATGACATACAAATAAGTAGGTTATTTCCATATTGAATCTTTATTGAAATCACTTCACAGATACAACCAAAATATAAATGAAGAGATCCAGTATGTACACCCATCAAGAAAACAGACCAAAAAAATTGTTATCTTCAACTGCAGAAATGTGTGCAGTCCAAGGAAGCGAAGGTCAACTAAGGTGAAATAGACAAAACAAACTCAAAATATCCAGGTTCCACAAAAGATTTGTTCTGTCCTTGAAAGGTCTTCCAGACCCGCTCTTAACAGTTCCTTTTCTTCCCCTATGCAATTCAATAAAGATCCTTGTTGCCCACCAAGAGGCTACGTACATCGCCTTGCAAAAGTATTCACACCCCCCCCCCCCCCCCCCCCACCTTGGCATTTTTCAAGGTTTGTTGCCTCACAACCTGGAATTAACATGCATTGAGGATTTGCATCATTTAATTTACAGAACAGGCCCACAACTTTGAAGATTTTTTTTTATTGTGAAGCAAACAACAAATAGGACAAAACAGAAAAAGTCACTGTGCATAACATTCCATCCCCCTAAAGTCAATACTTTGTAGAGCATCTTTTGCGGCTATCACAGCTCCAAGTCACTTTGGATAAGTCTCTATGAGCTTGCCACATCTTACCACTGGGATTTTTGCTCATTCCTCCTTGCAAAACTTGTTCAGCTCCATCAAGTTGGATGGTTTGCGCTTGTAAACAGCAATCTTTAAGTCTGACCAAAGATTTTCTATTGGATTGAGGTATGGGCTTGGACACATTTACATGTTTCCCCTTAAACCACTCAAGTGTTGCTTTAGCAGTGTGTTTGGGGTCATTGTCCTGCTAGAAGGTAAACCTCTGTCCTAGCCTCAAATCACAGAGTGGTACAGGTTTTGCTCACAAATATCACTGTATTTAGCACCATCCATCTTTCCCTCAACGCTGACCAGTTTCCCAGTCCCGACTGCTGAAAAAAAATCCCCGCATGATGCTGCTACCACCATGATGGTGTTCTTTGGGTGATGTGATGGGTTGGGTTTGCGCCAGACATAGCGTTTTTCTTTGATGGCCAAAAATTTCAATTTTTGTCTCATCAGACCAGAGCACCTTCCTCCATACAATTTGGAAGTCTCCATTCCTTTTCACAAACTCAAAACGTGCCGTTTTGTTTTTTGCTGAAAGTAATGGCTTTCTTCTGGCCACTCTGCCATAAAGCCAACTCTATGGAGCATACGACTTATTGTCGTCCTATGTACAGATACTCCAGTCTCTGCTGTGGAACTCAGCAGCTCCTCCAGGGTTACCTTAGATCTCTGTGCTGCCTCTCTGATTAAAGCCCTCCTTGCCCGGTCCGTGAGTTTTGGTGTGCGGCCATCTCTTGGCAGGTTTGCTGTTGTGCCATGTTCTTTCCATTTGGTTATGATGGATTTGATGGTGCTCCTAGGGATCATCAAAGATTTGGATATTTTTTTATAACCTAACTCTGACTTGTACTTCTCATCAACATTAGCCCTTACTTGTTTGTGTAGTGGTGTCTCTTGCTTAGGTGTTGCAGCCTCAGGGGCCTTTAAAAAAAGGTGTGTATATGTAATGACAATTTGCACACAGGTGGACATGATTTTTCACAAATTATGTGAATTCTGAAGGTAATTGGTTGCACCAGAGCTTTTTATGGGCTTCATAAAGGGGGTGAATACATACGCACATGCCAATTATTTTTTAATGTCTGAAAAATAGTTTTATGCATATATATTTTTTTCTAATTTTACTTCACCAACTTAAACTATTGTGTTCTGATCTTGAGAGTCTAGGGGAAAAGCAATAAGAAAAAAAAGGAGGGGATTTGAGAAGGGAAGGAAGGAGGGGGTAGGGAGAAAGAGGAGGATCCCCCATCTTCGGTCTTCTCCTCAAGGCCCAGAACACAGTCAAAGCAGAAATCGCTTGCAACCATTAGCAAGAGTTGAGCTGCTTCAAGATACATTGGAGAGCAATCCAAAAAATAGAACCATATGTGGCTTCAATGGACAGTCAAGCATAAGTTACCAAGTTTCGATAAGAGGGTGCCTCTGCAAAGTGCATCCAACAGGCCCAGGTTTGTGCGAATTTAGTCATTTTATACTGTGACAAATGTATTAGCTCCTCCATTTTCACATACAGGCTACTCACTGAAGCCATTCAGAAATTTATATACAGGAACAAAAAGTCTAGCTGCATTGATCATGTGCATTGCCATGGCTTTATGATAGAGAAGAGTGGCAATTGAGTAGAGTAAAAGGAATTGAGCTGGTGTAAAATCCAAGTGAAGAGAATAGACGTGTACTGTGATAGCATGTGCTTCTTTCCAGACTGAAAAACTGTTGGTGTCACGATGAGGTGTCAGGCTTGAAGATCAGTTGCTATAGCAGTTGCAGGACCATCACTGACCAGAAGGATAGGTATACAGGCAGTTGCCCTGGCAGATGACATAGGCTCACCTAAGGTGCGGAGTCTAAGTACTAACCGGTGTTCACCAGAGCTCCTGATGGTGGACATGGATTTAGCTGAATGTTAGTACCAAGTTGCAGTCCTCAGGTTTGCCCCACAAGGGTGTGAGAAAGCCAGGGTCCAGTAGCAGATGAGCAGATAAGGAACAGCCAGCAGTGGGTTCCGTAAACAAGCCAAAAGGTTGGTAACAAGTAGTTGCAGGTTGGGAGCAGGCAGTAGTCAAGGAACATGACAAGGGTCGTCACAAGTAGTAGCAAAATACAGACAGCATCGGGGAAGACAAGAGCAAGGCACTGGCTAGGAAGGCACAATAACCTGGCAAAAAGGAAGTGCGGAGACAAGGTTTATATAGGAAGATCAAGGAAGGAGCAAGGAGTTCAAGGTTGAACAGCAATCAAGACACAAGGCAGGGTTGTCCAATGGATCAGGTAGGATTGTGCAATAGATCAGGCAGGTATCTGTCCAGCATCCCAGATAGCTCAGTGGGAAGAGTCAACGCCAGACACAGAAGAGGACCCAGGTTCAAGCCCAGGTTCTGACAGTTGGATAGCACAGCAAAACTACCATATGTGCAGCAGAGTGCATTCATCCACCCCACAGTGCCAACAGTGATCCGATATGGCCGTAAAGATTTTATGTAGGACTGTGGCTATCTTGTACCAACGGTCTTTAATCTTAAAACCGTTCTCTTGAATAGGGACATTTTGAAAGCCTTTATGAACGTAGGTATTGACTGTCCCCCTGATCCTCTTCAGTCTGCTCCAGTCCCAGTTCCCTTTTTCAGGCAACCCAGTCAATGCCTTCCTTGGCATGATGCTCCTCAAATTGGAGTACATAAAGTGACAAGATCAAATGTCTCTGCGACAAATTCCTCATGTGGATCGACTCAAAGGGAGTCGAGGGACAATGTGCATTGACAATTAAATGTTTTATCTGAATGTATGGGCAGGAAGGGAAGGAAGGCTGCAAACTCCTCCAGCCTTATAAACCGTTCCCTACTAAAAATCTGGTTTGCCACAAGTTATTTGTGCAGCCATTCCACAGTTGAAATAGAAGCAGACATCCCAGCAGGGAACTCCAGGTTCAGGCAAAGCAGGGTGAGAGGTTGATAAAAAAGAATGCCTTTGATGGGTGTGTCAGTAAAGATCTCTCAAGCTGCTTCAGTGGAATCCAAGAGAGAGACCTCAATGGGGCTGTAGCAAAGGCTTGCTTCAGCCCCACCCACACCTTAAGGTGCTCATGAAGCCTAAAATTAACCACCCTGGTCAGTTTGATCGCCCAATAATATATCAGAAGATCTGGAAGGCCTATGCCCCCTTTACTTTTGGGTAAGACCAGACGATCTCAGCTGATTGTCAGCATTGCTCCAAAATGTCTACATGTTGTTTTGTAATAGGAAAAGAAAGCTGGGGGTAAGTGAATCAGAATGGTGTTAGGTTTGTAGAGTATTCATAACAAAATTGTAATTTCTAAGATAAATGCCCTAGCAAACCACAAAAATCAGCCTATTCCATTGTTGGAGATCTCTTTGTAACCTAGTCAGTTCGGGGAGGAAATTTCTGTCATAAAGTTCTGAAAGACTTGCCTATCCTAACCTATCATCTAGTTACCTCCCCAGGTGGGTGGGACACATTGAGTGCAAAGGATCTTGTATAGCTGACTTTAAGGTTCGAGACCCTACAGAAATCTTCCAGATCTCAAATCAAATTTGGGATGGATATGTGCGGCTCTGATGAGAAGAGAAGGGCATCATCTATGAATGACACTACCTTGTATTCTCTATCATTTACTGATATGCCCTTAATGTCCTGGTTCGCCCTCAAGTGTCAAAGGAAGGATTATAAAGTCAACACATAAATAAGTGGTGACAGTGGGCAGTCCTGTCTAGTACCATTTCTTATTTGGAAGGCATTCAAAAGGTGGTCACAAATGAGCTGTTTTACCTACTAAAAGATTTAAATTCTGTCCATGCAGTGCTTAGATTTACCCAACATTTCACTTCTGCAGTCATGCAATACACTTAGACCATATCCATGCTATCAGCCTGTGACTGAACAGCAAAGGAGGAGCATCAGAATGATTAGCTCATCTCTCTTGCATTGTCTCCTTTTGTCAGCACCAAGTGAATGGCTCCTTGTGCCCAAGCCAATTTTCAGCGCTGTAGCAATTTGAATGACAATTGCGAGGACATGCTACACTGTACCCAAACAAATTTTTTATAATTTTGTTCCCACAAATAGAGCTTTTTTTGGGTGGTATTTGATCATCTTTGTGATTTTTATTTTTTGCGCAACAAATAAAAAAACGCTGAATTTTTTTTTTAAAAACAAGTTTTTCTTTGTTTCTGTTAAAATTTTTTGGAAATAAGTACGTTTTTTCTTCTTCAATGGCAGGCACTGATATGGCTACACTGACGGGTACTGATGGGCACCAATGAGGTGGTACTGATGGGCACCGATAGGCGGCACTGATGGACACTGATAGGTGGCACTGGTATGTAGCACTGATGACACTGATGGGTGACATTGCTGGGCATCACTGTTTTTAATTTGCTACATGATGGTGCTAGTCAGTGCCCATTTGTGGGCACTGTCTGGCACAGATTGGGCATCATTTGCACATGTGGATGGCCATGGGGTACATACCTGGCCATCCACATGTTGCCCACTTCCCTGGTGGTCCAGGCGGCTTCCCTGGTGGTCTAGTGTGGGCATCTGAGGGGGGCTGCGCTGATAATCAGCGCAAACCCCCCATCAGGAGAGCCACCAATCGGCTCTCCTCTACTTGCGTCTGTGAAGAAAAGCCGATCACCAGCTTTTCATGTTTACATTGTGATCAGCCATGATTGGACACAACTGATCAGGTGGCAAGGAGCCTCCACCGGAGGCTCTTCACCGAGATCAGTGTAGCGGTGTGTCAGACTGACACACTGCTCCACCGATATGCGTGCCCCCACAGGTGCGCAGCGGCATGTTATCCTGAAGGACGTCATATGACACCCAGTCAGGATAACAGAACCACTTCCCGGACGTCAATTTGCTATTGACCGGGCGGGAAGTGGTTAAACCTTTATCCCAAAATGTGTGCCCTGTGCTCCTTCATCCTCAGTGGGTGCAATCTAATAGAGGGGGTGTGTTAATGGCCAGATCATCAGGTGAAAACATTGAATTATTGGTAAGCTTCAATATATTAAATTTTTGGTTTTAACACCACTTTAAGGCTCCTTACAGATGAAGTGGGGTATATTCTAATCAGCAGAGCATCCATTTGCAGATCCCCTGCATAACTGGAGCTGAGCGCGACAGATGTTAATGTTTTGACATCTGTGCCCATTCAGTTTGTGTCCAACAGACTCAGGTGGACCCTTGACAGCTCTATGGCCTGTCCGTAAGGCTACCTCCGACCTGTCATGTTTAGGTCTGAAAAACAGAAAAGGATATGTCATTTTTGTGCAGAATTTTAAATCATGATAAGTCTGGTAACTATTTACTTGATGCAACATCATTGCCAGGTCAGGTCGGAAGTGCACCGCTAAGATAGTGGACCCTAGGACTGACTGCTGCGGCTAGTACCCAGGGAGGTTTTAGGAAGCAGGTCTACTGGATCACTAACACAGATCCCAGTGGGAGCTAGAGCATAGATTCCCCAGGGCGGAGTCTAAGAGCCAGCAGGTGTTTCAGAGCCTCTAGTGGTGAGGATGGACTGCGCTGCAGTCTGGCTCCAGGTCACGGCCCCTAGGGTCTCAAAGCTCACATGACTAACAGACAGGAACAACAGAGTACACACCAAAGGTTCAGGGTCTCAGGCAAACAGGGATAGTCGGGGACATGCCAAAAAGTCAGGGCCACGAGCAGACAGGAATAGTCGAGAACACGCCAAGGTCGGTAACAGAGACAAACGTAGAGCACACGGCAAGTAGGAAACAGGAAGCCAAACACACAATGAATACACAATGGCTGATCAGCACCGCTGGCTTGTAGCACACAGGTTAATATAGGGTTCCCAGATAGGGCCTGGGATGGAGCCATGCTTAGAGGAGAGGTTATAAAAACAGCCAGGTGAGAGTGGCTGGCCTCTTAGTCTGAACACATGAGGAGAGGTAAGCTGACAGAGAAAGATTAATGCATAACCATGACAATCATATTTACTTGATGTACATCTATATTATGCTATAAAAAAACAAAACAAAATGGGTATTGTATTGTATTTCTGTGCACTGAAATTTAATTTAAAGGAGTTGTAAAGGCAGAAGGTTTTTTTTCTCTTAATGCATTCTATACATTAAGAGAGAAAACCTTCTGTTTGCAGCAGCCTCCCCAGCACCCCCTAATACTTACCCGAGTCCCTCGGCCGTCCAGACTCTCCTCCAGATTGGCTGAGACACAGCAGTGGCGCCACTGGCTGTCAATCAAATCAGTAAGCGAATTAGAGGAGAGAGGGGGCAGGGCTTCATGTCTGAATGGACACAGGGAGCTGTGACTTGGCTGGGAGCACTTGACAGGAGGGAGGGGAGGAAGGTAGTGAAGTGGGACCTGAAAAGAGGAGGATTCAAACTGCTCTGTGCAAATCCACTGCAACGGATCAGGTAAGTATGACATGTTTGTTATTTAAAAAAAAAAAAAAAAAAAGAGAGAGACGATGCAATCACTTTATGTGTGATTTTTCCTGAAAATGTGAGTTTGATAAACAATTATATAAAGATATGTTTGGGGGTTCTATTTAATTTTCAAGCAAAAAATGCAGATGTTAAAATGTACTGTATATGAAAAATTTAAAAAAACTGCCCAGGTAGGCAAGCAGTTAAAGTGACAAGTTTAATTACAGAATATATCATACTTCTTTCCAAAGACTAGAAAAAGAAAAATCACACAAACAGGTATGACAGAAACGCTGTGAAAATATCTTGAAAGAAAAAGCCATATTAGAGAATATGCATAAAGACATACCCCACCTAGCTACGTCTTAGGTTTTTTTAATAACATTTTTAGTAGTTTTTGGAGTAATTGTACAAAATAAAATAAATCAAGGGTATTGGAGTGATAGAATCATCAAATTTACAAGAATCCAAGTCTGTATTATAGAATAATAGATGCGATTCAAGACACGGAATAGTCACAAATTCAGCCAATATGAGTGTAATAGATTCATATTAGTAAAGGCAAGGATCAGAGCCAAATAAATACAAATGGAAAATGAAAAGAAAAAAATGGAAATAAACCAACATCTTGTTAACTGGGCTCTCAGGAAATTAGTAAGTATAAAACCTAGGGATATTATGCATAGCGAAAGATTTAGCCTGCCCAAGAAGTTGGTAAGATTGGCTTTTGCATACCATTCTGTGAATTGGAATTCTGTCATGAGAAGGGTTATTTGTAAGGCAGATAATGTATGTTCCATAAAAAGCTGCCATCTGGAAAAAAAAACATTTGGTAGGTTAATAATTCTGCACTCATTTCTCGGGGCAGAGTGCAAAGTCTGCAATCTGAGGATCGCTCTGTGAACAGTTAGGAAGAGTAGAATCAAATGAGGAATCTCTTTGGCACACATTTTAGGAGCTGAATAGGTCTGTTGTGCATATCCAAATAAGCAGAGCATGGGATCCTTAGTAACATGCACTGTCATGACTCCAAAGAGGTAGGTGATTACTTGATGTGACCAGGTTGTGTAACTATAAATTGTCCATCCACAAATAGAAGCCTCTACAAGGGATTAGAAGCAAAATCCAGCAGGAGCTACAGAGTATAAAAAAGAAGAGAGGTGCCTCTAAGCGTTGCAATATGTTGCTAAATGTTGTACCTTCATTAAATGTAACCATATTGCTACACTTAGAGGCACCTCTCCTCTTTTTTATACTCTGTTGTGACATGACGCTACTTCTATATCAAGACATCGCTTGAATATCAAGTCAAAATGTATTAAAAAATGGTGCTTGTCTTGCAAAATGCTCTCAAAGTTACTCTTAAATCAAGGTTTTACTGTACAGCGCACTAGAGTGGAAAGATGTGAGCCACACTAGGAGCAGACAGATACAGTAGGGTTAGTTGTATTCATCAAGAAGGGAATGAAGACTGTGCATGAGTTTAAATGGAGCCTCCCTCCAGATCTCTGATTATTATTCTGTAGGTTTTGGGCAAGCCTTCCAACAACTTTCCTATCACATCACCTAGGAAATCTTTATAGCAAGTACTAATATCACTGGAACAAACACACGAAACACAAAATATTAAGCGTGTCCACCACTGATCCCAGCGCCCTCCGAAGTAAGTCAAAATACACACTGACAAGCTGCTATCATATAAAAAGACAAATCACAAAACTATATAGTATATAACACCCGTTCACTTGTTACCTCATATATACCATATTGACAGCGCTGAAACAGAAATATAAACAATAAACTAATAACATATAAAGAGGATAATTATTCTATGATTAGAGAAAGTCACTGAAAAGTGTTCAGAGCATTCCCAAACATATAAGTCTCAATTTTCAATTGAACGTTCACACTTTGGAAGGTCAGGAAAGAAAGTCCATCTCCAAGAAAGAACCACCAGTGCATGAAGAGTCTGACAGCCGGTGACACCCCTTATGGTAATTCACTCACCAGACCCCCAAGGGTTAACAGGCACTTCGTTACGACTGTTAAAGAAATCCCACTGGTATCCCTCTGGAGAATCTTCTTATCACACAGCCAAAAATTTCTCAACCTCAGGTTCCCTGATATCCCACCGATAAAGGTTCACTTAGTTCTCATTGACAGCACCAGATTCACATATAGGAAACGATAAAACATAGATTCCATAGTGCAAAACTGTTTTATTATTTAAAACTCTCGTGCGCATTAAAACATACGTACACAATTTATACAGCAAAAGTCTCCCTTAAGAATGTCACTGGCAGCATGATCAGAGTAGTCTCACCGCAGTCCTGAGCGTGTTCGATCTAATGTAGGCTCAGCTTCCACGACGGGTCCCGGGTAACAACACCAATCGTCTGCTCAGTAGTGACGTGTAGCTGCCTGGTCACGCCCATACGCGTTTCGTCATCACGTCTTCGTCTGTGGGCGCGGCCAGGCAGCGCAGCTCATACACCTAAATACATTGCGGGGCGGGAAGTCGGATCATGGTTACACCTACGTCCGGCCCCCTCACCTCCCCGTTCAATGCAGAAATGATTTGGCATCGCCGTACGAGCGATTGCCATAACCACGGGCCCATACAAATTAAAAGCAGACCCATACAGAATAAAAAACAGAAAACAGAAAGACTTCCGCTTCTTATTCGAGCACAGTGTAAAAGTAATTAGGTCCCGCCGTGCAAGCTGTCAACCTACCGACGAGACTGCCTACAGAGAACCACAAGAGCTTTCCCTTCTGGCGGACCTAAAACATATATATGCCCTCAGGTGCCCTGTATTAATTTAGACAGGGCATATCCTTATTAAAAGAACCACCAATGATCATCAAGTATATAAAAAAAGGTTATTCTAAATATTACAAATATTCATCAAAGAAAATTATAATATGTTAAAATCACCTACATTTAAAATGTGTGCAACCAATAAGTAAATACACCCCTATTCATAATGGAGATGAAAAAATGAAAATGAAAATAAAAATAAAGAAATAAAAATGAATGAGAAAAAATAGAGATAAAAATAAAAATAAATATAAAAATAAAAATAAAATTAAAAATAAAAATAAAAACAAAAATAAGAGTCAAACCCAAAACAAAAATAAGAATAAAAGTAAAAATGAAAATAAATATAAATATGAAACAAATTGAAATAAAATTGAAAATAAAATAAAAAAAAATGTAAAGAAAAATAGAAATAAAAATAAAAATGCACAAATGACAGAATAAATACACTATATAATGTGTAATGCACTAAAAAAGTCTAAACTCTTCTCCAGTGTATTAAAATCAATAATCGCTAATAAAACAGTTAATGTCTACCTCTATGTTCAAACCGTAGGGACTCAGAGTGTTTGTACGAAAAATCCACTCCGTTTCCCGTTTCGATATTTCTCGAACTAGATTACCGCCCTTCCAATCAGGAAAGACCCTGTCAACACCCCAGAACTTGAGACCTGTTGGATCCCTGCCATGTTTACGTCTAAAATGTACGGAAACGCTATGCTCTTTATAACCAATAGAGATATTATAAATATGTTCTGCCACCCTAGTACATAGCTTTCTTTTAGTTCGTCCTACATACATCAGCCCACATGGGCACTGGAGAACATATACCACATGCGTAGTAACACATGTAATAAATTGATCAATTTTAAAATTTTGTCCATTCCCAGTAGAGGTGAACTGATCTATCCCTCGCATATGATTATGTACCGATTTGCAGGCTCGACACCTTCGACAAGCGAAAAAGCCAGCTCTATCCCAAAACATAAGAGGCCTAGAAGGAGGATCCAGAACCTTTTTAACAATTTTATCCCCAAAGGTGGAATTCCGCCTATATATAAATCTAGGTTTATTCGGAATTACATCCTTGAGTGTCCTATCCAATTTAAGGATACTCCAATATTTTTGGATAATCCCCTCTACCTCCTTATATTGAGCATGTAACGTACTGATAAAACCCCATTCATGTGTGCTTCCAATTCTGCCTTCTTTGGGTTGTAAACATTGTTCCTGAGGTACCCGAAGCACCTGTTGCAATTCTTGATCCAAAATCTCAACAGAATACCCTTTCTCCACAAATTTATCTCTAACCAGAGACACTTGTGTCAGATAATCATCATCAGAAGTACAGTTTCTCCTCACACGGATAAACTGTCCCTTCGGTATACCCCGTAACCAAATGAGAGAATTGACTAGCCTATCCACAAAGGTGTTCTTTAAGCCAACAGATAGAAATGGTTTTATCCCTATTCATAGTGGACATCATCCCCTTTGGTTACTCTGTGTAGGCAGTCTCGTCTGTAGGTAGCTTGCACGGCGGGACCTAATTACTTTTACACTGTGCTTAAATAACTGATGCCAAATCATTTCCGCATTGAACGGGGAGGTGAGGGGGCCGGACGTAGGTGTAACCATGATCCGACTTCCCGCCCCGCAATGTATTTAGGTGTATGAGCTGCGCTGCCTGGCCACGCCCACAGACGAAGACGTGATGACGAAACGCGTATGGGCGTGACCAGGCAGCTACACGTCACTACTGAGCAGACGATTGGTGTTGTTACCCGGGACCCGCCGTGGAAGCTGAGCCTACATTAGATCGAACACGCTCAGGACTGCGGTGAGACTACTCTGATCATGCTGCCAGTGACATTCTTAAGGGAGACTTTTGCTGTATAAATTGTGTACGTATGTTTTAATGCGCACGAGAGTTTTAAATAATAAAACAGTTTTGCACTATGGAATCTATGTTTTATCGTTTCCTATATGTGAATCTGGTGCTGTCAATGAGAACTAAGTGAACCTTTATCGGTGGGATATCAGGGAACCTGAGGTTGAGAAACTTTTGGCGGTATGATAAGAAGATTCTCCAGAGGGATACCAGTGGGATTTCTTTAACAGTCGTAACGAAGTGCCTGTTAACCCTTGGGGGTCTGGTGAGTGAATTACCATAAGGGGTGTCACCGGCTGTCAGACTCTTCATGCACTGGTGGTTCTTTCTTGGAGATGGACTTTCTTTCCTGACCTTCCAAAGTGTGAACGTTCAATTGAAAATTGAGACTTATATGTTTGGGAATGCTCTGAACACTTTTCAGTGACTTTCTCTAATCATAGAATAATTATCCTCTTTATATGTTATTAGTTTATTGTTTATATTTCTGTTTCAGCGCTGTCAATATGGTATATATGAGGTAACAAGTGAACGGGTGTTATATACTATATAGTTTAGGAAATCTTTATGCCAAGTTTTCAGAAAAAGATTCCAATGCACTTTTTCAAGTTTAAGTTCCTCTTTTTTGTTTTTTGGAAAACGATGGTAGGACTGCAAGCACGGTAAAGTAAGCCACACATAAAGCGTGATGTTTTGTGTTGTCTAGCCAGCAGGTCATTGTGGAAAATAAATATAATGACTTTTCCATTATAGCCTGGACCACACATTTCCATCACTGGAAACCATGCAATCTAACATCACGCTAAAGAAACAAAGGCTTTCAAGACAGAATTACTGCAGTCATATGGTGACTATTTATCTGTGGTAATTGAGAGACTATTATAATTGCATGGTGTGATTCCAAAAGAATTTCAGAGTAACAGTTGGAAAAAATGTCAGTCAGCTGCTGCTTCTTATCCCATTGCAAGCAGAAGACACAAAGCACTGTCATAGAGTGAAGGCTTTGTGGCAGCCCTAATAAAATGGATCTATTGTACTACTACAGCTAATGATGACATTCTGTTCTTGCAGTTGCTACAGATTGCCTACCGACATCTGAGCAATACAAGATTTCTGTAACAGTATGCAATATAAATGTCTCAAACATAGTGGCTTTGCAGATGTACTGTAATTACACAGGTCAAATGCATACTTTAACCACTTCAATACCGGGCACTTAAACACCTTCCTGCCCAGACCAATTTTGAGCTTTCAGCGCTGTCGCACTTTGAATGACAATTGCGCGGTCATGCTACACCGTACCCAAATTAAAGTTTTATAATTTTTTTCCCACACATAGAGCTTTCTTTTGGTGGTATTTGATCACCTCTACAGTTTTTCTTTTTTGCTAAACAAATAAAAAACATTTTTTTTTTTTTTTTAAATGTTTTTTTTGTTTCAGTTTCAAAACTTTGTAAATAAGTTTTCTCCTTCACTGATGGAGTTACACTGATGGGCACTGATAAGGTGGCACTGATGGGCAACGATGAGGTGACACCAATGAAGTGGCATTGATGGACACTGATAGGCGGCACTGATAGGCGGCACTGATGGGCGACACGGATGGGCGCTTATAGGTGGCACAAATTGGCACTGATAGCTGGCATGGATAGGCGGCACAGATGGGCATGGGTGGGCACTGATAGGCAGCACAGATTGGCACTGATAGGCGGCATTGTATTAACTGTACTGATGGATGCCAATCAGTGCCAAACAATAATGCATGCCAATCAGTGATGCCCATTGTGGGCACTGATTGGCATCCACTGTGGGCACTGACTGGCATCCCTGGTGGTCTAGGGTGGCATACCTTGTGCTGGGCATCCCTGGTGGTCTGGTGGCATCCCTGGTGGTCCAGTGTGGGCATCCTTGGGGGGGCTGCGCTGATAATCAGCACAGACCCCCCCGTCAGAGGAGCAGCCGATCGTCTCTCCTCTACTCGCGTCTGACAGAAAATCACCGACTCTTCCTATTTACACTGTGATCAGCCGTGATTGGACACGGCTGATCACGTGGTAAAGAGGCGCCGTAGACAGCGGTGGCTGTCTTCGGGTAAATATCTCCTAAACCGTATAGGTTTAGGAGATATTTCTTGAACCTACAGGTAAGCCTTAATCTAGGCTTACCTATAGGTCAAAGTGATTTGTAAGGGTTTACAACCACTTTAACAAAGCAAGATCGTTGGTAATAAATGTGAAACTACAGAATATTTTCAGTATATTTTTTAAGTTATTATTACAGTTACCTTAAGGTGTATATTGTATAGCCAAATACTTATTTCACGGCAAAAAAACTGTTTATTTGACAAAACTGCACTTCACTGCAGGTTCTGAGTTTCTCTCCTATCCCCGAGTAGCAGGAGCAGGCTCTCAACGATTGTAAGAGATTGCCAAATATCCACATCTTCCATAAAGAGCCTCTCAGCATAAAGCCAATGTAGATTTATTATATAGACCAAGAATGCAATATGCAAAGTCCACCTGTTTTGACAGCCCCAATCACTAGAGAAGACTCACAGAATCTATGATTATGACTACTTTTACCAACTGTGCAGATAAAAAAGGCACCTGTATTATTAACGAGGAAGCACAAAATATTCAAACCCTAATTAAAATTAAAAATAGTCAGTGATTCTAAATGCGTCACTGTCATGCATTTGCTCTATTGCTATTGGAGGACCCTTTCATACCATTAAGTTGTGTGACGGTACCCTGAATAAAAATAATGGCTTTTTTTTGTCACCTAACATTTTTTTTTTTTTCAAATATAAATTTTATTTATTTAGAAATGCCCAACATGTTCTTAGACAATACAATACATACATATATTAGAAACAACTGGGGAGGGAAGGGGAGGAACACAATCGACTTCATCACATGGAGGGAAGGAGAGAGAGAGAGGAGTTCAGATACACTTCAAACTTATCGATATACGTCAAATGACAAATACTTCTCAACTAACCGGTGAGAGGCCGAAGCCCCCCTCATCAGAAAATCCTCCAATAGGAGGTGGTAGATGAAGAAAAGTCTCAGTTATTCTCTGCCTCCTCCTCCATCCCCCACTTCACCCAGGCGAAACCTCATTGCCCGAGGTGGGATGGGTGGCAGAAGGAGGTGGGGGAACACATAAAGGATAGGAAGAAGGGGAAACTAAGGAGGGAGGGGAAACTAAGGAGGGAGGGGGGGTAGGGGGTGGCTGCAGGGATGGAAGGGCATTGAAGGGCTCTGGTTGATTCAGGATGGCCTTGGATTTGACCTCATCAAGAAGTTCTAAGGGTGGTGCCCTCCAAAGAGAAAATGAAATGGTGCCAAAGTGCCCATGCCTTTTTATATTTTTCCTGTTGGTGTCTCGCAGTGAGCACCAGGTCTTCCATTTTACTAATGTCTTCTACCCTCTGGATCCAGCTCGCCACGGTTGGTGGGGTTGGACTTTTCCAATAAAGTGGGATACAGGACTTAGCGGCATATAACAAGTGGCGTATAACAGACTTTGTATCCTTTAGTTGATATTGTGTTTACATGCAAAAGGAAAAAAGCTGGGTCATCTGGGATGTTATATTCCATAAACTTCTGGATAGTTGTTCTGACTGTAGACCAGAAATAGGATAGCTTCGAACGGGACCAAAATATATGCAACAACGTACCCCTTTCCACTCGACATCTCCAGCAAAGTGCTGAGGTGTTCGGGTAGTAAGTATGTAAAGCTCGAGGGGTTAACTACCACCTTGTTGGGAACTTATAATTGGTTTCCTGTACAGATAGAGGATTTTAGGGCAAACATTATGGTACGTTGAGTCTGGTTCGAAGTAAACGTACAGTTCAAATCTCTTTCCCACTTGTTCAGGAAGGTCAGGTGTGCGTCCTGTTGGGGCAGTTAGAAGATTATACATTACGGACAGCATTCTCTGGAGTGTACTGTCTTCTGAGCAGTAGTCTTCAAACATGGTTAAGGGTTTGACAAACCCTTGCGAATTAGGTACAGATGTAAGAAAATGTCTTAGCTGAACGGCAGTCCAGAATGGTAGTTTAAAGGGACATGTTTTATTGCTTAGTGTCTCTACGGAGGGCCAAGAATCATTTATCAGCAAGTGTCATGCGATTTACGTTAGTTAATGTGTTCTTAACATGGGTGTGCAGTCCTTGGGGAAATTCCCTATAATGGGGACTAGCGGAGAGTTAGGTGTGGATAGTGACTGCGTGAGACAGGTTTGTGACCCGACACAAAGCCTCATCTCTATCAGTGGGTGTCTCTTTACATTTGCTGTAAGATGTTCATAACACCAAACAGCTCCTTGCAAGGGAACCTGTGCTTGAGCTTGTTCCAGGTGCGTCCACAGTTTCAGATCTTGATGAGGGTACCAGTCTATAATTCTACCTAGATGTACATCTTGGTAGTATTTCTTCACATCTGGGACAGCTAGACCCCCATTAATCTTAGGTAAGGCGAGTAGGGTAGGAGACAATCTGGGTTTCTTATTTGCCCATATGAATCTGTTAAATTGACTGTGTACCTGTCTGAAGAATGATGTGGGGATAGCGATTGGGTGTGCCTGTAGTAGATAGAGGAATTTGGGTAAGATGCATATCTTAATAAGATTACATCTGCCGAACCAGGAATGGAGGCCCTTATACCATGATTCCAGTAGGGTCCGGGTTTTGGTTAGTAAGAGGGGAAATTCAAATTAAAGGTATGGTTTAGATTAGCTGGGACAGAGGTACCCAGGTATGTCAGGGCTGTAGATGTCCATTTAAAGTTGAAACTGGAGCGAAGTGCTTGCATTGCAGTTTGTGGTAGCTCTATGTCCATGGCCTCTGACTTATTGTAGTCAATTTTAAGATTGGATATATTTCCTTATTCGTCAAATTCCCAGACAAGGTTTGGGAGGGAGATTGCTGGATTTGAAAGGGAGAATAGCAAGTCGTCCACGTATGCAGAGACCTTGTACTGGGTATCTCCAACCACTAGGCCTTGGATGTCTTGGTTATTCCTGACAAGAATGGCTCCAATGATAGGGCAAAAAGGAGGGGAGATGGCAGGCAGCATTGTCTAGTCCCGTTCATAATTGGGAGGGGGTCTGATAGAATTCCATTCACTTTAATTTGTACAGTAGGGATAGAGTATACTTGGGCGATCCATCCATTCATCTTTTCTCCTAGCCCTATATATCAAAGGACTGTAAACATATAATCCCAATTAACCCTGTCAAAGGCTTTTTCTGCGTCTGTATTTATGAAGACTGTGGGCGTATGGGTCAGGTTGGCTACATGTATTAGATTCAGTACTTTAATTGTACTGTCTCTAGCTTCCCTAATGGGGATAAAGCCCACTTAATCTAAATGGACCAGGGTTTGCAGATGGTGGGCTAGTCGGGTCACTAAAATCTTGGTAAACAGCTTAAAGTGGACCTCCACCTTGAAAGTGGAAGTTCCGCTCATCTGATCCCTCCCCCCCCCTCCAGTGCCACAATTGGCACCTTTCAGGGGGGAGGGGGGTGCAGATACCTGGATAATCCAGGTATCTGCACCCACTTCCGGGACAAGCTAGCCGCAGCTAGCTGCAGATGCCCCTGCCCCCCGTTGTGTTCTGGGAAAAACACAGTTCCCAGGACACAGCGGGGACCAGTGGAGACGCTAATGCACAGTAGGGAACGGGGCAGTGAAGCCGCAATGCTTCACTTCTCGATTCCCTGACAGAGGATGGCGGCAGGGGCAGCAGAGAGACGAGTGATTGCTCGTCATCTGCCGCCGACATCGCTGGACCCTGGGACAGGTAAGTGTCAATTTATTAAAAGTCAGCAGCTGCAGTATTTGTAGCTGCTGGCTTTTAATATTTTTTTTAAAGGTGCAGCTCCTCCTTAAGATCTGTGTTTAAGAGGGAAATTGGCCTGAAGCTGCTGAAACCTAAGGGATCTTTGCCATCCTTTGCGATGACCGTGATATGTGCCCACATGGCATCGCTGAAGAAGGCTGCCGTGTTCCCTATTTCATTAAAGAAGGTTACCATATGGGGGCTAAGGGACGGTAGCAATGTTCTGTAATATTGAAGGGTAAGGCCATCCGGTCCAGGGGCTTTACCAGGTTTAGTCGAGTTAAGTGCTAATTCCAGTTCTTCTGGCATTATTGGGGTCTCTAATTCAGCTATATTTTCCGATGTCAGTATAGGGATCTGTCTGGAGGATAAATAGGCCTCCATCAGGGGTTGCGCTTACCGTGGGGTCGGTAAATTGTACAGGGTTTCATAATATTCCTTAAAGGTGTTAACTATGTGATGTGGTAGACTGACCTTCGTATCCGTCGCCGACTTAATATGGGGGATGTAGGTTTGCATCTTAATATCTTTGACTGCTCTGGCGAGCCCACATTTGCCTCCCCATTAGTAGGGTATGAGACGACATTTTTGCAGCGCTGCTTTAGCCTTATATCTGAGGAGGTTGTTCATTTGACCCACCTTGGAAATTTACATAATCTCGGTTACAAATTTTCATTGATTCAACGTCACCATCATGGTAATTCATCATATTCATGACTTATGTATTCTTAGTTCAATTTTCATAATTGGCCCTCTCTCTGTTAAAGGGTCCAATTGGAGTTTCCTTATTGTTTTATATCTCCTGAATGTTTTATTTCTCTCTGCAGATTCCCATTAGGCGTCAAACTTCACTCTGATTTGTGCGTTTTTTCGCTATAACAAATATAGAGAGACTTTCTTTAACACTGTCCTATATTGACTGTTGTCTAAGACTTTGAATTTTTTGGAGCATTGGCAATTCTGGTGAGATACTTATTGATTGTAATTCATAATTTAATTATTTAAAATATACTATGTATCTGTGTTTTTTTTATAACTCGACTTATGTAAAGATTATTTATATCAATTTTTTGTTATTTACTTTATTGACTGTTGTTATTCTATACACCAATTGATAGTAACATTCATTCTCTATTGTCTATTACTTTAGCTTTGTTGGCTGTTCAATCAGTTTTTCCTGAAGAAGCCCACTCCGGGCGAAACATGTTGAGAATGATTGCAGCTTGCCTTCTTTTCACTCTTCTTGTTTGGTGAAAAATGGGATCAAACATGAATATGCTCTTTCTGGCAAATTGATGTCAAATCATCGTTTTTATGAATGTCTAAAATTGTGTATAGCTTGAATAAAATTGTAATATTTTATACATTAAGATTTTTTCTCTGCAAATACTTTTTGATTTGATACCGTTAAAGTCCCGGGGGTTGGTGATTCCCCAGCCCTCTTTTGGCCTCCCTCTTCTCTTTTTGTATTCATTAATATGGGGACGTGGTATCCATAATCTGTTAAGATTCCCTCTCTCTCAAAATCTTTTTCTCTTAATGTATGCGGAGGGAGGTAAGCTCAGCCTCCACCCGATGGTCAGGGGAGTTTAGCAGCATGTACCTGGGCGTGGGGTATAAGGAAGTAGTCTATTCTTTTATATAGTTTGTGGGGAGGGAAATAGAACGTATAGTCCCTTTCACCCGGATGTTGGAGGCACCGCACGTAAATCAATTGTGTTTTGTGCAAGGTTTTGGCGATTCGTTTAAGAGCCCTTATCGGTATGGAGGATGATCCAGAGGAGGTGTCTACATTAGGGGCTAAAGGAACATTAAAAACTCCCCCTAAAATCAGCTGGCCTTCTTGGAAACCAGACAGTTTAGAAAGAGCGTGCTGCATAAAGGTATCCTGACAGTCGTTCTGGGCATATATGGTTGCTAACGTCAATTGTACATCTCCCACAAGACCCTTAATAACCAGAAATCATCCCTCCGCGTCTATCATAGAATCGTGAGGGGTCCATTGTATTTTGTTGGATAGAAGGATAGAGGTCCCTCTAGATTTAGTTTTGTTGGTAGAATGATAAAAGGAGGGGGGATGGGTCTGGGGAAGGGATTTAGCTGCAGATGAGTTACAAGAGGCCTCTATGGTGAGACAGCACAATCAATTACTTTATTGGGAGGAGTGCAGCCAAACCTGGGATATTAATATAGAGGAGGCAGGGGAAACAAAATAATGGGATTCAAGTTAGGGAGGAAGGGGGGTAGCTACTAATGGCAAGTAATATGCTTGCGTTTGCACGTCTCAACCTATAACAGTCGAGAGATATGCTGGCCTATGTGGAGGAGTAACTGGAGCTTGAGCCCTGGGAGCTGTATATATATGTGGTCCCTCATCTTGTTTTCAGGATCTCCCCTTCCGCTCCCCCCCCGGCCCCCAGCATCTAACATTTTTAAGGCTGGGTTCACACCTATGCGGACTGGATGCATGTTTCCTCGCATCCAATTCGCATGACAGGAGATTGTGACCGGCTCTCAATGGAGCCGGTTCACATATCACCATTGCGGCTGCGAAGTGGCTTGCACAGGAATGCCATGCATCTTTGGCTAAGTTTCAGGGCCAAATTCAGGCAAAAATGTAGCCCTGATTCATCCCTGAAAAGGGAACAGGGACGCACCAGACCCCTGCTGCGAGCTGCATCCATCGGACATGTGAACCCAGCCTTGATCAAGATTAAGGAGAGTCAATAACCTCTTTTACCATTGTCAAAGCAAACTACAAAGAAGAGCAGCCACAAGGTCCATCACTAAAGGGGTTATGGTGTGTCAGTGGAGAGTGATCAGACAGAAAGTGATATGTTATTTAGAGATCACCAACTCCTTGCCAGCAAATCACCCTTGGATGGACTACAGATGGCCAGAGAAACAGTGACAGACCCAATCAGACTTGGAATAAAACTATGGAAAAAAATTAAAGAGCAAGGAATAGATATGTTTTTTTAGATAAGCACATGGTTGTGGCCTTATGCACAACGTTGATGAGGCTTCAGCTAGATCACATTTTCACAAATCAAGAAAAACAAAATGGGAAAAACATTTCTTTAGAGTAGAGACATATCAACAGAATATAAATTAAAATTTCCCCCCAAGATGATGCAATGAGGAATGATACAGTAAAATGAGAATACGATCAATACTGATCTGCTTTGATAGTGTGGTAACAAAATACTCAAGGGTCTTCATATGATTCTGTATGAAATGCAACTAGTTTGAAGGTTTCTGGAGGTGACCAGGTGACACGGGTAAGAAAGGTAGTTTTAGGCTAGGTCTACATTGTCTCACAGCAGCGGTCCAGTGCATGCTGGTTCATCGTTTCAGGTCTGATTGCAGCCCAAATTTTGTGCTGAATCTGCACCTGAAATGGACCAAAAAGACTTATGATGGACATGACACTGGTCCAATGGCAGGACGTCAATGCTAGGAGACGGGACTGGGCGTGACTGCGAGCAGAGCCAGGCACACAGATGATTCGGCTCTGTCTACTTCGGCAGCGCTTGTTCCTTAATTCCCCTCCGAGTGTTTTTCTGCAAAAGGCACCAGAGCTGCTGCGGAGATATATGAATTGGCTCCATAGAGAGCCGGTTAAAATCTCCTACTACTGCAAATTGGATGCGGGGATCCCCACCCAGTCCCCTGTTATTCATTGGATTTCATAGTTTTCAATCATATAAGCTATGAAAAACATGTGGGTGTTACCTAGGGCAGTCTGCATGCAAACACAGTCTGCCCAGGAATGCCCACTTCTCCAGACTGACATGTGGATGTAATGGAAAGTACAGCTCTGGGAAAGAAACTATACTTCAGTCTGTTTAGGCGAGTCTTGATTACGCTGTATCTTTTTTTCTGATCGAAGTGGAATAAACACACTATGTCCTGGGTGAGTTGGATCACTGCAGATGCTGCTATCCCTTTTCTTTCATCAGCCAGCATATACAGAGTCCAGGTTTGGTATTTTAGTATCTGCAGTCTGCTCTGCTGTCACTACCTTTTTAGTGGGACTCCATTTGCACTGCAAAGGTTAAATGCTCTTTTTCCCCAGACTTTATTTACCTTATCCCTTAACTCCAGCAGGCTTATTCTGCCATGTAACCGGTCCTCATGTACATCACATACAATGTAGGACTAACAGTACTGCATTGTATATATGAGGATGCTGAATGCCCACCCACAACCTGAAACATCCTCGATATTAGAGAAGAGGTGAGTGTCGGAGAGACGAGATGGGCACTAGCTGCAAGAGATAAGGTGAGGTCATTTCTGCTGGTACAATAAGCAAAAATAGGCATGCAATTCTTGCAGTGTGGAGGGAGCCCCAATGCAAAATAAAAGGTCAAGAAGCTGCATAATGTGTACTGTCCATGGTGCTGATGGCCCTGGACAGGTTGTTCCTCTGTTCTGTTTTCACTCTAGCTGCATAGACACACAGGGTGCACCCTTCCACTGGTAACAGTTAAGGGCTCATATACACCTATGCTTTGGGGGGAGTGGTGTGAGTAAAAACCGTGGATCACTTTTCAGAGGGGCTTCAAGTACTGTGTGTAAACCTAACCTTAACAGCACATAAAACTCAGGAAAACTGACACACGCCCCTGCTGACAACACAAGTACAACGCCTATGTAGAACACCTTGTTGAGTATAATATCAGTATAACAACTATTGTCTGTATTGTTATTACAATGCTACAATACCACATTTGCAGTGCTTCCCCAGTCAGTCGCGTTGCATGTGGCGGCTTTACTGGCTGTCAAACATGACCGGAAAGGTTGTTTTTGCAACAGATGCAAAGCATAGCGTTGTGATCATGGCATATAACCACCCCCACCGCTGTCATTCATTCGGGGGGGGGGGGGGGGAATTGTGTGGCGTGTGTGTGGCGTGTGTTAAAAACAAAGCTAAACCAGGTGGCGTTAACTTCCCCCAACTGCAAGTCTATATGCGCCCTTAGGAGGAAGAGAAACTTCTACCTACAGTACATACCCAGATCCTGGCAAAGAATGCAAATTATTCCTATGGTGAACCTTCTGTGAGGGAAGCTATACATAACTTCCCTCAGACAGTGGTAACACCTTCATTTTCACTAATACTCAAGAACAGACTCTCTAAGATGGCCTAGGGATAATGCAAAAGACATTATAGAGCAAGTTTGCATACATGCACAATTTTTCCAGAACGTTTGCTTATACATACTTTAATTTTGCTTCAAGCAAATCATTTTTGTGAATATGTTATTAGGTTTCTTACATGAAGACCCTGCCAATAACAGCAATTCCTGTTGGCCGGCAACACTAAGGCCGCGTACACACGGGCGGATTGTCAGCCCAACTAAGTTCGTCAGACAATCTGACAGACAGTCCGTCCAACTTTTGAATGAACGGACTTGACCACACACGATGAACAGACAGTCCGCTGAAAGCTTGCGCGATGACGTGTACAGCACGTACGACGGGACTAGAAATACGACGTCCAATACACTGCAATGCAACCTTCGGCGTGTAAATCCTTTCTGAGCATGCGCCATACTTAGTCCGTCCAACTTGCCTACACACGAGCGGACTGTCCGCTGAAACCAAGTTTGGACGGACAAAATTACGGAAATTCCGAAAGACTTAGTCCGCTGAAAAAGTCCGCTGAAGCCCACACACGAGCGGATTGTCCGCTGAAACACGTTTCAGCGGACTAAGTTGGACAGACAGTCCGCCCGTGTGTACGCGGCCTAAGCCATTTCTTCACAATTAGCAGCGGCATTGTCAACCTGCTGAGTGTGCTTCTTTAGTTGGACGCTGGGCTAACTATCAGGTCTATCAAACAGAAGTCCAACAACCAACTGCAGGGGCTTGCACAGTACGCTGACAATGCTGCTGTTAGCTGTGGGTAAGTGTTCTAGTGTTGTCAGCCTGCCATTGTAAGCGCTGTTACTGGCAGGAGTTTTGTTACACAAATCACTATTTGACACAAAAACAGAAATAGGGTTTACACACACTTAACATATAAAATGAACAATTACAGCTTGTGAAAATGTTTTAAGAATCAGATGTTAAAAGTCTGTGTGAATGCGTTACTTTTATATGCACATCAGATGCAGTATGTGCTAACTCTACTATCTAGCCAACAAAGACAAAAACAAAGCAGTGAAGCTCAACCTATTGTTCTTGAAAAAATTAGAGGTTGACAGAAATCCAGAGTTACAAACCCAAAGTATGTGCAAAAGAGGTGACCGCACTCAAATCTTCAGAAGTATGAATGCTTTCATCGTAAAAATCCACGCATTACATCAATAGACCAGGATACAACAGGACTATAGCAGCAAGGTTAACATTTTTCACAAACCAAATCGCTTAATTATAACTTCGAGGTTATGATTAAGAGATTTGGTTTGTGAAACGTTAACCTTGCTGCTATAACCATGTTGTATCCTGGTCTATTGATATAATGCATGGATTTTTTACCCTTGAAGCATTCATACTTCTGAAGATTGGAGTGCGGTCACCTCTTTTGCACATGGACAATCTTTCAGTTAATGGACGGGACCAGCACCAGATCTTCAGTACAGCTATTGTATCACCTCGAGCAGTGTTGCAGCCTCGCTTTGTCACATACAAACCAAAAACTACCTCCTGAAACATTAGCCCCCCCCCCTGCTCTGCTTTCCATACTTCAATAAGCTCAATCTCACAAGACTTTGAATGTGCACAATGGGATCTGACTTTTGGGTTGACAGCAGTAGTTCAGTAAATTAATTCTAGATACTTACAATTTGAGCAACAGTTCCATTTTTCCTGTATTAGCACACCTAAGTTGAAGTGCTCTAATAAATCTGGTCTTGAGTGCTTGGCTGGGATTTGTAGCTCACTGCCGTGTCCTCTCTGAGCTATGATGTTTGTACGTCAGGGCAGGTCAACAGGAGAATCGCTGCCAAGAATTTCTGTGTCACACAAATCTGCAAGCTGTTTCCAGGATTTGGTAAGTTACTTTATTATGCCATGTGCCCCCCCCCCCCTCATTTCTCAGTATCTTTAGTCACAGATACCACTGCTGTCCAAGGACAATAATAAATGATCACAGTAATTGTACAAAACTGCCCCTAGTGACCCAATGTATCTGGACATCATCTTATTATTATTAAACGCAAGCTGTTAATTATTTTGAAGCATTTCTCAAGGATACGCTAATGTATTTCCCTTACCAGGAATTTATGCCAGGCACTGACTGCTGCTATAAACAACTTCATGCTGCTTTTTGTATAGCCTACCAGTCAGTTTTTAACAACTTCAGTACTGGGCACTTTCACCGCCTTCCTGCCCAGGCCAATTTTTAGCTTTCAACGTTGTCATACTTTGAATGTCAATTGCGCAGTCATGCAACACTGTACGCAAACCACGTTTTTATCATTTTTTGAGACAGAGCTTTCTTTTGGTGGTATATATTTAATCACCACTGGGTTTTTCTTTTTGTTTTTCTTTTGCTAAATTTGCTAAACAAATGAAAAAGACTGAAAATTTTGAAAAAAATAAAAATAAAAAAGTGTTTTAGTTTCTGTTATTCCATTTTTTCTAAATAAGTAATTTTTCTCCTTCACTGAAGGGGCTGATGAGGAGGCATTACTAAGCAGCACTGATAGGCAGCATTTATGGGCACTGATAGGAAGCACTGAGGAGGCACCGACAGGCATCACTGATTGGTATCACTGGTGGGCACTGGCAGGCATTACTTATGATTATCAGTACAACCCCCCCCCCCCCCCCCCATGAGGAAAGTTGCTTATCGGCTTTCCTCTCCTCACACGTCAGAGTGAGCAGAGGAAAGCCAAAAACTTCTTCTGAGGGACGTCATACGACGTCCACTCAGAATGGGAAATCTCACACCCAGCTGTTATTCTGCTATAGGCCGGACGGAAACTGGTTAGGGGTCATTTTCAAAAGAGATGCTGGAAGATTAATAGGATCCTGTCTACACTGTCCCTAATATGTGTATGTATGAATGTGAGTTAGGGACCTTAGATTTTAAGCTTGAGGGCAGGGACTGATGTGAGCTTACAATGTATATGTAATGCACTGCATAAATTGATAATACTATATAAGTACCTGAAATAAATAAATACAATTTGAAAGCAGAATTAAAAGTACCATGTATGGCCTTCAAATAAGAGGAGGTTTACAAGATAAGACAGATATGCGTTGTCAGAGGTGAAAGTGGAGAGGTTGAATATTCAGAGTACTATTCATGGATCACTGGCATGGCTTATGTTGTCCATGCAAGAGACATGCAATGTCACAATGTCACTTCTGAAATAAAATGCCCGTATCAGCCTGTTTGTTGTTTTCTTCAGTGCTATAATCTGAGCAGCACCTGTGTAGCTCAGCTTACAGCACCGGGTCGATCTCTGTGTACCAGAATGACGGCTTCCTGTGCATGTGCAAGAGTGACGTTCTTTATGTGCCAGCCAATGAAGATGACCAGAGCACAGGGGAAGACAACTATTGGAAAGGCGAGTTTAACCCCTTTAGTTCCCTTTTAGAAGCCAGTAAAACTATAAATCCTCCCTTGCAGCAAGGTGCAGTTAAACTTGCTGTTAGTTTTATTTTGCCATCTGTGTCTCAGAAATATTTCCCTTCACTTCCTGTTGTGTAGATGCAACAGGAAGTGAAAGGATATCTTCATAATGTAAGGGAAATGTCCTCTTAGACAGCTGTCCCAGGAATACGTGCCCCATTGGACAATTCCTATGCTAGATTAGAATACATTTTTTATGTATCATTGTATTCAATACAATTACATTTTACATGGTAGCTCTCTGACTACAGCAATAAATACATGCTTGAACTTATTCATACATACAGTATATATAGTAAACCTACACACATTACATACCAATAAAATGCACGCAGTAGTCCATGCAAATAATACAAATGTATTCAAAGTAATGCAAATATATAAAAGTAAGAAAAACTATACTATTACAATATTTGCATATAGGATTAAATAGCGAAGTGCATGATTCCTGGGAGTGTGTATATAACGGAGTAATGGAAAGTACAGTTCTGGGAAAGAAACTATACTTCAGTCTGTTTAGGCGAGTCTTGATTACGCTGTATCTTTTTTTCTGATCGAAGTGGAATAAACACACTATGTCCTGGGTGAGTTGGATCACTGCAGATGCTGCTAAGCCTTTTCTTTCATCAGCCAGCATATATAGAGTCCAGGTTTGGTATTTTAGTATCTGCAGTCTGCTCTGCTGTCACTACATAGAAAGATTTTCATGGTCATCTACCTTGCAGCTGGCGTACCATACTGTAGCACTGTGGAGGAGAATGCTCTCTATGGTGCAACAATAGAAATTCCCCAGGAGCTTTAAAGTGATTGTAAAAAGGTACATATTTTTTAAAACAACAAACATTGTATAATAACGTGCTCTGTACAATAGTTTTGCACAGAGCAGCCTCAAACCTGCTCCTTTGGGGTCCCCTGCCAGTCCTGTTCCTTCCTCCTCTTCTGTGTTCAGGGCGGTCAGCCCCACCCCCATCCAGGTCAGATTCACTTCTATGCACACTTGTACATCTATGTACACTTTTTAATGCCCATCTTGTGTTTTGGGAGTGCTCTCATTCATTACCAATGAGCCCCCTACATTAACTCATGCAGTAAACAATGCATCTGACCCTCAATGCAGTAGCTTCTGCTAAAAAAAAAAAAAAAAAAAAAAAAAAAAAAAAAACACACACGTTCATTGTGGTCATATGTTGCAAAAAAAGAGTCAGGTAGGTTCTTTGGAAAGCATTCAAAGGAAATTAATGGGCACGGGCATCACAAAATCATGTTAATGCATTAAAGTGTTTTTTTTGTTAGGGTATAACAAAGGATCTTGTTCCTTTAAGGTACAAATAACAGCACAGCACAGTGCTTTTGCTGTGTAATTTGTCCCTTTCTATCATCTAAAATACCTGGCTGATCCTGCCTGGTGCTGCCCTCCCCTCTGTAAGCTGACTACTGTTTATCAAGGCTACTAAAAAATGCAGTCCTATACCTTATTTCATAGAGCCGCTCCGTGCTCACGTGGCCGCCCACCACTCTCCTCCTGACAGACATCAACAGGGGATTCTCAGCCCCTTCCGCTGTAGCTGTCAGATCGAGAGAGAGAATGGTGGGTGGTCATGTGAGCGCCACTACGAAGTAAGGTATAGAATGGCATTTATTTAATAAAGCACATACACTGGGACACATAGCATTATGGAACAGGGGATTGCCTGTAAATTACAAAGTGGGGTTATGATCTTTTTTTTTTTTTTGCTGAATGAGTAAGGGTATGGTGGGGGGGGGGGGTGTGCGCCAGGAGTTGGGGGCCCTCTTGTCAAAGGGGGCTTCCAGACCAAAAAGTCACACCCACAAATACCAGACCATGGTTATGGGGACAAGTTGCTTTGCCAGGGAGGGCTCCCTAAAGACAGTCTTATCTACAAAATGTATATTTTCCTTGAAAGTATGGAATCACTATTGGCAAGAACCTAAACCCAAAATACATAAAAAAGCTGACCTGTGTAGTCGTAAAGACAGACTCTGGCCTTTCTTGAGTATACAACTTAGTTTACCATAGGTTTGGGATATCGGTCCTGAGAAGCTTGCCTCTGCTCAGATGCACAGTATTTTAAATGGTTTATGTATAGAACTTTAAAGTAGCCATTGTAAAATTTCGTTTTTTATATACTTATTACAGGAAAATATATTGCACATGTTATAAAAGCTTCAATGAGAAATAATGCTCCACTGGATTTGTTAACCTTAAAGTGCTACTAAATCCAGGACCCTGCATATACTATATCTAGTCTCCCAAAGTACACAGAATATGTAAATGCAATTATTTTAGCAAATATAAACTGCTAAATACCTTTTCTCATCAACATCTATCAGTGTCTGGTTAAAGCTTGTAGGAGGAGTTTTCATTGTACTCTGTCCTATGAGGATGCAGGACCTCTGACCCTCTGTCTGGACAGTGCTGATTGGCCCTGTGCTGATAACATTCACCCTCCCAAGAAAAAAAAAACTCTCTAATAATACACACCAAACTGAGCATGTGCAGCTTGCCCCCGAGGCTCTGTTCTATCAGGAGATGTTTGGGAACTACGGAAGAAGAGGAGGATTAGAGAAGACAGGATCAAACAGCCTTTTTACACAATGTGGACCCCTTAGGTTCTACAGTTAGTATGGCAAGCATGCTTTACTGCATATACAGACTGGTTTTACTGTTGTGGGTTTAGTAGAACTGGACTGTTAGGATAAACGGAACCACCTTATTCAAAGTTCTTTTACTTTTTCTAATATTTAAATAAACATAATCACTTTTGTGTATACCCGTGTTTCTCAACCTTTTTTCCAGTCAAGGCAATCTTTAAAAATCAGGGACAATCTCAAGGCACTCCCTTCTAAAATGTAAAAAACTAAACAAATAGTTTTACATTTTGAAGCAGAATCCACCCACATAAGACACTCAACATTAGAGGCGAATTATACTTACAAAGCAAATACACTTATGCACACTGGTAATAACTAATATTCCAGCATTTCTTCTTCCTAATTTTCTCTCCCCCACACAGCTAACATGACCCCAGTGGGGACAGAGAGGGGCAAGGGGTCAAAAAAGGATGCTAATATAAAACGCTACTTGCGGAATCATCACCTCAACCCCCTATGTAACCTGACGGTTGTCTGATCCGAGTCGAAATATCCATCCTCGCATATTAGTTTTTACTCCTCTTAATATCCCCCCCACTCCCTTCTTTCTCACCCTAAATCTTTTTCCAACTTACCTAATTGATCCTCGATTGTATAGTTAATCTGTATTCCCTTTGTTACCATGGGCATGCTAGTCCTTACAACGGGATTGTTATTGTTATTATCGCTCTTATTACCTATGTGATAAGTCCCCCCGTGTTGCTCCCTTTATATTCGCTTCAAGGAAACCCAGTCCTACATCACAGATTACCACTATAACTTACACCCTGAGGATGTATCTTATCCCCCCCTAGGCACAGTGAGTTCCCATTAGGGGTGCCTGGGCAGCAGGTTGATCTAAAGAGATGATGTTTTATAACTGTAGACCGGGTCTTCTGATTCTTCTGATTCATACACACGGCCCCTGTATTTTTATTTTTATCTCGTTTATTTTGTATTTTCTATATCTGTTTAAATTTCTAATATTCATTTGAATACCTTTTGTCCTACGCTTCAGTTAAAGTTTAGTTGAACTTACGTTTTTGTTTTCTTTTTTCTCTACAAACATAGTGAATCGCTTTTCAGTGGATGTACACTCTGGATTAGAGACGTTCTACTCAAATCTGTGTAATGATTTACTATTACACTCTTTACTTACTACAGGTTTTGATGTCGAATTGCTGTTTTTCAAAAAGATTGTAATCGTATACTATGTTCTGTATTGCTTTATTACGTGTACCACCCTTTTTCAAATAATTCAATAAAATTATATGTGAAAAAAAAAAGAAAAAAGGATGCTGTGCAGGTGCCCAATGTCCTCCTCATCAACCAATGTCAGTGGTTGTAAGGACGCTGGAAGCTGGCCTGCACAGTGCCCAAGGTTATAATAAAGAATAAATAAAAACCTATGGCTTTGTAAACCAAAAAATCTGGCTTGACCTACGTGCTGGTCTGTACACAATTTTTAGGCAATCTATAGGCATTTTGCCAAAGCACCCTGGTTGAAAAAGACTGGTGTAGACCAGGGGTAGGGACTGGTGCCGCAGTCAGCATGCCAAGCCTCTTTTGCCGACACTCGACTCCCTCCCCAGCGCAGGGAAAGGTCAGTGAGACACTAATGCATTCCAATTTCAGAATTCCCCACATTGCACCTGTACTGAGGGGGATGCACTGTGCCCTCACACATTGTAAGAGATGGGAAACATATAGTTCTCTAACTTTGCTGTAGCTGCGATCGTCAGTTTTTGTGATGGGGAAGAGATTGGTTGCAGGTCTGCTGGGGGGGGGGGGGGTTGTCCCTGTTGCCAGGAGGAGGAGGAGGGCTGTCTTGGCCACTGCTAAAGCCAACCACAGTCCTGCTAGCCCCATTCATTATCTGTAGGAAGATGACTCGCTTGGTTGCCACTACCAAATCTCAGAAAGAAGGGGATTTCACTGTGATTGAGAAGACCACAATCAGGTGTTTGTTGAAATTATTCCTGAACCTTTGCGTCACTTACTACTGAACCCCAGCACTCTATGTCCCTTTAAGCCAGAGCCAGTATTCAGCGCAATGAAAATCACAGCCAACCACTTTTTCTCAGCTGCGGGGGCCCAACTTATGATACTGCAGCACAGGCCCACTGCTTTCAGAAAATGTCCCTGACCTAAGCTCATCATTGCGCATCCATTCCATATGCTTGTATGTGACATTACATACAAGCACGTGGGCTGGATACGAGAGGCGGATCAGCAGGATGAATGTGCCAGGACAGGTAGATGTATCTCATCTCTGCTTCCTTTCATTACTCTGCATATCACATACATCATAGATCAGAAGAGGGTACAGCGTGGGGAAAACGAGCAGGAAGGGTTCAGAGGTGGAACAGATGTGCAGGGAGGTACAGTGGTGGAAGAGATGATAAAGGGGGTTCAGCAGTGGGACAGAAGAGCAGGGGGGTACAATGATGGGCCAGATGGGCATGGGGTTCAGTGTTGGGCCACATAAGCAGGGGGGTTCAGTGTTGGAGCAGAAAAGCAGGGAGGTAGCGCAGTGGGGCAGATGTGAAAGGATGTGTATTGGTGGGGCAGATGAGCAGGGGGTTACAGTGGTGGGGCAGGAGAGCAGGGGGAACAGAAGCGGGGCAGAAGAGCATGGGGGTACAGAGGTGAGACAAATGTGCAGGAGGTATATTGGTGGGGCAGATGAGAAAGGTTGGTTACAGTGGTGTGGCAGCTGGGTTCAGTGTTAGAACAGATGAGAAGGTGATTCAGTAGTGAGACAGAAGTGCATGGGGATACGACAGTGGAGCAGATGTGCAGGAAGGTAGTGGTGGGGCAGATGAGAAAACGGGTACATTGATGGGGCAGATGAGCAGGAGGGTTACAGTGGTGGGACAGAAGAGCAAGGGGGTACAGTGGTGGGGCAGATGTGCAGGAGGTACAGTGGTGGGAGGGATGAGAAGGGGGTTCAGCAGTGGGACAGAAAATCAGAGTAGTACAGTGATGGGGCAGACGAGCGGGGGGATTCAGTGTTGGCGCAGAGGAGAAAGGAGGTACATTGGTGGGACAGATGAGCAGGGGGTTAAAGCAGTGGGGCAGGGGAGCAAAAGCAGAGGCGTGCAGAAGAGAAAGAAGGTACATCAGTGGACATCAGCATCTGATTGGCTTGAGGGGCCAGGCGGTTAGCGCGCGCGGGCTGACCGGCGCCATTTTGTAGGTGGTTCCAGGAGGAGGAAGTGAGACCCGACACAGCGCTTTCCAGTGGTAAAATCAGAGACTACACCCCCAGCTTCTTCATCGCACCTCTATCGGAGAACTAATCCACGATATCCTCGTTCCTTGTCTGGAGGCTTTGCATCAGAGATAAATGCTGTGTGGCTCATGTGACGGTTCATCCAGAACTTCTGTGCTTTTGCCCTGTTGATCTCATTAACACTGAGATCTATAATTCTGGTAAGCGGCCCCTTTTCTCACTGGTGGAGGAATGCTTGGATTTTTCTTTAACACAGAACATTGTGGGTGTTAATTCCATTTTTTCACTTTGGAAGAATCAACACTGCTCTTTGGATATTATTTCTGGGACTTTTTTCTGATTTTTTTCTTTAATTCAATACTTTTTTTTGTTGGGTTTTTCTGTTCATTCATTACAACTAATTTGGGGGTGTGTCGGTTTATTTTCTCTAATACTGACAATTTATGTGATTTATATATAAGGGGTATGCAATTTATGCTAATTATATTATGGGCACTGATTTAAAAACATTTTTTTTGTCACTTATATGGTGAAAAGATATTACTCACTGATATAATTCAATTGTTTGTATCCCTTTTTGTCACTAATATTTTTTTCTTGTGATTATTGATGAATCTTTGTGATTAGAATAATTTTTTCTGATTAGAGTTTTTTTTAGCGCAGCTCACTTTTTTCACCTATTTAGTCTGTTATCGGAGTATTACGATTAGGGTTGCTGCTTGTAGGGAATTTATTTATATATTTTATCTTGTTTGAATAGCGCGGTTTACTCTTTATATCGTGTTAGTGGAACACATGAGGTGGAAAAGATGTGCATGGAGGTTCAGTGGTGGAATCAGAAAGGGGGAACATTGGTGGGGCAGATGTACAGGGGCTTACAGTGGTGGGACAGATGAGCAAGGATGTACAGAGGTGGGGGGACATGGAAGATCGGGGGCGGTGACCGGATGTGTGAGGGGGCGTGGTGCGGGTGGGAAGATGTGGCAGGGCTGAGGTGAGTGAGACGCCGCTGCTCTGTCTCCTCCTCGCCCTATTCCCGAGAGACACACGCTGGATGGCTGCGAAACCCGAGGACCGGGAGGTCGGAAGTGCCGGCATAAGCCGAGTCTGTCCGAATACGGCCGAAGATTTCTAGAAGCATGGCGAGCCCGGCCGAGGACTTTCGGGATATCGCTAGAGTGAAGGCATGGTAATCTTCGCCAGCTACTAACGGCCGAAGTTACAGATAGACCAGCGTGGGCATTATCCAGACGTCGTCTCCTCCCAGTCTATGGTAGCCGTGAGTACCCCCGGTGCCCCCAGTGGGGGAATATAGCTGAGGAATACCCTCCCTCGGTGAGAGGAGAGGAGTCAAGCTTAGTACACCGAGTGTTTCTGTGATGGTTTGAAAGATCATTACACTGGGGTCTTTTCCGTTCCACTTCTGGTATACAAAAGCTAAATCAGCTGGATGCAATCTACACTCCCCCTGTGTTCCATACATTGTTGTGTATTCCTCTGTGTCGGGATCTAAGGCTTATACAGATATAATGCCATATTTTGAACTGTAATTAGCTCTGCTTCTCTGAAGTTGATAAGGACTATTTTTTTTTTTTTTTTCTCTTTTATAGAAGCTGGCTCGGCAGGACGCAATCTATATTTTACATGTGTTTTATACCTGTTACACTTTCCCCGGTGCTGGGATTTAAGGCTTACACAGTTATAATGTTTTACACTGAACTGTTATCAGCTCTGTTCCCTTGATGTTGATAAAGACTATCCTTTTTTTTTTTTTTTTTCAAACCCCCTGAATGATATTCCGTTGATATTTTTTATATAACTGATTAACGGCAAGCTTACTACCGGTTAACTACTCCTGATTAAGGTCATTAGTGGTCACAGCCTTGCACGGGTTTTTTTTTTTTTTTTTTTTTTTTTTTTTTTTTTGTATAAAAACATAGGGCTTTAGCAGGAATTCTCTAGAGGACGGTGTGAAAAAGGGAGACATTTTTTTTTCTCTTGGAGGGGTATTTCTTCTTTTTCCTCTCTCAGTGGTTTTCCTCCTGTGTATGGTAAGGAGCTGGGGGTCCCCTGGGGAGGTTTTGATACTGGTACACCAGGTCTCCAGCTATATTTCAGGCTCTATCTTGGGGGAACGGCCTACATAAGTAAATATGTCTAGACGCCGCGGGGAAGACCAGGGGCAGCAGGAGGGGCAGGGGATACAACATCTCCGCTCCTCTAAAGAAAAAGAAAAAAGTACACAAGCAGCAAGCTCAGCCGCGGCAAAAGTAGAGCGGTTTGCGCATGCCTCGATGCATACCCCAGATCAAACACCAATAAAAGGGGCTCAGGCGGTACAAACCAAATCTCACCCCGGGGGTTCCACGGATAGAAAAAGTCAAGGCCAAGTGGCCCCATTGTCTACCTTGGTTCCTGAGGGTAAGAGTAAGAAGAGCATGGGCGGTACCCAAGGAGAATTGGAGGCTGATAGACCTGGCAGGCCGCAAGAGGAGGCCCCAACCCTGAGGGATGTATTACAGGCGGTTAATGTATGCCAACAGTCTTTGGGAGACCTGGCAGCTCAGCTAACAGGAATGAAGGAGGACATACTGTTAGTGCGACAGGACATCCAGAAAGTAATTGAAAGAACAGCGGAGCTGGAAGTTAGAATAAGCCAGCTGGAGGACGATTTAAACCCAATACAGCATACGGTTAAGAATATGCAAAAAAACTTGGACAGCTACGCCTTTAAAATGGATGAGTTAGAAAATAGAGCACGCCGGGTCAATATTAGACTCCTGGGGCTACCTGAGAAAAGTGAAGGCCCAGACGCCGTAAAATTCTTGGAGTCCTGGTTGCCAGACAAGTTTGGAAAGGAAGGTTTTTCACCGTTTTTCTCGATAGAGAGGGCCCACAGGTATCCCTCTAGAATACCACCGCCAGGGGGACGCCCCAGACCTCTAATGTTGAAGTTCTTTAACTATAAGGACAAGGTGACATTAATGCGTAAGGCAAGGGAGATGGGGGATATCTCCTTTAATGGTTCAAGGATCTCTTTTTATCCAGACTATTCTCCTGACTTACAGAGGCGCAGAGCGGAATTCCGGACAATTAAAGCCACTTTTCAGACATATAACTTAACATATGCCCTCTTATACCCAGCAAGGCTGCGAGTGGTAACCCCCTCTGGGGTTCAGATTTTTGACTCAGCAGCCGGAGCACTGAAATGGCTGGAGGATAACAAGGAGTCTTTACGGACTAGCCACGGGGAAAGGGAGGGGCGATAGGGGAAGAGAGTGCTTGTAAATGAGTTTGATAAATTCATGGCTGGATAATGTAGCTTTCAGGATGGGGAGGGGGGGGATCACTGTGGCGGTGTTTGTGAGATAGGGTGTGAGGAGGGTTATGGATGGTTCGGTCACGTTAAACTCCCGTAAGGGATACCTGGTTAGGTGGGGGGGAGGAAGGGAGGGTTTGTTCTTAAATGGGCGGGAAGGCGGGCTGTGGGAGGGAGGAGGGTTTAGAGGGGCAGGGACGGGGGGGATGGAGGGGGGAGGCGGGCTGGGTGGAGTTGGGCTGGGTGGGGAAGAAAAATTGTTTGTAAAAAGAAAACACGTAGAGGTAGAATTGGAAAATAGCACGATAATTACACAAGAGAGTAAATACCTGAAGGGGAAATTTGTAGGTGGTAGGATAAACGCACAGGAGAGAAGGAATACAAACACAAAGCACCATTATAAGACATTCTTTAGGGTTAAATTTAATTGCGTGTTATTATGGCACAAAGCTGGGAAACACCAATGGGTTATGATATTTGGGAATCACCAATGGGTTATGATATTAAGTGGGCTGTACTTAACGAGGATAGGTATCCTAGTAGACCCTATATCTGATAAGTCTTATATACTCCCTTCTTGCTTGGTTGCGTGGTGCTTTCTGTTTGTCAGCATGTCTTCTTTTATAACAGATGGTAAATCTGGTGCAGGGTAAATCTATTAACATTGGATCTTGGAACGTGAGGGGCTTGGGTACTCCAGCAAAAAAAGCGATAGTCTTTGCTATGCTGGAGAGATTTGATATTGGATTAGCATGGTTGCAGGAGACCCACCTAACTAATATGTCTAAATCACTGTTAAACTATAGGAAATATCAACAACAATACCACTCAGTTTATTCCTCCTATTCAAGAGGAGTAAGCGTGTTAATAAAGGACGGGGTGAGTTTCTCCTGCACCCAGGTTAGCATAGATGAGTTGGGGCGATATGTTTTCCTGTTTGGTAAACTTGAGGGTAATAGCTGTATTTTGGCAAATATATATATACCCCCCCCGTTTAAAATGGAAGTTATCTACAAACTGATGGAATTTATTGGGGACAAAGAGGATATTCCTATTATCGCGATGGGGGACTTCAACGAAGTCCTAGATGTAAACTATGATAGGTTTCCCCCTAAGGGGCGGTCTGGGGACTTGGGTGAAACTAGGCTGAGTTGCTTCCTGAGTGAAATAGGTTTGAGGGATCTTTGGAGAGAGAGACACCCGAGAGTTAAGCAATATTCCTGCTTGTCAGGATCGTATGGTACCCTGTCTAGGATAGACATGGTTATAGGAAATTTGGAAATGGCACAAAAAATAAGGGAGATAGAATATCTGCCAAGGGGGGTCTCAGACCACTCTTTGGTGAGGGCTGTGTTCAACACGGGGGTTAAAAAAGTTCAAGGGGGTTGGAAGATTAGTCCTTTTTGGCTAGAACTCATGAAGGATGAAATGGAAGTTAAATTAAGATTAAGAGAATTCATAAGCTTTAATTTGGGCTCGGCGCCAATGAATGTGGTCTGGGATACCCTAAAGGCGTTTATTAGGGGCGTGTTGATTCAACAGGTAGCAAGAATGAAGAGAAAATCCAGAATATGGGAGGAGAACATCAGGAAGGAACTCTTAGAAGCAGAGAATACCTATGTCATGGACCCAACTCCAGAAAATCAAAAAATTTGGTTAAATAAACAACAAGGTTATAAAACAGCGATAGTAAAAAAAGAAGAGAGTAAACGAATCTTCGTGAAACAGCGATACTTTGGAGAAGGAGAAGGGGTGGGAAGATTGCTTGCACAGTTGGTTAAGACAAATTCCTCACCCTCATTCATTTCAAATATTAGAAATATAAATGGGGCGACAACATGCAATAGTGAAGAGATAGTAGAAATCTTCGGAAATTACTATAGGGAGCTGTACCAGTCACAAGGTACAGGCGAGCCAGGGGCAATGGATAGCTTCTTGGAAAACTTAGAAATGGTGACCCTTACCCGGGAGGAACGGGAAGTTCTAGACGCCCCGATAACCCTTAGTGAGCTTCAACAGGCAGTGGCCGGAATGCCAAATTGTAAGGCTCCAGGCCCGGATGGGCTCCCGGTAGAATTATATAAATACTATGGAGAATTGTTACTCCCTGAGTTGTATAAAACTCTAATAGACATAACGGATGGGAAACACCTACCGGCATCAATGACAGAGGCAACGATTATAGTGATCCCCAAAATGGATAAGGATCCGCTGGAAGTGGCCTCGTATAGGCCAATTTCACTACTGAATGCGGATGAAAAAATTTTAGCTAAAGTACTTTCAAATAGGCTGAATCAATTTATGACAAAGTTAATACACCCAGATCAAACAGGGTTTATTATGGGAAGATCTACTAGTATGAACATCAGAAGAACTTTCCTAAACATGCAGATCCCAGCAGAGAATGCAGGAGAGAGGGCTATAATGTCTCTGGATGTAACGAAAGCTTTTGACAGCTTAGAATGGAACTTTCTGTGGCGGGTGTTGGAGAAAGTAGGAATGGGCCCCAACTTTATTGGTTGGATCAAAAGGATGTATAACGCCCCTAGTGCTAGGGTAAGGGCCAATGGCAGGTATTCTGAGAGGATCGAGATGAGTAGAGGGACAAGACAGGGTTGTCCCCTGTCCCCTCTACTCTTTGCGTCGGCCATAGAGCCTTTGGCCATAGCCATTAGGGCAAACTCCGGGATTAAGGGCTTTCAAAGAAGCGGAGGGAGACAGGAAAAGATAGCCCTATACGCAGACGATGTGTTACTGTTTCTGGGAGATACTGGTCCATCCTTGACGCAGGCAGTCACTTTAGTAGAAAGCTTTGGAGGTCTCTCAGGGTTGGCCATTAACTGGGCGAAATCCGAACTGCTCCGAGTCGATCCCCCGGTTGTTGCGTCTTCGCCGCCGGGGATAAAGGTAAGAGAGGTAGATGCGTTGAAATACCTTGGCATATTCTTGACACAGAACCCTGATCAATATATCAACAAAAATTTAATTCCCCTCCTGCATAAATGTAAGCGTAAATGCGACGTCTGGAGTAAACTTCCGCTCTCAGTAATGGGCCGTTGCAGCCTGATTAAGATGATTTGGTTGCCACAGCTGCTGTACGTTTTGCATAATGCGCCGGTATGGATTTGTAAAAAATGGTTTAGGAAATTGGAGACCCTCTTTCGCGAACTGATCTGGAAGAAAGGCAAGGCCCGGATACGACTCCGGACGCTGCAAATGCCAATAGATAGAGGAGGCCTAGCGGTTCCACATCCTAGGAGCTACTACTTGGCGGCGCAGATGCAGCACCTGGCGGGTTGCGACTCGGAGCAGGGAAGGAAGCTAAAAGGAGGGATTAGAATGATAGGAGCCCCACATGAGTTCATGGCTGAGGTCCTGGAGGCCGACTCCTTTCGACATAACAACTCGATAACTAAAATGCTAACCAAGGTATGGAAAGCGGTGAAGTTAAAACTGGGTTATTCGGGGTTATTAGAATCTATACCCCTCTGGGACAATAAAAATCTACCTGAAATATTAACCATTGGTAAGATTAAATCATGGGAAAAAAAGGGTATAACTAAGTTGATCCAGCTTTATGATGGAGGGGCCTTAAGGACATTCTCGGATTTAAAAAATATATATGATATACCACAATATTCATTCTTTAGCTACCTGAGGGTGAGACACGCCCTGGCAGCACAATTTGGGGGAAATATGCCCACGTGGGATAAAATACCTTTACTTCAGAAGTGGCTTACTACAGATGGGGTAAAGGGGTTTATCTCAGGTATTTACAATCAATTAGGTATGGTTCTTAATCAGGAAACTGTTCATCCGAACTTGAAGAAGAAATGGGAAGAGGATTTAGGAGAAATATTAGATACACAGTGGAGGAGAATTATGGAATTAGGGCCGGTAACTTCAATCTCCCCTTCCCAAAAGGTTTCACAGTTGATGTTGGTGCACAGGGCTTACTACACACCCAAAAAATTATGTCAGTTTGGTAGGAGGATAGACGACAGATGCCCTAGGTGTCAGGGACAGGGAGATCTCCTACACATGTTGTGGCGTTGTCCGAAGCTTTTTCGTTATTGGAGAGATGTGTTGGCGAGTATTAATAGGGTTTTTAAGTTAGAAATGGTAATGGACCCGATTCTGTGTGTACTGGGATGCAGGCAAGAGCCGAGAGAAGGGAAATGTGTCACGGTGGCAGTGGTAAGATGTCTGTTTCAGGCACGTAGATTGATCATGCAAAGATGGCAAGCTGAAAGAGCCCCCACAGGAGGAGAATGGATCCAATGTATTAATGAATTAATCTGGAAAGAGAAGACACTGTATGTAAGGAGAGGAAACTATAGAGAGTGGAAGGGAATATGGACCCCTTGGATAACAGAGATGGGACATCCTATAGATTAGTCTGATTAAGAGATCTAGTGGTAGAATACCGATGTGTTTGAGTACATGGGTGCTTGGGAGGCCTACGGGAAGGGGGGGGTGGGGGGGAGGATTTAGGATGGGTAGGGGTGGGGTGAGTTTGCTTGGGAGGGTTCGGGAAGGGGGGGGCGGGGGGGAGGAATTAGGACGGGTAGGGGTAGGGGGGGTAGGAGATAAATTTCACTGGGAGTTTGTTGCCGGTTAGATATGATTTAGGAAGGTTTGTAAATGCTGTTCGGTTATTTAATAAAAAAAGAATAAAAAGATTTAAAAAAAAATAAATAAAAAAAAAAAAATAAATAATAATGCATAAACCACAATGATGAGATATTGTGCAGTGATATAGATGAGAGGCAATATGAATGAGTCTCTAGCACACGAACTCTGACGTGGGATAAAAAAAAAAAAAAAAAAAGAAAAAAAAAAAAAAAAAAAAAAAAAAAAAAAAGGATGTACAGAGGTGGGGCAGATGTGCAGGATAGAATGGTGATGGCGCAGATGTGCAGAGGGTTACAGTGGTGGAGTAAATGAGAAAGGGGGACATTGGTGGGGCAGATGAGAAAGAGGGTAATTTGGTTGGGCAGATGAGCAGGGTTGTACAGTGGTGGGGAAGGTGAGCAGGGGAGTTACATTAGTGGAGCAGATGAGCAGGGGGTTCAGTGTTGGGGCAGAAAAGCAGTGGGAGTAGAGCAGTGGAGCATATGTGAAAGGAGGTGTATTGGTGGGGCAGATGTGAAAGGAGGTGTATTGGTGGGACAGATGAGCAGGGGGTTATAGTGGTGGGACAGATGAGCAAGGAAGTACAGAAGTGGGGCAGATGTGCAGGGGCAGATGTACAGGGGGTTACAGTTCTGGGACTGATAAGCAGGGGCTACAGTGGTGGGGTAGATGTGCAAGAGGTTACAGCAGTGGGGCAGATGAGAAGGGGGGTACAGTGATTTGAGGTGTGGAGTTGCAGGAATTGGGGCTGATCTGAGGCGTGAGAGTGCAGGATGTTAATTTCTCACTACTAAACTAGTTTACAACATTTACTTCATTAAAAAAATCCTTCTCATGATTGAGAGCGTGAAGTTGACTTTTCTGTTATAAAATCGGCACGCTCAATTTCTTGGTGTAGACAAATAGGGTTGCTAAAACTAAAAAAGAGGGTCCAGGAAACACCATGTAAACACTTCTTCGATGTCTTCGATGAGGTCTTATTTACTAAGAATAAAACATGCTTAACTGAAAATTATCTAACAGCGGAACTGAACCTCAAAGTGTCTAACTCACTTTTTATTCCATTTCACATGTCTCTGATTCTTACCGCTCTGCATGAAAATAGTGTTGTAGCTGTATGATGATCTCACACAACAAACCAATGTGATGCGCTACAAATAAAACTCATGACATACACTGTGCACACCTTGCTGGATGCGGCTGTTGAAGGGATTAATGTGCCGTAGACCATGTTCTAATCTTACAGTTATTAACAACGGATGAAAAAGCTTTGTGGATATTTGCATGAGCATGTGTGCACCAAACAGCTATTGGCATCTTGTTCTCTGGATCCTCAGATGGAAAATTATTTTGATTTGAACAAATAATTCCTTTAAATATTCATTGTTTCCATGAAAATATGATATTTAATTAGCAGTGTATACACATGTGAATGCAAGGCTCTTATGAAGAAAAATAGCCGCAGAAAAATTTCAGTTTATCAATTTATCAGTGTATCAAAAAAAAGCTAAAGTGCTGGAATTTCTCATTGTGTAAATTTTCCAGACAGAAACCCTATATACCATTTGTCTCAGTCAAGTGTTTGGGTACTCACCTAAATAGTGAATGAACCCAAAGCACAGTAAAGCAGGCTTCTGATGTTGCCAGGAAGGTAGCATAAATTCTGTTAAGTGCACTGGAACAATGCCTACTTGTCTTTTTTTGTACAGCTTAAGCCATAAAATACAGAACGGAGCGCCAGATCATAATTGGATACAAGAGTCCAAGATAATTTTAATCGTTCATTAAAAAATAGGATTTTTATAACAGCTTACCTGTAAAATCATTTTCTTCGAGTACATCACGGGACACACAGCCACAGTATTTACTGAATGGGTTATATAGGCACCGCTAGGTGATGGACACTGGCACGCCCTAGACAGGAAGTTTAGCCCCCTATATAATCCCTCCCCTTACTGGGAATACCTCAGTTTTGTAGAAAAGCAATGTATGTGTATTAGAAGAGGGGAGGGACCACTGTGTCCCGTGATGTACTCGAAGAAAAAGATTTTACAGGTAAGCTGTTATAAAAATCCTATTTTATTTTTCGTACATCACGGGACACAGTGCCACAGTATTTACTGAATGGGATGTCCCAGAGCAATGCTATATGATGGGAGGGAGACAGAAAACAAACGTAGGGTGCAATCAGACCTAAAGACCCTGTATGGCTGCCTGCAGCACACTGCACCCAAAGGCGATAGTCTCATGCCTTCTCACATCCACCTGATAGAATCTGGTGAATGTATGGACTGAAGACCAAGTTGCGGCCATGCAGATTTGAGCCATGGAGGCTTGGTGATACACTGCCCATGAAGCACTAACGGCCCTGGTGGAGTGCGCTTTGATTTGAAAAGGTGCAACTTTCCTCTTCAAACCATAAGCTTGAACAATTACCTGTGCACTTAGCAATAGTAGATTTCGACACTGCCTGTCCTTTTTTAGGACCTTTAGGCAACACAAACAAAACATCCATTTTGCGAATCTGAGCAGTCAGTTCAAAATAGGTTTTGACCGCTCTCACTACATCCAGAGAATGTAGTGACTTTTCTTCCGTAGAACAGGGATCTGGAAAAAATTAAGGCAGAACAATATCCTGGTTTAGATGAAAACCTGAAACCACGTTCGGTAGAAAGCTAACATGAGGACGCAATACTACTCTATCTTCATGAATAATTAAATATGGCTCTTTACTAGACTTGTGCACAATGGAAAATTTCATTTAGTTTCGGTTCGTTGTCATTTGTAAAATATATCATTTCGTTCTGTTATATTCCTTATGTTACATTAATACGTTTTCGGATGATTCGTTATTATTCGTAGAGTGTCAAATTCATTCGTTCGTATTCGTTGAAATTCGCTATTTATGTATGTATAGACATTCGTGATAATGATTCGTAGTTTGGAAAGTCGCTTGTTTATTGAATCTTTTAACACACACAATGACAACGTCTCTTCTCCTCTGCTCAAATACAATACAACACCCTTCTAACTCAGTTCTCAGGAGTGCACTTTGCCAGTAATCCATCCTCCGGCACAAAATTAAATTAGCTGATTGGACTATAAGATTTACTTTGAGCTGACCTTTTGTTTCATTAGGTCTTTAAAGATTTACCGAATCATGTTGAATTAATTTGAATTCGTTATAGTTTTTTCGTATTCGTTGTAATTCGTAATTTTTTTATTCGGACATTCGGATGCATCCAAATGTCTGAAAGATGCAAAATTCGGCCGAATTTCGATTCGTTATGAAACGAATTGCACAAGCCTACTCTTTACAAGAAAGAGTCACCAATTCTGATACCCTTCTTGCAGAAGAAATGGCTACCAGAAAAATTAGCTTCCTTGTCAAAAGGACCAAGGGAATATGTCGTATCGGCTCAAAAGGTTGTTTCGGTAATGCCAACAGAACTAAATTCAAGTCCAAGGATTCAGGGGAGCTCTACACGGTGGATTAAGCCACGTTAACCCCTATATAAAGCTTTGGACCAAAGAATTCGAAGCAAGCGGACATCGAAACAATACCAACATAGCCTAGACCTGGCCCTTGATAGTACTCAAGGCCAGCTTCATTTCTAACCCCATTTGCAGAAAAGCAAGGATTTTGCCTTTGACATTCTTTCTGGGATGCCAACCCCTGGATTCACACCAGGAGACATATGCATTCCAGACTCTATAATAAATGACTCTGGAAGCTGGCTTCCTGGCATTAATCAAGGTAGAAATTACTGATCCTAAAAGCCCACGATTCTTCAGAATGTGGGTTTCAATAGCCAAACCATTAAATTTAGCGTTTGTAAGGTCTGCAGGTCTGGACGTGGTGGTAGGGTCCATGGGGGCCATCTTTTCTATTTCTGTGCACCAAGATCCTCTGGGCCACACTGAGGCCAACAGAAGCACTGACTTCTTTTCATGCTTGATCCTGCAAAGAAGTCGTGGTAGCAGCAGAATAGCATAAATCTGTGAGAACACATCCCGCAGAGTCACCAACGCATCTGTCCCGCATGCAAGTAGATCCTTTGTTCTCGACACAAAGTTGCCGATCTTGTTGTTGAACCTGGATGCAAACAGATCTACGGGTCCCCCATCTTTGGCATATAGCCAGGAAGATGTTGGAGTTAAGAGACCATTCCCTCCAGAACAAGTGCTGGCGACTTAAGTAGTCCACATGCCAGTTCTCTACCCCTGGAATGAAGATTGCCGATATGCACGGCACATGCTTTTCTGCCCAGATTAGGATTTGGTTTACCTCTCCCTAGCCTGCACGACTCCTGGTGCCCCCTTGGTGATTGGTATAAGCCACTGCTGTGGCATTGTCGGATTGAATCCTGACAGGACAACCCTGTAACCTAAATGTTCAGGCCTTTAGGGCTAGGTACACTGCCTGAATCTCTAGAATGTTGATAGGTAAGGTCCTCTCAGTTCTGGACCATTTCCCTTGGACATTCGTCACTTCTAGAACTGCTCCCAAACCCGAAAGTCTGGCATCTGTTATCACCTTCAAGGTAACTGGTAAAAAGGATTTCCTTTTTTGCAGATTCTCAGGTACCAACCACCAACTGAGGCTCTAACACACTATTGGCGACAAGCGCATCGGAAAATCTACCCCCCAAAGCACCTAGCCCCCATTTTGGCGAGGACAAGGGCCTCATCCCCACAACACTGGCCGGTGGTTGTGGGGGTGCGCAGGAGCTGCCCAGAGACCCCAGAAGAGCAGGCTCGGGGCAACTCTGAGGTAAAAATGAGCAACAGAAATTTTTAAGCACAAATATAACAAGAAAAAAAAAAAGGTATATACAGCTCATTAAATAACCATCACCTCAATCGTATCTACCATAGAGGAAATAAACACAAAGAGCTGAACACACCCTACAGATTATTACAACCCTACCCTTATACTCCCACCCTAGCCCACCCCCACAATACACACTGCTCGCGCCGCACCCTCCAGTCAAGAAATCCCTGAAGGGTTAGGAGAGGAAGGAAAATGACAGGGACAGGGAGAGGATAAGGGTGACAGGATGCCCCCCCCCATCCCTGGGGGGTACACCCGAAAGCCCGGTCAGCAAGGGGGGGAGGCACAACAACCCAAAGAGCCCTCCCCCCTACCCCCACCAGCTCCAGTTCTACTGGGGGAGAGCCAAGACCGCCCCCCAGGCGCCCCCCCCCCCCCAGAGGATAACCCCTCTCGCTCAACCAGAGGTTCCATAACTCCCTAAATTTCTTTAGATTGTTTTGCTTTATGTACATTACTCTTTCACACCAGATTGTGGAATCAATAGCTTTGACCCACAATTCGAATGCGGGGGGATTCCTGGCCTGCCAGTTCATTGCTATCAACCGCCTAGCTTGGTACAAGCACCTCAACACTGCCATTCTTATCAAGGGGGGAATTCTACCCTCCCCCAAGATCCCCAAAAGACAGTTCCTAGCTTCTGGCTTCAAGGTAATCTTAAAGGTCCTATTTATTCTACGAATTATTTCTATCCAGTACCTGTACAGCTTTGGGCATTTCCACACCATATGAAGAAGGTCCCCCAGTGCCTTGCATCCAGGACATTCATCCCTGGGTATCCTACCCATTCTCCACATTTTATGGGGGTGTAATAAGCTCTATAGGTAAAGAGCAGGTGTGACACCCTCTGCGAAGGAGATATTGATGCCAGGTTTCCTCGTTCTAGAATCTTATCCCACTGGTCTTGGGTTATCGGCCCAATATATCTAGCCCATCCCTTCCTACTCTTATCAGGGCCCTCTCCCTTTAAAAACTTGTCCCTAAGTTTAGTATATAGCTTGGAAATCACTCCTTTCTTTTGTGTATGTTCAACCAGGCCCTGAAGCAGGGGGGTTTTGACTCTTTCTATAGTTAACGACCCAAACTGAGCTTTAATCCCATGCCTAATTTGAAGGTATTTATAAAACGATCTATTCGAGATACTAAATTCTCGACTAAGATCTTCAAAAGATTTAATAAACTTCCCTTCGTATAATTGCATTAACCTATTAATTCCCTGCCTTTCCCACTCCCATGGTCTATCTATGCCACTTAGCTCAGGCAAGTTTCCATTATACCATAAAGGGGTATAATCAGTCACCCCTGAATATCCCATGAGTGTCTTTGTTACCTGCCAGACTTTCCTCAATAGGATACTAGTAGGACACTTATGGGAAAATGAGTTGGCCTCTAATAGCTCGACCAGTAGTTTATAGGGTGTTTTCTCGATCATCATTTTATTATTTGGGCACTCACTGCCGTAAACCCCGGCCCCGGCTAAATTTTTGTTATAGTTACATAGTAGGCGAGGTTGAAAAAAGACACAAGTCCATTAAGTCCAACCTATGTATGTGCTTTTTCATGTATTTAATGGTTTATTGAAATCAATGCTCCCCACTGAAAGTACTGCTTGTGGAAGAGAATTTCACATCTTAACTGCTCTTACAGTAAAGAATCCTCTATGTAGTTTAAGGTTAAACTGCCTTTATTCTAATTTTAGTGAATGGCTACGTGTCTTGTTAAATTCCCTTTTGCCGAAAAGCTTTATCCCTATTGTGGGGTCACTAGTACGGTATTTGTACATTGAAATCATATTCCCTCTCAAGCGTCTCCTCTCCAGAGAGAACAAGTTCAGTGTTCATAACCTTTGCTCATTAATAAGGTCCCTTCAGTCCCTTTATTCATTTTCTTGCCCTTCTCTGGACTCTCTCCAGTTCCAGCACATCCTTCCTGTGGACTGGTGCCCAGAACCTTTGCCATCTTTCCATCCTTAGTAACCAGATTCCCTTCATCATTCTTTATGGGACCAATATGATCGGACTTCCTTTTCTTACTATTTATGCACTTAAAGAATTTATTGGGATCTCTTTTTACTCTCCTCCGCTATGTGACTCTTGTGTGCTATCTTAGCCGCCCTGATTGCTCTCTTACATTTCTTGTTGCATTCTTTGTAATGTTGGAATGCTGATGATGATCCCTCAGCCTTGTATTTTTTTGAAGGCCTTCTCCTTTGCTTTCATATGTATTTTTACGTTTGAGTTAAGCCACCCAGGAATTTTATTAGCTCTTTTAAATGTACAGTGGGGCAAAAAAGTATTTAGTCAGCCACCAATTGTGCAAGTTCTCTCACTTAAAAAGATGAGAGGCCTTTAATTGTCATCATAGGTATACCTCAACTATGAGAGACAAAATGTGGAAACAAATCCAGACAATCACATTGTCTGATTTTTGAAAGAATTTATTTGCAAATTATGGTGGAAAATAATTATTTGGTCACCTACAGACAAGCCAGATTTCTGGCTCTCTCAGACCTGTATCTTTTTATTTAAGAGGCTCCTCTGTCCTCCACTCATTACCTGTATTAATGGCACCTGTTTGAACTTGTTATCAGTATAAAAGACACCTGTCGACAACCTCAGTCACACTCCAAACTCCACTATGGTGAAGACCAAAGAGCTGTCGAAAGACACCAGAAACAAAATTGTAAACCTGCACCAGGATGGGAAGACTGAATCTGCAATAGGCAAGCAGCTTGGAGTGGAGAAATCAATTGTGGGAGCAATAATTAGAAAATGGAAGACATACAAGACCACTGATAATCTCCCTCGATCTGGAGCTCCATGCAAGATCTCACCCCGTGGAGTAAAAATGATCACAAGAACGGTGAGCAAAAATCCCAGAACCACACGGGTGGACCTAGTGAATGACCTGCAGAGAGCTGGGACCAACATACCAAAGGCTACCATGAGTAACACACTACGCCTCCAGGGTCTCAGATCCTGCAGTGCCAGACGTGTCCCCCTGCTGAAGCCAGTACATGTCCGGGCCCATATGAGGTTTGTTAGAGAGCATTTGGATGATTTAGAAGAGGATTGGGAGAATGTCATATGGTCAGATGAAACCAAAGTAGAACTTTTTGGTAGAAACACAACTCGTCGTGTTTGGAGGAGAGAGAATGCTGAGTTGCAACCAAAGAACACCATACCTACTGTGAAGCATGGGGGTGGCAACATCATGCTTTGGGGCTGTTTCTCTGCAAAGGGAACAGGGTGACTGATCCGTGTACATGAAAGAATGAACGGGGCCATGTATCGCAAGATTTTGAGTGCAAGCCTCCTCTCATCAGCAAGAGCATTGAAGATGAAATGTGGCTGGGTCTTTCAGCATGACAATGATCCCAAACTCACCGCCCAGGCAACAAATGAGTGGCTTCGTAAGAAGCATTTCAAGGTCCTGGAGTGGCCTAGCCAGTCTCCAGATCTCAACCCCATAGAAAACCTTTGGAGGGAGTTAAAAGTTAGTGTTGCCCAGCGACAGCCCCAAAACATCACTGCTCTAGAGGAGATCTGCATGGAGGAATGGGCCAACATACCAGCAACAGTGTGTGACAACCTTGTGAAGACTTACAGAATACGTTTGACCTCTGTCATTGCCAACAAAGGATATATATAACAAAGTATTGAGATGAACTTTTGATATTGACAAAATACTTAAATTTTCCACCAGAATTTGAAAATATTTTTTTTCCAAATCAGACAATGTGATTTTCAATGTGATTTTCTGGATTTGTTTCCACAATTTGTCTCTCATAGTTGAGGTATACCTATGATGACAATTACAGGCCTCATCTTTTTAAGTGGGAGAACTTGCACAATTGGTGGCTGACTAAATACTTTTTTGCCCCACTGTATTTCCCATTGGGATGCACTGGCTAATGCCCTTATTCAATATGCTCTTAAAGCATACCCATTTTCCTCTTTGTTCCTAAGATGTTATCCCACTTATTATTATTATCCTCTAGCAAGGATCGTAGTTTAGGGAAGTTGGCTTTTTTTTATTTTTATTCAGTGTCCTTGTATTCCCCTTATTGTTTCCTATTTGTGTGATTTATACTAAAACAGATTGATCCGTGATTGCTGTTTCCTAAAATGCCCCTATTTCCACCTCTGTGATCAGGTCTGTATTGTTGGTAATCAGTAGGTCTAGTAACGCTTTGTTTCTAGTTTGTGCATTTATCATCTGACCCATGAAATTGTCCTGCAAGGCATTTAGGAACTGGCGAGCCTTATATGAATGCATGGATAATTAAAATCCCCCATTATAATGGCACTTCCCATTCTTGCTGCTAATCCAAATTGTGATAGGAGGTCTGCCTCTGCCTCCTCCCTATAGCATACTCCCAGTATTACTATCCTCTTAGTTTCCTCCCTTTGTAGCTCTACTCATAAGGATTCCACCCCCTCCCCCCCCCCCCCCCCCTGCTCCCTTAGTGATGTTATCTCTCACATTCACTTGTACATCATTTTTGATATAGAGGCATACCCCTTCTACTTTTTTACCCTCTCTATCCCTTCGATTTATACAATAGATTTAGAATGGTATACTTTTTATATTTAATAATAATTTTGAACAGCAATTAAAATTGTGCTGGAATGTGAAATGGAATTCCTGTCAATGAACTACTGTAAGGACTGGTGAAGGAGACTGTTTATTCTACTATATATAGTTCAGGAATGGCCTGCAGCACATGATCCATGATTTTTTCTTTTATGGACTTTAGGATGGCACAATTTAAAACACTCTAAAAGCACAGAAATAAGGGTAAGTTAACCACTTGCCGACCGCCGCACGACGATATACTTCGGCAGAATGGCACGGGCAGGCATATGGGCGTATATATAAGTCCCTGCCTGCCCGCGGGTGGGGGGCCCGATCGGGCCCCCCCCCGGTGCCTGCGGCGGTCGGCATTCCTTCGAGAGCGATCCGGGATGAGGGGGCGGCCATTCATTCATGGCCACCCCCTCGCGATCGCTCCCGACGAATAGGAATCCCCCGTGACATCACTTCCTCTCCTGTAATGTAAACACAGGAGAGGAAGTGATGTATTCTCTCCTCCGTGTCGGTATTTTTCGTTCCGACACGGAGGAGAGCGGATCGGTGAGTTGCACCAACACTCTACACACACAGTAGAACATGCCAGGCACACTCACACCCCCCCTTTACCCCCCGATCACCCCCCCAATTACCCCTGCCCCCCAGTCACAGTGACACCAATGTCATTTTTTTTTTTTTTTTGCATTGGTGTCATTTGTGACTGTAATAACTGTTAGGGCAGTTAGAGTTAGCCCCCTTTAGTTCTAATGTACCCCCCTAACCCCCCCAATAAAGGTTTAACCCCGTGATCACCCCCCGTCGCCAGTGTCACTAAGGCTGGGTTCACATTGCAGCGGTTTATGAGAACGAATGTGATTCGCACCGCACTGCAGTGCAAATCACATCCGATCTCTGTGCGATTCGAGTTCAGCCATTCGCCGCACCCGCCACACCCGCCGCACCCGCCGCAAATTCGCACGGGACCCTTTTTTTGGCCCGCAGCAGAATCGGATCGCATGGGTGTTCACACCATGCGATCCGAGTTTGCAGATCGCACTGCGATATGCGAACTGATCTGGGGGTGTCAGTAACATTTCACTGACACTCCCAGCAGTTCGCATAGGGCAGTGTGAACTGCCGCCGGGAGGCATGCGATGCGGGAACCCTCCGCGCATTCGTGGCGTTCCCGCATCGCTCCAGTGTGAACCCAGCCTAATAAGCGATCGTTTTTCTGATCGCTGTATTAGTGTCACAGGTGACGCTAGTTAGGCAGGTAGGTATTTAGGTTCGCCGCAGCTTTTTATAGCGCCAGGGACCCCCATATACTACTGCATAAAGCCCCCTGATTGCCCCCTAGTTAACCCTTTCACCAGTGATCACCATATAACTGTTACAGGTGACGCTGGTTGGTTAGTTATTTTTTTATAGTTTCAGGGCACCCGCCATTTATTACCTAGTCTCACTAGTGTACCCCTAAATTTAGGGGTGTCTACTTTCCAAAATGGGGTCATTTGGGGGGCGTTTGTGCCATCTTGGCATTTTATGGCCTTCAAAACTGTAACGCCCTTAGAAAGCCTGAAGGCGGTGCTTGGTTTTCGGGGCCCCGTACGCGGCTAGGCTCCCAAAAAGTCCCACATATGTGGTATCCCCGTACTCAGGAGAAGCAGCAGAATTTATTTTGGGGTGTCATTTCACATATGCCCATGGCATGCGTGAGCAATATATCATTTAGTGACAACTTTGTGAAAAAAAAAAAAAAAAAAAAAAAGTTTGTAATTTTCCCGCAACTTGTGGCAAAATATAAAATATTCCATGGACTCAACATGCCTCTCAGCAAATAGCTTGGGGTGTCTACTTTCTAAAATGGGGTCATTTGTGGGGGTTTTGTGCCATCTTGGCATTTTATGGCCTTCAAAACTGTAATAGGTAGTGAGAAGTGAACTCAAAAATTTACGCCCTTAGAAAGCCTGAAGGCGGTGCTTGGTTTTCGGGGCCCCGTACGCGGCTAGGCTCCCAAAAAGTCCCACATATGTGGTATCCCCGTACTCAGGAGAAGCAGCAGAATTTATTTTGGGGTGTCATTTCACATATGCCCATGGCATGCATGAGCAATATATCATTTAGTGACAACTTTGTGAAAAAAAAAAAAAAAAAAAAAAAGTTTGTAATTTTCCCGCAACTTGTGGCAAAATATAAAATATTCCATGAACTCAACATGCCTCTCAGCAAATAGCTTGGGGTGTCTACTTTCTAAAATGGGGTCATTTGTGGGGGTTTTGTGCCATCTTGGCATTTTATGGCCTTCAAAACTGTAATAGGTAGTGAGAAGTGAACTCAAAAATTTACGCCCTTAGAAAGCCTGAAGGCGGTGCTTGGTTTTCGGGGCCCCGTACGCGGCTAGGCTCCCAAAAAGTCCCACATATGTGGTATCCCCGTACTCAGGAGAAGCAGCAGAATTTATTTTGGGGTGTCATTTCACATACGCCCATAGCATGTGTGAGCAATATATCATTTAGTGACAACTTTGTGTAAAAAAAAATAAAATATTTTTTTTTTTGTCATTATTCAATCGCTTGAGGCAAAAAAATATTCAATGGGCTCAACATGCCTCTTATCAATTTCCTTAGGGGGTCTACTTTCCAAAATGGGGTCATTTGGGGGGGTTTTGTACTGCCCTGCCATTTTAGCACCTCAAGAAATGAGATAGGCAGTCGTAAACTAAAAGCTGCGTAAATTCCAGAAAACGTACCTTAGTTTGTAGATGTGACAACTTTTGCGCAAACCAATAAATATACAATTATTGACTTTTTTTTTACCAAAGACATGTGGCTGAATACATTTTGGCCTAAATGTATGACTAAAATTGAGTTTATTGGATTTTTCTAATAACAAAAAGTAGAAAATATCATTTTTTTTCAAAATTTGCGGTCTTTTTACGTTTATATCGCAAAAAATAAAAATCGCAGAGGCAATCAAATACCATCAAAAGAAAGCTCTATTTGTGGGAAGAAAAGGACGCAAATTTTGTTTGGGTACAACATTGCATGACCGCGCAATTACCAGTTAAAGCAGCGCAGTGCCAAAGTGTAAAAAGACCTCTGGTCATTTACCAGCAAAATGGTCCGGTCTGAAAGTGGTTAAAGAGATACTGAAGTAAAATGCATCAGGAGGAATATATGGTAATAGGATGTTTTATTGCATATTCTTTTTTAACTCTTAGATACGGGTGCATAGGCTCAATTCACAAACCTTGTTCTGGTGTTATTTACACGATAACATGCCTTATTTACCCCTCAACTCTAAGCCTAGGTTCAGACTAGTGCAATGAGGGAACCAGCACGATTCCAGAGCTGGTTCTTGCATCGCTTCTCTCCTGCAGGCAGTTCACACTGCCCTCTGTGAACCACTGCGGGTGTCAATACGTTAAGGACACCCTCAGAACAGTTCACAGATCGCAGTGCGAACTGTGGATTTGTACAGGAATCTGATTGTATGGGTGAGAACACCGATGTGATCTGATTCCATTGCAGGGAAAAACAAGTCCCTGTACCCTTTTCTGTGTGAATCCAATGCAAGGTCAGCCATACAAGTGTATGGCTGAACTTGCATGGCTCAGACATCGCATGTGATGGGCACCTGCGGTACGAGTGCGAATCACATGCGATGTTTGAGATTGCACTAATTTGAACCTAGGCTTAGACCTCTATACACAAATAGCATCTATTTGAATAACATCTTTATGCTTTCTTTTTTAGCTGACCCTTATGGTCCCACCCTCTACTACCCATCTATGATTTCCAACCATAGTAAGTATAGTACTTCCCAGGCCCATAAGGCTTCAAGCATATGTTCATCTTCTATTGAAAAATTATTTTATTAGATTTTTGAGTAATTTTACCATGTTGGAAGTCCCACCCATCATGTGCTTATATCGCCAACCTGCACAGCTACATTTATCAGTCTGAACATGCAAGCATGAGCCATTGGGCATACACACGTACTTCCATGCTCTCGCAGAAGTTTATACACGTGTGAGTTTTCTAGCATCCTGTATATAGGCACTAGTGTTATCCTTACAAGTGCACGCACCTGTCTATTATACATCTTCGTTGCCCAACTCACACATATAAATCTCTTACTGAGACCAATATTAGTTTTAGTGTGTGTATATATATATATATATATATGTATATACATACACACACACACACGATTCGAGAGGACATCATGTGATGGTTAAGCTATTTAATCCTGGTGCAAGGTCATGCACAATACAATGTGACAGGTTAAAGTGTTTTTAGTGGGTATATTTTAACAAATAAAAGGTTTTACACCAGGGTTGCACCAATACTAAGCATTTGCGTGAGTATTGGTACCTGAAACCAATACTGGAAATTACGTCTCCTTCTCCTCTCCAGCTGGTTGTCTTCTCTGACGAGTGCTATCCCCGGCTCCTCCTCCCTGCTAGCATGAGTTATAGATGGAGGAGGGCCTGTGTTGGTGTGAGGAGATTCCTCGGGGCCGGTGTGAGGGGGTGGAGGGGTTAATGGTCGGTGTGTGGAGAGGGAGGGGGCAGAGTCAGTGTCAATAAGGTATGCTGCTGTGAGAAGCTCAGCTGCAAGGTCACACCAGGGGAAGACTCGGAAAGTTTTTTGTGGAGTGCAGAGTGGAGCCGGGCCCAAGATGCTGGTGAAGGAATACTGGACCTGTATGCAGCCAACAGTGGATGAGGTGAGTGCACTGAGACCTTCCATGTATGAGCGTGAGAGGCTTGGCTACAGTCAACAGGCTCTGTGTGTAAGCCCCACTCATTCCCTCTATGTGGGTCCTCCACTCTCTACTTCTCCATGGAGCTCAATGTGTGCTGATATATATATATATATTATATATATATATATATATATATATATATATATATATATATATATATATATATGATATATAGATATATATATATAGCTATAGAGAAAGACTCATCCATACACTGCCAAGACTGTGTATGGATCTTAAATGCCTTGCAAAAGGGGAAGCCCCTCCTCCAGCCGGCTGTCTTCTCTGGAGGGTGCCATCCCCGCCTTTTCCTTCCCTCCAGGCCAACTGTCATCTGCCTGTTGCCTCCTCCTTCCCTTCACCAACTGTCACCTCTGCCCCATATCTCCCAATGACCCTCCTATCCCTGTCCTTCTCCCCACCAGTGATTACAGCCTTTTCCATCCCAACTCTCCCACCCTACAATCCCTATTCCTTCCCACCCTCAACTACTCTGCCCTTGCTTACCCATCTACTCCCACATAGATGTCGGTAATTGGTATTGGCGTGTACTTTAAAAACAGTATCGATACGCATACTCGGTTTAAAAAAATAAATTTAAAAAAATGGTATCGGTGCATCCCTATTTTACACTATATAAATTTTCCTGTTTTATATGGTGGTATCCATCCCTATATGTGCAGTATACTGAAAGGTGAGACAGCTACCCTATTCGGCGGACTACCCTAGCTTAAAGGGGAAAAAGTAGTCTATGACCCATAAATAGAAAGAATGTCAGGGTTGTCTGATGAGTTTTCCCATGTGAAGGTGATGGCACATGGGTGATTTTCAAATTTTCTAATGCGTGGAATACAGTCACTTGTTTTTCCTTTGGAAAGTGAAGCACATGTCACTTTGGGACTTTTTTGGAAGCACCTTATGTTACTTATGTACTTTAATAAATAGACTTGAATATTAATTGATATTGTGCTTTACATGTTCATGTAATTCTGATTTGAGCATGCATAGTGCTGTTGATAAATTTATATGGTACACAATTTTAGTGTTGAACACATCAGCTTTGCACCTTATTCATTATTTGTTTAGAAATCGTGGCATAGTTTTTTTTTTTTTTTTTTTTACACTTCTATACTGTATGACAGTAATGTTAACTTGTAGCAAACTGGTTCAACCTAGGATACCACTAACCCAACCTTTCAGGAACTTTCAAGTACCAAGTGCCCTTTCAAAACAAGCCCTTGGACATTAAATGGTTGTTGTAGACAGGCCATCTGAAGACTTTATTACCACAATGATTCGAGAGGCACAAATTGCCTACTTCTGCTTTAAACCTTAAACAGTGAAAATGTCTTTCTTCCACAAGATAATGGAAATCTGAAATGAACTTCCTGGAATATAGGTTATATGATTGTCTGTCCAGATAACCTAGTAGCATAGATCCATAAATGTAATGTAGGTCACTGCTCGCAGAATGTGCTGTGAATTGAACAGTATATCAATACAATATTGGGTGGGGACCTCTGTACACACTGAAAACAATGCCGACAAAAGTACATGACTGTAAACTGAGCATCTTACGCCACTTACAAAATTTCATAAAATAACAATTTTAACACCAATTTTTGTGTATGTTTACCAACTAAAGAAAAATAGATGTGTTTTATATCACAACATAAAAAGTACAGTCAAGTAGAACAGAAAGTCTTTACCAAAAGAAACTTCAAAGAGCACTTGACCACTTATTCGGTCACTGAACATTTCATATGTTCTTAGAAGAAATCAAATCGTTTCTACGAGGATATCAAAAGGGCATGTATTGTCAATATCCATATGCCACAGATAAGGGACAGCAAAGAAAAGAGACAAGCATATGATTAATTGTGGCCACACATGCTCCCATTTATTTATCCAATTGTGTGAGTTGATCAAAATAATTGAATTAGCAAACAAAAATATTACGTTTTTTGCAATTGTTTCTGATATATATTTTCGTTTTCCTAATTGTTTCTAGTGTCATAAGATGCTTTGTGTAGCTCATTCATATTCAGGCATGCAAAAGGCATATTGCATAACATTTGTGGAACTGGTACAGCTTGCGCATGCTTAGTCTGAACGAACGCTGGCTGGAAAGGCTAGAAAAGCATGCACAAATGCTACTCATTTTGTTTGATATCAATTTCCAAATATTTTGATGCAATTGTTTCATGGCATAGCACTCTCTATGGACATGCGATTAACATAACCAATAAGGCCAGTTATAGACTATGGGGAAGCACAGTGGCTAAGTTAGCACTTCTGCCTAGCAGCACTAGGGTCCTTGGTTCGAATCCCAACCATGGTGCTACCTGCAAGTCTCTTTGTGCCTGCATGGGCTTCCTCCGGTATCCTTCTAGAATCATTAGGGGAGAATGGACCAGTGGTCGCGGCAATATTCTATGTGTGTCTTAGAAAGTATATCTTGCATTCACAGACATGTAATGTAACTAGAAACAATGTGAGGCAAGGCCTCAAATACTCTGAAAGCTGGTGCTGATGAGGGTTTCAGGCAGATAGAGGTGACCAAGTACTGTAGGAGGGCAGGAAAAACAGACAGGAGATCTGTGTGGTGCTTTTAGAGCAGGAGAGGCAGTGGGATAATTCTACCTCTGGGCTAAATGATAGGAAAAAGTATGGGGCACGCAGCCTTCCACCCAATGAATGACTTCATCGCTCAACCCCTCGATCTTCATCCTCCTTGCAGTAAACCTGAAGTAGCAAGTAATTTTAGATGGCGCACAAGAGAGGTAGCTCCTGTGCTTCAGCCCAACCTTACTTTCTCAGTAAATGGATCTCAAGATACAGGGTCACAACTGCGGTTGTGCCATGGCTCTAGACAGCACTCCAAAAAGCACTCTGCAGCTAACATAGTACACAAAAGTCTGCAAAGTGCCAAAATACAGATCCTGCTGTTTGGCTAGCCCCACGCACAAAGTCTGAAGGGGAGCGGCCTCTAAAGTTAGTGCTGATGAGCTGCAGATCAGGATATTTGCCATGTAGAGACCAGCTGCAGCAGCTAATTATCTTGATTTAAGTAATTGAGAGGAAAGACATTATCTGGGCAGCAGGAGTCTTGATTGATGTCATCAACGAACACAAACGCAATTTTAGAATGCTAGCCAAAATGACGTGGTCTTTTTTTTCTTTTTTAGCAGAGCTGAAGAGAAGGCAGTCTAGGACAGCGTTTCTCAACTCCAGTGCTCAAGGCACCCAAACAGGTTGTGTTTTTAGGATTACCCTCAGATGAAATGGCTGTGGTAATTACTAAGGCAGCGAAACTGATCAAATATCCTGTGCAAAATAATGGAAAGCCTGAAAAACATGACCTGTTGGGGCGTCTTGAGGACTGGAGTTGAGAAACACTTTTCCAGGACACTAGAAAAAAATCAAAGGCATGTTGGTTACAGAAGAGGTTACACAGAGGCTGACTTATGTTTTTTTTCTGTTTGAGAGTGTCCCAACCTCCTGTAGGCAGCAGCATAACCTGACTGTTCATAAATTCCTGCAGGCAAAAAAGCACCGTCACTCAGGAGCAGAAGTCAATGGCAGAATCATCATTCTAAATACAGTGCCTTGCAAAAGTATTCGGCCCCCTTGAACTTTTCAACCTTTTGCCACATTTCAGGCTTCAAACATAAAGATATAAAATTTTAATTTTTTGTGAAGAATCACCAACAAGTGGGACACAATTGTGAAGTGGAACGAAATCTATTGGATAATTTAAACTTTTTTTAGCAAATAAAAAACTGAAAAGTGGTGCGTGCAAAATTATTCGGCCCCTTTACTTTCAGTGCAGCAAACTCACTCCAGAAGTTCAGCGAGGATCTCTGAATGATCCAATGTTGTCCTAAATGACTGATGGTGATAAATAGAATCCACCTGTGTGTAATCAAGTCTCTGTATAAATGCACCTGCTCTGTGATAGTCTCAGGGTTCTGTTGAAAGCGCAGAAAGCATCATGAAGACCAAGGAACAATGAGGAGCAGGTCCGTAATACTGTTGTGGAGAAGTTTAAAGCCGGATTTGGATACAAAAAGATTTCCCAAGCTTTAAACATCCCAAGAAGCACTGTGCAAGCGATCATTTTGAAATGGAAGGAGTATCAGACCACTACAAATCTACCAAGACCTGGCCGTCCCTCTAAACTTTCAGCTCAGACAAGGAGAAGACTGATCAGAGATGCAGCCAAGAGGCCCATGATCACTCTGGATGAACTGCAGAGAACTACAGCTGAGGTGGGAGAGTCTGTCCATAGGACAACAATCAGTCGTACACTGCACAAATCTGGCCTTTATGGAAGAGTGGCAAGAAGAAAGCCATTTCTCAAAGATATCCATAAAAAGTCTTGTCTAAAGTTTGCCACAAGCCACCTGGGAGACACACCAAACATGTGGAAGAAGGTGCTCTGGTCAGATGAAACCAAAATCAAACTTTTTGCCCACAATGCAAAACTATATGTTTGGCGTAAAAGCAACACAGCTCATCACCCTCAACACACCATCCCCACTGTCAAACATGGTGGTGGCAGCATCATGGTTTGGGCCTGCTTTTCTTCAGCAGGGACAGGGAAGATGGTTAAAATTGAGGGGAAGATGGATGCAGCCAAATACAGGACCATTCTGGATGAAAACCTGTTGGAGTCTGCAAAAGACCTGAAACTGGGACGGAGATTTATCTTCCAACAAGACAATGATCCCAAACATACAGCAAAATCTACAAAGGAATGGCCAAGTCAAAGTCCAGACCTGAATCCAATCGAGAATCTGTGGAAAGAGCTGAAAACTGCTGTTCACAAACGCTCTCCATCCAACCTCACTGAGCTCCAGCTGTTTTGCAAGGAAGAATGGGCAAGAATTTCAGCCTCTTGATGTGCAAAACTGATAGAGACATACCCCAAGCGACTTGCAGCTGTAATCGCAGCAAAAGGTGGCTCTACAAAGTATTAACACAAGGGGGCCGAATAATTTTGCACGCCCCACTTTTCATTTTTTTATTAGTTAAAAAAGTTTCAAAAATCCAATAGATTTCTTTCCACTTCACAATTGTGTCCCACTTGTTGGTGATTCTTCACAAAAAATAAAAATGTTATATCTTTATGTTTGAAGCCTGAAATGTGGCAAAAGGTTGAAAAGTTCAAGGGGGCAGAATACTTTCGCAAGGCACTGTATGTTTGAAATGATTAAATATTTATTATTTTTTTAAATTGTGGTTGCACTGTCTTTTAACCACTTAACGACCGAGCCTCTTTCTGAGATTCGTTTACAAGTTAAAAACGTTTTTTTTTTTGCTAGAAAACCCCCTCAAACATACATTTTGTTTCCTAAAACCCCAGAGAAAAAAATGGCGGTCGTTGCAATACTCACACCGTATTTGAGCAGCGATCTTACAAATGCACTTTTTTTTGGGAAAAAATACACTTTTTTAAATAAAAAAAAGACAACAGTAAAGTTAGCCCATATTGTCAAAGATAATGTTACACAAAGTAAATTGATACCCAAGATGTCAAGTTTCAAAATTGCGCCCACTCGTGGAATGGCGAGACAAACTTTTACCCTTAAAAATCTCCAAAGGCAACGTTTAAAATATAAATGTACAGGTTGCATTTTTTAAGTTATAGAGTAGGTCTAGGTCTAGAATTATTTCTTTCGCTTTACTGATCGCAGTGATACCTCACATGTGTGGTTTGATGTCGGGATGGGGCGCATTTAAAAAATACTTTTTTTTATTCTTATTTATTTTACTTTTTATGTTTACACTGTCTTTTAAGCAAAAAAATAAAATAAATTGTGTCACTTTTATTTCTATTACAAGGAATGTAAACATTTCAGCCTACAAGGCCTTAGTCATAATTTAGTCAGTTATGACTAAGGCCTTGTAGGCTGAAACGCTCAACCGATCTTATCTGTATTTGTACACTTTGGTTGTGCGGATCATCTTTATGGATTACCTTTCTCAGACAAACGACTTTTGGCGGATCATCTTTACAGATATTAAAGGCCGTCATTTAACCCAGTCATCTATTTATTAACAAAATATTACATTTATTTTAAATTTTTATATAGAACTAGTGTGAGCACTGTATCTGCATTAATGTTAGCATATTGATGTTTCTTTTCACTGCCTTCACTTTCCAGCTGGCAAGCTTGGAGCAGGCTGAGGTGTGTTGCAGGAGTGCCTAATCAAACAGAAATAAAGTCTTGGCAGGTCAGACAGTTCACATTTTTCAACTTCGGATGTTTACCCGGAGTTTAGCTTTAAAGTGGCTTTGTCACTTCCCTGAAAAAAATATAGTAGTCAATCCCCTGTAAAAAAAAAGCTAGTAAATCTTCACTGTCTTAATGAGATCTCTCTGCTGCTTTTCAGCCCTCCTGGGTGCATAAAACGTTGTCCCTTCTGAATGCTGTGGGTTCTCCCGCTGGCCACTACATTGCTACAGGACACCGTACTGACATAGCAGCCAGCAGGAACCCCGGTTCCCAGCAGGAGACATGCTATTCTGCACTCCAGCAGCAGCGCTCAGAGATCAACCATCGATAGAATATAGGAGTATTCATCTTCAACTATTACAAGGGAGAGCTGGGCTGGATCTCTATTTTGTAGCTTTAAGTAAATACATGCTGAATGAGGTATGCATTTATATACTGTATCTGTGCTACTCTCCGTGATGAGCAATCATTTAGCAAAACAAACACTTTGTATAACTGCTCTTCACCATTTATTTTAAAAGACATCTAGTTTTTACAAAATGTCCTCAGCAGAAAATGGAACACTGGGCAGAAGAAAGTTCCAAGTATAATCTGAAAAGCAATCTGGTGAAAGAGAAAAGCTAAATCTACAAGACATATGAAAAGAACATACTGTGCCATGCTGCCCACCCACAAAGTTAAAATAAGCCAACAGCAAGAGGTATACTTAGAATCTTTATATTTAAACAGATTAATGCCACACATTGCCTGGCTTCCTTGCAACTGCAGCAACCTCTAATATATGGGCTATTTTGAGTGCCTTCAGAACAAGTTCATGTGTGACTTCATTTCATGGATTAACACAAACTGACTAAAAAAGTTTGGAGACTTTGTTCTTGCTAGCTATTTAATATAATTAATGCTAAAAGGAATGCAGAAAATCACATTAGTCTGCAGCTGCCGGTCATGTAAGTTTCTAAGTAGGGCAACACTACCAATCATGAAAATTTGTTGTGCTACATGGAATGGAATCCTTCAGGATTACCGATAACATCCTTTTCTAAACTCTACACTGAAATCATGGCAAAGAGATGAACGCTCCACTTTAGATGATTCCTACCCTATGGGGTAGATGGAAACTTCTTTCTCGTGGTTGTCTGACCAATTCAGCAGAGACCCAACCTTTTTGGCCAAGTCAAAGCTGTAACCTCCATCATCTAAACAAAATTTCATGAGTAAGACTAGATGCACAAGGCATTTTTTATTCATACAGCAGGATCCAGCATCGGGTCCAGACCTTGTCAAGGGAGGCTTCCAGATTCTATAAGCCCCCTAACTGCAGAACCCCACAACCACCACCCAGGTGGGCATGTGGTTTGGTATGGTTCAGGAGGGGGGGCATGCTTGTTCATCACCACCCTCCCCCCTTCATGGCCTGCCAGGCTGCATGCTCAGATAAGGGTATGGTATTCATTTGGGGGGCCCCCACAACTTTTTTTTATTTAGACATGGGGTTTCCCTTGAAATCTGTACCAGATCCGAAGGACCTGGTGTGGATTGGGGGGACCCCCATGCTGTTTTTCTTTCCTCAAATGTTATAGTCAGCAATTGTTTTGTTTACATTCAGCTGTCAGCGTGGAACCCCGCTGACAGCTGATGACTCATCCATTGCTAATAACGCGGCAGCTGGCTTGCTAGTCCGCTCCGTAACAACCAGTTATATGGTGGTTGTTAAGGGTGCCGGCACGCCACCTGCTTAGAAAAAAAATTGAATATTGGACAACGGTGCTTAGCAGCGATTAGGAACTTCTAGGAGCTGTCTGCTTTTTTTCTGCTGGCAAATTGCTACCAAAAATGCAAAAAGTGTTTTTTTCTGCTCTAGAAGATAAAGCTTAAAAAAACGCCTCTAGATTGAAATAGTGTGCATGGACACATAGGCTAAAATGATTTGCTTCTAGGAGCAGAAAGAAATCCCTCAAAAGCGGCTGATAGGAGCATTTTTTTTAAGCTAGTGTGCATGGAGCTAGTGTGCATTCTTCTGTATGTACCATCCCACAACATTTTGAACCAAGAAAACAAATTTTCTAACAGAGTGTACCATTAAATTATATATATATATATATATTTTTTTAAGACCCGAACATTACTGTTGAAGTCGAACTGAATGTTAATGGAGGAGATGGATGGCCAGTATAAAGGTAGTACTTTATGCCAATATAAAAAAAAAAAAAAAAAAAAAAAAAAGGATTTTTGTACTCACCGTAAAATCCTTTTCTCTGTGAAGTTCATTGACGGACACAGCAGCTCTTCTTGACCTTAGGGTTATATCGCCCCTTTAGGAGAGGACTAGGCAGAAAGTGTTAAAAACAGCAACACTTGAACAGTACCGCCCCGGGGGCGGTCCTACTGGCTATAACCCCTCACACAGCATCCAGCAGCTCAGTTTGTCAAAAGCAGTACAAACAGAATAGGAGGGGTGGGTGCTGTGTCAGTCAATGAACTTCAGAGAAAAGGATTTTACGGTGAGTACAAAAATCCTATTTTCTCTATTCTTCATTGACGAACACAGCAGCTCTTCTTGACCTTAGGGATGTCCCAAGCAGTGTCAAAGAACTGAGGGATGGGAACATCAAACAACTATAACTCCACCCAAAACAGCCAGAGTTCCTCAACGGAGGAGATGCAACCTTAAACAGCTGCCTGCAAAACCTTGTGGCCGAAGCAAGCATCCAAAGATGCACTCACATCAACCTAGTAAAATTTACTAAAAGTGTGAACGGACGACCAGGTCACCTCCGTACACACCTGAGAAACAGACACTTGATGTTGGAAAGCCAAAGAGGCACCAATTGCCCTGGTAGAATGCGCCATGACAGAAAAGGGAGGCGCTCGTCCCCTTATGGCATAAGCCTGAACTACTACTTGTCTGATCCACCGAGAGATGGTGGCCAATGAGACCGACAGTGCCTTCTTTGGACCAGCCATCGATACAAACAGCGAGTCCAACCTCCGAAAAGGAGCCGTAGCAGACAGATACACCCGCAGAGCCCGGACCATGTCCAGGGAATGCAAAGCCACCTCTTTAGGGTGTGATGGCCGAGGACATACGGATGGAAGCACAATGTCCTCATTTAGATGAAAGGCCGAAAACAACCTTTGGAAGAAACAAAGGCTGTGGACGCAGCACCGCCTTATCCTTGTGGAGGATCAAGTAGGGAGACTTGCAAGACAAAGCCGCCAACTCAGAAACCCTCCTGGCAGATGTAATGGCTACTAGAAAGACCACCTTCTGAGAGAGTGTCAATAAGGGTATCTCCCTAATGTTTTCAAACAGCGGTTTCTGAAGCACCAAGAGCATCAGATTCAAATCCCTTGGAGGTAGTGGTGGCTGGATTGGAGGCGTCACATGTTGAACCCCCTGAACAAGCGTACTCACCAATGAATGAGTCGCCAAGGATCACTGAAAAAACACAGCCAAAGCCGATATCTGCCCCTTAAATGGTGCTTAATGCAAGTTTCTGATCCACTCCTCGCTGCAAAAACAGCAGGATCCTGGAAAGTGAATATGTACGCGGACGCCATCCCATCTCTTCACATGTGGAGATGTAGGCCTTCCATGTACGACGATAAATCTTCCGAGAAGATGACTTCCGTGCCCTCAACATAGCCAACATAGCCCTCAACAGCCACGCCGTTCAAGCCAGTGACAGTAAAGCAGGATGAAGTATTGGATCTTGCGACAGAAGGTCCTCTCGCATCGGCAGTCGCCAAGGAACATCCGCCACCATTCATACTATGTTGGCGTACCACAGATGCCAAGGCCAATCTGGGGCAATCAGAATCACCAGAATCCCCTCGGCCTCCACTCTGTTAAGCAGACGCGGTGGAAGTTTGAGTGGGGGGAGGCATAAATCAGCCGATAATGCCCCCTTGGAACCACCAACACGTCTGCTGCATCCACCCAGGGATCCTTTGACCTGGCCACAAACCTCTGTACCTTCTGATTGAGTCGAGAAGCCAGGAGATCCACATCGGGCGTGCCCCACCTTAGGCAAAGGAGCTGAAATACATTCAAATGCATCGACCATTCCCCTTGGTCCAGCATCTGACGACTTAGTTTGTCTGCTTGCCAGTATTCTATGCCCAGAATGTACACGGCCGACAGAGCCACCATGCGCCGCTCTGCCCACCGCAGGATGTGAGCGACCTTCAGTGCTGCAGCCAAGCTCCTTGTTCCTCCTTGATGGTTGACATATGCCACCACCGTAGCGTTGTCCGACTGGATCCTGACCGGGCGCCCCTGCAGCCTCTGTGACCATGTGGAGAGGCACTGTCTGATTGCCCGAAGCTCCAGTACACTGATCGGCAGGCGGGATTCTTCCTGGGCCCACTGACCCTGGGCTGACTGTATGCCCCAAACACCCCTTCAACCGGTCAGGCTGGCGTCTGTTGTGATCACATCCAATAAAGAGGAAGGAACGACTTCCCGGACTGTAGGGCCGGCGACCTCAGCCACCAGAGCAGGGAATCCCTGACTAGCTGGCTCACCCGAATTTGACAATCCAGGAACGATGGAGATTTGTCCCATTCGGACAATATCTCCTTTTTCCAAGACTCAAGTGTGGGATTGAGCATACGGTACTGCCTCGAAAATGGATACCATGAGACCCAGGACTCGCATGCAAAAATGCAGTGACGACCACCTACGGGACACCAACAACTTTGCCGCAGCTGAACCCCTGAAACCTTTCCGGTGTCGGTACAGGTACTATCACCCCGTGCAGCAGCAGGGCCTGTACTGCTCCAAACAGGGCCTCCTGACGAGCTGGAAGATGATGAAGGTTGGTGGGAAAAAAAACTGTTTGGCGGACAAGAAAGAAACTTTTTCTTGTACCCCGAGGAAACCAGTTCGCAGACCCACTGGTCAGAAAGCAGGGAGGTCCACCAAGCTGCAAGCTCCCGAAAGTGGCCCCCAACCGAGAGTCAGACGGGGAAAACCTTCATGCGGTAACAGATTTGTTCACAGGCTTGTTTGGCTTGCGAAACCAGGGACGCTTTTGTCCCTAAGCAGGCACCTTGTCAGACTGGGAACACTTACCTGCCGACCGGGGCGGACGAAAAATCAGTTTCTGAGCGGAAAAGAAGGGCCCTTGCCTACGGCTGGACTGTGGGAGCAACGTACTCTTACCATACTTAATAATGTCATTCAGCGAGGCTCCAAATAGCCTCTGTCCCTGGAAGGACAAGTCCGCCAGTGCTTTCTTAGATGCCTGGTCTGCAGACCAGCATTTCAGCCAAATCAGGCAATGTAGCACTACTGCTGATACTGAGGCTCTAGAGAGCAAGGGGGCCATGTCTAAAGCCACATCACAGACATACTTAAGGCCCTGCACCAACTGGACTGCCAGCTCCACACAGACCAGGGAAGCCTTTTCTCCAACTCACGGTGCAACAGTTTAGCCCATTCAGTCAGCGTCTATGATACCAGGGCTGTGGCTAACACTGGCCGCAATGCTGACCCCACCACGGTAAACATGAACCTGGATACCGGGTGGGTCAACAATTGGAGATGTCCATTTCTTCAGGAAACTCTCCTCAAAGGGGTAACGCACCGCTATGCGTTTCGGGACTGAAAAGGCCTGCTGCGGTTTTCCCCATTCCTTTTAAATTAACTTATCAAAATAAGTCAGGTAAGGAAACACCTTAGGCTTAGGGGCCGGCTTGTGGGACCCAAAAGGGACCGACACCTCTATAGATGTCCCCGCTGTATCCTCCATTTTTAGGCTAGCCCACACTGCTGTAATAAGTGCTCCTACAAGCACCTTTTCCTGCGCTGACCCGGACACGGAGTCATCCTCACTGTCCGAATGGTCCTGGTCCGCATCCTCTGATACATCAGAATAGGGGCCGCCAGTCACAGCGGGGCCCAAGTTTGAATCAGAGCTTTCCCCAGAAGACGAAGGGGGGCGGTTTTTACCCCCCTTGCGCCCACACCCCGCTTCCACCCTGGCAACAAAGGCCTCCAGGACCGCCGACAGAGCGTCCATAGGCATCGGGGGTGCAGGGGAACCAGTTGCAATCACAGGGATGTCTGGGGAAGGAGCGCCAACTTCTGATGCCATGCTGACCCACACTCACCTGTCACGACTTAGGGACCTAAGGCAAGGCACACAAAAGTTCACCCTCCTAGCTGCACAAACTGAGGGCCTCCCCCCGCAGGACTCACCACCCTGACCCAGGTACTGCGCCGTGCTGCTGCTGTCCGCTCTCCCCTGTGCCATCCATGAGGTGTCTGTGTAAGCGCGCTGTTCTAGAATGAAACAAGCGCCCAGTGCTAAAGGCAAAAACCACCTGAGGCTACTAGAAAATGGCTGAAGGCAAAAAAACTAGCTGCGGCTACCACAAAATGGCCACGGCCCCAGGAAAATGTCCGTAGAGCGCGGCCTCCCCACATAGCTCACACAGCACAGACACCCACCATGGCCCAGAAAAAAGGGAAGAGGATGAACAGAGCCCCAACACCCAGCGCACCCTCCTGCCAGGACCCAGAGCCCACCCCCCTGGAGGACCCCCGGCCAGGTACGTACAACGCACCCTTATGTGACCAGTCAAACACTGGCCCATAGCATGGGGAGGAGGGAAAGGACAGGGAGAGAAGAAAGGGAGAGTGAGAGACCCCCTTGTCGACCTCCCAGGGAATGCCCAGCTGCTCCATCCTGCTGAGACAGGTGGAACCATACTTACCCCTCCTGCAGTAACTGCTGGATGCATTCCACAAATAGACCCATCACCTGAGCAGTACGGGGTGGTTGCCCACCACAGCACACTGACACAGACTGCAGTAGCCCGGTCATATGTGTGCCCCGGAGCATATATCTCACCGGCTGCCCCTGGAATAGATGGGGCATGTCATGGGTGACCTAGCTTATAGCTAGGGCCTGTTAATGCTCGATGGCCAGGCTGGGGAGACTACAAGGATCTATAATATCCAGCCTGGCTGTTGATTGAAGATCACAGGAATCAAAAATGCAGAAAAAAGAAATTCCCGGGACCAATGGTCCCATCTGGAGCCAGGTCCTTCTCCTATACTAGGCAGAAAAAAGAACCAAGCTGCTGGATGCAATGTGAGGGGTTATAGGCAGTAGGACCGCCCCCTGGGCGGTACTGCGCAAGTGTTGCTGTTTTTAACACTTTCTGCCTAGTCCTCTCCTAAAATGGCGATATAACCCTAAAGTCAAGAAGAGCTGCTGTGTCCGTCAATGAACGATAGAGAAAAGTGGACCTTTCATTAACCTTACAAAATAGCAGGAGTGCATTTCTGACATCACAATCAGTGGTATCATTTTTCAAAAAACTCTCTGCTATTGTCTAGGCTGAGATGATGTCATTGGGTCATTGCATTCACGTGGGAAACACTTTGGGGTATATTAAAAAAATAAAAATAAATCACTTCACTATTTTGTCCAGGGAAACTGCTAATACAGTCACACTGTGCAATGGAGTAAAATTGAATGTTCTATTACCTTTACAGGTTGAATTTTATTAGTTTACTTAAAAATAAAGTGGTTTGGGCAAATTCTGCATTATGTTTTCCTATGGTGGTCATAATGAATAAACATTTGACCTGTTGAAGAAATAGAAGTAGAAAAGTCGACTTTTCCCCATCCACACAGATTAAATGAGCCTCTACCGCTTATGCGGGGCTCCATGGGACAGTACATAGGGCGATAGACAGAATGTTCCCCCCCTCTCTCCCTCATCTTTTAGGTTGCCCCAGGTGAAGTGAAATGTGTAGCAGCATAGCAACAGGTCCCGATTGGCTGAATCGGGCGGGATTGAGCCGGGCTGTGTCTATATAAGCCAGCGGCTTTCCCGCTCGTTTCACAGCCTGAGGAGACCCTGCTGAGGACAGACCCTGTGCTACTGTAAGCAGTTACCTGAAAATGGAGGAGTTGCTGCGCCGTCTTATCCACAAGGCGGAGAGCTGTGGAGGGGCGGAGTGGTTGAGGCGGTGTTTAGAAGATGATGCCGTCCCTTCTGTGTCAGCTTTGGCTGATATGGAGCATGCTCAGACTGTGCCTATTGAAGTAATGGAGTCTGTCAGTCACAAGACTCCCCCTGCTGGCCAGAAGAGAGGTCGCAAAGGTAACAAGGGAAAAAGGTTGAGAAGGGAAGATTCTCCCTCTTCCCCTGTGAGAGAACAGGTGAAACAGGCAAGGTCACTCTCATCTAACAGAGCCATGATGGAATCACCTCAGCTAGCTTCTGCGGGCATATCAAATGAGGTACCAGCATCTGGGCAGCCTGTTAGCGTGGACCATAACTCTGGTGAGAGAAATGATTTGAATTTATTAGAACTGGGTAAAATAGTTGGTTCTTTAGCCAATGTACTTGCAAAAATGGGTGAGCCTATTAATATTGGGAATGTATGGAGTGGCGGTGGGGCAAGTGGTTTGAATGTACCATTTAAAAGTTTTTTCACAGAATAACCCCGCCACTGCAGTGAGTATTAACCCTTTGTGTAAGAATGTTTCTATTGATGAGTTACCTGTTAAGAATATTGTTAATTCATCTATACCTGTTTCTGTCTGATACTACTATACCTTTACCTATTAAAACTATGGTTTCTGAATCCTGTCTTAAAGAAGCCCTACCTTGTGAATTATCTCCCCTGGGATATCATTTATCCACAGCAGTTAAAGAAAAAATTTGGCGGGGAGAATTCATAGACATTTTGTCATTGCTCCCGTCATCTAAAGAATTTTTGTTTAAATCTGAAAAAAAGAATGGATGACAGGTCTGAAGAAGATAGGAGGGGGGCAATTCCCCGGACTTTTCAGAACTGGCTTCAGGCTTTTTGTATTTTTGCTTCTGTCATGGGTGAACATTTTCCTGATAAATGCTCAGGTTTGTTTCAACACCTTGATATAGTTGCGGAATCTTACCGCCACTTTGGTGCCATTGCATGGTTTAGTTATGATGAGAGCTTCAGACAGAAGCTTTCAGTTCACCCATCTCTCCGCTGGGGGGTTAAGGATGTGGGTCTGTGGCTGAATTTGATGCTGCCGCAAAGACCGCAATATACACAGAGGCCCCCAATTCCGAATGTTCAGTCAACTTTTCGTAAAGAAGTGTGCTTTGCATACAACGATTCACAATGCAGGTTCTTATCAAACTGCAGATATAAACATGAGTGTTAGTTTTGCGCAGGTACCCATCCAGCAGCCCGCTGTTTCAAAAAATCAGCTAATGCATCTCAGATCGAGGGACAATATTTCAAAAGGCATCGACGCCAGTGAAGTTGTCAAAAATGCAGTTCTGGCTAGATCATTATCCAGACCGCAAGATGGCGGACCTTCTTTATGAAGGTTTTAAGTTTGGTTTTTTAGTCCCTGCTTTTATTGGTGAAGGTTGTATTACAATTAAGAATTTAAGCTCAGTTATTGCACGCCCGGATATAGTCAAAGAAAAAATTCCGAAAGAACTGCAAGAAGGCAGAATTGCTGGACCTTTTCCTTATCCCCCTTTTTAAACTTTCGCTTATCTCCTTTGGGCTTAGTCCCAAAGAAGGAACCAGGCTCCTTTCGGTTGATCCATCATTTATCTTTTCCGCATGGGAATTCTTTAAATGATGAGATAGCGGAATTTGAGTCTACAGTGTCTTATGCTTCTTTTGATGATGCTCTTTGTCTACTAAGACAGTTTGGCAAAGCAGCGTATATGGCGAAAGCGGATATAAAATCTGCATTTCGACTTTTGCCAGTCAATCCTATAGGCTTTAATTCATTGGGTTTCCACTTTGAAGATCAATTTTACTTTGATAAGTGCTTACCAATGGGTTTTTCCAAGTCCTGCAGTTATTTTGAGGCATTTTCTACTTTTTTGCAGTGGGTATTGTCACAAAATGCCCCTCAGGGTGGAGTTATTCATGATTTAGATGATTTTTTATTTATAGGCCCCGCAGAGGTTCCAGTTTGTTATGATATGTTGAATTGTTTTTTCAACATGTGCGAGTCGTTTGGAATTCCCTTAGCACATGAGAAAACAGTGGGTCCGGTGACGGTGATTGAATTGTTGGACATCACAATTGATTCAGTTGCAATGGAATTTCGACTGCCAGGGGAAAAAATTATCAAAATGAGATTAATTATTAAAAAAATGTTGTCGAAAAGAAAAGTCTTGTTACGGGAGGTTCAGTCTTTGTTGGGTCTTTTTGCTTTTTCATCTAGAGTAATCCCAGTAGCCAGAGTTTTTTCTCATAGATTTGCTCTGGCTACTCGGGGTCTTAAAAACCCCTTTTCTCATGTTAATATTACTCGACCCATTAAGGAGGATTTGAAAGTATGGGACCAATTTTTGATCAATTTTAATGGATGCGCAGTGTGGCAGAGCGAATTCATTGAAGATTTTGATATTCGCCTGTTTACCGATGCATCCGGTTCTGTCGGTTTTGGTGCCTTCTTGAATGGCCATTGGTGTGCTAAGGAATGGCCTAATTCTTGGAGGTCTCCAGATATTATCCGGAATTTAGTATTATTAGAATTGTTTCCAGTAGTGGTGGCTATTTCTATTTGGAAAGAATTCTTCAGAAATAAAAGAGTCATACTGCATACGGATAATAAAGGAGTATTATTTGCAGTAAATTGTTTGTCGTCAAAGTCAGAATTTGTGATAAAATTGCTCCGTTTCTTGGTTTTGCAATGCATGACGTTTAACATTTGGCTGAAAGCAAAGCATGTTCCACGTATTACTAATGAGATCGCTGATTCATTATCTCGTTCGCAGTTCCAAAGGTTTCGGGAACTCGCTCCAGAGGCGGATCAAGAAGGTTTCCCTTGCCCAGATTTTCTCTGGGGCCTGATTTGGGATTAATTGAAGAAAATATAAGGAATTCCATCGCTCCCAAAACTTGGGAAGAATACTCACAAGCCTGGTTTAGGTGGTGTCATTTCTGTGCAGAGTATCATTTTTCGGCTGATACAGTTAGTGTGAATATGGCTTTATGTTTTGTTTCTTCCCTGATTCGAGATAAGCTTAGCCCTGCTTCAGTTAGCAAAATCTTAGCAGGGGCCTCATTCTTTTTAAAATTATCGGGACAGCCTGCTCTCAATTCCTTTTTTCCAGTTAAGCAAATGCTGAAAGGATTTAGACGATCCTCTCCAGCTGTTGACAGTAGACGTCCTATTTACTCAGATTTACTGATAAAATTGATGTCTTCCCTGGAATCAGTTTGTTTTTCCCATTTCGAGACTTCGCTGTTTAGAGCAGCGTTTGTCATTGCATTTTTTGGGGCTCTTAGGTTGGGGGAATTCACGGCACCTAATAAATTTTCTTCTTCCTTTTTGGTTTTCTCAGACATCAGTTTCAGAAGATTCGATTAGGATGTTTCTCAGAAGATCTAAGATGGATCAATTAGGCAAGGGTCGCTGTTTAACTCTTTATAGAGCCCCTTTTCAGATAATATGTCCTATCTTTAGAGTTTCTCAATATCTTTCTGTTCGACCCCAATTTTTAGGCTCATTTTTTATTCATGATAATCTATCTCCATTAACAAGATTTCAGTTCTCGTCTGTCCTGTCTTCTTGCCTTAAGCAGCTTAATCTATCTGGTTTCCAATTTTCCTCACATTCTTTTAGAATTGGGGCTGCTACAGAGGCAAGCTTGCTTGGATTTTCTAAGGATGGTTTAAAGCAATTGGGGCGTTGGGATAGTGATAGATTTAAACTGTATGTTCGTCCTGATCTTATCATTGTTTAATCTTTACTTAGGTCCTTCCAAGCGTGTAATTTGGATAATAGGACATTCCTTTATATTTTGGGCCAAAAGGAGAGCTTCCATCAAGAATGGCAGAACCAATTTGGGTTTGGATGAGAGACGTTTTCAGGTTTTGTGGTGGGGAATAAGGGGGCTGAGATGGACGAATTTAAAAGATCAATTAATTTATCTGTTAGGTCAGTGGCCTTCTCCTGATGTGATTATAGTTCATGCCGGGGGTAATGACCTGGGCAAAATAAAAACTTGGGATCTTATTTGTGAGATGAAGAGAGATTTATCTGCCTTTAAGTTACTATTTCCTTCCACAGTTATAATTTTTTCTGAAATGGTCCCAAGACTGATTTGGTCAGATGTAAGCAATCTTCACTATTTAGACAAAATTAGTCTGAAAATGGGTGAATAGAACTATACGCAATTTGGTTCTTTCACAGGGCGGTTTTTCCTATCGCCATATAGACCTTGAGGGTTTCCTGCCTGGTCTATATGGATTTGATTTGGTGCATCTTTCTGAAGTTGGTCTAGATATATTTCTTTTAGGTTTACAGAATATGGTTGAGCAGGCCACTGCATTTTGGGGGCTTCAGCCCCTCAGTTTGTGAGTGGCTTTCAGCGGTTGGGGTTTGTCATCCAGTTTAGTTCTGGATGGACTACGTGAGATTAATAAATTAAATTATTTATGGTTATGAATTTTAAGTTTAAGATTTTGTTATGAGTGATTATTGTTATGTTGGGTAACCCCTTAATAAATGCCGTGGCCATTTTATGCCAAAAATGACGATTGTTTGTGTCTCTTTATTTTATATTTTATGTATAGCTATTTTAGTCCTTTGTGCTGTCCCATGAATGAGCCTCTAGCGCTTATGCGGGGCTCCATGGGACAGTACATAGGGCGATAGACAGAATGTTCCCCCCCTCTCTCCCTCATCTTTTAGGTTGCCCCAGGTGAAGTGAAATGTGTAGCAGCATAGCAACAGGTCCCGATTGGCTGAATCGGGCGGGATTGAGCCGGGCTGTGTCTATATAAGCCGGCGGCTTTCCCGCTCGTTTCACAGCCTGAGGAGACCCTGCTGAGGACAGACCCTGCGCTGCTCCCACCCTCCCTCCCTGAAATGTATACAGTAGTTTGAATTTGTCGTGGCATTTTTTAGTGGGGTTTGTCATCCAGTTTAGTTCTGGATGGACTACGTGAGATTAATAAATTAAATTATTTATGGTTATGAATTTTAAGTTTAAGATTTTGTTATGAGTGATTATTGTTATGTTGGGTAACCCCTTAATAAATGCCGTGGCCATTTTATGCCAAAAATGAAGATTGTTTGTGTCTCTTTATTTTATATTTTATGTATAGCTATTTTAGTCCTTTGTGCTGTCCCATGAATATACTAGCAGTTTCTCTGGATGAATAGCTATGCAAACATTTCTTATATAAGTACACCACTAACTTTTCAGCAAGTCACAAGGTGAGAAGCTGTAGCAAGGGGGTATGCAGACTTTGTTTTTAGTAGCCAGTAGCCAATAGCTTCTATCTCGTACTTGCTTCAGAGCATGCGTCGTTTTTGGTCTGTCGGAACAGCATACAGACGAACGGTTTTAGCGATAGGAATTGGTTCCGTCAGAAATATTTACATGTTGTATTTCTAGGTCCGTCAGAATTTTCGAAAAAAAAAAGTCAGATGAGGCATACACACGATCGGTATATACAATGAAAATCTTCCGTCTGACTTTTTCTGTTGGACATTCCACTCATGTGTACACGACATTAGTGTCTGTCCCAATTCTAGTTACTATTACCTTTGCTGGAATACTTGGTCTGCATGTAAAAGTGAAAATATATAAAAAAAAAAAGAAAAATGAACATACAGTAGATGAATTAACTGCTTGCAATATTTCCCACAATAGTCGTCCTTAGGGAATTATGTACTGTAATTTCTATCACTGTTTATAATTTTTTCTGCATTTTGTATATGCTTTAGAACCTTTGCTCACTGCCATGGCTTTTAAAAATGCCAAGCTGTAAACATGAATAGGGATGAGCTTCGAGTTCGAGTCGAACTCATGTTCTACTCGAACATTGCCTGTTCGCCTGTTCAGCGAACAGTGAACAATTTGAGCTGTTCGCAGCAAATTCGAAAAGCCGGAACACCCTATACAAGTCTATGGGAGAAATCTAAAGTGCTCATTTTAAAGGGTAATATGCAGGTTACTGTCCTAAAAAGTGTTTGGGGACCTGGGTCCTGCCCCAGGGGACATGGATCAATGCAAAAAAAAGTTTTAAAAACGGCCGTTTTTTCAGGAGCAGTGATTTTAATAATGATTAAAGTGAAACAATAAAAGTGTAATATTCCTTTAAATTTCATAGCTGGGGGGTATCTATAGTATGCCTGTGAAGGGGCGCATGTTTCTGGTGCTTAGAACTGTCGCTGCACAAAGTGTCATTTGTGCAGGAAAAAAAGTCTTTTAAAATCACTTACGGCTAAATTGTCGGGTCTCCGTAATACAGAGAACACTCAATGAGTGTTCTCTGTATTAGCCGACAATTCATTCATTCATTGATAAAAAAAAAAAAAAAAAAAAAAAGCGTGGGGGTTCCCCTAAATTCAATCAAAAGGCCCTTCAGGTCTGACATGGATATTAAGGGGAACCCCGTGTCAAATTAAAAAAAAAAATTGACGTGGGGGTCCCCCCAAATATCCATACCAGACCCTTTATCCGAGCACGCAACCTGGCAGGCCGCAGGAAAAGAGGGGGGGACGAGAGAGCGGCCCCCCCTCCCTCCTGAACCGTACCAGGCCACATACCCTCAACATTGGGAGGATGCTTTGGGGGTCTGTGACCCCTCAAAGCACCTTGTCCCCATGCTGATAAGGACAAGGGCCTCATCCTCACAACCCTGGCCGTTGGTTGTGAGGGTCTGCGGACGGGGGGCTTATCAGAATCTGGAAGCCCCCTTTAACAAGGGGACCCCCAGATCCCGCCCCCCCCCCTGTTTGAAATGGTAAGGGGGTACAAAAGTACCCCTACCATTTCACAAAGAAAGTGTCAAAATGGTTAAATAAGACAAACACACTTTTGAAAAATTCCTTTATTAAAAATAAAAATAAAATAAAAAAAATTCCAGCGGTGCTAATCCACTCTTGCTATCCAGCGACGGGTCTCCGGGGTCCAGCGATGGATGATCATATCCAGCGACGGGGGATCTCTCAGTCCAGCGCTGTCCATACATCCGTCTTCTGTCTCCTCTCCGGAGACACTGCAGAGAGCCGAGCGCTGACATTTCTTATATTGGGAGGGCGGGGCCACCCGTCACCTGACCCCACCCCTCTGACGCAGGAGAGGGAAGCCAGGGGTTCCCCAGTGACGTGTGGGTGACCCCGCCCCCTCTGATGTAACGCAGGTTTCCGTTACATCAGAGGGGGCGGGGTCACCCACACGTCACTGGGGAACCCCTGGCTTCCCTCTCCTGCGTCAGAGGGGTGGGGTCAGGTGACGGATGGCCCCGCCCTCCCAATATAAGAAATGTCAGCGCTCGGCTCTCTGCAGTGTCTCCGGAGAGGAGACAGAAGACGGATGTATGGACAGCGCTGGACTGAGAGATCCCCCGTCGCTGGATATGATCATCCATCGCTGGACCCCGGAGACCCGTCGCTGGATAGCAAGAGTGGATTAGCACCGCTGGAATTTTTTTTTTATTTTTTTTATTTTTAATAAAGGAATTTTTCAAAAGTGTGTTTGTCTTATTTAACCATTTTGACACTTTCTTTGTGAAATGGTAGGGGTACTTTTGTACCCCCTTACCATTTCAAACAGGGGGGGGGGCTGGGATCTGGGGGTCCCCTTGTTAAAGGGGGCTTCCAGATTCTGATAAGCCCCCCGCCCGCAGACCCTCACAACCAACGGCCAGGGTTGTGAGGATGAGGCCCTTGTCCTTATCAACATGGGGACAAGGTGCTTTGAGGGGTCACAGACCCCCAAAGCATCCTCCCAATGTTGAGGGTATGTGGCCTGGTACGGTTCAGGAGGGAGGGGGGGCCGCTCTCTCGTCCCCCCCTCTTTTCCTGCGGCCTGCCAGGTTGCGTGCTCGGATAAAGGGTCTGGTATTGATATTTAGGGGGACCCCCACGTCAATTTTTTTAAAAAATTTGATGCGGGGTTCCCCTTAATATCCATATCAGACCTGAAGGGTCTGGTATGGATATTTGGGGGGACCCCCACGTCAATTTTTTTTTTTAATTTGACACGGGGTTCCCCTTAATATCCATGTCAGACCTGAAGGGCCTTTTGATTGAATTTAGGGGAACCCCCACGCTTTTTTTTTTTTTTTTTTAATCAATGAATGAATGAATTGTCGGCTAATACAGAGAACACTCATTGAGTGTTCTCTGTATTACGGAGACCCGACAATTTAGCCGCAAGTGATTTTAAAAGACTTTTTTTCCTGCACAAATGACACTTTGTGCAGCGACAGTTCTAAGCACCAGAAACATGCGCCCCTTCACAGGCATACTATAGATACCCCCCAGCTACGAAATTTAAAGGAATATTACACTTTTATTGTTTCACTTTAATCATTATTAAAATCACTGCTCCTGAAAAAACGGCCGTTTTTAAAACTTTTTTTTGCATTGATCCATGTCCCCTGGGGCAGGACCCAGGTCCCCAAACACTTTTTAGGACATTAACTTTCATATTACCCTTTAAAATGAGCACTTTAGATTGTGAACGTTCGAGTCCCATAGACTTTAATAGGGTTCTAAAGTTCACACGAAGTTTAGGTCTGTTCGCAGGTTCTGGTGCGAACCGAACAGGGGGGTGTTCGGCTCATCCCTAAACATGAATATACAAAAGAGCCTGTTGCAGTATGTTAAAATATGCATCGCATTTCAGGATGTCATTACTGTACTCTATCACGCAGCTATCTCTGAATTTTAATCTAAACTTTCAATTTAATGGTTTACCTTGTTTTACCTTTTTGTGTCTCTCCTTTTTGTTTATTTTAGCATGTGAAAAACAACTGAAAGAGAACTGAATTACTGGGTTTGACTATGGCCTCTGTCACTGAACAAAGCATCAATTTGTAATGTTTTACTTCCATTTTCAAAACTGGCAAGCCCCCTTTTGGCAGATTAATTACACAAAGACATTAGAATCTGCCAAAGTATATGAAATCTGGAAACTGGCAGCATTAAATAACACTGCATTTCAGACGTGCTGACAGCCACGGTTACTTTTTTACTGATTGATAGCATCCTTTGCCATTGCTCCTGGATTTTAAAACTAATCTACAGGCAGATACTACAATAATGCAGTCATCTTTTGTATAAAACATCATTCAGAACCAATTCACACTTAGTGCTTGTAAAGGCAAAAGCCTCCTGTGTGTAGCAGCTCCCCTCAGCCCCCCCTATACTTACCTGAGCCCCATCTTGATCCAGCGATGTTGCAGAAAAGACTCAGCTGTCCAAGACTCTCCCTCATTGGCTGATGAGACATACTCAAAGTCAGTGAGCCAATGAAGAGAGAGGGGATGGGCCGTGGCTGTGTGTATGAATCGACATAAGGAGCTGCGGGTGCCCCATAGCAAGCGGTTTGCTGTGGGGGTACTCAACAGGCGGGAAGGGCCAGGAGCGTCGAAGAGGGATACGAAAGGAGGATCTAGGCTGCGCTGTGTAAAACCACTGCACAGAGCAGGTAGGTATAACTTGTTTGTGATTTTTAACAAGAAAAAAAAATGTAGACTTTAGTATCACTTTAAGTGTTTCTTTGCTGGTGAATTAATTCACACACATGAATGCGTGTTATGGCAACGTTAACGTGTTTTGCATTAGGGCAAGGGTGTTCAACCTTTTGACTTTCCTGGGTAACACTGAAAGAAGAGGAATTGTGGAATGAGGAGGAATGATGTAGAGCCGTTTTGTGAACAAACAAGCTGAAAATGACACTAGGAGCTTTGTGGAGAGACAAGTAAACACTATAGATATATGTGCTTTGTTCGGATTTCATGACTCAGGTTTACAACAACTTTAAAGAATATGTTACTCCAACATTTCCTCCAATGATCAGACTTCTGCTGACACGCAGATATAGGTAATGAACTGCCATTACTTGTCAGGCTAGGTGCAGATAACAAGTAACAGTTCAGGTGTGCTGATTATACAAAGAGTTCAAAGCACATACCATGAGCAGATCTAAGCAGAGCAGGTCAGCTGGGACTTGTAGTACACCGCTGTAGACGAAGGTAGGTGATTGCTGGACCTTGTAGTTCACTGCTGTAGATGAGGATAAATGAGTGCTGGACCTTGTAGTTCACTGTTGTAGATGAGGATAGATGATTGCTGGACCTTGTGGTTCACTGCTGCAGATGTGGGTACTAGTAGAATCAGGCAAAGCGTAGTCTAGGCAAGCTGGGTCATACACAGGTAGATCAGAATCCAAACGGTACAGAATCAGAAGCAAGCAAGGAAGGTCAAACAAGCCGGGTCAAACACGAAAGTCACAGAGCAAATATCAGCTGGATCAAACACAAGTGAACTCTAACACGAGCGCTGACTGAATGCTGATACAGGTGATTTAAACGTGAGCTGGCCAATCACTGTTGTTTCCCAGACACAGGCTGTGTCAGGTGAGTTGTGCTGGGTCCTAAAGGGATTCTAGCACTGACAGTACCCCCCCTTTCTCGAGGGGTTGCTCCTGCACCCCCAGGCTTACTTGGATAACGGAGATGGAACTTCTTCTTAAGTCGATCAGCATGAAGATCACGAGCTGGTACCCAAGATCGATCCTCTGGGCCGAACCCTTTCCAATGAACAAGATATTGTAAGGAATTGCGCACTTGTCTGGAATCAAGAATAAATGCCACTTCATATTCTTGACTGTCCAACACATCCACAGGTTCTGGTTCATTTACTAGGAGGCTGGAATGAACAGGTTTCAACAATGAAACATGAAAGACATTTGGAATGCGCATGGATGGGGGCAGTTTTAATCTGTAGGACACAGGATTAACAATCTCCGAGATTTCATAAGGCCCGATGAATTTTGGGCCAAGCTTTTTAGATGGAACATGCAGGGACAGATTCCGAGATAACCACACTTTGTCACCAACTTTATATTCTGGTGCCTTTGAGCGCTTCTTGTCAGCATTTTTCTTAAAAGCCTGCACAGAGCGGGAAATAGCATGATTTACATCGGACCAGATTTTGGAGAAATGTTCAATCGTGGTGTTGGCATCTGGAACATCAGAGGGCGGAAGATCAAAGGAGCACACACGAGGATGCAACCCGTAAACACAAAAGAAAGGAGAGGTCCCTGTAGATGTGCTGGCACAATTATTAAAGGCAAACTCTGCCCATGGAAGGATGTTGACCCACTCCACCTCATCTTTGGCCATCAGACAACGTACCATCTTCTCTAGAGTCTGATTAGTCCTTTCTGTTTGGCCATTAGTCTCAGGATGATATGCTGAAGAATATGATAATTTAATCCCCAGCTGAGAGCAAAGGGCCTTCCAAAACTGAGCTATAAACTGAGAGCCACGGTCAGAGACAATGTTAACTGGTGCCCCATGGAGCCTGAAAATGTGCTTAATGAATAAAGATGCCAGTTCTTTAGCAGATGGAAGCTTCGGAAGCGGAACAAAGTGGGCCATTTTACTGAACCTGTCTACCACCACCCAGATCGTGGAACATCCCTGGGACAGAGGCAAGTCTGTGATAAAGTCCATAGATAAATGGGTCCAGGGACAGGTAGGTATTGGTAGAGGACGAAGGAGACCGGGGGGCTTAGAGGTACTGCTCTTGCTTCTGGCGCAAACTTCACAGGCCTGGACGAAGGCTAACACATCCTGCCTAAGCGATGGCCACCAGAGGTTGCGAGAGACAATCTCAAAAGTTTGTCTAAACCCTGGATGTGCTGCAGGTTTTGATGCATGTACTTGTTGCAATACCTGCAAACGAAGAGCCAGGGGCACAAAGAGCATACCAGGGGGAGTGGAGGGAGGGGCTTCAGCCTGTGCTGGTAACAAGGCCTCAGAGATGTCAGTCTGGGTAAAAGCCAAAATCCTATCCTCAGAGATAATGGGTTGAGGAGGAAGCGGAGGAGGAGACTCTGATAAAAAACTGCGAGACAAGGCATCGGCCTTAATGTTTTTTGGACCTGGTAAATAAGAAATTGTAAAGTCAAATCTGGAGAAGAACAATGACCACCTGGCTTGACGCGAGTTCAGTCTTTTAGCAGAACGGATATATTCAAGGTTTTTGTGGTCAGTCAGAACTATGAATGGATAGCGAGCTCCCTCCAGCCAATGTCTCCATTCCTCTAAAGCTAGCTTTATGGCTAAAAGTTCTCTGTTGCCTATATCGTAATTGCGTTCTGCTGGGGAATATTTACGGGACAAGAAGGCACAAGGGTGGATGGCAGCACTTACAGGATCTTTTTGTGACAAAAGCGCCCCCACTCCTACTTCAGATGCATCTACCTCTACAATAAAAGGTAGCTCAGGAACAGGATGGCGTAGAATTGGTGCAGAGGTAAAGGCTTTCTTTAACTGGGTGAAGGCTGCCTGGGCTTCAGTAGTCCATTTAAATGTACTAGGAGTCTTCCTGGTGAGAGAGGTGATGGGATGTGCAATGGTGGCAAAGTTCTTAATGAATTTTCGATAGAAATTTGCAAAGCCCAGGAAGCGTTGAACTGCCTTCAGGTCTGAAGGTGGTGCCCAGTCTAGAATGGCTTGAACCTTGGCTGGGTCCATGGTGAGACCTGTGTCAGAAATTAGATAACCCAGGAAAGGTACCTGTTTAACATGGAAAAGACATTTTTCAGGCTTTACAAAAAGGGAGTGAGTCTTTAGTCGGGCTAATACCGAGCAGACATGCTTCTGATGTGTTTCAAGATTGGGAGAGTAAATCAAAATATCGTCTAAATAAACAAGCATGAAGCGACCCATCATGTCACGGAAAATGTCATTCATGAAGTTCTGAAAGACGGCTGGTGCATTCCTGAGGCCGAAAGGCATGACAAGACATTCATAATGACCATCCTTGGTGTTAAAGGCCGTCTTCCATTCATCACCTGCACGGATTCGCACCAGATTATAGGCTCCCCTTAAATCCAGTTTGGAGAAGATTTTGGCTCCCTGGATTTGAGAGAACAACTCTGTGATGAGAGGGAGAGGATACCGATTGGGAATGGTTATTTTATTTAGGCCTCTGTAATCAACACAAAGTCGCAGTCCTCCATCCTTCTTCGGGACAAAGAAGCATCCTGCTCCTGCGGGAGAAGTGGAGGGACGGATGAAACCCTTAGCTAGGTTTTCCTGGATGTATTCTTGCAAAGCAAGATTCTCTGGTTCAGACAGTGGGTAAAAGTATACGATTGTCCCCCTGGGGAGATGAGAGTAGACCTAAGGTGACCTCCCCGCAATCACCTAGGTCCTGGCGTTTCCCGGACGTGTAGGGCACGAACGGAGCATATGACCCTTGAGGCCACAGTATAAGCAGAGTCCCATATTACGCCTGCGTTTGTGTTCCTGGGCAGATAACCGGGTGGAGCCTAACTGCATAGGTTCTTCCTCAGATTTGGCACTGGAGATGGAATAATCAGGTGGTAAGGAAGGTATACAGTTTGCCACAGCCATCGTTTGTTCTCGCCTCCTCTCTCGCTGGCGGCGGTCAATTCTAATAGCTAGACACATAGCCTCCTCCAGTGAGGCTGGATAGGAGAAGTTGACCAGAGCGTCTTTAATCGCATCTGAAAGGCCAATTCTAAACTGGCTGCAGAGAGCTGCATCATTCCAGCCAGATTCCGGGGCCCACCTGCGAAACTCTGAGCAATACATTTCAGCTGTGGTAGTTCCTTGTTTTAAGTTACGCAGGGTCGATTCTGCAGTAGCAGCACGATCTGGATCATCATATAGCAACCCAAGGGCTTCAAAGAAGGCATCTACTGTTAGTAAGGCTGGATGGTTAGGTTCCAGGTTAAAGGCCCAAGCCTGGGGGTCACCCTGTAGTAGAGAGATAATGATTTGAACCCTCTGAGTTTCAGGGCCAGACGAGGATGGCCTCAACTTGAAATATAATTTGCAGCTGTTTTTAAAGTTGCAAAACGCTTTACGGTCACCAGAAAACCGGTCGGGCAAAGGAATTTTTGGTTCAGATGGAGTTTTAGTAATGGTGGTAGTAGAAGGAGATTGCACCTTGGTGAGCTCTGTGGCCATTTCCTGAACTTGATGTGATAAACAGCAAAGTTTTTGTGTAAACAACTGAGCCTGTTCAGGATTCATGATAGGTTTCCCTTTATGTATTGGCTCGTGTTAATGTCAGGCTAGGTGCAGATAACAAGTAACAGTTCAGGTGTGCTGATTATACAAAGAGTTCAAAGCACATACCATGAGCAGATCTAAGCAGAGCAGGTCAGCTGGGACTTGTAGTACACCGCTGTAGACGAAGGTAGGTGATTGCTGGACCTTGTAGTTCACTGCTGTAGATGAGGATAAATGAGTGCTGGACCTTGTAGTTCACTGTTGTAGATGAGGATAGATGATTGCTGGACCTTGTGGTTCACTGCTGCAGATGTGGGTACTAGTAGAATCAGGCAAAGCGTAGTCTAGGCAAGCTGGGTCATACACAGGTAGATCAGAATCCAAACGGTACAGAATCAGAAGCAAGCAAGGAAGGTCAAACAAGCCGGGTCAAACACGAAAGTCACAGAGCAAATATCAGCTGGATCAAACACAAGTGAACTCTAACACGAGCGCTGACTGAATGCTGATACAGGTGATTTAAACGTGAGCTGGCCAATCACTGTTGTTTCCCAGACACAGGCTGTGTCAGGTGAGTTGTGCTGGGTCCTAAAGGGATTCTAGCACTGACATTACTATAAGAAGTCTTTTAAAGTGGCAAAACTGTCTATAGCTTTGATCAGTGGATGATAATCCACTGATCAGAGCTATTGAACTAAAAAAAACAAAAAAACAAAAAAAACATAGTAAGGCCTCGTTCACACAGGGCATACCACAGCATACACCCCTGAGAGGCCATGTGTACAGTTGCTGATCCTAATTTGACATCTGTGTGGATCCGGGTGCAAGTCCCTGAGCTCATACTGTCTGCATTTAGGGCCATGCACTTACACCCATACAGATGTCAGATTGGGAGCAGCGGCTGTGCCTGTGCATCCCAATTGACGTGAATGTGACTGCTTGCATGGGAATGCACCCAACACCTGGGCATCCCCATGGGGTTTGTAAGCATGGCCCTCCACGGGCGTACACTTTACATTACTTTACATTTTGCGTTCCATGTGAACAGGGCCTTAGTAGGAATTTTGTAATTTGTGTTGTTTGTACACGAATAACGATTTTAGTATATTTTTTTGTGAAAATAGCAGCTTGCTAAACATTTGCACAACTGTTGTGGGGCCTAAAAAAAAAAAAAATAAAAAAAAAAAAAAAACAGTAGCATATTTTTTGATTTTATAGGTCATGTGCTTTTAGAAAATATATGGTTTGGGGGTCTTTTATAAACTCAAAGTTGTGAGAAAAGATAACCTCCAGATTTTGAGCAAATTGTTCTTATGTACAATTTTGCACACCTTCAGTTTTCACCATTTTACAAAAAGGTGCAATGTAAAATTTACAAACAGGATTTTTCCTACAGCTTATCTGTAAAATCCTTTTCTTGGAGTACATCACGGGATGTACTGCAGCAACTATATTATCAAACCTAATATACAGTCCCCCAAGGATGCAGGTACTTAAGGCCAAATTCCTTCCTCTACTGATTGGATAAAGAAAAAGAATCTCCCACCCACATATTTCTGCGGGTGCCACTTCCTGGCTTCACCCCAGGCAAAGAAAAATTTCAAGTCCTGTAATTGAAGTTCCCAGAAGCTGGCTTCCAGGGGCTTAACAGTGCTGAGATACAGGACTCAAGACCATCAGGTCCCGCTGGACTGGGAGTGTCCAAAGGAGAAATCCCCGCAAGACTCACTATGCCTGTGTACTAAGCCCCCCTGGGCTAATTCGGCCAACACCAATATCAGTGTTACCACCTTATGGATTCTTCGAAAAAGATGTGGCAGAATCCAAAACGGGGAAAAGAACATCAAATAAGGGGGAACCAGACCTTAAGGTGTTACCAGTACATGTACCCTTATTGTCCTGGACACACCTGTCCCAAATTGTTGTAGAACTTGGAATCTAGTAGATTCCCCTGCAGAGTTCCCCTTACCACTATCCTATATCTGGAATATGTATTGGCAATAGAGACAGCACTTGTACTGTCCCAGACAGAATGTGGTACACCTCCCTGAGTCGCATGACCTCTGGTGCCACCCTGGTGGTTGATATATATATATGCCTGCAGAGGCATTTCCAGATTGAGCCTACAACAGGTTTATCCTATAATTCACAGCAAGGCATACTGACCAAAAATTCCAAGCTAATGGACAGTATTTTCTCCTGTGGAGACCGAGCCCACTGAACTGTAGCCAGCCTCAAGTCAACTTAGAGAGACTGGCATCAGTGGTTATTATTTCCAAATTCCTGAAAAGGAAGAACATCAAGCGCAAATTTTTGCTCTGCAACACCCCAGAAACAGAGCCTTCCGGCAATGCAAAGCCTGGATCTTCAAGTTCCAGACAACTCAAAGGGAAGATTCACCAAAAAAAAAAAAAAAAGAAATGTCTTTCCACTGCAATTACAGAAAATTTTGATGAGCCTGGAAACAAACCGCCACACAAAGATGTCAGTTTACCGATGATTATGGACCCTGAAATCTACCGCTTGAAGAGAGCTCATTCCTGAACAGTCTAACCTATCTGAAACAGAAGGATGTTCAGTGGCTTGAGATTTTTGGCTATGGAACTAGCCTATTTGGCTTTGGAACTGCTACCATTTAATTGTCTCACAATAATGAGCCTATAACTTCTGCTCCAAGAGCAAATGCAAGGCAAAAGACTGATGTCTCTGTTGCAGGCCCAGACAGTCCCAAGAAGTGCACTTAACCTACCAGATTTCTGCTGGCTAAAGATGGAACAAACCACCTCAGAGACTGCCCTAAGATTTTCTGGCCTGAGATACTCTCAAAACCCAGCAGCCTCAGATGCCTCCCTCACCCTGGTGGGGAAAGCTTACAGCATCTGGTATCCCCAGGCAGTCTCCCATCTATAACCGAGATCAGGCATGATCAAGGTGATGCGGCTGTAGTCTGATGGAAAATGAATGCGCCAGGAAACACCGCAATGCCAAACACCGTAGTGGCTAAGATGCACTCAAAACCACTGTCCATCGGGAGATGTGGACACCGCCAGATCACTGAACCTGAGAGCGGTGCCTCTGCTTCCCCCGGCTGCCTCTCTTTTCTGGAACCATTTAACTGGTATAACAGGTAAATAATGCAGCAACTATATTATCCAACCTAATACACAGTCTCCCAAGGATGCAGGCCTAAAACAATGTTGGTTTACCTCTATGCAACCCCTTAGGTATTCAAGTATCTAGGTATGCAAGCATGCAGGTATACAAGTATTCTTGTCATTCATGCATTTATGTATGCAGTAGAAGGTCAATAAGTACACACGCATGTACACCAGTCAAACAAGTACCCACGCAAATAAGTCCATATGTATGTAGTCCTATGCAAATAAGCACACATGTATGTAGTTCCACGAAAACAAGTATGTATACAGCTTCATGTAAATAAACATACGTATGCAGCACAAATGAAAACATGCCAGCATGTGTTTAAGCAATATGCATCTATGGAAGCATGTGCCTATGCAACTATGCATTTAGGCAAAATATGAAAGTGTGCACTGTACACACGCATTCATGCAACATGTGCCCATGGAAACAAGCATTTTCGCAAATAGGCAAGCATGTGTTTATGAAACGTGTTTTTATGCAACATTACGCAACACGTATCTATGCAGACATGTATAAACATGCATCTTTACGCAACCATGTATATTTATGCAATCATGTATCCTTAAGCGATCATGTATCTTTATGCGATCAAGTATTGTTATGTGACCGTGTATCCTTATGCAATCAGGTATATTTAAAGCGGGATTCCATTGACCGATCCGTTTTTTTTCCCTAGGTCATTGAACTACTTTAGTAATGCACAGAGAGTACTCACTTGCTGTGTTAAATCTTTCCCCTGCTTTCCGATTTCGTCAGCAATATGATGTTATATAAATGTATCCTGGCGGTTTTCATTTTGCTTGTGGGCATTTGAAGCCCACAATCATTTATTTCCAGGAGTGAATGCTGTGCTCCCAGGATTCCCTGCTCGATCCTGCGCATGCTCATTGTATAACAGGGAGCAGCGCTGTAAAATTCCGGGGTTGCCATCACAACGGCCGGCGTCGTCGGAAGTTCCCGCCACGTTGTGATGGCAACCAAACATATACAAAACGAGCTCTCACGAGATTTCGGCCGGACAATGATCCGCACAGAATCTTGGGAAGACTCAAAAGAAGCTCCCAGGGTACTTCGCGGAGCAGGGGAAAGGCGAAAAACACGCCTACTCCCACGGGAGGAGAGACCGGAAGTACACCTAATAATTAAAATAAAAGGGTAATTACGGCGAGATTAATTTTTTAAAGGGGCATTTGAGCATCAATGAAAGTAAATGAATGGGCTCAGATTGACTGAAATATTTGGGTACAATACCGCTTTAAGCAAACATGTATAAACATGCATCGTTATGCAACCATGTATCCTTATGTGATCATGTATCTTTATACGATCAAGTATCTTTATTATTATTATTATTTCAGGTATTTGTATAGCGCCATCAATGTACGCAGAACTTTACACACATATATATATATATCTCTACCCTCAAGGAGCTTAAAATCTATGGTCCCTAGCTCACATTCAAAAATACTAGGGCCAATTTAGACAGGATCCAATTAACCTACCAGCATGTCTTTGGAGTGTGTGAGGAAACCGGAGTACCCGGAGGAAACCCAAGCAGGCACAGGGAGAACATGCAAACTCCAGGCAGGTGGTGTCATGGTTGGGATTCGAACCAGCGAACCTTTTTACTGCTAGATGAAAGTGCTGACCACTACACCACTGTGCTGCCTGCAATCATGTATAACCATGTATATGTAAGCAAACCTGTATAAACATGCATCTTTATGCAACCATGTATCTTTATGCGATCGATTATCTTTATCCAATCATGTATATTTATGCGACCATGTATATCTATACAAACATGTATAAACATGCATCTTTGTGCAACCACAAATAATCATATCTATTTATGCAAACATGTCCAAATATGCATCTTTATGCAATCATGTATATTTATGCAAACATGAATAACCATGCATCTTTGTGCAACCATGCATCCTTGTGCAAGCATGCATTCTGTGCAACCATGATCATGTAGCTTTATGCAAACATGTATAACCATGTATATTTATGCGAATATGTAAAAACATGCATCTTCATCAACTGTGCTTTCCAGCAACCGTGCGTTTCAGCTAGTTTTCAAGCAAGCACCTGCTTAACTGCAGTTGGTCTCATACTAGTCCTGCAGGATTTAGCCAAGCACTTACGCACTATACTGGAGGTACAGCTCCTTAAAATGCACCCATGCTCATGTTTTTCCAAACGTGAATATTTAAACATGCATTTAAGCAACAAGTTTGCAAGCATGTATACTATGCTGCACCTGCCTAAAGAGCAGTCAACAACACTTTAAAGTGAACTGCTAACCATCCAAAGGTGTAACAACTAACATTTATACAGTCCCCCCGGATAAGCAGTAAATATGCAGCATATAATCATGACTTATCTTCACACAGTTCTCCCATAGTAAGTACTCACACTTTGTTAGTATCCATGGGCTTCTGCTATGTCTCCAGAGGCCTACTGAACCTATTGCCACATGGCATGGCATAGGCCATACTGAGCAAGCCTGCACCCTATAGTGGCTGGAGGAGAAACAGTAGCCACCTGAGTAAGAGTACATAGCCTGAATAAACAGCACACTGCTCCCAGTGGCCACCGGGAGAACAGACAGTCAGAACGCTCTTTTTTTTTTTTAAAGAGAGACTGCAAAGACTTACCATTCCTGCTGCAGAATTCTGAACATAACAGGAGTCCAATCTTCACCCATCATGGGGAGCTTTGTCATAAAAGACTTTCAGAGACTGGGTTCCCCCTTAATCAGTGGTCCACTCCCTGGACCTGTATAGCACCCTGCAGGAAAGCACCTTGGTCAGAAAAACACTGCACAGGGTTCCATTACGCAGGGTCCAGTGCCATAAGGCTGCATTACAGGCAAACCTTGAGGAATATTCTCTCCTTCCAATGGGGCTCAGGTATCATCCATTTTGGCTGACAGCTTTTTCGAATGGATCCGATTGAAGTACACGGTTCTTAATAAACCCATCCAGACCTCCACGTATGCTCCAAGAGCACATGTATCACATCAGTGACCACCACCTTACAGACACTAGTGAAAAAACTGAGGTACTTCCTGTATAGGAGGGATTATATAGAGGAGGGACTTCCTGTCTTTTGGGTGTGCCAGTGTCCATTCACCTATAGCTGGCATATAACCCAGATAGTAATGACTATAGCTGCTCTGTGTCCCGTGGTGTACGATAAAGAAATTTGTTATTTATCAACTCAACAGTTTTATCTTTTATATTTAGTAGGAATTAAGCAGGAATTATGCAAGTTTTGCCATGTATTTATCCACGAATAATTATTTTAGTTTATTTTTAGTGTAAATAGCAAATTGATAAACATTTGTCCAACTATTGTGGGGCCTAAAAATAAAAAGGAACACTTTTTTTTTATTCTACAGGTCATGTGCTTTTAGAAAATATATATGGCTTGGGGGGTCTTTTCCCTTACAGCTTTCAGTGTTTGTTAAAGTAAAAAAAACTATGGAAAACCTGCAAAATGGGTTGGCCACCTGAGTTTAAAAGTGGAATGCAGGACCTGACAGCAAAAGGGTTAAACTTTTTGGCCTCAGTGGACTTGAAGAATTCTTCCTAAATACCTATCCAACAGTGTTCCTAAATGGGAAATTATAAATGAACTGCGCCACAGTGATACAGTAGTTATATGCAGCAGTTAACGAAGAACCAGATTTTTGCAGATAAGAGTGTGACATCGGTTTAGCCAATACTAGCTAAATATTCTGGCTGACGCTGAGAGACTGAATGGCAAAACCTAGAATTGAACTGAATACTGTCTGCTGTCTGGACTGCAAGTTTGAGATACTGCCGATGAAGCAAATAAATTTAAATGTGAAGGTCCTACAGATCTAGAGTAGCATTGCACTTATCCCTTTTCAAAATGTTTTGTACCAAATAGATGCTTTTCATACTGAATTTCTTGTAGTTTGGATATTTATTAAACAGCTTCAGATTTACGATCATACTGTCATTTCCAGACAGCTTCCGTCTTGAACAAATTGAATTGTTTCTACAGTTACTACCGTGTTTCCCCAAATCCTAGTCTGATTATAGGAAAGGGCTGAAATATAAGCCCTACCCTGAAAATATGCCCTAGTATAGTCCATGTAAAAAAATGTAATCCGTTTTGTAAAAAAATTATACTGGTATAAGGTGAAGTGCGTCTTCCTTTGCAACTGTATTATGGGAAAATACCTTATTTACAGCGATCATATGACCGGCCGGAGATCTTCGCTTCTCCAGGCTGACACCTGCGGCCCCTCCCTCTGCAGTGCTCGGAGCGGGCTGACGTCAGCGAGGATCTCGGAGCAGAGAAGAGGCGCTGAGACAGGTCACGTGAGCACCAAGGGGTGCTGTAAATGAGGTGTTTTCCATAATACAGTTACAAAGGGACTCACACAGCACCTTATACTGAATTAATCATCTTACAAAACGCATCACATAATTTTGGACTTTAGGACTTCAACTAAGGATTTTTTGGGGATTGAAATGTCATAATGCAGGGGGAGAGAAGACAGGGGACACAGGAACTTTAAAAAAAATGTTTTATATATACCGTAAATAAATAAGACATCCCCTGAAAATAAGCCCTAGTATGTTTTTTGTAGGCAAAGATATTATAAGACCCGGTCTTATTTTCGGGGAAACACTGTTTCATCCCCAATTTCAAAAAGTTGAGACGCTGTGTAAAATCTACGAAAAAACAAATGCATTGATTTGCAAATCTCATAAACCCATATTTTATTCACAACAGAAATAAAACCCAGAGAACTGTTTAACCACTTGCTTACTGGGCACTTAAACCCCCCTCAGTCACAGACCAATTTTCAGCTTTCTGCGCTGATGCACTTTGAATGACAATTGCGCGGGCATACAACACTGTACCCAAATGAAATTTTGATCATTTTTTCCCCACAAATAGAGCTTTCTTTTGGTGGTATTTAGTTACAGCTCAGAGTTTTATTTTTTGCTAAACAAACAAAAAAAGATGCAAAAAAAAAAAAAAAAAAAAAAAATCATGTTTTAATAGTTTGTTATAAAATTTTGCAAACGGGTCATTTTTCTCCTTCATTGAAGTGCGCTGATTAGGCGGCACTGATGGCTGCATTGGTGGCCCCTGATGGGCTGCATCGGTGGGCACTGATGGGCTGCACTGGTGGGCACTGATGGGCTGCACTGGTGGGCACTGATAGGCTGCACTGGTGGGCACTGATAGGCATAGTTAAGGCGGCACTAATAGGCACAGATAAGGCGGCACCGATCGGCACAGATAAGGCGGCACTGATGGGCAAAGATGGGCACAGATAAGATGGCATGGATGGGTGGCACGGATAAGTGGCACGGATGGGTGGCACGGATGGGCACTGATAGGTACCACTGATAGATGGGACTGATGGGCACTGATAGGTGGCACTGATAGGTGGCTCTGATAGGTGGCACTGCTGGGCACTGATGGGCGGCACTGCTGGGCACTGATGGGCGGCACTGGGGTGCAGCACCTTTGAGGCACATTGTGGGCACTGTGGGTGGCACTGTTGGTGGCACTGCTGGATGGCACTGTGGGTGGCACTGTGGGCACTGCTGGGTGGCACTTACTTTTATTCAGGATGGCACTGCGGTGGGCAGGTGGGCACTGGCAGGGGGCAGGTGGTCAGCTGTATTGCTGGCCGTGATCGGGACTGATGTCCCGATCACGGCCGCCGGTGATCGGCTTTTTTTTTCTCTCCTCGCGCTGTCAGCGCGAGGAGGAATAATAGCCGATTACCGGCTCCGTTCTATCACATGATCAGCTGTCATTGGCTGACAGCTGATCACGTGATAAGGGGTCGGGATCGACCCCTTGCACGGATCGGTGATCAGGCGAGTCTCACGGACTCGCCGATCACAGCGCGCGCAGGCCGCTCGTACCCGGGACAACGTCAATAGACGTCGCCCCGGAAAAGTAGATCCGCGCTAATGCCGTCATTTGGCAATAGCGCGGATCCCAAGTGGTTAAACTGAGAAAATTTACCATTTTAAGAAAAAATAAGGTCATTTTGAAATTGATAGCAGTAACACCTCTCAGAAAAGTTGGGGCAGGGCCATGTTTACCACGATGTAGCACCCGCCCTTTTAACAACATCTAGAAACCCATGAGACCAGTTGCTGGAGTTTTGAGAGAGGAATGTTGTCCCATTCTTTCCTGATATAGGATTCTATCTTCTCTAAAGTGCTGCTGAAATATGCAAGGCCTTGCCTGAAAAAAGACAGCATCTGGATGGGAGCGTATGCTGCTCTAAAACTTGGATATATTTTTCAGCATTGATGGTGCCTTTCCAGATGTGCAAGCTGCCCATTCCATATGCACTAATGCACCCCAAACCACCAGAGATGCAAGCTTTTAAACAGAGCGCTGATAACAAGCTGAAAGGTCCCTCTCCTCTTTTGTCCAGAGAACGCAACGCCCATGGTTGCCAAAAATAATTTCAAGTTTTGATTCGTCTGACGGAACAGTTTTCCACTTTGCAACAGACCATTTTAAATGAGCTTTGGCCCAGAGAAGACGGCAGCTTTCTGGCGCATTTTCAGATATGGCTTCTTTTTTGCATGAATGCTGTTTACCTCGCATTTTTGTTTGGCATGTCGAACCAGACAGTAATTTTTGAAAGTATTCCTGAGCCCATGCAGTGCTGTCCATTACAGATTCATGCCTGTTATTAATGCAGTGCCGTCTTAGGACCCAAAGATTACAGGCATCCAATACTGCATTTCGACCTTGTCCCTTCCGCACACAGATTTCTCCAAATTCTTGGAATCTTTTGATCATTTAGTGTACTGTAGATGATGATATATTTAAAGTCTTTGCAATTTTATGTTGAGGAACGTTATTCAGAAATTGTTAAACAATTTTTAGAAGCATCTTTTCACAGACTCTCTAATCATACACAGTCATGTTACTGATTAACCTAATTCCTTGTTAGCACCACTTATTTGTCAGCTTTTTGTTGCCCTGTGCCATTTTTTTTTAATTTGTTGCTGCCATCAAACTTAAAATGACTTTGTTTTTAATGGTGCATTTTCACAGTTTAAAAATATTTGATATGTTTTCTGTTGTGAATAAAAGACCAAGTTAGACTTACCGGTAACTTGTTTTCCAGAAGTCTTTCAGGACAGCACCTGAGAGATAGCGACTCCACCCTCCTCGTTAGGAAACACCTTCTTCCTCCAGACTTTAAAGGGAGGCGCCTCCCTACCACACATCAGTTGTAGAAGAGAACCTCCGGCCCCGGCTGGAACACATAAACACATACGTTAGTCACAGCGTAGCATAATATAATACTATAGGGCGGGATGCTTGCTGTCCTGAAAGACTTCTGGAAAACAAGTTACCGGTAAGTCTAACTTGGTCTTTCCCAAGGCGTCTTTCAGGACAGCACCTGAGAGGATAACAGAGACTTACCCCTTAGGGCGGGACAACAGCTTGCAGGACCTTTCTGCCAAACGCCTGATCGCTGGCAGAAGTGAGATCCAGTCTATAATGTTTCACAAATGTGTGAAAACTCGACCACGTCGCCGCCTTGCAGATCTGCTCAGGGGTGGCACCAGCTCTCTCTGCCCACGTAGACGCCAGAGCTCTGGTTGAGTGTGCACAAATTCCTGCTGGAGGAGATAACCCTGCCTGGGAATATGCCTCTGAGATAGCTAATTTCAGCCATCTAGCTAAAGTAACTTTAGAAGCCTGAAAACCCTTTTTTCTTCCTGAGAAAAGTACAAACAGTGAATCTGAACGCCTGAAGGACTCCGTCCTTTTTAAATAACTCAGCAGAGTCCTTCTGACGTCCAAAGTATGGAAAGAAGTCTCCTTATTTCCTTTGGGGTAAACACAAAACGTTGGCAGTACTAAGTCCTGTATACGGTTCTGAACTGAAGCTACCTTCGGTAAGAATTTTGCATCTGTTCTAAGAATAACTCTGTCAGGAAAAATGGAAAGATATGGTTCTTTAATTGACAGAGCATTTAGCTCACTGATCCTGCGTGCAGAGACAATGGCAATCAGAAACACGGTTTTTAATGTGAGAAACCTAAGGGAAGCCTCCACAAGAGGCTCAAAAGGCCCTTTTGTTAGAGACTGTAGGACTACCGACAAATCCCATCTAGGAAAAACCTTAACAGGAGCTGGCCTAGATCTTTTAAGAGCTCTAAAGAACCTGATCACCAGCGGATCTGAGGCCACAGATTTTTCTAAGAACACCGTCAGGGCTGCTACTTGCACTTTCAGGGTACTAACTGCCAGTCCCTTGTCTGCACCATCTTGTAAAAAAACTCCAAGATGGAGACAAGGCTCCCTGTCACCTGGGCGGCTGACAAACACCAAGTTTCATAACGCTTCCAGACCTTAGAATAAATGGCCCTCGTAACCCTTTTCCTACTTGCTAAAAGGGCCGAGATCAAACGGTTGGAAAACCCCTTGCTCCTAAGGAGCTGCCTTTCAGAAACCAGGCCGTGAGAGCCAGGCTGGCCACTCCTGGATGGTTCACTGGGCCCTGCAACAACAGATCGTGTCTGAGGGGCAGACGCCAACAAGGCTTGATTGCCAGGCCTAGAACTGTCGAAAACCAAGCCCTTTTTGGCCAAAAGGGCGTGATTAGAATAACTGGTACCTTCTCCCTCTGAATTTTTCTTAAAATTAACGGGATTAACTGAAATGGGGGGAAAGCATAGCAAAGACGAAATTCCCATGGATAAGCTAGCGCATCTGTGCCCAGCGAGCCATCGCGACTGTCCAGGGAAAAGAACTGGGGAACCTGGGCGTTCACCCTTGAGGCGAACAGGTCTACTTCTGGTAAACCCCATTTTCCGGCAATCATTGTGAATACCTCCGGGTTTAGAGACCATTCTGCTTCCCGAATAGCGTTTCTGCTTAGGAAGTCCGCTACCCTGTTTAGATCCCCTTTTAGGTGGACTGCTGATAGGGATAACAAATGTTTTTCCGCCCACCGAAGAATCTCCATGGCCAGTACCTGAAGCGACCTGCTTCTTGTACCCCCCTGTCTGTTTAAATAAGCCACTGCCGTGGCATTGTCTGTTAGGACCTGGACGTGATGGGACTGCAGTTCCTGAACAAACAACTCCAGAGCTAAGGCAATCGCCTTGAGTTCCCTCCAGTTTGAGGACCTTATTGTCTCCTCTTTGGCCCAGGACCCCTGAGTGAAACGGGTTCCTAGATGGGCTCCCCACCCCCAGGAACTGGCGTCGGTTGTTAGTCTTTTCCCGACTGGAAAAGCCCAGACTAACCCTTCCGATAAGACCTCCTGTCTTTTCCACCACCATAGGGACCTTTTTACCTGGGTTGACATTCTCACCTCTGCCTCTAGGGATGCCACTGTGTGATCCCAAGATTTTAGAAGGAAAGCCTGCAGACACCTGAAATGCATTCTTGCCCACTGGACTGCTGGCATTGCTGAAGTCAGAACTCCCAAAGCTGACATAACCTGTCTTACTGTCAGATTTTGGCTGGTCTGTAATAAAGACACTGCACCGGAAATCCTGTCCTTTTTGTCTAAGGGAAGGAAGATTTTTTGCTCCACCGAATTTATTAGAAACCCTAAAAACCGAATCTCCTGAGATGGGTTTAGGGACGACTTTTGGAGGTTCAAAATCCAACCCAACGCCTCCAGATGGCTGCGAGCTTTGCCTAGATTGGTCTGCAATTCCTCGCTGGATGGGGCGAAAAACAGCAGATCGTCTAAATAAGGAATAACTGCGATTCCCTGAAGACGCAGTGGCGCTAAAGCTTCTGCCATTATTTTGGTAAAAATTCGGGGAGATGATGACAGGCCGAAGGGTAGGGCCCTGAACTGGAGATGATGAACCATACCCCCAAACCTCACCGCCAGCCTGAGAAACTTCTGAGACTGGGGAGAGATCGGAACATGTAGGTATGCGTCTTTTAAATCTACTGACGCCATAAAACATCCTGGCGTCAACAGGTTTCTGACCGAAAAAATTGAGTCCATTTTGAACTTCCTGTACCTTATGGACTCGTTTAAAGGTTTTAGGTTGAGAATCAACCGAAACTTCCCTGTCGGTTTCTTTACTAGGAAAACATGGGAATAAAACCCCTCCTGCTGCTCTTGCAGGGGTACCTGTACTACTACGCCCTGTTGCATCAGTTCCTCTAGAGAGGACTTCATGGCCAGGGCCCTTACTGGATCCCGCGGGGTGTTGGTAATCAGGAACCTTTTTGGGGGGTCGTTGACAAACTCGAGTGAGTAACCCTGCGCGAGAGTGGTCAGGATAAACTGATTTGAAGTTATCCCTGACCACTGCGGAAGAAATTCTTGTAGTCTTCCGCCCACCCGCAGAGACGAGTCATTGCGATTTTTCGGCCTGTGTAGGAGGACGGAAGAGAATTCCGCCTCTACCTTTCGGCTTCGGGGCGGACCAACTTTTCCTTCTCCCTTGCAACTTGCTGTCCTGATCCTGAGTTTTTTGAGGTCGAAAAAGACGCTTTGGTACCTGCTTTTTCTTTTTGACCGGAAAGGATCTCTTTTTATCGGCTGTCCTGTCAAGAATATTATCGAGGTCAGAGCCGAAGAGCAAGTCTCCTGAAAAGGGTAACCCACACAGCTTATTCTTTGAAGCCGAGTCACCCGGCCAGGTTTTAAGCCATAAGGCTCTTCTTGCAGCATTAGTTAGAGCTGCTGACCTGGCCGATATCTTAATTGCCTCAGCTGAGGCATCTGCAACATAGGCCACTGCCGTAATCAGGGTAGGAAAAGAATCTAAGATTTCCTGTTTAGGGGAATCTGCAGCTATATGTGACTTTAACTGGTTAATCCAGTATTCTAAATTTCTGGCTACACACGTTGTGGCCATTGCTGGTTTTAAATTGCTCATAACTGATTGCCATGATCTCTTGAGCAAAAGATCCATGCGTTTGTCCATCGGATCTTTCAAAACTCCCATATCCTCAAAGGACAGATCTGTGGACCTTGAAACCTGGGAAAAGGCGGCATCCAGTCTGGGCACCTTGTTCCATACTGCTGCAGGGTCCTCCTCGAAAGGAAAACGCCTTTTGTGGGCTTTGGAGAAAAAGGGCTTTTTCTCTGGATCCTGCCATTCTTTCCTAATGGCCTCAGAGATGACCGGATGAACTGGGAATGTTCGGCCCTTAGGCTCATCCAACCCAGCATACATGCGGTCATGGAGTGATAATTCCTTTTTCTCCTCACTTAAACCAAGCGTAGCATGAATGGCTTTAAGGAGCCCATCGACCTCTTCAAGGGACAGTTTGAATTTAGAGGGGGCTACCTCAGAATCCTCCAACTCCTCTTCCGAATCTTTAACGGAAAGAGCAGTGGACTGCTTTTCCCTATCTGAAGGGTCTTCAGGCAGAGATTCTAACACCGGGATTGAGAGAGACCCCTGGGAAGACTCTGAAGTGGAAGGCTGACTAGCAGCCGGGTTTGCTAGTGAGTCACTAAAATTCTGGATCGTGGCGTACAGCTCCTTCTTTACAGAGGCCACCAGATCCTCACATACAGAGGCAGATTCCTCTTTAACTAAAGAAGTAATGCAGGGACTGCATAAGGTTTTCTTCCAATTTTCTCCCAGCTTGGCCCTGCAAGAAGGACATCTTTTCTTTGGGTCAGAGCTCTTAGCCTATGAAGAAAAAGACAAAAAAGGGAAAAAAACCAGGGAACCCTTAGTGAGACCCAGTCTCAGCTTTGATAGGGATCACCACATAGGTGCACTAAGAAGAAACCAGTCAGCTTCTAGTGCCCAGACAGGCCCCTTGCCACCAGGGGGGAAAAAAGAAAGGAGAGAGCGAGACCAAACGCCAGGAAATAGAAAAAGAAAGGCAGACTTTAACTGCTGCCTCTTACCTGGGCCTTGCTGGTGCCTGTGCCTGTCCCCACCGCTGCAGACGCTGAATCTTCCATAATCAGCTGTGCAGAGATCCACTTGTGGCTAAACGCCGCCTCCGGAGTCACGCCGTGCAGCTGCACCGGACCGGAAGCGGAAATAGGCACCAGCACCTGTCCTCCCTCCTCCCCCCTGCGTCCACGCCGGAAACGACGTTTCAGCTGACCCGATGACCCGCTCTGTCACTTCCGGCGCGACCGCCGAAAACAAACATGGCGGCGCCTACGAACGTGCGGGCCACCGAGTCTTCGGCTCTCTCCGAGCACAAGAGGGGAAGAGGAGCCCGCTTGCTACCGCTGACGAGGCGTGGGTAGGTCGGGAGGACAGCGGGTCTCTAAAGGAGGAAAAAAAGGGAAAGAAGCCTAGTCCCTCAGGAACACCTAAGAGAAACAGACTCCTTCCCAAAAGGTGTTCCCTCCGGGCCGGAGGAAACACAAAAACTGATGTGTGGTAGGGAGGCGCCTCCCTTTAAAGTCTGGAGGAAGAAGGTGTTTCCTAACGAGGAGGGTGGAGTCGCTATCTCTCAGGTGCTGTCCTGAAAGACGCCTTGGGAAATATGGGTTCATGAGATTTGCAAATCATTGCATTCTTTTTTATGTATATTTTCCCAACTTTTTATGGTATAGAGTTGCATTGCATTCTGCTCATGAAAACCTGAATGTAATTGAAGAGCACTTTTACCTGAGCTATCGGTGGGCGAGTCAAAAAAATATTTTTTAGGGGGGAGCGCCTAGGAATTCCAGATGGTTTCCCCATTGTTGCAGCAGACAAACAAAGGGCTGGCAGAAACTCTGACCCACTCATGACAGAACCAAACCATTCTCTCCATGACACCTGAGTCTGTGTCACTTTGGTCCTTGGGAATGGAATCTGTAGGAATAAAAAGGCTTGTATTTATAGAGACACCACTTCATGGTGTCTTAGTTTTTAGGGTTCAGCTGAGATAATTCCTGTGAACCTTGAAAAAATAAAAGTCTATTCCTGAATTTTTTTTTTCTGTTTGGGAAACTTCTTATCTTTTTCTGCTGATCTAGATAAGACAGTATCATGTTCCGAACAGAACAGTAAAATAAATTGAAAAATCCTAAGCCGCGCTTAACTTATACAAACGACTAATTGTGCAAAAAAATTGTGTTAGAATAAATAGCAAACAAGGTATAACGACCCTATATAAATTAAGTGTAAATCTATAACATGCGTGATATAAAACACATGTATATTAATATCTCAAAACGTAGAATCTAACCCTTACAATACATTTCCATAACATAAACCTATATCAACATAAAAATAAAAAAGAGATGAGAGAAAAACACCCAGTGTATGAGCAATAAGTCCGTATACATGAGCCACCAAACTGATTATCGCAGAACTGTAAATAAAGTCCTCCAAAAAATAAGCCACAATATTCGTAGAAAATCCACCACTAAGTCCAATGGGAAAAAGGAGTGTTCAATCCACCATCAACATGCGATAAGATTTGCCGCTTACCAGAAAGCCATGACCCCCCACTACAGAGGGTCACACGAGACTTGTAAAAATGGATACCACTTCCAGCCAGGGGGGGTCCTCGGTGTCCTCCTAGTTCCACCACTCCAATGGGGGTTGGGAAGAAGACTCACTCCCGGACGTCTTACTCAGAGGTCCAAAAAGGGACTCAAAAAGCAGGGGCATCAAAACCATAAAGGGAAAAATAGAACTCGAAATAGTGTAAAACCCTTTATTATTAAAGATAAAAAAGTAAAAATACACTTACAAATGTATAGAAGAAATTAAGCCTTAAGTCCGTTGCGCCGGCCGGACGCACACGGACAGACCCGTTCTCCTGGAAACCGTCACAAACACGAGGTGATGAATAGCGTACCGCTCAGCCCTACGCGTTTCGCAACAAAATTGCGTCATCCAGGGGCACTCTAAACAGTAAACAGTAAAATACCCCGAAATGGAACTCCACATCCTTTACATTTGTAAGCAACATCTCTGCTCCATGACTTTAGCCATATCACCCTTTCAAAAGAATTGAGTAGGGCTGTGAATCTAGTGGAGGCTTTGAATGACTTAAAGCGGAGTTCCACCCTCAAGTGGGACTTCCGCTCATCGGACTCTCGCATGCGCATTAGGGAACCGGGCAGTGAAGCCGCAGCGCTTCACTTCCCGATTCCCTGACAGAGGTTGGCGGCGGGGGCAGCCGAGACACAAACGATTGCTCGTCATCTGCTGCCGACATCGCTGGACCCTGGAACAGGTAAGTGTCCATTTATTAAAAGTCAGCAGCTGCAGTATTTGTAGCTGCTGAGTTTTAATATTTTTTTTGCAGGGGGTGCATTTAACTAATGCCTGTTAAATAAGGCAAGACCTTTGTGACTACCTAAAGGAAGTACTTAAACTCTTCCACAGGAAAATGCAAACACAGACCTGCTCCACCACGGCCCATCCCACCCAGAGCCCATACAGTAAGTCAAAACACCTTGTTGTTCCACGTGGTAGAAAATACAAACAGAATTGAAGCGGGGGGGTGTTTTCTTTAACCAGTTGCCGACCGCCGCACGACGATGTACGTCGACAGAATGGCACGGGCAGGCATATGGGCGTACCTGTACGTCCCTGCCTTCCCGCGGGTGGGGGGCCCGAACGGGCCCCCCCCGGTGCCAGCGGCGGTCGGATACCGTGCAGGAGCGATTCGGGATGAGGGGGCGGCCATTCATTCATGGCCACCCCCTCGCGATCGCTCCTGACGAATGGAAGTGCAGCATGACATCACTTCCTCTCCTGTAATGTAAACACAGGCAGAGGAAGTGATGTAATCTCTCCTCCGTGTCGGTATTTTTCGTTCCGGCACCGAGGAGAGAGGATCGGTGAGTTGCACCAACACTACACTACACAGTAGAACATGCCAGGCACACTCTCACCCCCCCTTCACCCCCCCAATCACCCCTGCACCCCCAGTCACAGTGACACCAATTGCATTTTTTTTTATTTTTTATTATTGCATTGGTGTCATTTGTGACTGTAATAACTGTTAGGGCTAAAAGATAGTATGGCTGAATTCGCATCGCACCCGCCGCAAACTCGCACGGGACCCTTTTTTTGGTCCGCAGCAGAATCGGATCGCATGGGTGTTCACACCATGCGATCAGATTCCTGTCCGAGTTTGCAGATCGCACTGCGATATGCAAACTGATCTGGGGGTGTCATTAACATTTCACTGACACTCCCAGCAGTTCGCATAGGGCAGTGTGAACTGCCGCCGGGAGGCATGCGATGCGGGAACCCGCTGCGGATTCGTGGCGTTCCCGCATCGCTCCAGTGTGAACCCAGCCTAATAAGCGATCGTTTTTCTGATCGCTGTATTAGTGTTACAGGTGACGCTAGTTAGGCAGGTAGGTATTTAGGTTTCGCCGCAGCTTTTTATAGCGACAGGGACCCCCATATACTACCGCATAAAGCCCCCTGATTGCCCCCTAGTTAACCCTTTCACCAGTGCTCACCATATAACTGTTACAGGTGACGCTGGTTGGTTAGTTATTTTTTTATATAGTTTCAGGGCACCCGCCATTTATTACCCAATAAAGGTTTAACCCCCTGATCACCCGGCGGGTGATATAAGTTTGAGGGTCAGATAAGGTCTGCGTCGCCCCAGGCAGCGGCAGGTTAGTGCCAGTACCGCTAACACCCACGCGCAAAGCATACACCTCCCTTAGTAATATAGTATCTGATCAGATCTATATTAGCGTCGCCAGAAGTTTAGGTTTCCCAAAACACATTGTTAGCGGGATCAGCCCAGATACCTGCTAGCACCTGCGTTTAGCCCCTCCGCCAAGCCCAGCCCAGCCCACCCAAGTGCAGTATCGATCAATCACTGTCACTTACAAAACACAACACACATAACTGCAGCGTTCGCAGAGTCAGGCCTGATCCCTGCGATCGCTAACAGTTTTTTTTTGTAGCGTTTTGATACAGTCGCTGACAGCCTAGGTGCTTTTTTACCTGTGAGTCTCACTAGTGTACCCCTAAATTAAGGGGTGTCTACTTTCCAAAATGGGGTCATTTGGGGGGGGGGGGGTATGTGCCATCTTGGCATTTTATGGCCTTCAAAACTGTGATAGGTAGTGAGGAGTGAAATCAAAGATTTACACCCTTAAGCCCCGTACACACTATCAGATTGTCTGCTGAGTTTTTCCTTCAGATTTACCAAAACCATATAATATGAGGTCAAACCTTAGGAGTTTCAATGTGTATGCAATCAGGCAGGCCCTTCTACTACATGGTTTTGGTAAATCTGAAGGAAAAACTCAGCAGACAATCTGATAGTGTGTACGGGGCTTAAGAAATCCTGAAGGCAGTGCTTGGTTTTCGGGGCCCCGTACGCGGCTAGGCTCCCAAAAAATCCCACACATGTGGTATCCCCGTACTCATGAGACAGCAGCAGAATTTATTTTGGGGTGTCATTTCACATATGCCCATGGCATGTGTGAGCAATATATCATTTAGTGACAACTTTGTGAAAAAAAATAAAAAATAAAATAAAAGTTTGTAATTTTCCCGCAACTTGTGGCAAAATATAAAATATTCCATGGACTCAACATGCCTCTCAGTAAATAGCTTGGGGTGTCTACTTTCTAAAATTGGGTCATTTGGGGGGGTTTTGTGTTATTTTGGCATTTTATGGCCTTCAAAACTGTAATAGGTAGTGAGGAGTGAAATCAAAAATTTACACCCTTAGAAAGCCTGAAGGCGGTGCTTGGTTTTCGGGGCCCCGTACGCGGCTAGGCTCCCAAAAAGTCCCACACATGTGGTATCCTAGTACTCAGGAGAAGCAGCAGAATGTATTTTGGTGTACAATTCCACATATAACCATGGCATGTGTGAGCAATATATCATTTAGTGACAACTTTGTGTAAAAAAAAAGGCAAAAAAATTAAATATTCAATGGGCTCAACATGCCTCTTATCAATTTCCTTAGGGTGTCTACTTTCCAAAATGGGGTCATTTGGGGGGGTTTTGTACTGCCCTGCCATTTTAGCACCTCAAGAAATGAGATAGGCAGTCATAAACTAAAAGCTGCGTAAATTCCAGAAAACGTACCTTAGTTTGTAGATGTGACAACTTTTGGGCAAACCAAAAAAATATATAGTTATTGACTTTTTTTTTACCAAAGACATGTGGCTGAATACATTTTGGCCTAAATGTATGACTAAAATTGAATTTATTGGATTTTTCTAATAACAAAAAGTAGAAAATATCATTTTTTTTCAAAATTTGCGGTCTTTTTACGTTTATATCCCAAAAAATAAAAATCGCAGAGTCAGTCAAATACCTTTAAAAGAAAGCTCTATTTGTGGGGAAAAAAAGGACGCAAATTTTGTTTGGGTACAACATTGCATGACCGCGCAATTACCAGTTAAAACAGCGCAGTGCCAAATTGTAAAAAGACCTCTGGTCATTGACCAGCAAAATGGTCCGGTCTGAAAGTGGTTAAAGCTGAACCAATCATCATTTAGGCAACTGTCCTGGAAGATAATGGGGAAACTTTTTTTAAAATTGCGGAAAGAGCAGGGAAGGGTTAAAACCCGTCATGTTATTTGTTGCAGTCTTTGTGCCACTAGGAAGATCTCCCTTCACTTCCTGTCCCAGAAATGCAACAGGAGATTCAAGAGAATCTCCCAAAATAAAGAGAATTCCCTTTTACATAGCACTGGAACAGGTGTCCCCGTTCAAAAATGTACCCTCCTTGCTTATTCTGCTTACAGCTTTTTGTATTTCCCATCACATTCAGTACAAACAATGGTCCCCAATAAAAACAGAGGGACTAATCTCAATAACAAAGACACAGGCATCAATAAAAATCTTAACAGAGTCTAACCCTGCCAAATTCTATTGAAAACCCAAAAAATTGCCATTACATACACTTTAAATGTGTTTTGGGTGTGTTAATGTGACCCATTATAAATGTTATAAACAGATTTCTCTCTTTTTTCCACAAACTAGAAAAGTGGGTTAGCCTATGACATGGTATAAAAGTTCCTTTACCTGTATACTGGTTGCATTTCTTGGGCAATCCCAATGACCGAAGACTGGAGGAAGTTGTCAAACTCCTCAAATAGTTCACGAATGTTGGTTTTAAATTTCAGATCCAGGTCTAGTTGAATAATGCGAGTTATATCTGTTAAAATAAGAAGTACCAATATTTAATTTTTTTTAAGGTAGCCTTATATAAACTCATTAGCTAGACTTAAAGTGGTTCTAAAGACTTAGGTTTCATGCATGGAGGTAAAAAACCTTCTGTGTGAAGTAGCTCCCCCCCCCCACCCCCCCCCCCCCCCCAAACCTTACCTGAGCGCCATCTAGATCCAGCAATGTGCACGAGAACCTCGGCTCTCCCGGGTCTCTCCCCTCTCATTGGCTGAGACATCAGCGGTAGCCATTAACTCCCACAACTGTCAATCCCAGCCTGTGGTCCAATGATGAGAGAGAGCAGGGGTGGGGCCTAGCGGACACACAGAGCAGGGGCTTGGGAGCAAGCAAGATGCCTCTATGGGGGCACTAGGCAGGAGCCTTTAATATCACTTTAGGTTGGCTAGAGACATTAGACAGCAGCCAGATGGGAGTGACTTCGGAAGATCCTTTTTATGACTGCTATTAACAAACCTGCATACTTTCTCAAACAGCTGGATGTCTCACCATAAAACAAGAAAAGTGAAAGTTCATCCCTCGCATTCATGCCACCAGGACCTGCAGTAATTTCTCTTCCAAAGTAGACAAACTCTTATGGTATACTCTGTCACAGAGAATTTTTGCTATAAAAAAAATTATGTCTGGCCTTTGTTGTGTTAGGCATTGGGTCTGCTGTCCCTAGATGGCACAATTATTGTAGCTCATGCTCAAAAAGAGTCTTATTATTTGCATTTATGGGATCCCAAAGATTGTTACATTGTCTATCCAAGGTCTCCAGTTTGTGCTAGTGTTATCTTGAAGTACAAGGGATATCCAAATTGGCTAACAGACTTTGTTCCAGAAGTTTCATCCAAGGTGTAAATATCTACCGACAGCCATAGTCCACTCCTGAGGATTCAAGTCAACAAAACTGTGCATCAACTGCTAAGGGCACAATCAGTCAACATTTAAACATTCTAGGACTGAACAAAGATAAACCTTCCCATGTGTGCAAGACTAACAACACATTTCAGACAGTTTAATTAGAAACTGGATCTAAACTGTGCCATTTTTTGGCTATTACCCAGTATGCGTAACATCTTTTGACCCACAACTAATTACAGTAGATGTACTCTCACTTGTAAACTAAACAATAATAAAATAATACACAGCTTACAAAGATATTTTATTTGGTAGCGTCAAACAGCTGACTGCTCTGCACCCCTTGCAAAATTCATGCACATATTTTGGGACTGTCCCCACATTAAGCCCTACTAGCAAGACATAGCGCAGTGTATCTGATCCGTCACCTCTATCTCGATTTCCTTGTCCATTGAAGTATGCTTGTTGCACCTTCTTGAACCTTTGGCCACTACTAGGGCTATACAAACTCTTCTCACCCTCCTGCTGTTTTTTTACGCTAAAAAACTGATTATCCTATCACGGAAGAGTTCTTTGACACCAACTTTGTTATCCTGGAAATTTCTGGTTAACAAGGCAGTATTTTTTTTTTTACAAAGCAGCTTACCTACCTGAGAAGGGGGGTTTTGGCCAAATTCGACAAGGTTTGGGGAGGTTGGATGGCTTCTGTTGACACAGTTTCAGATTACATTAAAAATGGATATAGTTAATGGTCCTTGGTATGGGATATAATGACAGGAGGAGGGTTTTTCTGGGGTTATGGTGGTTACTGACCTCATTTTAAATAAAGGATTTCAGTTTTTTATTTTATTTTGTGGTCCTTAAATTCTCCTGATTGGTGGGGGTGGGGGCGATTCGGGGAACCGAAATGCAGGCATTATCCTGTATGGTTGACCAAGGTGTCATCATCAAGCTAGTTGACTTTATACCTACCTCCGGCTGGAGGTTCAAAGAATGTACATATCTGTATGGGCAAGTGTTGTATTGTTTCTTTTATTTCTTTATGTATTTTGTTGTTGTAAACTGGTTACATTTTTACTGTGACCGGTTGTTGGTTTCTGCAACATGCGGTTTGATGTATGTATTTACCACAAAATGTTACTATTAATTTACAAAAAGAAACTGACAGCTGACTGAACATGAAAGGAAACAAATCTATTTAGATCAAATCCAAACTAAAGTTCACATTGCTACATCTGCTAACAAAACCACAACTCAACCTTATCCTTCCAGCAATTCATAAATCTGTCAAATCTAACAAAAATGGATAGCTTTGTGTTCTTAAGAAGCCTAAAAAAAAGTCATACTGAGCCTTGTAGCACACTTTGTTACGAATAAGGTTTAAGCCAGCTGTCATATGTAAGTGCTGAGATGTCCACACATCATAGTTAAACACATAGAATAGTAATCAGTAGTAATATTTATAGACTGCAGTACTGGCCACTCACTTTGTACATAGTCAGGCCTCATAAAAGTAGGCAAACACTAACAAGTAACTATTATTTGCTCCCTTTGGGTCTGTTGAATATGCCATAGAAATTGTTTTTTATATCTAAGAAGAAATTCTGGACTGTCCTATGTCTTTTGCACAATTCCTGTGTTATCTTCACGAGATGAATCAGTCATCCCAGTTGTGATATTGGAACTACAGAATGTTTAGCCTTAAGCCTAGTATTGTACACACTTCTAGTTTTGTTTTATTCAACCCAGTGGGCCGAACGAAAAAACTGACAGCTCAAGTCAGAGCCACTGTACTAACAATCATATGTTAGTACAGTGATCTCTCCTGCTGTTCTATTGTGTTCTGACAGGGGGCACTGTCCACCCGCTAGAACACTCCGGTCAGCGCTTTCAGACATTGGCTGAGAGAGCTGATCAGGAGCCAGTCTGCAGACATTTTTTTTCAAGTCCCTTAACATAAGCCCGCCCAGCTGCAGTACACATGGGCCGAATGTCGATATTCGGACCATGTATGCTTAATGTTGTGAAGATTAGCAAGTAGGTGGAAAAATTATGCAAGGCTGACAACACTTGATCCAAAAAAATTTGTGTGTTGTCAGCCCACAACAGGACCTAAGATAAGAATGCATTTCTGGCAAAGCAACTAATCAACAGGTATTGTTCTGTTCTTGAAGCGCCTTTGGAGGGATGAAAAATGTGGCAATGAATCATGTATTGTGAAGATGTACTGCTATTTGTTTTTTTTTATTTTGTCCTTACATACACTTCAACAGATAATTTTCATAAAGAAAAAGGCCCTAGCTTATACAAATATATAATGCACTTGACATACGACCAGTGTTCTCTACATTGCCTTTGAGAAACTTTGATTTAGCCTTTTGTTTGCATGGTCCCCAAAGACACTACCAGCCAAGGTTATCCAAAATAACATATCAACTACAAAACTTCAGCGCAAAAAGAGACAGGTATCAAACAACCATTCTGTAGTCAAAGTCCAAAGACAACATCCGGGAACCAGTGCAGCTGTATATTTCTGGAGAAAGAAAAAACAATTGTTTGATGTATAGGTATCCAAAATAACAGAAGTTAGACAGATTGGAAAAATTATCAAATTGTCTCACTAGTTTACCCCCCCAAGTAGTTCAGGTCAAGGTGGCATCTTGTTGCCTCCCCCAACTTTCCCTCTGTACAGACTGTTTTGGGTTTAGGACCCAAACCTCAGACCAAATAGATTAAAATGCTGGATCGTACCAGCACATCTAACATTATAGGTGCTTTCAGACTTCTTACAGTCAATGTTTTGTTATAAACATTTATTAAGTATATAATATGCACTGCCCTGCAGACTATTGTTATGATGCCCAATATTTCAATACACATGCCATTCCATGATACAGCAGCAAATTTATCAACGCTTTTTTGGCAATTGTACAAATGTCAAAAATTGCCCATTAGAAAAATATTGTTTGCAGGGTGCCAATGTGGCCTGTTCCCTAAAAATGTCATTTGTCACCCTGAGCCAAAAGCTGCAATGCCTTACTGACCAGAGAAAGTGTGCAGATCTGGAGTTCGGAGTTTATAGCTTTATAAATCTCTGCTCCAAAGAACATACTTATTAAGTAAAAACCATAGACCATAGATTTAACATGGCAGCCTTGTAACCAGCATTTTCAGGACATCAGCAATGTAGGTTACATAGGATTATTATAAGAGGTTTCCTTTTCCTTTTTTAGACAGAGCAGGGAAGGGTTGGAAGCCTGATTATCTTGCCATTTATATTTCTATTTATCAGAAAGACAAGACTGCAAAGGAGGAGAAACTGCTTCCTTTGACAGCTGTCAATGAAACGGTTCTACTTAATGCCTAGTGCCATTTTGACTTCCTAATGTCTTTGATTCAGCATTTTTTTTTTCTTTTTGTTCTTGCTCCTGGAAAGTGATAACTGTGCCTTTAATGAAGCCTATAGGGCCATTTGGCTGACAGGTCCCGGGATATATCATCTTTTCAGGCTATCTATCCGATTTGTTACTTGCACTATTTTGTGGATACCATTAATCCATAACCTGTAACATCGTACATCATTCCTGTACTGGCAAAAACAAATTTGTAACATTTTGGTAACATCCACTGTCTTGTTTTAATGAGAGTTTGTATTACATACTTTCTCAAAAGAATAAAAATGATTGAAAGAGTAACGGTTCTACTTTAATTGCTACTAGGGGTGCAACGGATCGCCACCGATCCATGATCCGAACGGGTCACCCCGTTCGGATCGTCACAAGCCGCGATCCGCAGTCTTGGCCTTAGGAAAGGCCGCACCTTTGCCCTATTTCCGAAGCGGTGGCCATCTTGGTACACCCGTCGGCGCTTACAATGTGACCGCTCCGTCCAATGACGGAGCGATCACTTGTAAACAAATCGGCGTCATGATTACGCCGGTTCCTCTCTCCCCTCTGTGTACAGATCTGTACAGTGGAGGGAGAGATCGGATGGAAGCAGCGCTGTGGGCTGCATTTGTAGTGCCCACAGCGCTGCTCTGTGAAAAGTACAGTCACAGCCATCCCTCAATACCCTGCCAATACTCTGCAATACAATACCCTGCCAATACTCTGCAATGCAATACCCTGCCAATACCCTGCAATGCAATACCCAGCAATACACTACCAATACTCTGCCAATACCCTGCAATGCAATACCCAGCAATACACTACCAATACTCTGCCAATACCCTGCCAATACTCTGCAATGCAATACCGAGCAATACACTACCAATACTCTGCAATGCCCTGCCAATACTCTACAATGCCCTGCCACTACTCTGCAATAGCCTGCCACTACTCTGCAATAGCCTGCCACTACTCTGCAATAGCCTGCCACTACTCTGCAATAGCCTGCCACTACTCTGCAATAGCCTGCCACTACTCTGCAATAGCCTGCCACTACTCTGCAATAGCCTGCCACTACTCTGCAATAGCCTGCCAATACTCGCCAACACCCTGCCAATACTCGCCAACACCCTGCCAATACTCGCCAACACCCTGCCAATACTCTGCAATGCAATACTCTGCAATACCCTTCCAATACTCTGCCAATACCCTTCCAATACTCTGCCAATACCCTTCCAATACCCTGCAATACTCGGTAATACCCAGCCATACTCGGCGATACCCAGCCATCATGCTCAGCCAATATTACAGTGTGTGAGATGACGTGGATATTACAGTGGGGGAGATTGTGGATATTACAGTGGGGACTATATGGTGGTGGAATTTTCATAGGCTTTTGCAAATTCAATTATTTGCTGATCCGAAAAATGATCCAAACCGTGACTCTGATCTGAGGAACGATCCGATCCGTGAGTTTTTTGATCCGTTGCACCCCTAATTGCTACCATTGCTGCCTGTGTCTTCTTGTACATTTTCCACCTGTTACTATGATATGAAGGGAAATTTGCCCAAAATACAGGTAGCAATTTTTACCCACTTTATTCAAATGATTTATTAAAAACAGTGCTGAAGCTGCATGAATACAGAACAGACATCTCTTCTGTTACCGAAAATAGTGCAAAAATGTTGATGGGGCTTATAAGATAGTTGTATAAATCTAGGACAACAGTAACATAAGAAAATCTTAGTAATTTATTATCCTTATTTCAAATGCATCTCTTAATCTTTAAAACACATCATTCTAGAGCCTCTACAAGGCTATTAAATTACAATATTTATATTACAGATTCCATCTACCGCACATACAATTATTTATTGCTTAAAAGTATGTCCTCATTACCTTCACCCTTCAGCATTTCTACATTATTAGAAATTTGTATCAGAAACACATACAGTTGTCTTTGTTGTCTTATATGGTGAGCAAATAGGGCAGGTACGGTCTCAGATTTTGTGAAACTATATCCATATGAAAAACAGAAAAAAAATAAAAAATTCTATTCTTGTGGCATACCATTTACATTTGTATATACAGTGACTATAACAGGCATAATTGAATTACATCAAATACATTTTGTCATATACCTTACATGGCAAATGTTGTTGCCGATGGGCTGAATAAATGTCTAACTATCAGGCGCCTCCACCTCTCCAAACCTCACCCTGGGAGGAAAACCAACAAGGTTAAAAAGAGGGGGGAGAAGGGCAAGAAAATGTATGTACATGTGTATACATGTAAAAGTTGTAATAACAGAAAATCTCCACGTAGGTAGAAAAGCCAGATACTAATGGATACACAATCTATAAAAGAAAGAAAAAGGGGGATCCACATGATAACATGTAGCTCTAGCTCTGCTAGATGTCTGTGTACAATGTTCTTCTGGACCAGTCTGGTGCAGCTAGAATCACTGTTATCCTCTCTTGCTCTATCTTCTTGAGCAGATGAGGTAGGGTTGCAATGGAGAGAAGGTGCAAATAAGTCTCAACTGAGACCAGAGAATTATCAAGGAATTCAAGTGGAGAGCTAGAGAATCTCTGGTTCTCGCAACAAACACAGGTAGTTTGCTATTGCAGGGCTCGACAAATCCCAGGCGCCAGGTTGTCATGGTGACAAGAAACTGCTTCCTGGTGCCTGGGGTTATGTCAGCCCACTAATAACAATTTCCATTGCCCAATGCCCCGGACATGCATCTCCAGGCAGCTGATGCTTCTCTCTACCCCCCGACTGGTCTCAGCAGAAGCAGGCTGTAGGTCCAATGTTTGGGGGGGAAGGGGGGTGGGGTCATGGGCTTGTCTCCTCAGGCAGGAGGAGGGGGCAGGGTGTATATAGGGGGGACCAGACCCAGGGTGTATACAGAGGAGGAGGGGCAGGGTGTATATAGTGAGTTAGGGGGAGCCAGACCCCATTTGTATACAGAGGAGGGGGGGCAGGGCTTGACAAATCCCAGGTCGACATGGTGACCAGAAACCGCATCCTAACGCCTGGGCTTCTGCCAGCCCACTCACTGCCAGCACCACAATCCCCGCAATCTGGGAGACCCAAAAGGGGGACACGTGTCCCATGAAACCACCCAGTGAGAAAGCCGTCACACCCAGCAGCATACCCGTCTCCAGTCCAAATTCAAGATCTGCCATCTCCGTCCTGTCAAAAAACTGGCTCCTAACTTTTTTAGCGGGCTCCTAGATTCAAAGAAAATTTGTCAACCCCTGTGCTATTGAATCTGGAATCTAGGATGTCCACATTCAAAACCCCCCATTTTTGGCATATCAGATTACAAACATCTGGATGCCGAGACCATTTCCCTCGATTTAGGCAATGGTGGCTGATATAATCTGCTTTCCAGTTGACCCCTCTTGGGATGTGGACCACAGAGATTGCTGGACAGTGAATTCCAAGATATGGTTTGCTTCGTTCAAGGCAGCCAGGCTTCCGGTGTCCCCCTAATGGTTGATGTAAGCAATCAATGTGGCCTTGTCTGCCTGTACCTTGATTGGGTGCCCCTTCAGAAGCAGGGTTCAGTGTTGCAGGGCCAACCTGACAACTCTAAGCTCCAAGATGTTGATGGAAACTTTGGCTCCGTGCCATGATCATGTTCCTTGGATTGTTAGAGATTGGAGCATTCCTCCCTAGCCTGTGAGATCTGCACCTGTTGTGATAACTTTTCAGTGATTTGGAAGGAGGGACTTCCCCCACTGATAGGGCTAAGGTGGTGTCAGTGCTGGGCTCAGACCTTCCTTCTCAAAGTTGGCTGCTCAGCTGTTGGCCAATTGCCAGCTCCTTTCTCTCCAGTGACTCACCTGTTGATGATATCCTGCATGTCAGTCCTGCCTACTTAAGCCGTCCAGCCCAGATGATCTCTGTCCTCTCCTTGGTCTCTCTAGAGATGCTCTACTGTGTTCCTGTTTAAGACTTGCTTGGCTGACATTCCTTCTGGCTCCAGATCCTGTTTGCTGTTCTGCACGCTCATCTCTGGCTCCCTGATATTTTGGCTTGTTTAACTATCCGGTTCCTGAACTATGGCTATGTTTTGACTAAGTTTACTCTGTTTATCTTTTTTTTATTATTATTAAACAAGTGTGATTTAACTGTACTTCTGTCTGATTTATGGTTTTTGACAGGTTGTAAGTTCCTTATTTGGCTGCACAGGAGCACTTGAAAATTGAATGAAGAAGCTTGCAATTTACAGGCCAGAGGACAGGGCAATCCCTCCTGACAAGCAACTGTCTGGTCCTAGGTGGGAGCAGTTGGGGGAAGTCATCCCCACAGGGAGTAGACAGTGATTATCGTGAGTGGCTATAGCAGCCGCTAGCCATAATCGTAAGAGAATCCGGGAGGCTGGTTGTATCTAATTTGATCGATTGATTCAGCCTGTGCATTGACAATCTCGGCCGGTTTCTTTGCCGATTTTAACCATGTATGGCCAGCCTTAATGTAAAGCACAAAAGAAGCTGATGAGGTAGGTAAATGGAAACATACAGATAGGTATCTTGGATGTCCACGGATATCATGTAATACCCTTGTCTCAGAGAAGCAAATACTGACCTTGCAGATTCCATGCAAAATTTGTAATTTAAAGGAATTTAAGCCTGGAATAGGATGAATAACCCAGTTGGGTCTTGGTAACATAAAAAAGATTGAATAAACTCTTTTAACTGGACTTGTGTTGATACCGGCACGACGACTGCCTTAGACAAGAGGTAGTCCAGGGTATTTTGCAAATCTAATTGTCCTTGGGCAATTTTGTTTGTCTGAAAGAAGAATCTTGAACTCTATTTTGTGCCTTTTTGAACCTACAGGTTTGGGACATCTGTGACCCAGAAACAGGCAAACTAACGGGATATATCATTGTAAAGAGGGTCTCGGTGAAGGCGTGTGCCAAAAGTAAGAGCTGAACTTCTGGTTTTAAAGTTGACGCCTGGTTAGATCAGACAAGTGCTCTGCATTTTGAGGAGCAAAGGGCTCCTGAAGAAATTGGTTTTGAGACCTTCCACTATGACTAATGGGCTAGTGTCATAAGGTTCCACTTCAAGGTAAAAAAACGTCTATAACCCATGGTGTATGAATATTCTACTTCTGTCCTATACGTAGTGATTAAGATATCCCATTTTCTTAACTGTACAAATCAGAACAGGGGATTTTAGTGTTAACCATGGCCAATCAAAAGCTGCACAACAGAGGGCTGAGCAAACACAGTAAACAATTGCTAATAGGCTTGAAAGAGCAATTTGAAGCACCTTACACTCGAAACTGGTATTAAGCTGGCCATAGATGGACTCCAAATTCCAAATGAAAAGTCTAAGAAAAAGTCTTGAGACAAATTGTATGAAAATTCTTAGAACATTTTCAAAAAAACTGCAAACGAGGATTAGGCACCTGTTGAAGGGAATCAATATGGGTATTGATTTAGATTTAGTCTTAAGGATCATAGCCTGCTGGGAATAAACTCTTGGGCAAGAGTACACAAATGAAGCTGCAAGAAATTGTTCCAAAAAGCGCTTATATCCAGACTGCGTATTCTTTAAATGGATAGGATGTGATGGTAACAAAACCTATTGACACACCAATTTCTCTAAAAACCACAAGTTTATTCAAATGTATGTTAAAAAGCTTCACCCCGGAACAAGTGTCAGATGTAAAAGAAAAACCACAGTGGTAAGCCTGCTTACTGTATTCCAACAGAGGAGGTCTGAGATGTGTGTGGTAATAAACCTCAATGCTGGTTCCAGGTTGATGGACCTAAAACATGGAGCCACCCAGTGGACAGGGGGTGCAGTCTTGGGAATCACAGCGCCAATGGATGGGACCAGACAGGGGGTGCAGTCTTGGGAATCACAGCGCCAATGAATGGGACCAGAGGAGTGCGAAGGCAGGCTGTGGAACCGTGAAGGTGTCGTCCGTATGGGGCCATGAGCGTTTACATCAATTGTGGCACTGGATAACCTACAGGAGGAATTCACTGAAGTATGGGCACTTGGAGGGCAAGCTGGTGGGTGAAGTCCCACCACAATGACAACATGTTTTGCACGCCTGCACCTTGTCAAAGTCATGTCTTTGACAAGGCGCGTGCATATACAGTGTTAGAGGTAAATCTTCCATCAGATGAAACAAACCTCTTAGAACTGACCATTTTAATTGCATTTAACAAGACAGCAATTTAAATCCTCAATCTGAATGATTGAGTGCAGCTCACACGGTAAAGGATACACGTAGGTGTAAAAAGGCTAATAGCTTCCCTTTTCAAACACTCTAAACAGTAGCACATGGATGTGAACCAGCCAAACAGGAAAAAAAAAAAAAGGGGGTTTTAGGATTCAAATGCATTTAATGCAGTAAAATGTATGAGAAGAGAGAAATATGGACACACGTGAAGAGACGGTTACAAGTATTTGGTTATCAAATTAATCTTGTCAGTTACATACATTCCATATCCTTGGCAGTTGTGTCAATATGCCTCCAACACTGAAAGATTAAGATGGCATTACACAACCACCACATCATATTACAGAACGCAGGATTTTTACATTTCATAATCCTTACATGAGACACACATATGAATGGAATTTTACAACACGTCTTAACATAAGCTGCCAAACACAATGTTGTCAAAAGTATTGGGATGCCTGCCTTTATACACACATATATATGAACTTTAATTACATCCCAGTCAGTCCGTAGGATTCAATGTTGAGTTGGCCCACCCTTTGCAGCTATAATGGCTTCAACTCTTCTGGGAAGGCTGTCCACAAGGTTTAGGAGTGTATCTATGGGAATGTTTGACCATTCTTCCAGAAGCGCATTTTTGAGATGAGGTCAGGCACTGATGCTGGATGATAAGGCCTGGCTCGCAGTCTCTGTTCTAATTCATCCCAAAGGTGTTCTATCAGGCTGAGGTCAGGACTCTGAAGGCCAGTCTAGTTCCTCCACACCAAACTCACTAATTAGTGTCTTTATGGACCCCGCTTTGTGCACCGGTCCAAATCATTTGGTTGGGGGGAGGTAGTTTTCAAAAGGCTGGGCTTGGCCTCTTAGTTCCAGTGAAGGGAACTCTTAAGGTGTCAGCATACCAAGACATTTTGGACAATTTCATGCTCCCAACTTTGTGTGAACAGTTTGAGGATGGCCCCTTCCAGTTCCAACATGACTACACACCAGTGCGTGTAAAGGCAGGCGTGTCAATACTTTTGACAATATAGTGCATATTCTTATGGCAGTATCATATATTATATGTTATGTAAAGAGATATTCTTTAAAGCATTATTCGCATCTAAAAAGGACTACAAAATATTTGAAATATACCCTGGTAAAAAAAAAAAAAAAAAAGCTGGTAGGGTCTCTATGATTGAAAGAGGCACAGTCATGAAAAATGTATGGAGGCTGCCATTACTGAACTCTCCTTTCAAAATTCTAGTTCCCTAACTGATGATTTGGTTTTAATGCTGTCCGAGTTGCTGACCCAGAAAAAATAGAGATAAGTAGCTATGCCACTTTTTAGACACAAATTTACATCATGCTTGTTTTGGAACTGTGACAAAAACACACTATAGTTTGACATGGCCAGATATCTAGAATTTTCAGGAGGTGGCCTGCATTGGCAGCCCCCACATTTCTCTCTTTCAATAGTATTTATTGAAAGTATTTTACAAAGGTAGACATAAACATACACAAATAAGGCCTACAATCAGGCTTGCTTGAATCAACCAAATGGGAACAACATGCAAAACTGCGATGCAAGTTGTGTAAAGTGTTAACTTGGAGATCACAACAATAGTAAACCTTGGGAATGTGTACTGAGTCACTAGATCAGTGATTCTCAACCAGGGTTCCTCCAGAGGTTGCTAGGGGTTCCTTCAGCATTGGGCCATTACTATCTCTCAGATAAGTTCCCACTCACACCATTAATCTTTTTAGCTATCTGTAAGGAGGTAATACTTCCCAATGACCACAAGTGTAAGGGCCATTCTTCCCACTAACTACCACACGGATGTATCATGAGTTGAAGATTTCTCATTTTTAGCAGGGGTTCCCCGAGACCGGAGAACTATTTCAAGGGTTCCTCTGTGTTGAAAAGGTTGAGAAAGGCTGCACTAGATCATCAGCAGGAATTTGTATTATTGTTACAAACTTGAAAGGGGGGGGGGGAATCAAGTGCCCCCACATTTCTCGCATGACTAAATCACTTTCAAGAAAATGACTGGCATGATGCCTTATACAATTACTTTTTTTTTTTGCCAAGCACTGGCTTTACCTTAAAAATCTGATGCAGTAAACAGAGTAAAAAAAGACCAGGTTTCTTCATTCCTTCTGCCCTCTTCTATCTAAACCCTCCTCCACATTGGCTACATAGTGTGAAAAGGCCAATAAGGTGTGGTGGAAAGGAAAGGGAAGGCCACAGAGCAACCAGGAAGAATACTATTACTAGAATGCCCTCTGAGAGATATGCCAGTTCTACCCATAAAGTATTTGTAAACACAATGCTAGCCATCTCAATTAAATTACAGCAAAAAGCATTTTCAAATATAATCTATTACTTTTGTAATGACATTTTATAAAAAAAAATCGGCTGTGGATATGTCTAAAAATAAGAGGGCTGGCACAACGCACACAACTATAAATTCCGTTTCCTGTCTGTGTATTGGCTACAGGCAGATTGATGGTGAGGCACCTGCTGTCAATCAACTCAGGGGGCTTAGACAAGTGGAGTGGTTAATAAACTGACTATGGAGATCCAGGTAAGCTGTGTGTCTTCTCAGCATCCTGTATTTCCAAGTAGTAAGAGCAAACACACAAACTGACAATGGCAGCATAGATATGCTTCTGTGCTTGGAGAAGAATACAAAGGAGAACTGGTGGGATCAAATATAGAAAGCAAAAAGAAAAGGAGAGATTTAAACAAAAACTGAATGAAAACACAGACCTATAGAATTTAAACCTTTGGGGAAATATACATATTAAAAATGAAAAAAAAATGTAAGTAGTACCCTAAATTTAAGTAAAAGCTGAAATGATGTATAGTAACAATTACCTACACCTTCACACTTTGGCAAAATTGTTCACTTGTCAGGATATACCATGAAGGGACTGAGGCTTGGGTTGTGGGTTAATGATTATTTATAACGGGAAAAAAGCCTCCATGAACAGGCCACAACATGCAACATGACGACTATTGAAAACCACTAAATAAAACATGGAAAATAAAAAAATAAAATAACTGCTGAGACTTTGAAAAGAACAATACATGAATTTTGTCTGAATAACATACCAGTGTGATGACTTAATTTGACTAAAGCCTAATGTCAAGCACCAAAACCTGCAGTCTATTGGCTTGGTGTTAACATTGTGTGGCTGTAAAAATAAGCTAGACCGAGGACACAACTAGAAGGTGCTGTTTGGAAACAGGAGACCTCTCTCGCACTGGGCTGAATAATTAGCCAGTCTCGCAAAGCAATTTAATCCCAGCAGAATAGGATGTAAATACAGCTTCAGGAGAGTGAAGGACAATCCTGCAAAAGTAAAGGTAATCCATCACACTGGCGTTTTGCTAGAGTTTATTTGGGGAAAAAGTACACAAACATAATTCATAGTAAAATGTCTTCTATTATAAGAACTTTACACAACAGAGAAGCCCCAGAAGACAGTGCTGTATAAAGAAGAAAGTGACATACAGAAGGAAACTGTGCTTAATTCTTTCAAGCGTATTTCCAAAGTTTGCATTCAAATTTACAATGCCACTACACGTTTATGTTTTCTCATTCACACAGCATAAAAATATATATATATATATATATATATATATATATATATATATATATATATATATATATATATATATATAGTGTTACCATTTCCTCCAACCGTTTAGAGCAGGGTTTCCCAACCAGGGTTCCATGGGACCATAGGGTTCCTCCAGAGGTTGCTAGGGGTTCCTTGAGCAATGAGCAGTTTCTGCCTCTCAGATAAGTTCCCACTAACACCAATGATCTTTTTGGCTATCTATAAGGGGGTAATTATTCCCAACGACCACACTTAAAAAGGAGCATTCTTCCCTATGACCATCACATTAATTTATCATGAGTTGTATTTAGTAACTTTGTTTGGTTTTTCCCAAATGATCAGTAGCGTGGTAGCACTTATCAGTGTATTCTGGTGTTGAGGAAGTCTCCCCACCGTCAGAGCACAATACCACAGTGGGCGTTATTCCTCAATCCATCTTGAATGTGTGGATGGGGGAATCGGATCTTTTTTTGTTCAGCCTGCAAAAAATACACATGATTATTGTATAAGCTACCTTAGGAAGGATGAGCTTCCTACCATTAACATACAATGAAAAGGGCAAGTTTCCAAAGCTGGATACACACAAACTTTCAGCAGGAACCAGATGAATTTCGAGGTGTTTAGCCCTGTTTTTAATAGATGCTGACTGGCTTCTGTCGAACAGTCCTGCGTTTGACCAGCCACTGTACATAATGGCTGCAGTGCTGATTAGTGTATTTTGATTGGGGGTGGGGGGAATCTGTTTTGACAAAAAAAAAAAAAGTACTCACGGTGTGTAGATAGCTTTAGACAAGGTTCACATTAGAGTGATTTAACATGTCAAAATCGCATGCCAAACTGGCGGAAAATTACACTGTGGCTAAAGCTGTGCACACACACCTTGAGTGTTTTTTTTTTTTTTTTTCAAACAGATTTCTTCCCCACTGCATTATTGTATTCTGTTCCCCCACCCTCAATCAAAATACACTAGTTTCTGTACTACTTTTGGTGACTTCTGGGCGAATTTTCCATAGACATCTGTGCAGCAATCCACACAGATGTCTCTGAAATCGCTCCCGAAGTCAGACTGACATGCGGGAATAAAATAGTGTGAGTTTAGCTGAACTCGCACAATTTCATTCCCACTGTCAGTGTGAACCTGGGCTTAATCTTTTAACACTTTGTCAGGACAGAACATTTTCAAATCAAGTTTACAACTGATATTGAAGATCTGCCAATACATTACAGACAAGATTCATTATGGCAAATATGGCATAAGTAGGATTTTAGAGTGCTGGAGTTTCCAGAAAAGAGAATCTAAAAAGATAAACTGCAATTTTTATTTTAGTTTTAAAGTAGGTGTTTGGCCTCATTCACATGGGTGTACTTAAAGGGGTTGTAAAGGTAAATGTTTTTTCACCTTAGGTGAAAAAACATCTAACAGTGCCGGCGCCCCCAGCCCCCCCGTTTTACTTACCTCACCCCTCGAAAGTCCCGCGCTCGTCCCGACGTCCTCTTCGCCACTCAGCCTGGCTGCTGATTGGCTGGAGTGGATGGATTGAAAGCAGCGCAGCCATTGGCTCGCGCTGCTGTCAATCACATCCAATGATGCGGAGCGCCGGGGGCGGGGCCGTGTGATACAGCGAGCGGCTATAGCCGCCGGCTGTATCGCGGGAGCGCGCCTGCAGGTGCTTCTCACCATGCGAGGGAGCTCGCATGAACGTGAGAAGTACCTGCGGGAGGAAGCAGAGACAGCTACCGAGGGACCCCAGAAGAGCAAGTTCGGGGCCACTCTGTGCAAAACGAGCTGCACAGTGGAGGTAAGTATAACATGTTTGTTATTTAAAAAAAATTAAAAAAAAATACCTTTACAATCCCTTTAAAGTGCTTGTAAATGGTAACCTTGTAAAACAACCCATTCAGTTTAAGACTGAAATGAAAGGCAAAACATTTGTATATATATGCATACATACACACACACACACACACACACACACACACACACAAACACACACAGTATCTCACAAAAGTGAGTACCCCCCTCACATTTTTGTAAATATTTTTCACTTTGCTACAATGTAAAGTAGTGAGTGTACAGCTTGTATAACAGTATAAATGTTCTGTCCCCTCAAAATAACTCAACACACAGCCATTAATATCTAAATCACTGGCCACAAAAGTGAGTATACCCCTAAGTGAAAATGTCCAAATTGGGCCCAAAGTGTCAATATTTTGTTTGGCCCCAGGGCCGTCTTTAAGGCAGGGTAAAAGGGGCAGCTGCCCTGGCATTGTTGTGGGGCCCAAAGCAGCTGCCTCATACTTGCCAACTATCCCGGTTTAAATTCGCTTGAGATTTTAGTCCTGTGCTGTGTCCTGATATCTCAGTGTGATGTTCTGCTACTAATGCTGCCCAGCTCTGCCTTATTGTTGTGATGACTCACCTGCAGACCCTGTGTTTACATGTAAATAACCATCAATATGTAAATGGCAGCTACATTCATATGTAATTGTCGCGGTTCGGCTGCAGTTATATGTAAACAGAGGCTGCATTCATATGTATATCATGCCCCCGAGGTTATATCCACCATCACCTATACTGAATGCTGCCCACTGGGGAGGTAAAAGGGGCATGCTTGAAAGTCCTGCCTGCAACGGTAGTTATTCAGCCTAACATCAGCCTGTTCTGCAAAGGTAAGCAAATCGGTGGGGGGGGGGGGGGGGTGGTAGTGTGGGGCTTGCAGAGGCAGGCAGAGAAGGAATTACAGTTTGTGTGCACAGGTGAGCAAGGAGGGGATGTATGGAGGTAAGGAAGGTGGGTGCAAAGATGAGCAGAGGAGGCAGGTAGAGTTGGGGGGGGGAGGGTTGGAGTGGAGAGGATGGGAGAGGTTTGGGGTGCAGAGGTTTTTAGATGCAAAAGGTGTACTGACAGTGTGGATAAAGATGTAGGGAAGCCTAATTATTTCAGTGGGTGGCTCTATGCACCAGAAATGCAGAAGAAAGTCCCTAACGCTTTTTCAAAATCGCACTGTTGCACAGCACGTCAGCAGATGGATGAGGGTGTCATTAACAATTAATGGCACTGCTGTGTATCTGGTAAAGGGCAGCATGTTTCTGTGGTGTCAGGAAAGCGATTTTGCATGCGTTCCCGACACACAAATGTGAACGCAGGCTAAATGTCTCAGTTGCATTGGTGGTAGGTGTAAATATTCTCATTATATTGAGGCTTGGTCCTTTCATTCACACTAGTGACCAGTGCGAAGGTCTCCCTTACATTGGTGGTCAGTGTAAATGCTTCTATTACATTAATTGTCAGTGTAAATCTTCTCATTACAATGGGGCTTGGTGTACAATCCTTTTATTCACACTAGTGGCCATTATGAAGGTCCCCCTCCTTACATTGGTGGTTACTGTGAATGCTTCTACTACATTAGTGATCAGTGTAAACCCCTATTACATTGGTGGTCAGTGTTGAAACTCCTCTCTATATTGGTATTCGGTAAAAAAAAAAAATCAGCATTGCCATTGAGCACATCCCCCCCCCCCCCCCCCCCAACACTGCCACTGATCCCATGAGTTATAGGATCCCTAGGAGTTTTCCGTCTATTGATGGGTCCCCACTTACCACCCCAGTCCATGGTGTGCAGGCAGGTGGAGAGCGAAATTGCCTGGAGGGGGCTCAAAAAAATGTTTGCCCAGGGTCCAATCAATATTAAAGACAGCCCTGGTGGCGACCATTATTTTTCACCACTGCCTTAACCCTCTTGGGCATGGAGTTCACCGGAGCTTCACAGGTTGCCACTGGAGTCCTCTTACACTCCTCCATGACAACATCACAGAGCTGGTGGATGTTAGAGACCTTGCTCTCCTCCACCTTCCATTTGAGGATGTCCTACAGACGCTCAATAGGATTTAGGTATGGAGACATGCTTGGCCAGTCCATCAACTTTACCCTTAGCTTCTTTAGCAAAGCGGTGGTTGTCTTGGAGGTGCGTTTGGGGGTCGTTATACTCTTTGAATTCTGCTCTGCGGCCCATTCTTCGAAGGGAGGGAATCATGCTCCGCTTCAGAATGTCACAGTACATGTTGACATTCATGGCTCCCTCAATGAACTGTAGCTCCCCAGTGCAGGCAGCACTCATGCAGCCCCAGACCATAACACTCCCACCAACATTCTTGACTAAAGGCAAGACACACTTGTCTTTGTACGCCTCACCTGGTTACCGCCACACACGCTTGACACAATCTGAACCAAATAAGTTTATCTTGGGCATCATCAGACCAGAGGACATGGTTCCGGTAATCGAGGTCCTTGGTCTGCTTGTCTTTTAGAAAACTGTTTGCGGGGTTTCTTGTGCATCATATTTAGAAGAGGCTTCCTTCTGGGATGACAGCCATCCAGACCAATTTGATGCAGTGTATGGCGTTTGGTCCGCGCACTGACAGGCTGACCCCCACCCTTTCAACCTCTGCAGCAATGCTGGCAGCACTCATAGGTCTATTTCCCAAAGACAACCTCTGGATATGACGCTGAGCACGTGCACTCAACTTTTCGTCGACCATGGTGAAGCCTGTTCTAAGTGGAAGCTGTACTGTGCTGCAGCTCAGTTTCAGGGTCTTGGCAATCTTCTTATAGCCTATCTTTATGTACAGCAACAATTCTTTTTTTTTTTAATCCTCAGAGAGTTCTTTGCCATGAGGTGCCTTTGAACTTCCAGTGACCAATATGAGAAAGTGAGAGAGATAACACCAATTTTAAACACACCTGCTCCCCATTCACACCTGAGACCTTGTAACATTAACGAGTCACGTGACACCGGGGAGGAAAAATGGCTAGTTGGGTCCAATTTGGACATTTTCACTTAGGGGTGTACTCACTTTTGTTGCCAGCAGTTAAGACATTAATGGCTGTGTTGCGTTATTTTGAGGGGAGAGCAAATTTACACTGTTATACAAGCTGTACACTCACCACTTTACATTGTAGCAAAGTGTCATTTCTTCAGTGTTGTCACATGAAAAGATATAATAAAATATTTACAAAAATGTGAAGGGTATACTCACTTTTGTGAGATACTGTAATATGAAGTCAAACCTAAACACTTTAAAATTGTATGCAACCATGCAGGCTCTTGCACTACAGAGCCTGAAGGTAAATCTAAAGGAAATTTAATAAGAAAATTGTATAATGTATGGCCAACCTTAGGCACAACCTGACCAGGACCACAATTGCCAAAGTGCACACAGCACATTGCCAGAAGTGTTCTTCTAAAGAAAGAAAAAAAAAAAAAAAAAAAAAAAAAGGCGTGGGGGGTTGGCAACCCTACTCAATATAGCTACCAGGTTGCTATTAAGAAACCAGGGAATATCTACTTCCATTTATCATAAAAGTTATGCCGCGTACACACGAGAGGACTTATGTCCGGCAGACTTCCAAAGGAGTTCCGCCGGAGTTCCGACGGAGTTCTGGCGGACTTTTCGACCGAACGGACTTGGACACACACCATCACACCAAACTCCGACGGAGTCGAACGTGATGACGTACGACTGGATTCGAATAAGGAAGTTCATAGCCAGTAGCCAATAGCTGCCCTAGCGTCGGTTTTAGTCCGTCGGAGTAGCATACACACGAGCGGATTTTTCGAAGGGGACCGGGTCCGGCGGAGTTCCGTCGGGAAAATTTGAAGCATGCTTCATTTCTAAAGTCCGTCAGACTTTTGCGAAGCTAAAGTCCGTTGCAGCCCACACACAATCGAATAGTCTGACGGACTCAGTCCGTCGGACTTTGGATGTTGAAAAGTCCGCTCGTGTGTACGGGGCATTAGAGGTCAGTGGGCTACCCAACTCCTGTGAAATTTTCAGTCTTGAATAGAAGTCCAATATTAGCAGCAGTAAAGCCCCATACACACATCAGATTTTCTGCTGATTTTTTCCTACAGATTTACCAAAACCATATAATAAGAGGTCAAACCTTAGGAGTTTCAGTGTGCATGCAATCAGGCAGGCCCTTGCACTACATGATTTTGGTAAATCTGAAGACAAAAATCTGCAGAAAATCGGATAGTGTGTATGGGGCTTAACATTTCGGACCAGGTCTACCATAAAGTAGTATTTTTTTTTTTTTTTTTTTTTACTTTTCTTTTTGAAAAAGTAAGGGTATAAAAACATGGCACATGCAAAAACATTGATGGTGGTGATTCTGTTTTTCCACAATGGTAACATAACAGGAAACTGTGTGGAGACTACAAAGTAAGCCTGAACTTCCATAACAACACAGTCACACACTGTTCTTCTGTTATTTAGGCTTTAAGCAATGATCACTGCTGAACACTTTGACTCACTGTGTTTTTATTTCCTATGCCCTTACAGTTCACAGTCTAACGTGAGTTGCACTTCCAGTAGCAGTAAACAAGGAGGCACCAAGATTCCAGGCAAGAATGTCAAGAGGAACTCACCGCATGTCATGTTGCTGTATTATCCATGTGCTGTGCAGCAGAACCACCTCTATAGAACACGCTAGGTGTATCTTCGCTGTTATAATCTTCTCCTGTGGTCTCTGCTATGCACATGCCACTTTACTGTCGCACTTCTCCTGTGCTCCCTATTCCCACAATCATGATCTGGCAAGGGATTCAGAGAACTTCTAACCCAGTTCAAGTGCTATTAAACTCAAAAACAATGCTGCAGTTTACCAATCCTTAAATGTAGGGGCTGCATTTGTTTTTTTCTTTTTTAGGATCTTTTATCCTTTATTTTCTCCTGGTGATGCGGGCAGTGTTATTTTTTTTTCTTCAACTTCCATTAACCACTTCAGCCCTGGAAGGTTTTACCCCCTTCATGACCAGGCCATTTTTTGCAAAACGGCACTGCATTACTTTAAGTGACAATTGCGTGGCCATGCGACACTCAAATAAAGATATATCTTTTTTTCCCCACAAATAGAGCTTTCTTTTGGTGGTATTTGATCACCTCTGAGGATTTTATTTTTTGCGCTATAAAGAAAAAAAAAAGAAGAGTGACCATTTTGAAAAATATATATTTATATATTTTTTACTTTTTGCTATAACACATATCCAATAAAAACAAAACAAAAATGTCTTCATCAATTAGGCCAATATGTAGTCCGCTACATATCTTTGGTAAAAAAAAAATGCCAATAAGTATATATTGATTGGTTTGTGCCAAAGTTGTAGCGTCTACAAACAATGGTATTTTTTTTATGGAATTTTTATATATTTATTGTTTTACTAGTAATGGCTGCGATCAGCAATTTTTAGCGGGATTGTGACATTGCAGTGGACAAATCGGACACCTGACACTTTTTTGGGGACCAATGACACTAATACAGTGAAAAAATATGCACTGTTACTGTACTAATGACACTGGCAGGGAAGGGGTTAACACCAGAGGCGATCAAAGGGCTAACTGTGTGCTTAGGGGGTGCTTTCTAACTGTGTGAAGGATGGTTTGACTGGGGAAAGAAAGAGATCGGTGTTCCTGCATAGCAGAAACACAAGATCTCTCTTTCCCTCTGACAGAACGGCAATGTGCCTCTTCTGGGAATGATCACGGGTGGCCGGCGGACATTGGGTCTGCCGGACCCGCTGATTGGCTCCCCCTCTGGCCAATCAGTGAGCGATCACACCTCCGGCGGTGCGGGCATGCACCCCCAGAGCTACTGCTTAAAACGGCGTACAGGTACGTCGTTACGCCTAGCTGGGCCCCCTTGCCACAGTAAATGTGCGGAAGTCAGTCCGGAACCAGTTCACAAATCAAGCTGTCTAGCAAAAGTAATGATAGAAACATAAATAAGTGGCGGCACAAAAAAGACCAAGTGGTCCATCGAGTCTGCCTGTTTTTTTTTTCCCTACTTTTTTGTCCGAGTATAAATCTATGATTGTCCCGAACATGTTTGAAACCATTTACTGTTGACTGACTCACTACGTCTGCTGGAAATCTATTCCAAGCATCAACCACCCTTTCAGTAAAATAAGACTTTTATAAGATTAGTTTTGAACTTTCCTCCAGTTAGTTTGAGGTCATGTCCCAGTGTTCTTGGTTTCATATTGAAAATACTGCCCTTCTGAACCTTATTCACCACTTTCTTTCGATCATGTCTCCCCTTTCCCTTCTTTCCTCTAGACTGCGCATATTAAAGGATAAGTTTACTTTTACATTTTTTTTTTAAATAAATGCACATTTTGTGGCATGTAAAAAAAATTCCTTTTTTTTATTTTTTTGGTAGGAGCCTGGAAAGCATTGCAGCAGTGATCAGCAGATCACAGGTGCAATGCAGGACTCCTACAGACTGTCTGTGTAAGCTGTCTGCTTGTACCTCATACGGGCAGCCAGTTTAACCACTTAAGGACCGCCGCATGGCAATGTACGTTGGTGCAATGGCACCGACAGGCACAAGCACGTACATGTACGTGTTCGCCTTCCAGCGAGTGGGGGGTCCGATCGGACCCCCTCCCGCTGGATGCGGCGGTCCGTTTCGATTCAGGAGCGATCCGGGATGAGGGGATGGCCGTTGGTTTCTGGCCATCCCCTCTCGATCGCTTCTGGCGAATGAGAAGCTTCCCCCGCTGTGTATAGTAAACACAGGCAGGGAGGAAGTGATGTCATTCTCCTCGGGGCGGTCTTATTGACCGGACTACAAGGAGAACAGTGAAAGTAAGTGTGCACCAACAGTACCACTGACATGTAGGCACACAAACCCCCCCCCCCCGATCCCCTCCCGCCCCCTCCCAGTCACAGTGTCACTGATTGCAGTGATCATTTATTTATTGATCACTGCATTTAGTGTCAGTTGTGACAGTAAAAACTGTCAGGGCAGTTAATGTTAGGTCCAGGGTAGCCCCCTACCCCCCCAATAAAGGTTTAACCCCCTGATTGCCCCTAGAGTTAACCCTTTCACCCCATTTTAATAGTGTCACTAAGCGATCGTTTTTCTGATCGCTGCATTAGTGTCACTGATGCCGCTAAGTAGCTAGTTATTTTTTTTAGGTTCACCGCCAGGTTTTTATAGCGCTAGGTACCCCCGATATACTACCCAATAACGGTTTTAACCCCCTGATTGCCCCTAGTTAACCCTTTCACCCCCTTTTGCCAGTGTCACTAAGCGATCATTTTTCTGATCGCTGCATTAGTGTTGCTAGGTAGCTAGTTATTTTTTAGGATCACCGCCAGGTTTTTATAGCGCTAGGTACCCCGATATACTACCCAATAATGGTTTTAACCCCTTAAATGCCCCTAGTTAACTCTTTCACCAGTGATCACTGTATAAGTGTTACGGGTGACTCTGGTTAGTTTGCTTTTTATAGCATCAGGGCACCCACCATTACCCAATAAAGGTTTAACCCCCTGATCACCCGGCGGGTGATATCAATTAGGTTTTAGGGTCAGGGTTCTGCATCGCCCCAGGCAGCGCTAGGTTAGTGCCAGTACCGCTAACACCCACACGCAAAGCATAAACCTCCCGTAGTGGTATAGAATCTGAACAGATCAATATCTGACTGATCAGATCTATACTAGCGTCCCCAGCAGTTTAGGGTTCCAAAAAAACGCATTGTTAGCGGTATCAGCCCAGATACCTGCTAGCACCTGTGTTTTGCCCCTCCGCCCAGCCCACCTAAGTGCAGTATCGATCGATCACTGTCACTTATAAAACACTAAACACATAACTGCAGCATTCGCAGAGTCAGGCCTGATCCCTGCAATTTTTTTTGGTAGCGTTTTATATTTAAATCGGGAAGGCAATGCTTGGTTTTCGGGATCCCGTACGTGGATAGGCTCCAAAAAAGTCCCCCACATGTGATATCCCTGTACTTGGGAGAAGCAGCAGAATTTATTTTGGGGTATAATTTCACTTATGCCCATAGCATGTGTGAGCAATATATCATTTAGTGACAACTTTGTGCAAAAAAAAAAAAAATTGTAATATTCCTGCAACTTGTGGCAAAATATAAAATATTCCATGGACTCAACATGCCTCTCAGTTTGTGCTATTTTGGCATTTTATGGCCTTCGAAACTGTGATAGGTAGTGAGGAGTGAAATCAAAAATTTGCACCCTTCGAAATCCTGAAGGCAGTGATTGTATTTCGGGGTGCAGTACGCGGCTAGACTCCCAAAAAGTCCCACATATGTGGTATCCCCGTACTCAGGAGAAGCAGCAGAATATATTTTGGGGTGCAATTCCACATATAACTATGGCATGTGTGAGCAATATATCATTTAGTGACAACTTTTTTTTTTTTGTGTCATTATTCAATCACTTGGGACAAAAAAACCGCAGAGGCAATCAAATACCATCAAAAGAAAGCTCTATTTGTGGGAAGAAAAGGACGCAAATTTCGTTTGGGTACAACATTGCATGACCGCGCAATTACCAGTTAAAGCAGTGCAGTGCGAAATTGTAAAAAGACCTCTGGTCCTTAGGCTGACAATTGGTCCGGGGCTGAAGTGGTTAAAAAAAGACAGGAAAACTCAATGAACTACCAGAGCACTCAACAGCACCTTGGTAGTTCATTGAGAACTACATGCCGATCCGTGCTGTTTTCAAAAAGTGATAGCAGGTATGGGCAGAAGATCTCCTGTCACAGAGAGGGCTTGGATCCTGGAGCAACTGCAGGAGTGGTAACATGTTCCCAAAGGTAAACTTATCCTTTAAAAAGGGGTTGTAAACTGTTGAGGTTTTTCACCTTAATCACCATTATGCATTAAGGTGAAAACCCTCCTGTGATGCAGTTGCCCCCATTTACTTATCTGAAGCCGGTCTTTCCAGTGACAGAGACAAGCACATGAACCAGTGTCTCGGGTCCTGATTGGATAGATTGATAGCAGCGCAGCCATTCCAGGGGGGGGGGGGGGGTGGACACAGCAGCAGGACATGGGAGCACGCCCGCATGAGTGCCCTGAGGGAAAGTGGCGCTCCAACAGGGCACTTGAGAAGAGGAGCCAAGAGCGCCACTGAGGGACCCCAGAAGGGGAGGATCATGGCCACTCTGTGCAAAACCAACTGCACAGTGGAGGCAAGTATGACATTTTTTTTGTTTTTGTTTTTTAAACAAACCTTTACATATCCTTTAAGTTCCTGAAGTCTCTCTTGATATGTTTTAACCCTCAGACACCTTTCACCATTTTTGTTACCCATCTCTGGACTTGTTCTATTTTATCAAAAGGTCTCCAGAACTGCAGACTGAACAGTATTCTAAATTAGATCTCACTAAAGATCTATATTGGGGAATCAGGACCTCCTTCCTCTTGCTGGTGACCCCTCTAGTGATGAATCCTAGAATTATATTCCCACTGACTTTGGTCTCACTGTTTTCTCATTCTGAAATCATCTGAAGTACACCCTAGAACCTTTTTCCTTTGTATTACTGGCCAACACTGTACCCCCAATTTTGTATTCTGTCAGGGAATAATTTTTCCTAAGTGCATTATTTTACATTTAGAAACATTGAACTGCAGTTTCCACTGCTTTGACCAATCTTACAGCAATGCCAAATTATGTTCCATGTTATAGACACCTCCAGGGATATCAACCCTACTACACACTATTGTACCATCAGCAAAAAGGCATACCTTTCCCAACAAACCTTTAGCTATATTACTTACATATAGATTAAACAGAACAGGACCTAGTACAGAGCCTGGTGGTACCCCACTAGTGACTGGTCTCTTGTAAATGAACCCCATTTACAACCACACTCTGGTATCCTTTAGCCACTGAACCTCCCAAGGGTTAAGTCCTAGCTTGTACAACTTTTGTATTCTATTGTTATATGGAACTGTATCAGTTATGCCCTGTACACACGACCGGTATTCCGCTGAAACTGTCTTGCGTACACGCGAACACACCAAAGCCCGATCGTCAAGAATGCGGTGATGTACAGCACGTACGACGTGACTAGAAAAAGGAAGTTCAATAACCAGTAGCCAATAGCTCCTGTCTCGTACTTGCTTCAGAACCTGCTGCGAGAGGGCTGGCCACAGGCAGGTGGTGGAATATCCATGTCCCTGGAAGCTTCCATCAGAACTGAAAAAAGAAGACAGACATTCTGTCAGAGCCAGGAACAGAGCATGGGCTGCCTACCTGCATGAGAGACACTCACTACAGGCAAAGATACAGAGACCAGGGGAAGTCACCGCCATAAGCCCCCAAGCATTCCCAAGGCTTGCAGGCTATTTCCCCCGTTAAAAAATTCCACCCGTGATGTCACCGCTGCGTCGAAAATGGCGCCAGTGTGCATGCGCGAGAAGCGTCATTTTGCCTCTACTGCGCATGCGCGAACCAAACCTCGTTCTCTTACCGCACTCGCGCATGCGCAGACAAAAAGACGAGACAGGAAGTAAACGGTAGCTGGAACACAGAAAGAGCCAGCCGCCATGCCTGTAACCAGGGAACAAGAAAAAAAAAAAACAGAGAACCTGAGGGGAAAAAACACCACAGAAGTAACACATAATGAACAAAAACTGCTGCCATGAAAAAGGAAAGATCTCACCACTCCCACCACGAAGGACTCCAGGGCCGAAGGTAAGACGGAATAAGCCGGATTCATGAGGGCGATAGGGACACCTGCTAGTAGCTGGGTTGTTTGACTAATGTGCAGCTTGCCTGCCAGTGGCTAGGCCTTAGCTTCTTCCAGCGTCTCTTCCAGTGCCCACTCCATACCTCGCTAGAAGCTAAGGCGGAGTATTGCGACTCTTCGTTCCAGGGTCGCAACTCGGCCAATTTAGATCGTGGGGGAAGAATCTTCGGGTAGGAAGACCATCAACTGGGTCCTACGGAGGAGGAAAAAAAAAAGAACACGGCCGCTGACAGGGAGCAGAGATTTATGGGAGTAGTACCCTATAGGGTAGTAGAGGCGGGACATAACCCACACGTTGCTGCCATGGAGTCTGTCAGGAACATACTTTTTTTTGTAATAACACACCAGTCAATACAGTTTTTTTCTACTTACCAGTAACAAGGACAACTTTTCTGTGTTTATGGAAGAACACAGCCCGGTAAGGCCTGCTTCTCACAGGCCTCAGCTAGTAATGAGAGCAGCCAGAGCTTTCAGCAAGCATTGTTGAAGCTTTTAACGTGCTATTCAACACCAGTTCCTAAATGTTGAACACAGATCCTAATGGTCACTTTAACCACTTCAGCCCCGGAAGGTTTTACCCCCTTCCTGACCAGAGCACTTTTACAATTTGGCACTGCGTCGTTTAATTGGCAATTGCACGGTTATGCAATGCTGTATCCAATTTAAATTTGCTATTTGATCACCTCTACGGTTTTTATTTTTTGCACTATACACAAAAAAAAGAGCAACAATTTTGAAAAAAAAAATTTTTTTTTACTTTTTGCTATAATAAATATCCCCAAAAACATTTTATAAAAACAAAATTTCTTCATCAGTTTTGGCCAATATATATTCTTCTACATATTTTTAGTGAAAAAAATAAAAATAAATCGCAATAAGCGTATATTGATTGGTTTGTGCAAATGTTATTGCGTCTACAACCATGTGAAAGATTTATGGGATTTTTATTATTTTATTTTTTACTAGTAATGGCAGTGATCTGCGATATGGCTAGCCACGGGTTCAAAACTTTCTTTCCTCCCACTCCATTCCTTCCTGGGAGACCATCCGAGAAACATGCGACGCACTGGCTAGAGAGCATTATCAATTCCTTCAATTAAAACACTGGATTACTGCCTTGTGCATGTCCATTACCCATCTTTTTTTGTTTTTTGGTTAATACTGTTTGTATAAGTAAAATTTGTGTGTCTATATGACCCTGGGGAACCTCCAGCAATTTGACGTTGCTTCCCTGTGATTTGTTTCCACAAAAATGTGAGGGGTGTACTCACTTTTGTGAGAAAAAAAAAAAACTATATTATATATATATATATATATATATATATATATATATATATATATATATATATATATATATATAAACAAACATTTATATCTCCACCGTCACATTTGGCCCCTTTCGGGTGTTTGACAGGTACTCGTCCCCACTTCCGGTCCCCCAGAAGTTCGGCCCCCCTCCTCCTTCCCCCTCCCGCCAGGCCATTCACAAAGCGCAGCACGCTGCATGCATGTACAGTAGGGAACCAGCTGTGAAGCCGCAAGGAATGGCAGTGGCAGCACCCGAGAGTCGACTGAAAATTTGGCTGGGGTGCAAACATCACGGGATGCAAGTGTTCTAATATTAAAGGTCAGCAGATACAGTTTTTGTAGCTGCTGACTTAATTTTTTGGTGGGAGGGCTAGAGCTCCACTTTAAGTGTTTCAGAAAATAATTACCACTATGAATGCATTTCAAAGAATGTAAAACAGCCAGTGTTTATATTTTAGATGTTAACATAAACTAAATTGCCCACATTAGTGTTTGTAAATGTGGGTTACTTTGTATCAATTAGTCCAGTGGTCTCCAAACTACGGCCGGAGGGCCGGATGTGGCCCTTTGCTTGCCTTTAATCAGGCCCTTGGGGTACTATTCCTCTCACTGACACCAACAGGGGTGGCATAATTCTTGGCACTGACACCAATGGGGCACTTGTCCTTCCACTGACACCAATGATGGGGCATTATTTCTCCCACTGACAGCAATGATGGGGCACAATTCCTTCCACTGATACCAATGATGGGGCACTCTTCCTCCCACTGATACCAATGATGGTGCACAATTAATCACACTTGTCAGGAGCATCTAGTTATCCCTGGTCCTCATTCCAGCATCTGGGGTTTTGGCTATGGCATTCTCATTATCTGTCTGCCCACCTGCAGGCTGATTAATGTGATCAGTCTCTGGGTGGAAACCAAGCCTGTTATAAGCCATCCAAAACCTAATTTGGGTGCTTATGATAGAGAATGATACGTGTGTTGTTCCTGATCAAGCCCCCTGTATGTCTGCCCTGCTTTGCTAGCTTGGATTTCCCTGTGTATAACTTTGGACCGAATTACTGGACTATTCCTTGAACTCAGCCTGCCTTTTACCCGGACTGTCATAGAGCTACGTTATAGGTCTACTAACCGCAAGTATATATTTGCTTTGCTTAGTTCGCATCTGCCCTGGCGTGGTGGCCAGGCACTATAGCATTGTGTATAAGTCCTGGGGGCAACCGAGTACTGGTAGGCCTGCTTGCCTTATGGAAAAGGGGGCTGCTATAGGTGAAGAACACAGTAGCCAGCTATAGTGTCTGACAACCTGCGTTGAGGTAGATGACACCAATGATGGGACATTCTTCCTCCCACTGATATCAATGATGGAGAGCTATTCCTCCCACTGATACCAATGATGGAGCGCTATTCCCCCCACTGATACTAATGATGGGGCACTATTCCACCCACTAACACCACCAATAGGGGCATGATTCCTGCCAATGAAGCCAATTATTGGGTACTATTCCTCCCACTGATGCCAGGACATTTTCTACCCCCACTGGCCACGCTCCAGCCCCCCTAAAGTCTTAAGGAGAGAAAACTGGCCCTTTGTTTAAAACGTTTGGAGACCCCTGATTTAGTCCAACAAAAACAGTAGCGACAGTAACTAGGTTTTGAGTCGCTTACAATTTGTGAACTCTAATGTACTGCAAACAGAAGAATAAAATCAGAAAGGACTGATCTCCAATAGTCAGTAGGATTTTATAAACATGATGTTAAAAATATATATATATATAAAGAAGGAGTGGTATTTTTTTAAAGGATATTTTAAAAATATTAAATAAATTATATATTATGTATGTACCTCTTAAACAACCTTATAGTTTGCAAATACAAATTGTCTAAAATGTAATATCAAAGAATGTAACATTTTACTGATCCAGTGTCCTGGCACCTGTGTTCTTTTGTAAGCCTCCGATCTCCCTTGGATCCGATTTCAGCAGGAGCTGCAGGATTTTTGTTTCCCTGTGCTACTTTCCCAATTAGGATCCCTCTAATGGCACGTACACACGACCGGACTTTCTGGCAGGCTAGGTCCGACGGTCTTCCCGACGGACTTTCGGCAGAGTTCCGACGGACTTTCCGAATGAATGGACTTTTTTGAACGCGGTGATGTAAACGCGACTAAACAAGGAAGTTCAATAGCCAGTAGCCAAATGGCTGCCCTTACGTTACATTTGGTCCGTCGGACTACCACACAGACGAACGGTTTTGCCGATTTTAGTCCGTCAGAATTGAGTCAGTCGGATAGATTTGAAACATGTTCCATTTCTAGGTCCGTCTGATTTTATTTTTGAAAAACGATCGGACTAGCCCACACACGATCGGATTTTCTCGATGGAATAATCCCGTCGGACCTAGTCTGCTGGAAAGTCTGGTCGTGTGTACGCGGCATTACACCCAGCTTCCCTCTCTGGCTGGTCATTTGATGTTGTAAGCTTTGGATGTTCTCACAAACACTTTGACGCTACTTCATTAAATTTTATGCGCTTTCCCATTGTGTTGTAAAATTTATTGTGAGCACTTTGTTTGAATTTTCAGCGCATACCTTTCTTTGGTTTGGTTTGAGAGCAGCAGGAGTCCTTGGTTTTTGCTGCCATCAATCAAATCCAGTTAGGAGGGAACAGGGGCAGGGCCAGGGCCGAGCTGCACTAGGAGTATCAATAGACAGACACAGCACAGTTCATGATTGAGCCCACATGTATGCCACCATAGGAAGTGGATTACTATGGTGGCACACAGCCTTGGAAGAACTTTCAGCTGAGGGAATGCATAGATACGATTGTATTGGTCTTAAAACACCACAAGGGCATCTGTAACAAATCCATTGTCCTGGCTACAAACTTGGGTACCTTTCTGGTTGATGCAAGATGCCAGGAAGTCCCTATCCATTGTTCCCTACCTCTGACATATCTAATAGAAGACCTCTGGATGCATGTACCACTTGCCATGATCTAGACTTTGATAGCAGTTTGCCTGCCAGTTTTCCACTCCTGGAATGTAGACTGTGGAGTAGAGCTGCACGATTATGGCTAAAATGAGAATGACAATTTTTTTGCTTAGAAGATATATCACAATTCTCCCACGATTCTCGTGGCGTAACATCATCTTTTACATTAAAACAAAAAAATTGGGCTAACTTTACTGTTTCGTTTTTTGTTTTTTTAATTAATTGAAGTGTATTTTTTCCCAAGAAATTGCATTTGAAAGACCGTTGGGCAAATAGTGTGGCATAAAATATTGCAGCAATTGCCATTTTATGCCCTAGGGTCTCTGCTAATATATATATATATATATATATATATATATATATATAATGTTTGGGGGTTTCAAGTAATTTTCTAGCAAAAAAATATTGATTTTAACTTAAGAAACAAGAAAAATATTTAGACTTTAAGTTGTTAAACTTCCTGCATTTACACGTCGCTAAAAACTTGGAAGACTGCCTGGATTTTTTCTTTAAACATAGAAGTTTATCCCTTTGATCTAAGAAGGAAGTGTTAGTTACAATGTTTCATGTTAAAAACCTGGCAGACTGCCCGGATGTTTTCTTTTGACAGCTGAATGAGCAGATAAGTCTCTACACTTGTTATATGAAAGAATCGGCAAACTCTGCAATAGAGATCGTCAGGAAGGTTGAATCGAGATCACAATTTTTTAACAATTAATTGTGCAGCCCTACTGTGGAACGGGTCGGAACAAATAACGTGGGAGAGTTCCAGTTCCGTTGCAGGACTCCTTGTTATGCCCCAGTGACCGACATACTTCACTGCCTCATGGGATAACCTGAAGGACAAATCCTTATCACATCTAGTTTCAGCATGTTGATAGACAACTGAGATTCCTTCCAAGGCTAAAGGCTCTGGGCCAACACCTGTCCTGTCACCCCTCTCCAGCTGAGCAGGCTGACATCCATTATGACAACAATGCGACGTGACGGGGCAAGCAGGACTTCCTGGTCAGCCTTTGAGGAGAAAACTGGTGCAATCAATTGTTAGAGCAACTTCTTGACCAGCCCATGGAGGAAGCAGCCAAAGAAAAGACAGATAAAGATTGAGACTGAAAGGAAAGAACTTATCTGGTGGATAAATAAGACATTCTAGTTTATAATCCCACACAATGAGTTTTAAGACCCAGTTGTCAAGGAAATTAGAAATCTAGGGGTCCGCAAACCCCCATTTGTTGATATAAGCAGGTAGGAGCAAATCTTCATGCGATGGAAGACTTGTTTTCAGATTTGTTACCTTTGTGTTGCCAGGGTTACTTGAGCCCATCAAAGTAGGAAGCCTTGAAGAACTTAAAAGCCTCTATCCATGATGCTCAGAGGATGAAAAGGGGACTGATGCATAGGAAAAAAAAGTGGTCTGGCAAGAGAGTTCTTAAAGGAGATTCCTCAACAAGGATCATCATAGTGTTACTCTGGCCATTGGCCATTTGTTACTTTAATGCATTGTAATTCTGTAAACTGTACCATAATACAGGCACAAGGTATCCATTGATCTAATAAATACCCCAGTGCTACAACTCAAAGAAAATTTTTCTCAACATGCTTTGCATACATATACTTCACAGTACATATTGTGATATACTGCAAATAATTATATCTCACACCTGCAACCCATTAATCAATATAGCTATAATCTCAGAAACTGTAGTAAAATTTCACCTTAGGAATTTTGTTATATTGTTACAAGTTTCTTCTGCATAACAGAAGTTAAAAGAGTATAAAGTCAGCCACTAAATGACAGCACTGAAACAGTTAGGTTCCTACAAATACAATGTAGGTAACGCTCAGCATTTAACAGGATGAGCTGAAAAGCTTTGTTAACATGTGAGAAGGATGACGGATGGATCATTACTGTCAACTTCATTACTGTTGTAGCAGAGGTATACTGTGTGCCATCACAGTTAAGTGAACAACATCAGGGAAAGATCAGCAGGTTCTTCTCTTTCAGATGAGTGAAAGGATAAAGTTGAAGAATCATATAGTCACGGGACAAAATTAATGGGCTTGAGCCCTCTGTGTTTTGCGTCATTCTCCATGAGAACAGTCATGTTAACCTCACGGCTGACGACTCCCCAATGGTTTTCAGCAGATGGAATCGAATAATGAGTACCCATCACATGTCTACTGTATTCTAGTACTCACATGGTTTTGAAAGAGAAAAAAGCTGGGGTGCATCTGACCTGCTTAACCATCACCGGGAGAAAAAGGATGATTCTGTAAATCAACAGATGTTTGTGATGGACACTATACAATCCTTTGATAACATTATCTGTATGACATACTCACTGCACACATGGCATTAACAATGTACCCCGTGTCAGTATTAATGAGCTCATATCTAGCCAACCACTACAAAGCACGTCTGCAATCCCTTTCTTCTTTTGACTGTATTGTGAAACCTTAGAGTTCTACAAATATATTCAATTTCTCAATCAACACCGTCCATTAAAATGGCAACTGAGCAGTCTGGTGCCATGCATAAAAAATAGCCTGTTATATGTTATAAAGAGTTACCCCCTTGTTCCTATTGTTTTTTTCTTTTCAGTTGTTTTTTTTTTTCTCATTAGTTCCCAGTCATTTATTCCATCCTGTTTTGTATTTTTGTTGAATAAATGTGACCTAGATCTCTTTCTACATTTGAAGTGAAATGCAAGTCTAGAACTAAATAAGCTTAAAATGGCTCCCACCTCCTATACCAACTACCCTGTAGAAGGAAGATGCATATACATTCTCAGAGCACTCAGGTACAGTCATGTGATCTCCCCAATGGCCAGCTTTAGGGGAGAAGTGCCAACAGTTGGAATACCTGTGCGGTGAGGTCATCCGTAGGCTTACACATATGATGTGTGTCACCATATAAAAACAACATTATCTGGACAGATACAACACAGACGAATGGCTGCATATTGAAATGCTGGACTTGTAAGCTACCTGGTTACAATCCTGAGCAATCATAAAGGAAGAATGAACCCTAATATAAAACCATTTATTCTGTTAGATATGATGACAGCATTTGTTTTACTCTTCATGACAAGGCCATTTTTTTTGCCATTTACAACTACGTTAGTTTAACTGGTAATTGTGCCATCATGCAACGCCACACCCCAACGAAATTCATAATATTATATTTATATATATATATATATATATATATATATATATATATATATCATATATATCTATATATATATATCTATATATATCATATATATCTATATATATATATATATATATCTATATATATCATATATATATATATATATATATCTATATATATCATATATATATATATATATATAGACACGTGGTAAAAAGTGTCCCTGCTAACTTCAGGCGTACCCGACCCCGATCTTCTGATGTTGTTGAGGTGCAGGAACCACAAGTCCCTCGTATGGAGTATAGAGCCAGTACTAGCGCCGCTCATCCTTTTGGTGAACTGGCAAGCACCAGCGGCCTAGTACACCCTGGACGTACATCCAGCACTGCAGTATCACGTCCCATAAGTGCAGTTCAAGCTGGCGAGGTGGCAAGCACAAGTAGTGTCCCGCTGCCACCAAGAAGACGAAGACAGGCCCGTCGTAGTGCCCTTCCTGCAGAATTTGCCAATCCTGATTGGGTGCCCACCACTTCTGCAGCACCAGTACTTCCCCCATTCACTGCCCAACCCGGTATTCAGGTGGATACAGATGATTTTACGCCACTCGATTTTTATTCTCTGTATTTCACGGAAGATCTCTATAGATCTATTGTGGACCAAACCAATTTATATGCTGGTCAACACATCGCCGCTAATCCCCAGTTGCCGTCTCTTGCCAGAGATTGGAAACCAGTTACGGTTTCCGAATTTAAGACCTTTCTGGGCCTTTCCCTCAACATGGGCACACATAAATTCATGAGGATGCGGGCTTATTGGTCCACGCATACGGCTGACCACATGCCCGTGTTCTCTAACTCCTTGTCCAGGAAACGATACGAGCAGATCTTGCGGTTCTTGCACTTCAGTGACAATGAACTTTGTCGTCCACGTGGAGACCCTGAATACGATCGGCTCTACAAAATTCGGCCCCTCATAAACCACTTCAACCAACGTTTTGCAGACTTGTTTACTCCCCAAAAAGTTGTCTGCGTTGATGAGTCCCTGGTTAAGTTTACTGGTCGCTTGTCATTCAAACAGTACATTCCCAACAAGCGTACCAGATACGGGGTCAAGCTCTATAAGTGCTGTGACAGGGCCACAGGCTATGCATGGAGCTTTATGGTTTATGAGGGTAAAGATAGTTACGTAGAGCCGGAGAACTGCCCTGATTACATAGGAAGCGCTGGCAAGATAGTGTGGAAATTGGTGTCACCCTTATTCGGAAAGGGGTACCACTTGTACGTGGACAACTATTACACCAGCGTGCCACTGTTTAGTCATTTATTTGATCATCAGATTGGAGCATGTGGCACCGTGCGACCTAATCGCCGGGGCTTTCCCCAGCGGCTTGTAGATTCCCGTCTTAGGCTGGGGGAGAGAGCCTGCTATCGGTGTAATAATTTGCTCGCTATGAAGTGGAGGGATAATAAGAATGTTTTCGTTCTTACCTCCCTTCATGCAGACACGACGGTCCAAATTTCTACGGCGACTGGTATTGTGGAGAACCCCCTCTGTGTCCACGAATATAACAAAAATATGGGAGGGGTGGACCTCAATGACCAGATGTTGGCGCCGTATCTAGCTTCCCGTAAGGCCAGACGCTGGTACAAAAAAGTGTCTGCTTACTTATTTCAATTGGCTTTGCTGAATGCTTTTGTGCTATACAAAACTTCAGGCGGGACTTTAGCCTTTCTTTTCTTCCAAAGAGAGGTTGTCACAGAGCTTCTGTATCCAGAGGGTTCTGCACCTCACCATTCCCAACCAAATGCAGTAAGCCGGCTGCATGAGAGGCATTATTCTTATGTCCTCCCGAGTACCCCTACCCAACGAGCCCCCCAAAAAAGATGTCGTGTCTGTACCAAGCGCGGATTTAGGCGTGACACCCGTTCTTATTGTCCACGCTGTCCTGGAAATCCTGGTCTTTGTCAGGGTGAGTGTTTTGAATGCTACCACACACTAGTGAAGTATTAGCGTAGGGTACAGCATTTCACAGGCTAGGCACACTAACACAGAGTCTCCCAAGATGCCATCGCATTTTGAGAGACCCGAACCGGTACAGTTGTTACAGTTTACAGTTCAAAAAAAAGTGTATAAAAAAAAAAAAAAAAAGTAAAATAAAAAAAACCAAAAAAATATAAAAAATATAAAAACCAAAAATAGTTGTCGTTTTATTGTTCTCTCTCTCTCTCTCTCTTCTCTCTAATTTTTTATACTTTACTGTTTACTGTGTTATTGTTAACCATTTTTCATGTTTTCAGGTACGCCATTCAGCTGCAGCGTGGATTTATTTATCTTGACAGCAACAGCGTTTGCTCCCACGATACATAAAGCAGCGACTCCAGTGCTGTAGGAGGTGATTTCACCACCACAGTTAAAAAAGAGCATATATGCCGAAGCATGGGGGCATAAGGGGTGGAGGAGCGATTTTGCTCCTAATGCCACGTACATACGGTCAAAATTCCGACGAAGGGCTTGCCCGTGGAAAAGTTTGAACGTATGTACGCGGCATAACGTTTTGCGGGAGGATGCCCCCATGCTTCGGCATATATATATTTTAGGCACAGGTTGTGTTAAAATTTTTTTTATTTTTTACTGTTTTTTTTGGCATTTGCTTTGCAGGTATGGTATGGTAAGGTTTTACTGTGATGTTACTTTGTTTTAACGTTAACCATAATTTGCTTAGCAGGTACGCCATTCAGCTGCAGCGCGGATTTATTTATCTTGACAGCAACAGCGTTTGCTCCCACGATACATAAAGCCGTGACTCCAGTGCTGTAGGAGGTGATTTCACCACCACAGTTAAAAAAGAGCATATATGCCGAAGCATGGGGGCATAAGGGGTGGAGGAGCGATTTTGCTCCTAATGCCGCGTACATACGGTCAAAATTCCGACGGAGGGCTTGCCCATGGAAAAGTTTGAATGTATGTACGTGGCATAACTTTTTTGCGGGAGGATGCCCCCATGCTTCGGCATATATAAATGGTGCATGTATGTCCATCATTAGAAGTGGGTGGATGAAGGGAGGTATTCTAATGGTGGGCATACCCACCGATCAATCTCTTTTTTTTCGTTCAGACAACATGACTCTCAGTAAATAGCTTGGGGTGTCTACTTTCCAAAATGGGGTCATTTGGGGGGGTTTTGTGCCATCTTGGCATTTTATGGCCTTCAAAACTGTGATAGGTAGTGAGGAGTGAAATAAAAAAATTAATGCCCTTAGAAATCCTGAAGGCGGTGCTTGGATTTCGGGGTCCCGTACGCGGCTAGGCTCCCAAAAAGTCCCACACATGTGGTATCCCTGTACTCAGGAGAAGCAGCAGAATGTAATTTGGTGTGTCATTTCACATATGCCCATAGCATGTGTGAGCAATATATAATTTAGTGACAACTTTGTGCCAAAAAAAAAAAGTTTGTAATATTCCCGCAACTTGTGGCAAAATATAAAATATTCCATGGACTCAACATGCCTCTCAGTAAATAGCTTGGGGTGTCTACTTTCCAAAATGGGGTCATTTTGGGGGGTTTTGTGCCATTTTGGCATTTTATGGCCTTCGAAACTGTGATAGGTAGGGAGGGGTGAAATCAAAAATTTGCACCCTTAGAAATCCTGAAGGTGGTGATTGGTTTTCGGGGTGCCGTACGCAACTAGACTCCCAAAAAGTCCCACACATGTGGTATCCCCATACTCGGGAGAAGTAGCTGAATATATTTTGGGGTGCAGTTCCACATATAACCATGGCATGTGTGAGCAATATATCATTTAGTGACAACTTTTTGTAAAAAAAATTTTTTTTTTTTTTGTCATTATTCAATCCCTTGGGACAAAAAAAAAAGAAATATTCAATAGTCTCAAGATGGCCCTCGGCAAATAGCTTGGGGTGTCTACTTTCCAAAATGGGGTCATTTGGGGGGGTTTTGTGCCATCTTGGCATTTTATGGCCGTCAAAACTGTGATAGGTAGTGATAGGTAGTGAGGAGTAAAATAAAAAATGTATGCCCTTAGAAATCCTGAAGGCGGTGCTTGGATTTCGGGGTCCCGTACGCGGCTAGGCTCCAAAAAAGTCCCACATATGTGGTATCCCTGTACTCAGGAGAAGCAGCAGAATGTATTTTGGGGTGTCATTTCACATATGCCCATAGCATGTGTGAGCAATATATCATTTAGTGACAACTTTGTGCAAAAAAAAAAAAAGTTTGTAATATTCCCGCAACTTGTGGCAAAATATAAAATATTCCATGGACTCAACATGCCTCTCAGTAAATAGCTTGGGGTGTCTACTTTCCAAAATGGGGTCATTTTGGGGGGTTTTGTGCTATTTTGACATTTTATGGCCTTCGAAACTGTGATAGGTAGTGAGGGGTGAAATCAAAAATTTGCACCCTTAGAAATCCTGAAGGTGGTGATTGGTTTTCGGGGTGCCGTGCGCGACTAGACTCCCAAAAAGTCCCACACATGTGGTATCCCCGTACTCGGGAGAAGTAGCGGAATATATTTTGGGGTGAAATTCCACATATAACTATGGCATGTGTGAGCAATATATCATTTAGTGACAACTTTTTGTAAAATTTTTATTTTTTTGTCATTATTCAATCCCTTAGGACAAAAAAAATAAATATTCAATGGGCTCAACATACCCATCAGCAGTTTCCTTGGGGTGTCTACTTTCCAAAATGGGGTCATTTGGGGGGGGGTTTGTACTGCCCTGCCATTTTAGCACCTCAAGAAATGAGATAGGCAGTCATAAATTAAAAGCTGTGTAAATTCCAGAAAATGTACTCTAGTTTGTAGACGCTATAACTTTTGCGCAAACCAAAAAATATACGCTTATTGACATTTTTTTTACTAAAGACATGTGGCTGAATAAATTTTGCCCTCAATGTATGACTAAAATTTAGTTTATTCGATTTTTCTTATAACAAAAAGAAGAATATCATTTTTTTTCAAAATCTTCGCTCTTTTTCCATTTATATCGCAAAAAATAAAAATCGCAGAGGCAATCAAATACCATCAAAAGAAAGCTCTATTTGTGGGAAGAAAAGGACGCAAATTTCATTTGGGTGCAATATTGCATGTCCGCGCAATTACCAGTTAAAGCAGCGCAGTGCAAAATTGTAAAAAGACCTCTGGTCCTTAAGGTGTTTATTGGTCCGGGGCTGAAGTGGTTAATGCATGTAAAGACTGATTTTACCGTCGTGGGTTTAGCAACACCTTAAAACCCAACACTATCCCTTTTCTCCGTTAAAAAAAAAAATGCAACAAAACCTATTTTAATAAAATTAGATGCTGTGTTTTTGGCATCCCTAAACATATCTCCAGGTTACTATAATAATCCACTTGAATTTGTGTGTCAAAATGCCCTAATTACTAGAGGTTATCATACAGCCACAAAACAAAGTCAGGTAGACAACAAAACTTGTGCTTAGACCCTGCCAACCTCACAGCTTATGATAAGCGAAACAAAGAAATTTAAAAAACTAGCAATGGTCTTGTGCATACTGATTATACACAAACTAAGGAAAGCTACAGTGCCTTGCAAAAGTATTGATACCCTGGAAACGTTTCACTTTTTATCATGTTACAACCAAAAATGTAAATGTATTTTATTGGGATTTTATGTGATAGACCAACACAAAGTGGCACATAATTGTGAAGTGGAAGGAAAGTGATAAATGGTTTTCAAAATATTTTACAATTAAATATGTGAAAAGTGTGGCGTGCATTTGTAATCCAACCACCTTTCCCTGCAATTACAGCTGCAAGTCTTTTTGGGTATGTCTCTACCAGCTTTGCACATCTAGAGAGTGACATTTTTGCCCATTTTTCTTTGCAAAATAGCTCAGGCTCTGTCAGATTGGATCAAGAGCATCTGTGAACAGCAATTTTCAAGTCTTGCCACAGATTCTCAGTTGGATTTAGGTCTGGACTTTGACTGGGCCATTCCAACATATGAATATGTTTTGATCTAAACCATTCCATTGTAGTTCCTGCTTTATGTTTAGGGCCGTTGTCCTGCTGGAAGGTGAACCTCCACCTCAGTCTCAAGTCTTTTGCAGACTCTAACAGGTTTTCTTCTAAGATTGCCCTGTATTTGGCTCCATTCATCTTGCCATCAACTCTGACCAGCTTCCCTGTCCCTGCTGAAGAAAAGCATCCCCACAACATTATTCTGCCACCATGTTTCATGGTGGGGATGGTGTGTTCAGGGTGATGCTCAGTGTTAGTTTTCAGCCACACATAGCGTTTTGCTTTTAGGACAAAAAGTAAAATTTTGGTCTCACCTGACCAGAGCACCTTCTTCCACATGTTTGCTGTGTCCCCCACATGGCTTCTTGCAAACTGCAAATGGAACTTCTAATGGCTTTCTTTCAACAATGGCTTTCTTCTTGCCACTCTTTCATAAAAGCCAGATTTGTGGAGTGCGCGACTAATAGTTGTCCTGTGGACAGATTCTCCCCCCTGAGCTGTGGATCTCTGAAGCTCCTCCAGAGTTACCATGGGCCTCTTGGTTGCTTCTCTGATTAATACGTTCCCTGCCTGGCCTGTAAGTTTAGGTGGACTTGGTAAATTTACAGTTGTGCTATACTCTTTCCAATTTTGGATGATGGATTGAGCAGTGCTCCATGAGTTGTGCAAAGCTTGGGATATTTTTTTTTATAACATAACCCTGCTTTAAACTTTTCCCCAACGAGCAAAAAGGGTCACTGGTTTGAATCCTGACCACAACACCATCTGCCTGGAGTTTGCATGATATCCCTATGCCAGTGTGGGTTAAAGACATGCTGGTATGTTAATGGGATCCTGTCTAAATTGGCCCTAGTATGTATGGATGTGTTAGGGACCTTGGGCTGTAAGCTCCTTGAGGGCTGAGACTGATGTGAATGTTCAATGTACATGTAAAGTGCTGCATAAATTGATGGCGCTATATAAGTACCTGAAATAAATAAATAATAAAATAAAGTAAACTTCATCCCTGACCTGTCTGGTGTGTTCCTTGGCCTTCATGATGCTGTTTGTTCACTAAGGTTCTCCAACAAACCTCTGAGGGCATCACAGAACAGCAATATTTATACTGAAATTAAATTATACACAGGTGGACTCTATATACTAATTAGGTGACTTCGGAAGGCAATTGGCTCCACTAGATTTTAGTTAGGGGTATCAGAGTAAAAGGGGGCTGAGTACAAATATATGCCACGCTTTTCAGATATTTGTAAAAAAAAAAAAAAAAAAAAAAATGAAAACCATTTATCTTTTTCCTTCCACTTCACAATTATGTGCCACTTTGTGCTGGTCCATCACAAAATACATTTACATTTTTGGTTGTAACATGACAAAATGTAGAAAATTTCAAGGCATTGTATATAAAATACCTGAGCAGCTGCAGAACTCCACACAGGATGTTCTACACTTTATACGAGAAAAAACGATACAAATAAATGCTACGGTAATGTAAGGTAAGCCAAAATCAAGAGCCAGTGAATATAAATACCTGACAAGCATCCCCTCTTATGCCGCGTACACACGACCAGACTTTTCCACAGACTTGGTCCGGCAGACAATCCGACTGACTTTGCAGCTGAGGTCCGCCGGACTTTCAAGCGAATGGACTTGGCCACACACGTTCACTCCAAAAGTCAGACGGATTCGAACGTGATGACGTAGAATATGGAAGTTCATAGCGAATAGCTGCCCTAGCGTCGGTTTTAGTCCGTCGGACTAGCACACAGACGAAACAGATTGTCCGCTAAAAGCCCATTCCGCCGGACAAATTTGAAGCCAGTCTTATTTCTAGGTCCACCAGACTTTTGGGAAGAAACAGTCCGCTGGAGCCCACACACGATCCAATTGTCCGACGGACTCTGGTCCGCTGGAAAGTCAGATCGTGTGTACGTGGCATTATAGAGAACTAAGATGTGTCCTTTACCCATCTCATAAGCAGGACACACGTCACATTTATTTATGACAAAGGGTGATGTCAAACTGAAAACTTCTTAAAAGCTATTTTTAATTTTTTTAGCCATTTTGTTTAACATTTCATTAACAATTTACATTGAACAATCCAGCACATATGTCGTTACCAGTTTTTTGCTTTGCTCCTATAGCAGACCTGATTTCAGCTTCTGCAGTGCCGCTTATCCCAAGTGAAAGCTCTCACAGGAAAATGTCCCGGCTTCAAGAGATATCATCTGTCTACAATAGTTTTGTCCGTGACTACAGTAGCCTTCCTGTTAGGAGTAGTTTATGCAGATTTATCTGCAGTTGAAAAAAACTTTCTGACAAACGAGTACTTATTTTCAGAAAAGAATCATTGTATTATGTCTAGAGCTACTGATGAATTAGACAAGCACAATGTATGATTAATCTGTCCGCAAGAAACATGCAGAGAATTCTGTAAAAAACAAACTGTATTCAAATGATAAAGTTCAATTACTGCAACAGCCATTCAAAAAGACAAGATGATTTCACAAACTGTCCATGGATTGATAGACTTCGCACATATCTGAGAAAAAAAAAAAAAAAGCTGCTGAAGAAGAGAAGAGAAGAGAAGAGAGTACACAGTGATGTGTAATTATTACCACGTATCAGAATGCTTCCATCCGTTCTCGCTGTCAGCATCTGATAGAACATAAAGTCCCCGTTTCAAAAATTGGCCTGCCAACAACTGACACAGCAACAAACATTGTTTTCAAATCTCTGCTACAAACTAAAACATTTCATATCACATGCATAGAAATCATGACAATACCGTGGATATAAAAAGTCTACACACCCCTGGTAAAATGTCAGGTTTCTGTGATGTGAACAAACGAGACAAAAATAAATCATTTCAGAACTTTTTCCACCTTTAATGTGACCTATAAACTGTACAACCCAATTGAAAAGCAAACTGAAATCTTAAAAAAAAAAAAAAAAAAATATATAAAATAATGCGGTTGTATAAGTCTGCACACCCTCTTATAACTTGAGGGTGTAGTTGTGTTCAGAATGAGGCAACCAAATTCAATCTCATGTTAAATAGGAGTCAGTACACACCTGCAATCATTTAACCACTTCCCACCCGCCCTATAGCAGAATGACGTCCGGGAAGTGGTTCTGTTATCCTGACTGGAAGTCATGTGACGTTCTTCAGGATAACAGACGCCATGCACCCATGGGGACGTGCATTGCGGTGATCAATGGTGCCGTGTGTCAGTCTGACACACCACTCTCAGTAAAGAGCCACCGGCGGAGGCTCTTTACCACGTGATCAGATACCAAATGGGCACTGACTGGCACCTCTGTGGCACATAACATTGATGCCCAGCAATGCCACCCATCAGTGTCTATCAGGGCCACCTATCAGTGCCCATCTTTGCCACCTATCAGTGCCACCTACAAGTGCCCATCAGTGGCGCATACCATTGCCACCTATCAGTGGCGCATACCATTGCCACCTATCAGTGCCCATCAGTGCCACCTCATCAGTGCTACCTCATTGGTGCCCATCAGTGCCGCCTTATCAGTGCACGTCAGTGCAGCCATATCAGTGCCTGTCATTGAAGAAGAAAACATACTTATTTACAAAAAAAGTAACAGAAACAAAGAAAAACTTGTTTTTTTTTTCAACATTTTTTTATTTGTTGGGCAAAAAATAAAAATCACAGAGGTGATCAAATACCACCATCTATTTGTGGGAACAAAATTATAAAAAAAATTGTTCGGGTACAGTGTAGCATGACCACGCAATTGTCATTCAAATTGCGACAGCGCTGAAAGCTGAAAACTGGCTTGGGCAAGAAGGTGTCTAAGTCCCTGGTATTGAAGTGGTTAAAGTACCTCTGATTAACCCCATATAAAGTTCAGCTGTTCTAGTAGGTCTTTCCTGACATTTTCTTAGTTGCATCCTACAGCAAAAGTCATGGTCCGCAGAGCGCTTCCAAAGCATCAGAGAGATCTCATTGTTAAAAGATATCATGTCGGGAGAAGGGTACAAAAGATTTTCCAAGGCATTAGATAATACCATAGATCACAGTAAAGACAGCCATCATCAAGTGCAAAAAATATGGCACAACAGTGACATTACCAATAACTGGACGTACCTCAACATTTTTTGAAAAAGAAGAGAAGAAAACTGGTCAGGAAGGCTGCCAAGAGGCCTACATAAAAGGAGCTGCAGGAAAGTCTGTCAAGTATTGTCTGAGCTATGGGGTAAAGTGGCAAAACAGAAGCCCTTTCTTATGAACAAAAACACATCTGAAGTCTCCCAAAAGCACGTGGGAAATGTGTTATGGTCTGATGAATCAAAGGTTGAACTTTTTGACCATAATTCCAAAAGATATATGTTTGGCCCAAAAACAACATTGCACATTTGATCTAAAGGACAAATTGTTACAATGTTTATACTTAAGTTTCACTGCTAAAGAATGTTGCGATTCCTGGCAGATTGCCTGTTTTTTTTCCCATTTCTTTTGATGGCTGTCAGCTTTAGCAGAGCAGAGAGAATTCTCTGCATAGAAAGAATCGGGAAATACTTTTTACAAGATCGCAATGGGGAAAAAAATTGCGATAACAATTCTTAACGATTAATCAAGCAGCTCTACCCACAGCGAAGAATGGTGGTGGCAGCATCATGCTTTGGCGCTGTTTTTCTTCAGCTGGAACAGGGGCCTTATTCCAAGTAGAGGGAATTATGAACAGTTCCAAATACCAGTCAATACTGGCACAAAACCTTCAGGCTTCTGCTGCTACAAAGCTGAACATGAAGAGGAACGTCATCTTTCAGAATAACAATGACCCAAAGCATACATCCAAATCAACAAAGGAATGGCTTCACCATTAGAAGATTAAAGTTTTGGAATGGCCCAGCCAGAGCCCAGACCTGAATCCCATTGAAAATCTGTGGGGTGATCTGAAGAAGGCTGTGCACAGGAGATCCTCGCAATCTGACAGATTTGGAGTGTTTTTGCAAAGTAGAGTGGGCAAATATTGCCAAGTCAAGATGTGCCGTGCTGATAGACTCCTACCCAAAAAGACCGAGTGCTGTAATAAAATCAAAAGGTGCGTCAACAAAGTACTAGTTTAACCACTTCCTACCTGGCCAATGTATATAAATGGCCAGGTGGGAAGTGGTTAAACTAGGAACGTCCCTCAGAAGGAGGGGGATCGTGCCCGCGTGATCCCGATGCGCTCGTGTCACCCGGACACGGCGCATCTCCGATCGGCAGGAGGGCTCTGTAATTTGGGTACAGCGTAGCATGACAGTGCAATTGTCATTGAAAGTGCGAGAGCGATGAGAGTAGAAAAATGGTCTGGGAAGGAAGGGGGCGAACGTGCCCAGTATTGATGTGGTTAAGGGTGTGCACACTTTTGCAACCATGTTATTTATTTTTATTTATTTTTTACTTCCCTCCACCTATACTATTTCAGTTTGTTGTTCAACTGAGTGTTACAGTTTATAGGTCACGTTAAAAAGGTGGAAAATGTTCTGAAATTATTTTTACACACAGAAACCTGACATTTTAAACGGGGTATGTAGACTTTTTATATCCATTGTATATTCCATATTCTGAAAGCAAAAACAAACAACAAAAAACAGAAAGGAAGACAATTTTCCGTATCCAGTATGTTTATCATATGCATACCTAACGTTGAATCATATATGCTCTATATAAGCTCCTAATTCCTCGGGTTACATTTTCTCTCAAGCAAAAAATAAAAATCAGGAGAACATCCTTTATAGCCAGTTCAGCTCTTTGGCCGTACTATGTACATCCAAAGAATGAACCTTTGATCACAGGCTGATGGATGCAGCAGTAGTGTGGGTTTTGTAGAGCCAGCTTCAAAGTGATAGTGATAAGGCAGCTCCACAGCTGCCGACTACTTTCACACAGCCGGCAACACAGTGCCCCTCCCGCGGTTCGCAGGCTGTCCCATGCTTACCGAAGCCCTGGGGTTCTGTTGAAATAGCCAATTCATCAAAATCTCCAACTTCCTGTGATTCTCCAGCAGCAGATTGAGGAGTTGGCTCTACTGGCCAATGCGCGCGTGCCTCGACAAAATAACAGAAACCCCCGGCAGCTGTTTGAGAACTCAATGAGTTTTCCTCGGATCTACCAATCACCGCACTTTGGTGATTTTTGGGCACCATTGTTTTTGGAGATATTGCAGGTGCACACAATTTTAAAACATACAATGTTAGGTGTATTTACTCGATGCAACTTCATATTTAATATTTTAACAAAAAAATGGGTATTGTATGGCGTGGTTTTGCACTAAAATTAATTACTGCGTTTAATAAACAGTTGTGCAAATATGACATGAGACAACAATTTGCAACTATCACCGTTTTATTCTACTGGACCTCTGCTTTCAAAAAATATATAATGTTCTGGGGGTTTATGTAATTCTATTGGCAAAAATTTGGATTCTTACATGTATGCGACAAAGAAAAAAAATTGCTCTGGAGCCGAACTGGTTATACCAACAAAAAAATTGCCAATTCAAGACCCTGGTGTGGATTGGAATTGTGATGTACTCTGGTGTCTGATAACTAAGGGAGAGGTACATGGATCAGGGGGGGATGCTTGCAGGTCACTATGCCTGTTTGTGGAGGTTGCAGGCAAATGGCTTTCAGTGTGGGCCAACTGGCTTTCACACAAGGACAGGTACCAGCTGGTGGTACTAGTTTGGGGGAGGGGAATAGTTGAACCTGTCTCACACTAATTGCACACCTATAACTGAATAAACCTTTGTTCCGCCTGCTTATAGGCAGGGTCATATACCTAGGTCCACCTAAAGAAAAAAATATTTTTCAATAAATTCAGGCGCATTGTATATTCTCATTATTTTGGGCAAAATATCTTCAGCAGTGACCCTGCAGACATCTGCCTATATACCCTGCACCCCCTACATTTTTTTTCTCCCCGATTTAGCAAGAATTATCCAGAGGAGGGAAACAAAATTAGGAAGTATTTTTTTGAGACTTGATGTTACCCCCTTTTAGCCTGTTGCCCTCAGCCCTAGGCCATTATTGCCAATATGATCAATACATCTTTGCTCACAGAAAGACAAAACACATACTTTTCACAATGTTATCTTATAAAAATGAAAACCACATGTGCATTCTGTATAGCATCAACAGCTGGCTTTGCAACATTAACTGGCGTAGTGCTCATTTGTAATTTTCTAGGAAATGTTTTCATTAGGGTAGCAGTATGGGGGAGTAGCCCGCTGTGCATACTCATGTCAAAATGCTCATAGGATCTCTAGCTGCAAGCTTCAGATTGTAAAATTTTGTATACTTTTTTTGGATGGATACAGCACCATATATACAGTATGTGTTGTGTGTAATGATGTATAATCCATTATCTGCAGGTGTCTGGTAACTAAGGGGGAGTACACTTTCCATTATTGGGTGGGATGCTTGCAGATCACTATGCCTGTTTGTGGAGGTTGTAGGCAAATGGCTTTCAGTGTGGGCCAAATGGCTTCCACACAAGCTTGAGTCGGCTTCTCCCGCCCCCTCCACAGATCAGCGCTCCAGTGAGCGACGGGGGCAGAATAGAAAGTCGGTCACCAGCTCTCTGCTCAGGGTGATCGGTTGTGTTTGATCGATTGGTTCTCAGTGTTGGAGCTGGTGGGGGACAGAGGTAAATATGATTGGGAAAAAAAAAAACCTCCATGTTTGCTTTTGTTTAATACAGCTTTCAATTGGAAATATGGGGCATCTCATTGCACACACATGTGCAAACAACTAGCAGCACAGGAATTAATGCTTGATGTAGGGCAATAAAATGGCATGGATTTCTTAAAATTGGGCACAGAGGAGTCAGATAAACCTGCCTCAATTCTCCCTACAAAAATGATTTAAACTAAATTCTCCAATAACCCCTTTCCAACCAATCAACATGTGTGGCGGCAAAAGGGTGGGCTTCAAATCCCACACACCGCACATATGCATTGCTGGGAGGCTGACGTTTATGTGCTGAGTACAAGCTCACTACAAGCTCCCAGCACAAAGACTGAGCTGTATAAGACAGTATTTGGTCCAGGAAAGATAGGTAGCTGGTGCGACTGGCTTCCAATCATGCGATTGTCGATCCTTCCCACCTCCCCCGGTGTTCTGAAAGGGAATAAAGAGACTCTGGGAAGGGGTTTAAAAAATGTGGCAATTTACTTTAATCTTGCCAAAACTAGTTTACATTTAAAATTTTTACGTATTGCATCACAAACATCCTCAATATATATTCAAATGTTCTACATTATTTTATATTTGTAATGTACAATTTATAGTGGCTTCCAAACAAAAAATAGAGTAACACTAGAGTTTGAAATTTAGGGGAACCATCATCAATACTAGTTGTATCTAAAATAACCACATATTCTTCTTAAGAATCAGAGAAATAAAAGCTCAAACGCCTGTAAAAGCAGTTTTTTTTTGAGCTGCAGTGTGCATGAGCGCCAAGGGTTTTCTGTAGTTAGAGGCAGGATTTTGTCGACAGGCACAGTCTTCACTGCCCCCCTGTGACAGTTATGGCTCACCTCTTTGAGGGCTGGGGTTTTTTACATTCATAGGAAAAAACAAAAGCACAAGAGTGGAAATGGCATGATCATGCTGGTTAGTGAATCAGCCAAGGTTCGATTTGTATGAATCTTTACAGATTTATCTGATCTAATCAAAAATTTGCAGTTCATGAATCCAGGCATTTGATTTGATTTTGCCCGACAGGCATTGGATTTGAAAAACTGCCCGTTGTTGATTCACCTGATTTGAGAAACAATTTGAACATATAACTAATGTCTGTGCTTTCTCACTCACCCCACAGAAAAAAAAAAAAAAAAGAAGAACCCCCTCCCCCAATAAATGTATCTTAAGGACCCGTTCACACCTGTTCGTTTTAGGTGGGATGCATTAAAAAAAAAAAAAAAAAAGAGTTCAATGGTAATGCCCCTATAACACATGTATAAAGTGCTTAAAATGAAACACATCAAAAAACAGACAGCAGTGATGTGAACTGCCCCTTAGCCTATCCAAAAAAGATTTAGCTAGACCACCATCTTTATGGACCTTTAGGTTAAAATAAAACAAACGATACCTTTCAGGCGGCTCAAAAATCTGACTCACACACACACACACACACACATGTAAAAATATTAATAAGTTTCATATAATAAGACCTCACCTCATGCTTGAAAGACAGGGCCAGCTCATGGATTAGATGCATCTGATTTGTCAGAGAAGCATCAGAAAAAAATAGGTATTACCTTTTTTTTACGGGAGGTACATTTTTCACTAAAACATGTGATTATGTGTCAAGGATTTTAGGTGAACCCAACATTTTTTGTCTGCAAGGGTGCCAGCTCTACTTTAATTAGTAGCCCATGCAACAGCAAATCTGACCAGTCAACCCAACTAAATGTGGCCATTTGAACTTCTGTGGTGGACCATTATAACGTGTACAAAAGTAATGGGGCTGACTGGGAATTTGGGGAACCATAATGTTAGTGTTTAAAAAAAAGTAAAAAATAAATAAAAAAAATAAAACACAGATCCTGTTCCCTTAAAGCATGAATAACAACAACACAGTGCTTGTGCTGTGTAATTTGGCTCCTTCTATCACCTAAAAAAAAAAACTGGCTGATCCTGCCTGGCTATACCCCCCTGTATACTAACCACGGAATATCATGGCTGCTGAGCCCTGACATCTTGGTCAGTTTACGTGCCTCAGACATCTGCAGCCCTGCTCTGTCCTTCTCTGTCCTCCTCTCCCCCTCCCTGTCTGTCTGTTCTGTGTCAATGCCCACCCCCTTCCACTGCTACTGCTATCATAACTACAAAAAAAAAACTCCCATCCCCTCTAACATAACATTTTGTGCCCCAGGGCCTGTGTTATATAAAAAAGCTGCCAATCTGTACCTATATCAGTGCACCACTGTAACACAAGAGCCAGAAGATGCTCAGATATAGGTACAAATCGGCAGCTTTTTATATAACACAGGGACACATAACGTTATGTTACAGAGGGGATGTGATGTTTTTATTGTACTGGGTTAACAACCACTTTAAGTCCAGTTGCAGCCTCTATATTAAAATAATGCAGTCAGGCTGCATATACAGTACATGCTTTACTTTGGGTATTTTTACACATTAAGACAGGCCATACACTATGTAATGTGGAAAGAAAATAGCTTGATTCCCCTATCAACAGTCAGTGTTGATGGGGGAATCCCTCCCGCAGCACTATTGTGTTCTGCCGTCAGGGAGCCTTCCCAACCAGCAGAATTCAATGATCACTGTTGGCAGCTATAGCTGCCGGCAGCGACTGGGTGAAAAAAACCTGATAGGCTGGTTGTACTGAAGTCAATCGATTGATCACCCTCAGTACAGCCACCCTGCCCATAGACAGATCGAAATTCGTCTGGTTCTTGCTGAACATGCCAAATTTCGACCTGTCTATGGCTGGCATAAGTCTTGTTCACACCTAAGCAATTTGCTGCATATTCCCCAAAACGCCAATGCTCAACAACCCATTTTCCATGTTATTCAATGTGGCTGGTTAACATATGAGCATCGCACAAAAAAGGATGTATACTTCTTTCGGGTCAAAAATCACATTTTTGGCATGCGCTGTACCTGTATTTTACTTTCCTCCTGTAATATCTTGTATAACAGAGCTTAGACTGGGAAAGTGCAAAGGGGAAATACAGCACAAGAAACAAATGGGTTAAGCTGCCATTAAAGTGGTTCTAAAGCTTAGACATGTTTTACCTTTAATGCATTCCATGGAATATATTAGGAGGGTTATGTTTGTCTATGGACACAGGCAGCGCAGCTCAGGATCATGTCCGCAAGTGCGCCACGATAGGCACACGAGAAGAGTAGTATTGTGGCTGCTCAGTACAATTTCCATTGCACAGAGCAGGTACCTAAAAACTTAAAAAAAAAAAAACTAAATAAACAAAAACTTTGATTTTACAAACACTTTAAAAATGTACAGTTATCATATTGGGGTTACAGGTCTGTGGGTTGTTTACAATTTTCTAGGGATAACCTGGCTAGGCATTGAGCCCTGTAATGTTTTGAGAGAGTGGGGATATAAATAATTCTATCAGTAAGTTATTTTTAAATGAAATCGCCAGAGCTTATGATGGTGGAGCTGAAACCCTAGTGGCTCCAGTTTTCTTTTCCGCAAGATGTCACTAGTTGCAGCCCTTGGGATTGTCCAATCAAGGGGGTAGTCAAAACACTAGGCAGGAAGAGTAATCAAATCCGGGCAGGGGTCATGGGCAGGCAGCAGGCCAGAGAGTAGTCAGGTCCAGGCAGAGTTTGTGGGCAGGTGCAGGAAAGAGTAGTCAGATCAATCCAGGTCAGAAACAAGAAAGGAGATCCAGAAGTTTAAAAGCCTTTTTGCATAAATAATAAGTGGAGACACAACACAGCAACCTTCCACTTCCAAGGATAAAGACCCTTTTGGTTAGAGGACACACCCAGCATTGTTTCAGGGAATTCTGAAAGTCCTGACAGGGATTCTGCTAATACCATTGGAAGCCTTGGCAGAGATTCTGAGAGAAGGAGTTCCAAAATTTACTGTTGAATAGACCAGTGTGCAGGAGAAGTATTGGACCTTTATAGATGTATGTGTTGGTCCAACAGTAATAAATAGGCAAGCTTCAACAGGACTTTAAAACGACTTACTGCTTGCTAGCATTTTATGGGTGCATAATGTAGGACTGACAGGCCACCCTTATCAGGGGACCTTTTCCTGTTTCCATGGTGACCTGGATTTGTCCAGCCCTGGCCAAAATCAAATGTCTAGAAAGAAGCAACTGTACACAGATTGAGCACACTTTCAGATGCAGTCATTAAATACACTGATTATGCTGGAAACTCAGCTTTATGATCCATAGCAGGGATACAGATCGTCTCGTACAGGAACAAATTGTCAGATCAAGCCTTAAAATGCCTAATCTACTTAATGGACATAACATAAAAGGTACATATTAGGATAATTATGAAGCAGGGCAAGGTTGTGCCATCACAACTGATTATTTCTAAAGAAGAATAATAGGGAGTTAAAAGTCCAGCCTGGTTTAAAAACAAATAAAAAAACGTGTTAGGGAGGTTCCTGTAGGTCAGTATCTGCACCCCGCTGTACATTCCTGCCTCTGCCTGACAGATCTAGAGCACAAGATAATCAATAGCACACAGGAGGATGTACAATAAAAGTAATTGGAGTTGACACAAACTCTTAGGTATCCATAGTCAAGTTGCTCTACTGCGCTTATTTTGTGTATGGGTATCCAACACGTCAGAATGAGAATTACCTGTCTAGCGTGATTCCTGGCAAGGGAGCCAATTTAGAAAAATTTATAAAATTCATGATTCATTGACATCTGTTGCAATGTGCATCAGATAAGATTACAGTAAAAAAAAAAAAAAAAAAGTGCATTCAAATAACACCTCTTTTTTTTAATGCATGTCATTAAAAAGACCATTTCTCAAACTTCTCAAAATTGAAGGTAAAAGCACTGAAAAATTAAAGCCCAACTCTGGTCAAAACATTTTTTTCCCATGCAGTGGGGCCGTGCCCGCACTGCATTGGTTTACTACTTTTTTTGTCCAGAGGTGAACACAGAGCCTCTCTATACTCATCCGATCCTTCACTGTTCCCGATGTCCAGAGTGGGGCTATGAGCATGATTAGAGGTCGACCGATATATATTACAGCCAATATTTTTGTAATTTTTTAATTAATCGGCATCGGCCGATAGTGGCGGCAAATTAGGCTGATTAATTTATGCACTAGCTGGTTCATACAGGGGCGATCCAACTTGCGGGGCAACTCAGCGTGACCCTGCACAGCGTGACTTGCAAATGATCTCTGTAATAGAAGTCAATGCAAGTCCCCTGAAGTCTCCCCATCAAAGCGACTTTAGTAGCCTGCCAAGTCTGAGAACATGGCTGATAAAAGAAGCAAACAGATGCAATGGGGTTGATTTACTAAAGGCAACTCCACTTTGTACTACTACTACTTGGAAGTGCAGTCGCTGTAGATCTGGGGGGGAAGATCTGAAATGAGGGGAAGCTCTGTTGGTTTTATCATCCAATCATATACAAGCAAAAATGCAGTCTTTTATTTTCCTTGCATGTCCCCCTCAGGGCTGCAGCAACTGAACTTCCAAGTGCACTTGTAGTGCAAAATGGATTTGCCTCCGATGGAATTCCGCTCAAGCTGTCTTGCATATACATGGTCACACCAAAATCTGACTGTCAAGAATGGAGTGACGTACAACACGTACGACGGGACTAGAAAAGGGAAGTACAATAGCCAGTAGCCAATAGCTTCCGTCTCATACTTGCTTCAGAGTATGCGTCATTTTTGGTACGTCGGAATAGCATACAGACGAGCGGTTTTCCCGACAGGAATTGGTTCCATTGGAAAAATTTAGAACATGTTCTCTTTCTAGGACCGTTAGACTTTACGAAGTAAACAGTCCGATGGGGCATACACACGATCGGAATATACGATGAAAAGCTCCTGTCAGACTTTTTCTGTCGGAAATTTTGCTTGTGTGTACACAGCATTAAATGTATAATACACGCAAACTTGACAGTGTTGCTTCTTGTCATGGTGTTATAAGCATTTGGTGTCCCCATGGTGATCACTCAGGCAGGTTAAGGGGCTCCAGGATGTGTATCTCATTAGGACAAACTGGCCCTTCAATAAATCCTGCTATGGCTTTGGGAGCGTGTGTAGAGTATTTGTTAGGATGATGCTTCCAACCCCGTGTTTACGTTTTAATGGCAACCAACATTCTGATTGTGCAGGGCTATACAACTCATTTAGTATAAGGGCTGACTACGGTGGAGGACCCCACCCTCCTGGGGAGACCATGTTCTGGTCTGAGAAACTGCATTCTTATTAGGCTAAAAGCCAGTGTAGCCAAAGGAGGGCTGTCTAATAACTGCATCCAAATCAGATACAGGCACTGTTCAGGTTTTTTCATAGCTGGTGCAGTCAGCTGTCAAATACAGTAGCCACAGTAGGAGATTTGTCTATTCACGCTCCGTAGTATGAATGGAAAAATCGGTTCGATTTTCCATTCAGCGTGCAGACATTTATAGGTGTTGGGCCAGCATTAGTAGCAAAGATCTTTATTTTTATTACAAGTAAAAAACATTTTTAAATTGGGCTACATTTACTTACTAGTAATGTAGCAATGTGGTGATCTTACATGCCTTTCTATATACTTTAGTCCAGTAATTTTATAAACCGCGGAGTGCTGGAGTTATTGGTACTTTATTAAACAGGACTTTACCTACTGTATAGTCCCAGGCTACACTACAAATGTTAAGGATAATGTTTACCTTGCATAAAAGAGAATTGAGCATTTTCAAAAAAAAAGCAGACATTCATACTCACCTAAGTGGATGAAGCATTGGTCTGATACTGCATCGGTCCCCCTGCCACCTCTAACACTGAGAACCGATAAAACATTGCTGATCTCTCAGTTCTCTTCAGTGAGCAGAGAGTGATGACCATCAGTAACTTCTCTGTACTCTGCTCACTGGAGAACCGGGCGGGAGGGGGGGGGGGGGGGTTGGGGGTTGACTTGCTCAGGCTCTTTCAGTGGTGTGTTGAGGGACATCTCCTTAACCACTTTCAGACCGGACCATTTTGCTGGTAAATGACCAGAGGTCTTTTTACACTTTGGCACTGCGCTGCTTTAACTGGTAATTGCGCGGTCATGCAATGTTGTACCCAAACAAAATTTGCGTCCTTTTCTTCCCACAAATAGAGCTTTCTTTTGATGGTATTTGATTGCCTCTGCGATTTTTATTTTTTGCGATATAAATGTAAAAAGACCGCAAATTTTGAAAAAAAATGATATTTTCTACTTTTTGTTATTAGAAAAATCCAATAAACTCAATTTTAGTCATACATTTAGGCCAAAATGTATTCAGCCACATGTCTTTGGTAAAAAAAAAGTCAATAATTGTATATTTATTGGTTTGCGCAAAAGTTGTCACATCTACAAACTAAGGTACGTTTTCTGGAATTTACGCAGCTTTTAGTTTACGACTGCCTATCTCATTTCTTGAGGTGCTAAAATGGCAGGGCAGTACAAAACCCCCCCAAATGACCCCATTTTGGAAAGTAGACCCCCTAAGGAAATTGATAAGAGGCATGTTGAGCCCATTGAATATTTTATTTTTTTGCCTCAAGCGATTGAATAATGACAAAAAAAAAAATTTTTTTTTTTTTTTACACAAAGTTGTCACTAAATGATATATTGCTCACACATGCTATGGGCGTATGTGAAATTACACCCCAAAATAAATTCTGCTGCTTCTCCTGAGTATGGGGATACCACATATGTGGGACTTTTTGGGAGCCTAGCCGCGTACGGGGCCCCGAAAACCAAGCACCGCCTTCAGGCTTTCTAAGGGCGTAAATTTTTGAGTTCACTTCTCACTACCTATTACAGTTTTGAAGGCCATAAAATGCCAAGATGGCACAAAACCCCCACAAATGACCCCATTTTAGAAAGTAGACACCCCAAGCTATTTGCTGAGAGGCATGTTGAGTTCATGGAATATTTTATATTTTGCCACAAGTTGCGGGAAAATTACAAACTTTTTTTTTTTTATTTTTTTTTTAACAAAGTTGTCACTAAATGATATATTGCTCATGCATGCCATGGGCATATGTGAAATGACACCCCAAAATAAATTCTGCTGCTTCTCCTGAGTACGGGGATACCACATATGTGGGACTTTTTGGGAGCCTAGCCGCGTACGGGGCCCCGAAAACCAAGCACCGCCTTCAGGCTTTCTAAGGGCGTAATTTTTTGATTTCACTCCTCACTACCTATTACAGTTTTGAAGGCCATAAAATGCCAAGATGGCACAAAACCCCCACAAATGACCCCATTTTAGAAAGTAGACACCCCAAGCTATTTGCTGAGAGGCATGTTGAGTCCATGGAATATTTTATATTTTGCCACAAGTTGCGGGAAAATTACAAACTTTTTTTTTTTTTTTTTTTTTTTCACAAAGTTGTCACTAAATGATATATTGCTCACGCATGCCATGGGCATATGTGAAATGACACCCCAAAATAAATTCTGCTGCTTCTCCTGAGTATGGGGATACCACATATGTGGGACTTTTTGGGAGCCTAGCCGCGTACGGGGCCCCGAAAACCAAGCACCGCCTTCAGGCTTTCTAAGGGCGTTACAGTTTTGAAGGCCATAAAATGCCAAGATGGCACAAACCCCCCCCCAAATGACCCCATTTTGGAAAGTAGACACCCCTAAATTTAGGGGTACACTAGTGAGACTAGGTAATAAATGGCGGGTGCCCTGAAACTATAAAAAAATAACTAACCAACCAGCGTCACCTGTAACAGTTATATGGTGATCACTGGTGAAAGGGTTAACTAGGGGGCAATTAGGGGGCTTTATGCGGTAGTATATGGGGGTCCCTGGCACTATAAAAAGCTGCAGCGAACCTAAATACCTACCTGCCTAACTAGCGTCACCTGTGACACTAATACAGCGATCAGAAAAACGATCGCTTATTAGGCTGGGTTCACACTGGAGCGATGCGGGAACGCCACGAATGCGCGGCGGGTTCCCGCATCGCATGCCTCCCGGCGGCAGTTCACACTGCCCTATGCGAACTGCTGGGAGTGTCAGTGAAATGTTACTGACACCCCCAGATCAGTTCGCATATCGCAGTGCGATCTGCAAACTCGGATCGCATGGTGTGAACACCCATGCGATCCGATTCTGCTGCGGGCCAAAAAAAGGGTCCCGTGCGAATTTGCGGCGGGTGCGGCGAATGGCTGAACTCGAATCGCACAGAGATCGGATGTGATTTGCACTGCAGTGCGGTGCGAATCACATCCGTTCTCATAAACCGCTGCAATGTGAACCCAGCCTTAGTGACACTGGCGACGGGGGGTGATCACGGGGTTAAACCTTTATTGGGGGGGTTAGGGGGGTACCTTAGAACTAAAGGGGGCTAACCCTAACTGCCCTAACAGTTATTAGTCACAAATGACACCCGCCGGGTGATCAGGGGGTTAAACCTTTATTAGGTAATAAATGGCGGGTGCCCTGAAACTATAAAAAAATAACTAACCAACCAGCGTCACCTGTAACAGTTATATGGTGATCACTGGTGAAAGGGTTAACTAGGGGGCAATCAGGGGGCTTTATGCGGTAGTATATGGGGGTCCCTGGCGCTATAAAAAGCTGCGGCGAACCTAAATACCTACCTGCCTAACTAGCGTCACCTGTGACACTAATACGGCGATCAGAAAAATGATCGCTTATTAGGCTGGGTTCACACTGGAGCGATGCGGAAACGCCGCGAATCCGCGGCGGGTTCCCGCATCGCATGCCTCCCGGCGGCAGTTCACACTGCCCTATGCGAACTGCTGGGAGTGTCAGTGAAATGTTACTGACACCCCCAGATCAGTTCGCATATCGCAGTGCGATCTGCAAACTCGGATCGCATGGTGTGAACACCCATGCGATCCGATTCTGCTGCGGGCCAAAAAAAGGGTCCCGTGCGAATTTGCGGCGGGTGCGGCGGGTGTGGCGGGTGCGGCGGGTGCGGCGAATGGCAGAACTCGAATCGCACAGAGATCGGATGTGATTTGCACTGCAGTGCGGTGCGAATCACATTCGTTCTCATAAACCGCTGCAATGTGAACCCAGCCTTAGTGACACTGGCGACGGGGGGTGATCACGGGGTTAAACCTTTATTGGGGGGGTTAGGGGGGTACATTAGAACTAAAGGGGGCTAACTCTAACTGCCCTAACAGTTATTACAGTCACAAATGACACCAATGCAAAAAAAAAATAAAAAATGACATTGGTGTCACTGTGACTGGGGGGCAGGGGTAATTGGGGGGGTGATCGGGGGGTAAAGGGGGGGTGTGAGTGTGCCTGGCATGTTCTACTGTGTGTGTGAGTGTTGGTGCAACTTACTGATCCGCTCTCCTCCGTGTCGGAACGAAAAATACCGACACGGAGGAGAGAATACATCACTTCCTCTCCTGTGTTTACATTACAGGAGAGGAAGTGATGTCACCGGGGATTTCTATTCGTCGGGAGCGATCGCGAGGGGGTGGCCATGAATGAATGGCCGTCCCCTCGTCCGGGATCGCTCCCGAACGAATACCGACCGCCGCAGGCACCGGGCGGGGGCCCGATCGGGCCCCCGACCCGCGGGAGGCAAGGGACGTACATGTATGTCCTTATGCCTGCCCGTGCCATTGTACCGACGTACATCGGCGTGCGGCGGTCGGCAACTGGTTAAAGGGGAGTTATGGACACGATTTTTTTTTTAAAAGTCAGCAGCTACAAACACTGCAGCTGCTGACTTTTTAATAAGGACACTTATCTGTCCAGCGAACCCGTGATGATGGCCGCCTGAGGCCAAGCCATCCATCGGATCGACTGCCGGCGCCTCCATCTTAACGGCTTCACTGCCCATTTCCTACCGCTCATGCGCGAGTCGTGCAGCGCTTTGTGAATGGCCCGTCTTCTGGGACCCACACATGTCCCAGAAGGCAACGGGGCCACTCGCTGAAGAGGAGGAAGTGCCACAGAATAGGAAGAGGCAGATTAGGAAGACTGCCTAGCAACAGCCGTTTCAGGTAAGTTAAAAAAAAATTTTTTTTTTAAGAATTTTAATGCCATTTTTTATTTTAGGGTGGCCTTCCACTTTAAGATCCCCTTCACACTAAAGGCATTTTTCAGGCGCTAAAGGGCTTAAAATAGCGCCTGTAAAGCGCCTCCCCTGCAGCTCCAGTTTGAAAGCCTGAGTGTTTTCACACTGGAGCAGTGTGCTTACGGGACGTTAGAAAAAGTCCTGCAAGCAGCATCTTTGGAGCGGTGTATAAAGCGACAGTAAATCGCTGCTAAAACTAGCATCGCTTTACTGCTAACGCGGAGCGGTGACAGTGTGAAAGGGGTCTTAAAGTGGGAGTAAACTCTCATGTATGATTTTTACCTATAGGTAAGCCTATAATAAGGCTTACCTATAGGTACTGTAAATATCTCCTAAACATGCACCGTTTAGGAGACACTTGCTTTAGATGCAGCTGGTGACATCACCATTGCATGCGCTCTGAAGGAATATAATACCCGTTTCGTTCCTTCAGAGCCATGCCCCAAACAGAAACTCTTGCGTGCATGCGAGGGAGTGACGTCATCGCTGGCTCAGCCAACCGGATAGCCAAAGACTGCAAACCCAGAAAGAAGACAGAGTAAAGATGGAAGTTTGTCAAAATGTCTTGCATACTAGCACATTATGACTTAAAGTGGTTGTAAACAATCACCTTGTAAATAAATCCATTCAGTTTAAAACAGAAATGAAAAGGCAAAACATTTGTGTATAGATATTAAAACACATTATCAATATATTTTTTTCTCTTTTTGAATAAGTGATCACATTCCCTCTGTTCTCAGCAAAAGAGCTAAAAGGGAGGAGAAGCAACAGTACACTGAGCTTCTCAGTGAATGGCTGTGCAGGGGAGGCGTGGCAGGACAATTCTGATCATTGGAGGAGAGCAGACTGAGTTCCCAGCATAGTTAGAGAACTGACCAAGCTGTGCACTCCTGCTTGGTGTGGTCAGTTTTTAAAAGGAGAGCAGAGGGACTGACAGAAACACCAGGGATTTTGCACAAAGGAAGCAATACAAAGAGAACTGGATAGTTTCTCATACAAGTACATGGTACAGTGGGCACATATCAGGAATATGAAGTGTTGGGGTAACAAACACTTAAATATGTGGCCCCGGACAGTTTTTAATTTTTTTTGGATGCAGTTTACAACCCCTTTAAAGTAAAACTAAATACAGAGGAGATGCAAATTTGTATTTACATCTATGTATTTACACACTTGCTGTGCAAAGGATAATTGCAGGTGTTAAAAAATGCTGTAAATTAAGAATGCTTTCAGAAATAGAAGTGTTTATAGGTTATTTTTTATTTTATTTTTTTATCAATTAACACAGTAGAAAGAAAACGAACAGAAGAGAAATCCAAATCAAAAACAATAATTGCTGTGACCAACCTTTGCCTTTAAAACAGTACAAATTCTTCTAGGTACACTTGCACATAGTTTTTGAAGGAACTCAGCAGGTAGGTTGTTCCAAACATCTTCAAGAACTAACCACAAATCTTCTGTGGATGTAGGCTGCCTCAAATCCTTCTCTCTTCATGCAATTCCAGACAGACTCGATGTTGAGATCAAGACTCTGTGGGGGCGAAACCATAACTTCTGGGACTCCTTGTTCATCTTTGCGCTGAAGATAGTTTTTAATGACACCAGCTGCATGTTTGGGGTCGTTGTCCTGCTGCTGAAAAATTTGGGGCCAATCACACGCCTCCCTGTAGTATGGCATTATGGATAAGTATCTGCCTGTATATTTCAGCATTGAGGACACCGTTGATCCTGACCAAAGCTTCAACTCAATTTGCAGTAATTCAGCCGCAAACTTGCAAGGAGCCTCCATCATACTTCGCTGTTTCCTGCAGACACTCACAGTACCGCTCTTCGGCCATTCAAACAAACTGCCTCCCACTGCAACCAAATATTACAAATTTTGACTCATCAGTTCAGAGCACTTGCTGCCATTTTTCTGCACCCTAGTTCCTATGTTTTCATGCATGGTTGAGTCACTTTGCTTTGTTTCCACATCGCAGGTATGGCTTTTTGGCTGCAGTTCTTCCATGAAGACCACTTCCGTCCAGACAATAGATAGGTGTACCTTGGTGCTCCTGGTTTTTGGCAGTTCTGTGCTGATGGCACTGCTAAAGATCTTCAGATGTCAAAGGGAAGTATGCATGATGTGTCTTTCATCTGCTGCATTAAGTTTTCTTGGCTGAACAATGTGTCTACGGTCCTCAACGCTGCCCATTTCTTTGTGCTTCTTCAAAAGAACTTGAACAGCACATCTTAACAGCACACTTGGTGTTTTTTTCTACCATCACTTTTCTATGTTCCTATGTTTGAAATCCCAGTGTGCTTTGAAATCTTTGCCTGAGAGAGACATTGTTGATGCAGTATAACTACCTTGTGTCTTGTTGCTGTGCTCAGTCTTGCCATGGTGTATGACCAACGACATGAAATGGTCTTCCCCAACCTCACCTTAGTAGCAGAGTTTGGCTGTTCTGACGCAGTTTTAGGCCTCCTACACAGCAGTTTCTGTTTCAGTTAAAGTTGTTGTAAACTCTGCAAAATACAAAACAAAAAACAACTTTCAAGACAAAGGCATAATGAGCTAGTATGCATACTAGTTCATTCTGAAATACTTACCTTAGATTGATGCTGTTGCAGCAGACCCCATACACCTCTATGATGGGCGACATGTCTCTGGAATGTTCTTCCGGGTTCGCAGGCTCTGGGGCTGTGGTTGGCCGGAGCCGCGATGACGCCACTCACGTGCATGCAAGCGGAAGCCGCCGGTCAAGGCACAGCAGCTAAAGAAACAGTACGTATGATGACGTCAGCACATGCATATACTGTGAATATCTCAAACTGTGTTTAGGAGAGATTCACGGTACCTACAGGTAAGCCTTATTATAGGCAAAAGTGTCTGTAAAGGGTTTATAACCACTTTAATGACTGTGTAGCAACCTACATATATAAGTGGCAATCAATAGAACCTGCTTGGTATGATTAATCATACACCTGACTCTAATACTACAAAATCCATGACTGTGTGCAAGTGGAAAGGCCCATATATACACACAATATGAAATACAGATGAGAAAATTCGTATGACGAGCTGTCTGCCGATTTTCGGATCGTTAGTACGATGCTTTCGATGGCCAATTTTGCTTTTTCTTCAGACAAAAGCTGGATGTGCAGACTATAAAATTTTTGCTGGATTTGAACTCACAGTCTGATTTTTATTTCATTAGTTCGGGTTTTGTATGAAAAAAATTTGTAAGAACAAGACTATGCATGCTCCGAAACGAAAAAAATCCACACAAAACTATTCAGCACATTACGTCACCTCTAATGTTGTATTCTGTCGTCCGAAAGTAACCTCTTCGCTTTCGATATGAGACTAGCATGCGATAAAAATCAGACATTCGGTTGTCCGAAAATCTAAGGCCGCGTACACACGCGCGGACTGTTCGCCCAACCTTGTCCGCTGAACAGTGTTTGGGCGGACAGTCCGCTCGTGTGTGGGGCTTCAGCGGACAGTTTCAGCGGACAGTTGGCCGAACAAGGTCTTACGGAAATTCCGAAAAACTGTCCGCTGAAACAAGGTTTCAGCGGACTGTTCGCTCGTGTGTAGGCTTGTTCGGCCAACTAAGTCTCGCGCATGCTCAGAAAGGATTTCCACATCGGAAGGTTGCATTGCAGTGTATAGGACGTCGTATTTTTCGTCCCGTCGTACGTGCCGTTCACGTCATCGCGCACGGTTTCAGCAAACTGTTCGTCCGTCGTGTGTGGCCATGTCCGTCCATGCTAAGTTTGAGCGGACTGTTCGCTCAAACTGTTGGACGGACAAAGTTGGGCCAACAGTCCGCGCGTGTGTACGCGGCCTCAGTGTGTGTACAAGGCTTAAGAATTGATGCTGGTTTGAAGCCAAAAAGGTAGTCACAATATTGATTTTATTGAGATTTTTCTTATATTCACTCACTTTGAATTTTGTAATTGATAAAAACAAACAATATATTAATTCATTAAAATATATATTTTTGAAAGAATTCTTAATTTACAGCATTTCTTCACACCTACCTAAAACCAGTACTGTACACAAACTGTATATAACCAAAGGTTGCACATTTTATTTTTATTTAAAAAGGCACTTACACCACACTATGGAATGCATAACAAGCAATGCATCTGTGGGTGAGCACCAGGTCAGACATATGCACTATACATACAGCTGTCAAAAGATACAGCTCAGTGTCAAATACAACAGATGTTGATCTCAACCATCGAACTCATATACAGCTGAATAAAGCTGTACTGTAGAGTAATATTACAGGGTGCGTAGAAATATTACGAGGAGAATGCAAATATCCACTATATTCTGTTGTACCTCCTGGTTGGAAATGTTTTGTAAATGTAATCATCACTTATGCACAGGATAATAATTAGAAATACATGATACATTAAGCAAAATTATTACGCTTACCAAAAAATACTGTTTGAAAATGTCATACCTATATATATAAGAAAAATGTAAATGCAAAGCATTAAAAGAATGTTAATTGGTGCGCAAACAGCTGAAAATGCGAGTGTATTCTACATGTAATAACTACTCTCTAGTTGGTTATGGCACCAAACATAAGCTTATCTGATTACTTCAGCAGGGAATAAATTCCTTCCTAAACCCCCAAGAGGCAAACTGGATTTATGCTTTATAGGGGTATTTTGGCCTTCCTCTGGATCAACTGTGGGTATAGGATTTTTGTATATAGGATTGTTTACATTTCCACCCCCCCCCCCCCCCCCTATTGGTTGAACTGGATGGACTTGTCTTTTTTCAACCAGACTATGTAACTAGTGTATAAAAAGCTTGAGCCAGAACAGGTGGTGATTCCCACGCGTATGGAGCCTTAAAGTGGTGTAAACCCACTTAAAAAAAAAAAAAAAACACAAGACAAAAGGCATAATGCCCTAGTATGCATAGCATACTAGGGCATTATATGATGCTCACCTGAGACCGAAGAACTCGCTGCGGTGCCCAAAGGGTTTACAACCACTTTAAGCTGGCCAAATTTTGGAATTGGCAATACCTCTTGACCAAAAGCACAAACAAACAGCCTTTCTGCTTAGAGTGTCAGATTTTCATGAATTTTATCAATAATCTAGTGGTCAGTGCTCTAGTTTCCTATAAAAAGAATCACATTGTAGTACTAAGGCTGGGCAATATACGGTTCAAAATTCCTACTGAACCAGCCAAGATTTGAACCCTTAATGGGCAGGCTTAATGTACCAAGTTGATTGATCGATCAACTTGGGTAAAATAAGCCTGCAGGATTTTCTTACAATTATCGCTAGTGGCTGCTATGGCGATAAACAGCCTTCTCCCGGTAGGGGTGACTTTCCTCGCCCACAAGGAGAAGACAATTGCTGATTCCCCTGTCAACACTGTGTGGTTGCAGGAAAGAACTTTGCAAAGCTTAATTTAATTTGCTGTCTATTATTATTTCATAAACATAGCAGCCCTTAATTCTTATGTAATGTTCCACTTAACAAAAATGTAGTCATACGTAAAGTATTCTCCATTTATCATATACAGCAGGGGTGCCCAACCAGTGGCCCGCGGAGCCCTCTGATGTGGCCCTCGACCTCCTTCTCTCCAATGGCGGGTTCACAAGCCCAGATTGTGGGTTACCTGCACCGAGCCATAGACTTATGTTATTACCTGCAGGTGTGGTGAGCCTTCAGAAAGTGCATCACACCTGCAGGATATAATAGAAGTCTAAGGCCGCGTACACACGGGCGGACTGTTCGCCCAACTTTGTCCGCTGAACAGTGTTTGGGCGGACAGTCCGCTCGTGTGTGGGCTTTCAGCGGACAGTTTCAGCGGACAGTTTGACGAACAAGGTTTTTCGGAAATTCCGTAAAACTGTCCGCTGAAACCTTGTTTGAGCGAACAGTCCGCCCATGTGTAGGCTTGTTCGTCAAACTAAGTTCCGTGCATGCTCAGAAAGGATTTACACGCCGAAAGTTATAATGCAGTGTATAGGACGTCGTATTTTTCGTCCCGTCGTACGTGCCGTTCACGTCATCGCGCACGGTTTCAGCAAACTGTTCGTTCGTCGTGTGTGGCCATGTCCGTCCATGCTAATTTTGAGCGGACTGTTTGCCGAAACTGTTTGACGGACAAAGTTGGGCGAACAGTCCGCCCGTGTGTACGCGGCCTAAGGCAAAGTGCAGCTAACCCACAGGTAAGCCAAAGGTGTACTGCACTGCACTTGCAGTACAGGTAAACCACAGCACATCGGTATGAAAGCAGCATTAGGCCCCTTTGGCATGATCGGTCTGACCCAATCAGGCCCTTTGTTCACCTCCATTGAGCCGCAGATGTAAACGGACTTGTGGCCATATAAACCCACCTACCTCCAATCCTGTCCACTAAAAAAAAAAAAAAAAAAAAAAGAGGAAGAAGAGGGGGATCCATCCCATTCCATCAGGGCAGACCAGATCGCAAGGCCCATAGAGTAGAACAAGCCACGTCCGTGTCTGCTCTGCATATGCAGGGTGGACATGGACCTGTCATCCGCTCGCTCCAATCATTGTAGCCAGCGGCTGGCTACTAAGTTGCTTAAGTGGCCCTCGCTCTTTAAAAGGTTGGGCACCCCTGATATACAGTAATGCTTTGGATTGCAAGCATAATTTGTTCCAGAAATATGCTTGTAATCCAAAGCATTCTTATATCAAAGCGAATTTCCCCATAAGAAATAATGGAAACTCACATGATTTGTTCCACAACCATTTATTTATAAGTCCTTCAGTTTATAGTCCATATAAAAAGATTATATCAATGTGATAGGTTGTGTAACCATAAAATGTCCATCCACAAATGGCAGTCTCTACAAGAGGATTAGAAGCTAAATCAAGAAGGAGCTACAGAGTATAAAAGAGAAGAGAGGCATGTCTTATGCCACGTATACATGACCAGTTGGCAGACTAGGCCTTCCCGGCGGACTTTCGGCAGAGTTCCGACTGACTTTCCGAACGAACGGACTTGGCCACACACGAACGAACTTAGTCGTTCAAAAGTCCATTAGTTTTAAATGCGATGACGTAAGACGGGATTAAAAAAAGGTTCAATAGCCAGTAGCCAATAGCTTACCTTGCATCTTATTTAGTCTGTCGGACCAGCATACAGATGAATGGTTTTCCCGATAGGAATGGAGTCCGTCGGACAGATTGGAAACATGTTCTATTTCTAGGCCTGTCTGATTTTATTTTAATGAAAAACTATTGGATTAGCCCACACACGATCGGATTGTGCGTTGGACTGATTCCGTCGGACCTAGTCTGCCGCAAAGTTCGGTCGCGTGTACGTGGCATAAGTGTAGCAATATGGTTACATTTAATGAAGGTACAACATTAGGCATTTCACATGGTTGATGATTAAAAGAGGCACATCTAAGTATGCAGGCATCAGGGGTAAAGCTGTCCACATAGACCGTCCTCTGCACCTCTGGCTCTAACCACTGTCAGTCTGCAATCGTGACCAAGTAGACTACCCTGCAGTAGAACGATCTGAAAGTGAGGCTTGAAGGGATGACATTAATGGCAGTGTGGAAGGATGGTCTATGTGGACAGTATTACCCCGGAATGCCCTCATACTTAGATGTGCCTGTTTTATTGCTCAATAATTTTTATTGAAATTTATAAACAGAAGAGAAAGCAAAAAAGACAGTGAACCACATTTACATTGTACAATATAACAATATTGCATAGACGGATTAAGGCTTTGAGTTGAGAATACATAGCTTATCCAGGCCGTGCAAATTTTATACATGGCAAGCGAAACAGAAAGAGAACAACTTGATGTAGGAAAGCCTCCCCCCAGATACCCCAAACAGGATCATGCTGTATCTGGAGGTGCAGGCATTCCACCAATGCTGGAGTGAAATCCTCAGTGAGGATGTTGAGACAGGCTGGATAGGTCAAACACTTGGAGGTACCGTCTGTTATACAGTGCACTAAGAGAAACATAGTATTAACTGGGTTGTGATTAAACCATAAATTATATAAACCTGAACAAATAGGTAGTGAACAGTACATCTAAAAGTATGAGGTTGAGAAACTCGATTCAGATTGTGCCTTCAGTTGTAGTGTGGTATTGCGAAAAAAAAGCAGTATATATACACATAAAAAAAAAGGGGGGGGGGGGGAAAAAACAAAAAAGGGAAAAGAAAGGGGGGTGGGTGCGATAGAGGGGAAAGAAGTAGGTGCTATGGAGCATGTTGTACCATAGTGTCTACATTGTGAAAGTGGTAAGTCAGGTGTATAGAGGACGTTGGTTGGAGAACCAAGCATCCCATGCTTCCCACCGTCTTGCTATTGTGGTTAGGTATCCTTCTGCTATAGCGTACATGCGTTCGTAGGCACCATAAGTATGTACCAGACGAATGATTTCCGCACATGAGATGTGTGCAGAGGATTTCCAGTTGCGGGCTATCACTAGTCTAGTCACCAATAGAATCTGTGTGATTATACAACGGAGGTTGTGCGGGTAATTCTCTATGCCTATAGACAGAATTGCCAGTTCAGGGGATGGTTTAATAGGGATGCTTGTGACTTCTGCAATGAGGCGGAAAACATCTACCCATAAGGTATTGATTATGGGGCAATCCCATATTATATGATAAAGGGTGCCTGAGGCACCGCACTGTCGCCAACATTTGGTGTCTAAGGAATCATTGTAGGAGTGTATTTGCGTGGGAGTAATGTACCATCTGAGGTTGAGCTTATATGTAAGTTCCCATAAGTTAGCTGATTTCGTTGTTGTATAGGCGGAGCGTAGTGCATATTGCCATTGTCGTGGAGAGAAAGTAGCACCGATATCCCTTTCCCATTTAAGCATAGGGGGAAGTATATCGAAGGTGGTTTTACCTTTAAGTGTAGCATAGAAAAGCGAAATGCCTTTAGTTGGGGCTGTAGTGCTAGTGAAATAATGCCAAAGTTTCATGGGCATGGTAATTTGGAGATGCGGGTGTCTGATTAAACAGTGCGAAATTTGAATATATTTGTAGTAATCTTTCGAAGGTTCGTTGTAGTGTAGGGAATGAATGGAGGAAGTCAGAAGAGTATAAGTCTGCAATATGTGCTATACCTTTATCTTTCCATGGGGTTATCTGCATGTGGGGTACGAGCAGATTGAGGATTTCTATCAGTATGGGTAATTTACATGAAGTAGCAGAGGTAGGTGAATTCGTGATGAGATAGAAGAATGCTGCTACTGATGCACGAATAGTCGGAGATATAGGTTTGTCAGATTTGCGTAAAGTGGGAGAGCTTAGGAGCCATATTTTCAGGTTGCCACTAGGGACCTGGGAAGCTTCAATGGAGCTCCAGTGGTTGAGAGGGTCAGGAGTGAACCAGGCTCTTAGCTGCGCTAAAATTGCCACATTGTAGTAGTCTTTCACATCAATATATCCCATACCACCTGCCAGTTTATGTTTTGAAAGAATCTTATGGTTTACTCTAGGCCTTTTACCTTGCCATACAAAGTGTTTGAGAAGGGATTGAATTTGCGTGAATAAAGATGTGGGTAGTGGGATGGGCAGCGATCTGAAAAGATAGAGTAATCGTGGAAGTAGGATCATTTTGAAGGCAGCCAACCTGCCTGTGCTGGAGAGCGTCACTTTGGATAGTCTAAGCAAATCTGTGGGTAGAGCATGCAAGAAGGTTAGGTAATTAGCTTGGTAGAGGTCAGTTGTGTTGGCAGTGAGTGTTATACCCAGATAATTGAGAGTTTTTGCGGACCATATGGTAGCTGTTTTGCAATAGGGTTCGCTGCTGCTCAGATAAAGCCAAAGATAAAATATAGGACTTGGTAGGGTTTACTTTATAATACGAAACATAGCTGAAATCATCAATTATACTTTGTACCGAAGCCAGGGAGGTAACAGGGTTGGTTAATGCAAAAATAATATCGTCAGCGAAAAGGCTGATTCTGTGATCAGATTTTCCAATAGAAAAACCTGAAATGGTATCATGGGACCTAACTTTCGCTGCGAGGGGTTCTATCACAAGATCAAAAATCAGGGGCGAGAGGGGGCAACCTTGCCTCGTGCCGTTTGTAATGGAAAATGGTGTAGACAACATAGAAAGACAATAGACTTGGGCTGAGGGGGTAGAGTATAAAGCCAAGATTGCAGTGAGGAAAACACCCTGAAAACCAAACTTTTCAATGGCAAGTTTTAGGTATTGCCAGTGAACCCTATCGAATGCCTTCTCCGCATCCAAAGAAAGGAGCAGAGAAGGCACTCGATGGGCCGCTGCATAACGTATGATATTATTCATACGCCGTGTGGCATCGGAAGTCTGGCGCCCCTTGACAAATCCTGATTGGTCAGGATGCATTAGTAATGGTAGTAGATCAAGGAGTCGAGATGAGATCACTTTTGCGTACAATTTCACGTCATGATTGAGAAGAGAAATGGGGCGAAAATTCTGTGGTAAGTTTGGATCTCTCCCTGGCTTCGGTATGGTGACAATTAAGGCTCTAAGCATTTCTTGAGGGAAGGAAGCGGAGGAGGCAGCTGAATTGAATACAGAGGTTAAGTGTTCAGTAAGCGTAGGACTAAATAGCTTATAGTACTCTCCCACAAATCCATCCGGACCGGGGGCTTTATTGTTTGGTAGGGTTTGGATGGCCTTGCCAATTTCAGCTGGTGTGAATGGGACGTTTAGACGTTACAATTGTTGAGGGGTTAGTTGGGGTAGATGGACCGAGTTTAAGAAGTCCTGAATGTGAGAGGGTTGGGGCTGGCGAAGAGAGGTATTGTCAGCAAGGTTGTATAGACTGCTGTAATACTCACTAAAGGCATTGGCAATATCTTGCGGGTTGGTCAATTTAGATTTGGTAGTGGGGTGGAACATAAAGGGTATGGGCGATTTTGACATATGTCCATTGATCTGACGTGAGAGTAGTTTACCTGGTTTATTGCCCTCAGCAAAAAATGTCATTTAAAGCGTTTTTGTAATTTGTCATGGGATTCTAATAGCAAGGTTCTGAGTTCGAGTCTTAGGGAGGTTAGTTGGGATTTAAGTGCCGAAGTAGGGTGCTGTTTGTTTAGTGAATCAGTGGTTTGTATTTTGGTAAGAAGGTCGTCTAAGCGCTGCCTCCTACGCCTCCTGTCCCTAGCTCCATATTGGATGAACAGGCCTCTCATGTATGCTTTATGAGATGCCCACAATACATGAGGTTCATTAACAGAGTCCTTGTTTTGGGAAAAAAAAGCTAGTAGATTGTCCCGTAGCAGACCAACATATGGGTCTGTTTGCAGGATCCTAGTGTTGAGTCTCCACAGAAAGGCTGGGGGGGGGGGGGGGGTTTTGAAGAGTCCTCAATGGTTATGCTAACCGGTGAGTGGTCAGACCAGGTCGCGGAATGAATAGTTGAGGAGGAGATTTTTTGTAGAGTCCAAGGGTCCGTAAGAAACAGGTCTATACTTGAGTAAGAGTTGTGGCAGGAAGAAAAAAAAAGTAAAGTCCTTTTCGTCAGCGTGCATACATCTCCAGACATCATAGAGACGAAAGCTAGATAGAAGGGGGTTCAGAGCTGGTCTGCGTCTTTTGGTGCGGACAGAGGAGTCTAATGTGGGATCAGGAGTACAATTAAAATCTCCGCACCAGATCGTTGCACCCTGTTGAACTGCAGCAATCTTCTTATGGAGCTTACGGAGGAAGCGCGTTTGGTGTACATTAGGAGCGTATAGATTAACAATAGTGTAAGGAACAGCATTAATCATGCAGGTTAAAATGATGAATCGACCATCGGGGTCTAAAGTAACTTGGGTAAGCTGGTACGTGAGGGAGTTGCGGATGGCAATAAGCACCCCTTTTCTCTTAGAGGTAGCATTGGCCGTATAGATGGTACTGAAAAATTTGTTTGTGCAGGAAGGAGGGTGACTGGCTAGAAAGTGTGTCTCTTGTGCACATAAGATATCACACTGGGTTTGCTTGGCTAATGACCATAGGGAGGCCCTTTTAGCAGGATGGTTTAGCCCTTTGGCATTTATGGAAACAATTTTGATGGTCATGTCTGTAGAGCAGGTCGGAAAGGACCGTAATATCTGGAAATGCAGAAGGAAGATGGAGGACCAAGATGAATTGATATATGGTTTCAAAGGATGCTGCAGGAAGGTTTGTTGGAGGGTGATCGCGGCTTGCAGATAGAAGTATAATCGTCTTCTGCTGGGCTGATAGACAGACACTGAATTAGGCAGGAAATCGTGCTACGTCCGCTAGGAGTATCAACAAGAAGAAAAGTAATGAAGAAGTGTTTACGATGGAACAGTCCTGGGCACAGCTGTGCCAGGAAACACTAAGTGGGGGTAAAAGAGTTATTTGTACCGAGCGTGAACCTAGATCACACAGTGACCGTAAACCCGGGTTCCTAGGTAGGGAATTGATTTCTGCGGGATCTTGGCGGGAGGGGTTGAGGGGACATAGTGCCCGTGTTGCTCTGATCCATAGGGGTCGCCTCAGTAAGAGCAGGAATGATGTTCCAGTCTCGTAGGAGTCTCAGACCTTGTTGTAGTGAAGTAACTAGGTGTTTTGATCCTTCATGCTGGATAGATATTTCGGTGGGTGCAGCCCATTGGTACTGGATTTGATTATTACGTAGCGCCTTAGTGATTGTATTGAGTTGTCTGCGTCTGCTCAGAGTATGCTTAGATAAATCAGCGTAAATTTGCAGGTGGCCGTATGGTTCAGGGAGGGAGGGTAATCCTCTTACTTTGTGCATAAATTGCTCCTTAACGTGATAAAAGTGCACTTTAAGAATCACGTCCCTAGGTACAGCATCTGGAAGGAAGGCGGGCTTTGGCAATCTATGTATACGATCAATGACTAGTTCAATGCCTTTTGCCTCAGGGAGTATAGCTTTAAGAAGGTTTTTCGCATATAGGGGTAGCTCAGTATTCTGAACAGATTCAGGGACTCCACGGATTTTAAAGTTGTTGCGTCTGGCCCTGTCCTCTAAATCTGCGATTTTATCCTTAATCCAACAAGTTTCTTCGGCCTGTGCTTCTTGAGCATCAATCATGTAATTTACTGTGATAGTGACATCTCCCATATTAGCCTCAAGCTGCGTGGCTCTGTGTTCCAGAGCATTAATACTGCTGCCAAAGTTCTGCATCAAAGATAGCATGTCTGTCTGCAAAGAGCTTCTAAGTGACATCAGAATCTCCTTAAGAGTGGTCTCTATTACTGCCTGTCCCACCGTAGGAAAGGAGGCAATGGCGTCAGGCTGTGGATTTTGCCGAGGTAAAATATAGGGCATGGTGGCGGCCTGGGCGCTGTCCTGAGGCGAGTCATTGTCTAACCTCATTTTAGATTTCGATGGGCTGTTAGCTAGCGGTGTACCCGGAGGCGATGTGTAAGAGTCTCCCCTCGTAATAGCACTTACCAGTGCGCTGTCTTGTGTGGAGATGCTTCCCTCTTGGCGGGGAGAAACAGCTGCCTCTTTCAGTCCACAGCGAGACGGGGCCGCGGCGCCATTTTGACTGCGCCGCTCGGACGGCTGATACATGTATGCCGTCAATTTACGAGGAATCCGTCTTTGCGCTTGAGGGACATCCCTCCTCCGCTGTACGGTAGATGCGCCGGTGTTTCGATGAGAAATAACTCCCGGGGAATGCTTTTAGTCGCTGTGTCAGGCCGTCAGTGTGGAGAGCTCTGTGATCAAGCGGCCATCTTGGTCACGCGCCGGACACGCCCCCAGATGTGCCCGTTTTAATCATCAACCATGTGAGTTGCTAAATGTTGTACCTTCATTAAATGTAACCATATTATTACTACACTTAGAGGTGCCTCTCTTCTCTTTTATACTCAGTTGTTTCATGACGCTACTCTTAGATCAAGACATCACTTGTTTATCAAGTTAAAAAAAAAAAAAAAAAATTTGCTCGTCTTGGAAAACACTCTAAAACCAAGTTACTCTCAATCCAAGGTTTTACTGTATTGTGTAGGATAAATTGTATTCATGATATAGGTTTTGCAGATTTATAGTTCATAGCTGCATTCTCCTGTGTTTGCGTCCTTAGGATCTGGGGAACAGACTGCAGTTACTGCATTAAGTTACTGCCCAAGGTTGACATAGCAAATTTCTGATTTAACAGTCTGACATCGCAGTGATTATTATATTGCGTTGCCAGCAAATACTATGGTTTGAATGACAGTGATTGATCTTTTAAAAATGACCAAGGGTGATTTCTTGATTTTCCGTTTCCACAACGGAGAACTACTGCGACTGATTAAGGGCATGCTAACCTGCCACAAGGATTGCACAATACTGCAATGATTTGTGATTACTCTGAACTCCCGCCACCAGCTGTGTAAATTCAAATAATCTTATTATGATTACTATATCCATAATCATTTACAAACTGGTCAACTTTCCTTTGTACAATATTGTGGATCTGACACAATATGCAAAGCAATGTCCTAAAATAAACCACAGATTACCGCAGGATCAGCCGACTGAGCTACTGCCAGGAAAGGTTCAGTTATATACTACCCCAACTGTACATCTCTAATCTCTCCCAGTGACCTTGCAATGATTACAAGTACAGCCCCATCTAGACAAAAGACTTTGAAATCATCACAGAAACTAACTATATATATCAGAACAGAAATAGGACACTTCTATCAAACAATGACTGTACCGTGACTGCTTTCTTCCCAGAAAAGACACACAGTAGTTGGCTTCCTAAGGCACATAATTATCATTAATGTGACTCAGCATTGCTTAAAAAATAGCACTTAAAATATCTCATTTGAAAGTGGGTTAACACTAGCATGCATAGGGAAAAAAGCCGTGTTTCAATAGTAGCATGCTCAAAACATAACACACCAACTAAAGTCAGCACTGGGAACAGGGCACCATTTGTTGCTCAGTGAGGGGTTTCCGATGCAGGAAACAAGGTAATTAAACGACCCCTCCATACACACAGGCACTGATTCCTTTGTGCACCCGAGCAAAGCAGCACCAACAAGCCAGCACTACAGACAAAACGCTAAATGCAAAATGATTTGCTCATGATTAAACACTTAAAATTGTGCAAGTCAGAAATATAAAAGATTGGGCATACTGAATTCATAAAACTATAGAGCAGCTGACAGTCCCATCAGCAGCACATGTCGCTTGTATTACCCCTCAAGCCTGCGCTGACAGTTTGGCAACACCAGCATTTACCAGGGTTGGTATAATACCTATACATTGGTGTAAACTTTGTAGATTCCACTGTAGCTTGAACTTGCTCTACAAACCCTATAACCACATGCTGACCAGCTGCCGCAGTTGTACTGTGTACAGAATGGCTTGGCTAGGCGAAACGACGTTATGCAACGTCGCTTTTCCCTGTGGCAACTAGGGGGTGAGTGTGCCCGCCCACTCACCCCCTCAGCCGATGTGAGTGCCTGGTAGTCTCAATCGCCGCTGGGCTCCTGCGATCGCTGCGGAGTTACGGAGAATCCAGAACTCTGTGTTTAAACACAGTTTCCGGTTCTCTGAGGGGAGAAATTACAGATCGTCTATTCCAGGGCTCGACAAACCCCGGGCGCCTGGTCGCATTTGCGCCTAGAATTCGTGTCCTGGCGACTGGGGCAGCGCTGCTGGGGTATCCCGTCTCCATTTGGACCCCGAACTCCGCCGCACAATTGCATCGGGCCGCGCCGGCCAGTAATTGAGGCCGCGGCTTTGCGGCCTTCTAAAATCTTTCGGTAGTCTGGCGCCATCTTGTGGTGGATGTAGAAATTACACCCTATTCCAATAATGCTAATTCCTAATGGAGTGAAGCTCCCCTGCCTGTTTTTCACTGCCCGCCCATTTCCTTCCCAAAGTGAAGAGAAGGAAGTGATTGTGGGCGTCATCTGGCGCCTTTTGCCCAACGGTGAGTGTGGTGGCTGGTAAATGGCTTCTCATTATAATATATATATATATATATATATATATATATATATATATATATATATATATATATATATATATATATATATATATATATATATATATATATATATAAACATTTTTTTTTTTTTGTAAAAAGTAAAAAAAAAAAAAATTATTTTAATTAAGGAAAAAAAAGGGGGGGGGGCTGCGGCACTATCTTCCCCTCACTCGTCTCCATGTCAGGCCAGGGACAGGTCCGGATCGCCGTTACCGACCTGGCTCCTAACTTTTTAAGCTGGCTCCTAGATTCCAAGCAAATTTGTCAAGCCCTGGTCTATTCATACATATTATGAACAGCGATCTGTTATCTCCCCTGCACAGTCCGCATTCCCCTTCAGTTAGAACACAAACTAGGACAAACTTAACCCCTTCACTGCCCCTAGGGTTAACCCCTTCACTGCCAGTGAAATTTTTACAGTAATCAATGCATTTTTAATCCCACTGATCACTGTATTAATGCCAATGGTCCCAAAATCTGTCACAATTGTCCAGCGTGTTCGCCATAATGTCGCAGTCACAATTAAAAAAAAAAAAAAAAAAAATCGCAGATTGCCACCATTACTAGTAAAAAAAAATGTAAAAAAAATTAAAATGCTATAAAACTATCCCCTATTTTATAGGCGCTATAACTTTTGCGCAAACCAATCAATATATGCTTATTACGATTTCTTTTTACAAAAAATATGTAGAAGAACACATATCGGCCTGAACTGAGGAAAAAAAAATGTTTTTTTAATATATATTTTTGGGGGATATTATAGCAAAAAGTAAAAAATAATGCGTTTTTTTCAAAATTTACGCTTCTTTTTTTTGTTTATAGCGCAAAAAATAAAACCCGCAGAGGTGATCAAATACCACCAAAAGAAAGCTCTACTTGTGGGGGGGAAAAGGACGTCAATTTTGTTTGGGTGCAACGCGGCACAACCACGCAATTGTCAGTTAAAGCAACGCAGTGCCGAATCGAAAAAAAGTGCTCTGGTCAGGAAGGGGGTAGAATCCTCCGGGGCTGAAGTGGTTAACAAATTCCTCGTCTACTTGCACAATTCTAAATTGTGTTCTACTATAATGGCAGATGAACAGAAAAAATATTATATGGTATTCTCAGTCCTATGCTCTCTTTAGGCCGCGTACACACTGGCGGACTGTTCGCCCAACCTTGTCCGCTGAACAGTGTTTGGGCGGACAGTCCGCCCGTGTGTGGGCTTTCAGCGGACAGTTTCAGCGGACAGTTGGACGGACAAAGTCTTTCGGAAATTCCGAAAAACTGTCCGCTGAAACTGTGTTTGAGCGAACAGTCCGCCCGTGTGTGGGCTTGTCCGCTGTACTTTCGAAATGAGCGGACTGTTCCCGCTCGGAAAGTCCGCCCATTTCGAGCGCGTGTACAGGTAGGCGGGGCCCGCGAAGGAGACGTCGCGGGCTCCGCCGCCTGGAATGGGCTTAAAGGGGAACCCCAACGCCGAAAAAAATCGGCGTGGGGGTTCCCACCAAGTCCACACCAGACCCTTGTCCGAGCACGCTACCCGGCCGGCCAGGAAAGGGGGGCGAGCGAGCGCGCCCCCCCTCCTGAGCCGTACCAGGCCGCGTGCCCTCAACATGGGGGGTGCCTTGGGGAAGGGGGGGCCGCGCGGCCCCCCCACCCCAAAGCACCTTGTCCCCATGTTGATGAGGACAAGGGCCTCTTCCCGACAACCCTGGCCGTTGGTTGTCGGGGTCTGCGGGCGGGGGGCTTATCGGAATCCGGGAGCCCCCTTTAAGAAGGGGGCCCCCGGATACCGGCCCCCCACCCTATGTGAATGAGTATGGGGTACAATGTACCCCTACCCATTCACCTGTGAACTAAAGTACAATAAAAAACACAACACAGAGAAAAAATATTTTATTGCACAGCTCCGGGGGTCTTCCGTCTTCGGGGGTCTTCTCGCCGGACTCCTCCGCTATGTGTGTGTAGCTCTTTTGCTAGCGGAGGAGTCCGGCTTTCTTCCTCCCCGCCGCCGGCCTCTTCTCCCGACTTCGGGGGTCTTGTCCCCCTCTTCGGTTCTTCTGTCGCCGTCTTCCGTTCTTCTGTCGCCGCCTTCGGTTCTTCTGCCGGGCCACCGCGCCTTCTTGTAGCTCTTTTACAGGCGGTGGCCCGGTCTTCTGTCGCCGCCGCCGCCGCCTTCCGTTCTTGTTCTTCTTCTTGTTCTTCTTCTTCTCCTGGAGATGTTGACACGTCGCTCCCTCCGGCCGGAATGCCAGAGCCGCGCTGTGCGGTCACTTATATAGTGACAATGGGGCGGTGTCACATGGTATATGTCACATGGGTTGGTCACATGGTGACCCCGCCCCCTTACGATGTCATAGTCCCCATGTGACATCAACCCATGTGACCAACCCATGTGACATATACCATGTGACACCGCCCCATTGTCACTATATAAGTGGCAGCGGAGCGTGTCCCTGGCATTCCGGCCGGAGAGCTCGTCGAGTCAACATCTCCAGGAGAAGAAGAAGAACAAGAAGAAGAACAAGAACGGAAGGCGGCGGCGGCGACAGAAGACCGGGCCACCGCCTGTAAAAGAGCTACAAGAAGGCGCGGTGGCCCGGCAGAAGAACCGAAGGCGGCGACAGAAGAGCGGAAGACGGCGACAGAAGACCGGGCCACCGGACCAGGCGCGGTGGCCCGGCAGAAGAACCGAAGAGGGGGACAAGACCCCCGAAGTCGGGAGAAGAGGCCGGCGGCGGGGAGGAAGAAAGCCGGACTCCTCCGCTAGCAAAAGAGCTACACACACATAGCGGAGGAGTCCGGCGAGAAGACCCCCGAAGACGGAAGACCCCCGGAGCTGTGCAATAAAATATTTTTTCTCTGTGTTGTGTTTTTTATTGTACTTTAGTTCACAGGTGAATGGGTAGGGGTACATTGTACCCCATACTCATTCACATAGGGTGGGGGGCCGGTATCCGGGGGCCCCCTTCTTAAAGGGGGCTCCCGGATTCCGATAAGCCCCCCGCCCGCAGACCCCGACAACCAACGGCCAGGGTTGTCGGGAAGAGGCCCTTGTCCTCATCAACATGGGGACAAGGTGCTTTGGGGTGGGGGGGCCGCGCGGCCCCCCCTTCCCCAAGGCACCCCCCATGTTGAGGGCACGCGGCCTGGTACGGCTCAGGAGGGGGGGCGCGCTCGCTCGCCCCCCTTTCCTGGCCGGCCGGGTAGCGTGCTCGGACAAGGGTCTGGTGTGGACTTGGGGGGAACCCCCACGCCGATTTTTTTCGGCGTTGGGGTTCCCCTTTAAGCCCATTCCAGGCGGCGGAGCCCGCGACGTCTCCTTCGCGGGCCCCGCCTACCTGTACACGCGCTCGAAATGGGCGGATTTGCCTCCGCCTTACGTGGGCGAGTCCGTTCATTTCAAAAGTTGAGCGAACTGTTTGCCCAACCTTGTTCGTCAAACAGTCCGCTCGTGTGTGGGCAAGTCCGCTCATGCAAATTTTGAGCGGACTGTTTGATGAAACTGTTTGCCGAACAAGGTTGGGCGAACAGTCCGCCCGTGTGTACGCGGCCTCAGTCTGTCTATTCACATGTGATTACAGAAAGGTGAGGAGAGCCAAGCACAAGTCATATACAGCTCCTTTACAAAGAAGAAGCTATACACATTGGCCAGAAAATGTCAGCCGCACAGCGTGAGATACAGCAGATTCAATCCTCCCTTGCAATAAATTGGCAGTGTATGGACTAATGAAATGAGTGATTACGGCCACTGCAAAACTACTGCCAGTAACAGAAATCATCCTGAAAAATTTAACTGTTGAACTGTGGTGGAAAAAATGTTTAGAAGTGGAAAAGAAGTTGCTTATGTTGGGAGCAGAGAACATATCTACTCCAAGTACTAAGCCAGCACACCAAGAAGAGACCGCTCTTAGCCCCTGTACACACGGTCGGAGATTTCGACAACCAAATCCGTCAGATTTTCTCCGTCGGATTTTGTCCATCGGATCTTGTCCGAAACTGTTGCATACACACGGTCCGACTAAGTTGTTGAAAAATCCAATCTTTCAGAACGTGATGACGTAATTTAGTTACGATGGCACTAGATTTAGGCTAGTAGCCAATAGCTTTGATGTAGGAATTTGATCTGAGCATGCGTGGCACTTGGTCCAATCAAAATTCTCTACGGATTACGTCCGACTGGCCCAGTTGGTCGGGAAATATTTCCAACATGTTGGAAAATTGGGTCCGACGGAGATTCGGACGGAATCAGTCCGATGCATACCACACACAGTCGGATTATCTGATGACACTGTCTGATAAGACGCATTCCGACGGATTCTCCGACCGTGTGTACGCGGCATTAGATCCTTTGTTAACAGCTACCTATGTGTGTGTGTAGGTGTACTCACACATATGTAAGCTGTCATTGCTGACCTCTCCTGAATTTTGTAGTTGCCTAGCTGCCATGTTCATTCATTCATTCATTGGCTTCAAACTTCTGAATCACTGACCCAGAACAATTATGTAAATGGGAGTTTTAACCTCACTGGCTACTACATGCTTCAAGTTAGTTGCTGCATTTTACCCAGACAACTAGCATTATCAGGAGGTCAAGAATGTCAGCCTACATATTTGTGTCAGTACAGGTTTCAGAAACCTAGTTAGCTCCAAGCATTAGGTCCGAATGAACACCAGCTATCCAACAAAAGAGGTGGGTAAATTAAAAGAAAAGACAAAACAGAAATTTTGTCCAACTTAGATAATTTTTTCCATGGTCAAAATCAAAAAATTGAAATGAGGTCAGCTAAAAGCCAAAATATTTTCTTACTTCACAGCTAATGTAATGGAGTATACACGCAAAATATCCTTCTTACCATCTTAAAGCAGAGTTTCGGCCATAATTTTTTTATACATTCTTCTTCTTCTTCTTATTATAATATAGATGCATTCACAAATATCATTAGATGCCGATATATTGCCGTCTATTGGCATGTGAAGCTCAGTTGTTTGCTCTTCCTGGTTCTCAATGAGAGGGGTGCATGCTGGGTAACCAGCATGCACCTCTCCATCTCGCGCATGATCAGTTAAAACAGCACTTGTATCGCCGTTCATTTGTATAGTTGCCATAACAACGCGCGGCGACGGAGGAAGGTCCCACCCCGTAGTTATGACAACTAAGATAACATAGTAAATCGCGTAATTTCCTGTATAGAAATAACGCAATTTTTAAACACCGTAATGCCCACAGGACTCCTGGGAAATGATCACACATTTCCCAACAGAAGTAGGACCACCGCGGAATAGGAAGTAGGCAGATTAGAAAATCTGCCTAGCAAGAGGGTTTTACAGGCAAGTACATTTTTTTTTTTTAACAAAATGATTTTTAGTACATTAAAAGGAAGCCATTAATGTAAAATGTATTTTTAGGGTGGACCTCCGCTTTAAGAATGAGCTGCATGCAAGGGAACTCAATTAGAAAACAGTAAATCCTAGTCAGATTATAGTTTGTGGATCTGTTATCTAGCGATGGTGTAATAAGTCACTACCACAATAAGAGTAAATACGAAATAAGCTGCTTTTACCATGTGGGCTTACAAAATGTCACCTTATATTACATTTAAAGATGGCAAAAGTTTATCCATGATAAACAGATGGCATTGGTATTTACTATACAAGATCTAGGCCCTGTCCTTGCAGTACAAAGGGTATGCATGTCAGTCCCAAAGACAATTAATAGATCTCGAAAGACATGAGAATGACAGATCATATTTGTGGGACCTCTGAGACCCCCCATAGACACCTTCTGGCAATCCAATCTTGAACAGGGAATAGACTGGCCAAGCTGATTTATCCATAGCGCATTAATAATGTTTGAGATTATTAGGGCAATATGAACGCCTATGTTCATGGTCTAATTTTTTCAAAACAATATTCATTCTGCAGTCATATTAGATATTTAATCTATATTAGAATTTGTTCAAAAAGCACCATCATATTCTGTACTGCGTTATAGTAGAGAACAGAATAAAGGCAGGAGGGTTATGCTCATTAGAAATTACAATGTAACATCTTAAAATAGCTAACTTTCCAGATTGTTCTTACCAGTATGAGCTAAGGCCATCATCATACAGTTGTGCTTATAAGTTTACATATCCTGGCAGAATTTATGATTTGACCATTTTTCAGAGAATGTGAATAACACAAAAACTTTTCTTTCACTCATAGCTAGTGTTTGGCTGAAGCCATTATCAATCAACTGTGTTTACTCGTTTTAAATCATAATCACAACAGAAACTACCCAAGTTTACATTCCCAAGTTCTTAAAACTGTGTATTGCCCGCTTTAACATCAAATGACAGCTTGAAGTCTTTTGTGGTATTTGTGGATGAGGCTCTTTAGCTTCTCAGATGGTAAAGCTGCCCATTCCTTTTGGAAAAAGCCTCCAGTTCCTGTAAACTCTTGGGCTGTCTTGCATGAACTGCAAGTTTGAGATTGCTCCAGAGTGGCTCAATGATAGTGAGGTCAAGGGACTGAGATGGCCACTACAGAACCTTCACTTTATTCTGCTGTAGCCAATGACAGGTCGGCTTGGCCTTGTGTTTTGGATCATTGTCATGTTGGAATGTCCAAGTACATCCCATGTGCAGCTTCCTGGCTGATGAATGCAAATGTTCCTCCAGTATTTTTTGATAACATACTGTATTCATCTTGCCATCAATTTTTTTGACCAGATTTCCTGTGCCTTTGTAAGGCTCACATCCCCAAAACATCAGCGAACCACCTCCATGTTTCACAGTAAGAATGGTGTACCTTTCATCATAGACCACACAGCCCATCTTTCTTCAAGTGTCTCCTTAATGTGCATCTTGAAACATCTACACCACATGTTTTCAGAGAGTCCTGTATTTCACCTTAAGTTATTTGTGGGGTTTTCCTTGTATCCCGAACAATTTTCCTGGCAGTTGGGGCTGAAATTTTTGTTGGTCTACCTGACCGTGGTTTGGTTTCAACAGAATCCCTCATTTTCCACTTCTTGATTAGAGTTTTAACACTACCGATTGGCATTCTCAATTCCTTGGATATCTTTTTATATCCCTTTCCTGTTTTATACAGTTCAACTTCCTTTTCCCGCAGATCCTTTGACAATTCTTTTGCTTTCCCCATGACTCAGAATCCAGAAACGTCAGTGCAGCACTGGATGAAAGATGCAAGGGTCTGTCAGGAGTCCAGAAACTCACTGACCTTTTATACACAGCAACTATTTACAAGTAACCAGAACACAGGTGAGGGTGGTTACCTTTAATAGCCATTCAAACCCCTTTGTGTCAACTTGCGTGCATATCATCAAGCCAAAATTACCAGGGTATGTAAACTTTTGATCAGGGTCATTTGGGTAGTTTCTGTTGCCATTATGATTTAAAAAGAGTAAATACAATTAATAATAAATGGCTTCAGCCAAACACTAATCATGAGTGAAAGAAATTAAAAAAATGTTTGTGTTTTATCATTCATATTCTCTCAAAAATGGCAAAGAAATCAAATTCTGTCGGGGTATGTAAACTTATAAGCACAACTATATATACAGGAGCTCTGACACAGGGAAATAACTGTGCAGGAATACTGGTCACACAAGTTCAACGATGGCAACCCACAGCTTAGGACAGAAACCATGGTTAATACAGATACAAAACTTCTATTTTGCTACAGAACACCCCACGGAATGTGCCTTTCAATCCATTAACAAAAATATCAAGACGTGATAGTTAGTGTACTGTCTCTTAAGGAAAAACTTTTCAGGATAGGAATGGGCACTGATCCTGCAAAGCCACCAGAGAACCCACTGCTTTTGCCAGTGGGTCCTAAAACCTAGAAACAAACCTGTCCGGGTTGTAATTGAACCTGTAAACCTGGGAGAATCTGAATGACAACTGTTTATGCCTGGAATGTACACAGCTGACAAGTTCCCATCCTGCTGAAGAAGCACAGTGCTCTATATTGTATGCAACTGATGCTACATACAGTACAGTTTATACAGAGCTCCAAGTGGGCACATCTGTTAATGAAGCAAAAGTTCATGTGGACCAGCTTGGTCCAAACTAATGTCAAAAGAAACCTGGAGTTATGCTTTAAGGAGACATATGGCGTGATCCACAGACAGAACACTTCTAAAATGAAATAAATGAAAAAAAAAAAAAGCTACAAGGGCAGCAAGCACCTAGAGGGTGCAAACAGCCTTTTCAGGGTGCTTCCAGTCTGCATACAGAAACAGTTGGAAAAGCTGGTTCAAGGGGAAAGACTATGCTGTCTTGGGGCCCTATGCAATCTAAGGCTATAAACAGCACTGGTAGAAGCAACAGGCATAGCAGTAGACTGCAACTCTTCAGAGATAAAACTAAACCAACAAGGACCTGAGCAATTCAGAATCAGAATCTCTGCAGCCTATTGGCTCAGAAGCTTCCAAGGCTGCTGCAAGCAATATGTTCGGCGAAGGCACAGGAGCATAACTGCTTCCCGAATACACCTGAAGGAGCCAAGGAGGACTCCAAAGATGGGAGAACTTTTAATATCAGTGAACAAGACTCCAAGCTGCAAAACTCAGCACCACACTGCAAGCAGTACCCCTTATTTGTGAGCTGGGGCACCTGGTACAGTGGGACTTAATTCCCACTTCCACCCCCCATTTGGAATTACATGACATGTTGTGGCCATCCATTCTCCTAGGGCACTAGGAAATAATTGGGGTATGCTGGAAGTGAGGGCTTATCCCCTATGCTTCCCTTTAGTGTTTTTTTTTCCAGTGTCCAAGCATGCTGTAGCTGGCAGTATTTTCAGGTTTAAGGCTTGCAGTGTCCCTCAATGGACATGAAAGAAAAGTGCAGTAACGGCTGGGGCGTGCCTGGAAGTGCTGGGGAGAGGACGCATCTCGGCTGAGCTCCACCAGCCGAGAAATAATCCTCATCCATCCGCCGCTCCTAGGCAGGATTCTGGCCGGCGGGCACCTCAGCCTACTCGAGTCCCAGGAGCATCACCATCCCCGTATTGTTGCTCCGGACCGGCCGTGAGTTCCGCGATCAGGTCAGAGGCCTGCTGCATTCAGTGAGCGCCGGCCGCCATCTTGCGGCCTACAAGGATGCCGAAGCCTCCGCACTCACGTACCGCGGGCCGCGCGGATAGCGGTGATACACTCGCACCCATCGGGTGTCGGAGGAGCCCCCCTAAGGCCTGGGAGAGGAATTCGGCAGAGGGGACCGGTGCTGACAGGCAGCAAGCTACTATTGAGGACACACTGAAGGCTGAGGTAGGCGGTGGCCATCTTGGTACACCCAGTCCACCATTACAGACCCCTCACACTCCCAAAGGCACATCCTGCTCCCCCCCTGTACTGCATACCACCCACCCAGAATATAGTGGCCCTGGAGAGCCTAGGGATGGGCATGTAATTATATATAACTTAACTGGGGGTGCATACGCGGTTGCAGGGAAAATGGCAGCATAATTCCCTAGCACCGCGCCGTCGGAACATTTCACTTGGCTGATAAGGCATATTCTACTAGCAATTCTTGTCACATCTACCCCAACTACTGCATGCGCTATTGGGCTACAGGCGGGTATGTATAATACAACCCGGAACCGTCCCTGCAACAGATCGCAACAGAAATCCTCTCCGGTCCGGGGGAAGGCGAAAGGGAAGGGTAAGATGGCGTCCGAACTGCCAGAACCTGATGACACCACACAGCATTCTGACGATAGCCTGTCACAGTTTCCCTCTAATCTAGCAAGCCCTGTGGACACTAACTCTGATGCTTTGCTACAGAAATTCCGCACCATAGTAAGGGACGAGATCACCATGCCCTCTCGCAAACTGTCTGCTGAACTGGTGAAAGGTCTTAAAGAACTAGGCCGCCGCACTAATCAGTTGGAGGAACGGATGGACCTAACAACCACGGTACTGGAGGGTCATGAGGAAGAGGTGGAGAAACTGAATGCGGAACTTATGACACTCCAGGACAAACTTGAGGACTCAGAAAATAGGGCTCGCAGAGGAAATTTGCGTATACGCGGCCTCCCGGAGACCATTACGGACCTCCAGGGTACAGCTACAGCGTTCTTCCAGGAGCTTGCACCTGATATTCCTACGGAACGCCTGGAATTCGACCGTATCCATAGGTTCCTCGCTCCCAAGCCAACTGAGGGCCCCCCTAGAGATGTGATCATAAAATTTCACTTCTACAGAACCAAGGAACGGCTTCTCCAGGCGGCCAGAGAATTGCCGGACATTACATTTCAGGGAAACTCCCTCCAATTGTTTGCAGATCTCTCCCCGGTCACTATCGCTAAAAGGCGGAATATGAAGCCCTATCTGCAAATCCTGCAAGCCAGAAACATCCGCTATCGGTGGGGGTTCCCCTTTAAACTCTCCTTTTATCATTTGGGACGTCAGTTTCATGCCTCATCTTTGCCGGATCTGAGGCGGCAATTCCAGGAGCTGCAGTTTGACCTCCCTCCTTCTCAACCCGAAGCAGCAGTGGCCCGACCGGGTCCCTCCCGGGCCCCACCGAGATCCTCACAATCCTCACAGCATGGATCCCAAGCCCTCCGCACTCTCAAGGCTCAGAGGTTTCAAGAAGCTTCTACGGACGGGCATCGCTAGAAAAGTGCCGTTTCTGCCTTTTGCTAGTTTGTTTGTGCTTTGTTTTTGTTTTTTTCCCTGCCTTCGTACAGCAGGGAGGCCTCAGGCTCTTGAACAAGCTGCGACTAATGCCACCAGGAGACTGAAGCGAGACACCTCCGAACCACGACTCGGAGAAGTGGTAAGCTAGTCATTATTTGATTACAGTCAGACTGTGCTGGTTTTCAACTTTGGACGGTAATGACCCTCATGGCTCTGATCTCTGTATACTGAGGCATTGGACAGCTCGCCCCCCCTTCCCCCTTTTTTTTTTCTTCCCAAACCCCCCCCGGGGTCTTTATTTTTTTTATTTTCTCTTCTCCTCTCATAGTGTGAGTTAGGAGTGTGTACATACATTATGGACTTGGCCCCTGCCTACTACTGGCCGGATGGGGTGAGGCCTTGCGCCCCCTTCCCACGGTTAATAGGCACATCTATTTTTGGGTTCCACTCAGATGGTGCTGGGTTCATGCTGTTTATTCATGGACAGGGGGTAACCACATGCACGGACCTGTTTTCTGGGGGGGGGGGGGGGGGGGAAAGGAGGCGGATGGTGAAATTTTTTCTTTTTGTTTTAAAGTTTTTCACTTGTTCTTGGGGTTTACATCTATGTGCCATTGTTGACATGTTCTTTTATATTCATGGTTATTGTTTCAGTTAAGCCGAGTGGTCTCCGACGGACCACTGCACCCTCACGATGTGGTACTTGATCCGAACTAAGGTTCGAGTCAACACCCGACCAGGTAGTGGGATGTTAAACCCACGACCCAAAGCAATCTTACTGTTACAGAGTTATATGTTCACAGCATTGCATGATTCTACTACCTTTTCTGATGTGATACATTACTTCTCTCTTCCTTCTCCCTCTTCACTGCTTCTATCCCTTTCTTTCCCCTCTGGGTTCGCAGGGTGTGTACTCTGGTTCAAGGTTGATGGCCACCCGGTGCTGTCCCCATGACAATTAACTGGTTGTCCCTGAATGTCCAGGGCATGAACTCTCCCCATAAGAGGGTGAAGGTTTTTAAATATCTGCGCAAACAACAAGTTGACATTGCTTGTTTACAGGAGACGCATTTTTTCTGAGACCTCTCATCCTAAGTACTTCGATGCTCAGTTCCCTCAGGTATTTTTAGCAAATGCTTCAACTAAACAAAGGGGGGTTCTCGTGGCTTTTCGCAAATCTGTTCCATTTAGTTGCACTAAACAGATTGCAGACCCTATTGCTTCAAGGCACCATTCATGACGCGGAGGTTACCGTACTGACGTACTATGCCCCGAATGTAAATCCGGGGCCCTTCTTGACCCATGTCTGCGCCCTGCTTATGTCCCACTGCAAGGGCACCCTCCTTGTGGGTGACTCTAATCTTGTATTAAATCCCAAACTAGATAAGCATCCGCCCGAGAGAAACGGACAGTCGGCAGGGGCTAAGAAATTCACGTCCTCTTTGCACACACTTAACTTAGTTGACCTGTGGAGGGAGTGTCCTCCACAGGGCAGGGACTACACCCATTACTCTCACCCCCATCAGGTTCACTCAAGGATAGACCATATGTTTATGCTCAGATGTCACCTTTCCGTTAGTGGTATCGGCCTCAATCTTGGCTGTTCCTTGGTCGGATCATGATCCAGTGCTAGTTGTCTGCCACTCTATCCTAGATAGACCTAGGTTTTCTCCCTGGGTGATGAATGATTCCCTTCTTTCACATGCAGGGGTGACAGCGGAGATATTGTTAAGGCTTCGGAGGACTACTTTCGTGAAAATTTGGGCTCAGTGCAGTCTCCGGTGGTCCTTTGGGAGGCTTATAAAGCGGTGTTACGGGTTTGGATAATTGGTCTGGCTTCGGCCCGTAAGAGGGCTAGAGAGGCAAAGCAAAAAGAGCTTGAGTCCCGATTGGTGTCTCGATCTGAGAAGTTTAAACAATCTCCCACCCCGGGCAACCGTAAGTTGCTGAAATTAGCCAGATGAGAGCTTGATCTGTGTCTCACTGAGGGTGCTGAGCGTGTACTACGCTGGTCCCGCCAGAGGTGGTATGCGAGAGCAAATAAGCCAAACCGTATGTTAGCTAACAGACTCCGAACCTTTGCTCCTAAATTGAACCCGATAACCCTACGAGATCGAAACAATGTCCTATCGGGAAACCCGAATCATGTCCTGGAGGAATTTGCATTTCGCCTTGCGAAGCTATACGCGGCACCAGAGGGAAGTGCGGCTCAGAGCACGGCAGACTTCCTGGAAAGCCTTTCGCTCCCATCCTTAACGGGGGCTCACGTTACCCTCATGGATAGGGATATTCAGCTCTCCGTGGTTCTACAAGCAATAAAAGAACTCAAGGTGGGAAAACGTCCTGGGTCTGACGGGTACACCGCGCTTTATTATAGGAAGCTGGCATCGGTGGTAGCTCCCCACCTGGTGGCAATGTACAATTCGGTGAAAAACAGCTATCCTCTCACCCCTGATCATCTGACAGCAAACGTGGTGATGATTCCTAAACCGGATCGTGACCACTCATCTTGGGCCAATTTCAGGTCTATCTCAATCATCAATGTAGATATGAAACTCTTGACAAAAATCTTGGCCACTCGATTAAACTCTTTTCTCCCCCGGTTAATAAAAAAAGACCAGGTTGGCTTCGTACCACGGAGACAGGCGGGAGATGCAATTCGACGTATAGTTCAACTCCAACATGTAGCCCAGGCTCGCTCCCTGGAATCCATGCTTCTCTCCCTCGATATAAATAAGGCCTTTGACTCCTTATCTTGGCCCTATCTCATGTCTGTCCTATGGCACTATGGATTCGGGACTTCCTTTATGACTTTGATGTCAGCCCTCTATGATTCCCCCCCGAGCAAAAAGTTAAATATTACGGATTTGAATCCCCCATGTTTAATGTCTGCAGGGGGACCCACCAGGGGTGTCCGCTGTCCCCCCTTCTTTTTTCTGTCACCTCTCCTAGAACTTCCCTGCCAAACTTACACACATTGTTGCAAACCTTTGTATCTCTCTCAGGACTCCAGATTAACTCATCTAAGTCGAAGGCATTGTCGACTAACCTCTCTGTGGAGTTACTGGAGGACTTGCAATCGGCCTTTCCTTACCAGTGGGTCTCCTCCTTGCCTTATTTGGGAATCTGTCTCACATCGACATATCAGGCGAATTATCCACCATTATTCAAGAAATTAACGGATATGTTGTCAGCGTGGTCCTCCTTACCTCTTTCATGGTTCGGGAGAATAACGGCCATCAGAATGGCGTATCTCCCGAAACTACTTTACTATTTTAGGGTTCTCCCCATCCCAATTTCCTCCCACGTCCTCAATACTCATCAGCGTAGGATCCTGCAATTTATCTGGGGATCGTCTCGCCCCCGTATTAATAAACAAATCCTGTTCGCCAACAGAAGTAATGGGGGTCTCTCGGTCCCGAATATAAGAGACTACTACGTAGCTGCTACCATTGTTCCGCTCTCTCACCTTCATGAGACGTATCAACTCCCACTATGGGCGACTATTGATCTGCTGGAGACTGACCCCGTCCCAATCTCTTCGTTACCATGGCTCCCACCAATACATCACCCTAAGATTACAGGGCCTTGTATGATTCATACGCTGCGAGTTTGGGACTCGGTGAAGTACTCGGCGGGGCTGGCTTCTCCCCATCTCCCGCTGTTGCGACTTTTACGTTGCCCACTTTTCCCTCCGGGTCTTGATCACCCAGTGCAATTCCAGTGGTGGACCATGAATGGGTTTGGCAACGTACATTCCTTGCTTACTCCCACTAGGATCTTAACATATGATGTTCTGCGCTCGTCACATGACATACCGCTACGAGAATATTTCAGGTATCTACAGATCCGTCATTTCCTCCAGAGTCTCATTAAATCGCAGGACGCCCCATACAGGTTGACACCGTTTGAGAGCATCTGCAGATCCAGGCCCCACTCTCCTGGCCTGATATCTATGATTTACTCAGCTCTGATCTCTAAGAGGAGACCTCCAGTGCGGTCTTATTTGCAGTGGGAGAGAGAGTTGGGGAAGAAGCTGGATCCGGAGGATTGGCAGGCAATGACCCTAGTCCTATCCAACTGCTCGCGCAACGTAGTAATTCTGGAAAATGCATATAAGGTGTTATACCGATGGTATTATTCCCCGACGTGCCTGGCTCGCTTTGTCCCATCCTGTTCCCCCGCTTTGTTTCAGGGACTGTGCCCAAGAGGGCACTATGGCCCATATTTGGTGGACGTGCCCGCGGGTGTGCAGACTTTGGGTCAGGGTGTATGCATTGCTCCGTAGCCTACTTCGAGTAAATCTTAAAAGGGATCCGTTTGAGGCACTCCTTGGCAAACCAATCACTGCGCTATTACGCCCAGAGCGCCAATTGGCGCAACATCTCTTTACTGCAACTAAGTTGACAATAGCCGGAGCATGGAGAACCCCAGCCCTGAGCTTCGAGGCAGTTAAGAACCGACTGAATGATGTTATGGTCAACGAAAAATTGTCTTCTGTTCTTTCTGACAATCATGCCAAGTTCCTACGTGTCTGGCAACCCTGGATCGCGTATCATTCTCTTTTTTGACCCTCACTACTCCTCCCCTGCTTTTCATTCTACAACCCTTTTAATCTACTCTTGACTCTTTGTACATCTTCTTCTCTCCTCTCTTTGGTCTTATCAATTTACAGTAGATGATTACTATGGGCTGTCAAAGTATTGTACGACAAGCTTCTGTTGCAGTCATGTTAAAACCCGGGTTCACCCGGACACAGAAAATGTTGGCATCGCTTGGGCAACAGCCTGCTTTACTTAATACTATACTGTGAAACACCTGAACTGTAATTTGTATGAAAGCCTATTGTACTGGAATGTAAACTTGTTAATAATAATAAAACTTTTGTAAAAGAAAAGTGCAGTAACGATTTAAAGTGGAGGGCCACCCCGAAAAAAAAAAAATATTAAAAATTACAAACAAATCTAAAAAAAAAAATGAAAAAAACATTTTTTTTTTTTTTTTACTTACCAGAAGTGCCTGTTGCTAGGCACATAATCCTAATCTTCCTCTTCCTCCTCCGCGGAGATCTTCTGGTCTTCCTTCCTCGTCACGGCGTCTTCTGAGTAATGGGTCGCGCTGTGTTCTGGGAACTGTGTGTTCCAGAACACAGCGCGTCCCATTCACAAAGCGCTGCGTGACTCGCGCATGCGCAGTAGGAAACGGGCAGTGAAGCCGTAAGGCTCCACTGCCTGTTTCCCTTACAAGGAATGGCGGCGCCGGGACCCGAGAGCCGAGGGACAGGTCGGCCTCGGGCGGCCGACATCGCGGGCGCCCTGGACAGGTAAGTGGGCTGATTAAGTCAGCAGCTGCAGTGTTTACAGCTGCTGACTTTTTTTTTTTTTAAACGGCCCTCCGCTTTAAGTGTCTGTTTATCTATCACTGAACATTCAAAGAACTTTTATCAATTACCGCTAACAAGTTACTGCTCTGTCAATTCAGGCAGAGGTGGTGTTCTAGCAATATAGAAACAAGCATGATCTCTAAACAGCACAAGCAGACTGTTAATTACATTCTTTGATCATTCTCCACTCAGCATAACCCAGTCAGACTCTGTGACCTTCTACTTCTCTGCCAACACAGTTAAAGACAATTAGGTCAGACATCTCTCATTACAATAAATTATTCTTCCCCAATAATCATTCCTATCCATACAGGCATATATGGAAAAGAGAAATGAGGAAAATACTCATAAAAATCGAAATTTTATTCTTGACTCTCCTGCAGTCATAATTTTTATGTCATACCCTTCCTTCACAGCTGTAGCACATAGCTCAGAAACTAGTTATGGCTTAGACAATGAATACTCTAAACAATTCATGAGATTCTGTTGAATACTTTAATCTGCCTTTCAACAAGTATTCCTTGAGTTTTCCATGCAACAAGTAAATGTTTTTAATAGAAGCATGGTTACAGAATATATTTTCTTGCAAAGGCCTAATCCTAATAGTCAAAATTAAACAGCTGTAGTTAACAGTCCTACCTTTCTTACGCACAAATTCATATACAGTCATGTGAAAAAGTTAGCAGACCTCATGAAAATTGGCCTCAACATCCACCTGGAAGAACTTCGAAAACCGGACAGCCCTGGTGGTATGGGATCTTATAGGAAAAGGAGGAATTTATACTGTGTTAAAACGCAATTTATTATGACATTGCTCCAGGACAGCTATTACCCCGAGGTGGTTAGTGTTTTCTGTAAGCCGTCTGCAAAATACATGCTCTTTTGCCCTCTTGTCCCTGATTCCTTACAGCTGTGATCTGCTTTTGTTAAGTGAGGGGATTCCCAGTGGGGTACACACAGCATGGAATGTGAAAAGGATGGGCTTTTGTGCATCTGGATATAGGAGACACTATAACCCAGGCGCTGACTGCAACAACGTGCTGTGTGCCATTGCGTCATCTGGGAGGTGTGATACAGTTACCTCATCCTCTTGAAACTAAGCTTAGATAGAAGAAAAAATGCCTAATTCAATTTGCTCGCTGCAAAAAAATGTTAAGGACAAAATCGCAAGGGATACCACAATAAAGTGAGCAACGCCTATAATGAACCGCATAATATGCAACGCACTGCAGATTGTGTTAGTACAACAGAAACCAGTGTAAATACACAGGGAAAGCATGCCTCATCTTACCCAGGACACTGGACGTATTAGCAGAGCTGATCTTGTGATGTCATCATGCAGTGCTTGGATCGGAACGCTGTGTGACATACTGCTTGAACATGCTGCTTGATTTGTAAATGCAATTATTCACTATTAAATGGTATTTGAGTTTTACTGCATTATAAGGCTCCTTCCTTCTTTTCTCAAACACTGCATTTAATTGTAAATCTTGGGTCTGTGATCCGTAAGAGGAGAATGGCACCCTGAGCTAGTTGGCAGAGTTACTTTTTATTTGTACATAAAAGCTGATATTTGAGCTCCTGTGTGTGAGAGCTTTTCTGCTTGTAAGCTGCTATGGATGAGAGTTGCACATATAGCACTGAAGCACTTTGCATTTTTGCACAGCAAGCATTTTATCACAGTTGTTGGAGTTTGGGCCAATTGGTTAGGGATACAAGTTGGATTACTTTTTTTGCACATTTGGAGTTAGAGTTATATTTATTTGCATTGATCTGACACTATTCATTTAATTTTTGATTACACATGAATTTTGATTAAACACTGCTGTGGCACATTTATTCTTGAACATCAGTTTGCACATATAGGTATTAATCTTTAGTTTATGCATCAGCTTTTTTAGATTTGTTATAAGGATCAGTACACTAATTGTATTACTTTGCATACAGTTGTGCCCAGAGTGGCTCAATGATATGATCAAAAGTTTACACACCCTGGTCATTTTGGCCTGATAACATGCACACAAGTTGACACAAAGGGGTTTGAATGGCTATTAAAGGTAACCATCCTCACCTGTGATCTTTTTGTTTGTAATTGGTGTGTATGTGTTTGTGTTTATATATAAAAGATCAATGCATTTCTGGACTCCTAACAGACCCTTGCATCTTTCATCCAGTGCTGCACTGACGTTTCTGGATTCTGAGTCATGGGGAAAGCAAAATAATTGTCAAAGGTTCTGCGGGGAAAAGGTAGTTGAACTGTATAAAACAGGAAAGGGTTATAAAAAGATATCCAAGGAATTGAGAATGCCAATCAGCAGTGTTCAAACTCTAATCAAGAAGTGGAAATGAGGGGTTCTGTTGAAACCGAACCACGGTCAGGTAGACCAACTACAGTAACATTTTAGCCACAACTGCCAGGAAAATTGTTTGGGGTGCAAAGAAAAAAAACACAAATAACTTCAGGTGAAATACAGAGTGCCACATCCAGTGTTTGAAACTAAAAGACAAAAAACCCTAGTGGTGGACTTTTAAGGCACGTACAAGGTAGAAGAATATTTAGAGTACAAAAACAATATATTGATTATATAATATCATAAAAACACCTAGCAGAGGGAATGCATTTACAGCGTGTTCACCTATGTACATACAGTAGTCTACATTACTCTTTCTCCCAACGCGTTTCGGAGTACGCTTATCTCCTTCCTCAGGGGTGAGTATGTAGCAAGAGAGATTTGTATTTGGGTGAAGTACTAGGTTAACATTCCAAGGTATAATGGTTAAAAACAACAGAAAATTGTACAGGTGTGCCAGGCAGTTTGACTTCAAAAGCCCCCAGTATGGTTATTTTCAAAAAAATTTTTACATCTATTCACTTGCCTCTTCTCCTCTATACTCAGATTATCTAATGGCCTCTGTCATTATCAAGACAGATGCAAGGACCACAGCACTGCAATAGACTTGAGGACGCTAAGGAACAGTTCAATTAAATTGGGGGAATGAAACAGCCTTGAATGATAAGAAAGCAGTTTCTTCTTTGAAAGGATGACTTTTGCTTGGGATGTGTGTAGGATCAGACCCTTGTATTCCAGGTGAAGTGAAGGTTGAAAAGCAGATTTTTGGAAAATTGTTCACCCAACAATAAGCCTGAAGCATTTAAATTGTCCTGTGTATATTTATCAAAAGCTGTAAGGGAGAGGAGTCCTTCAAAAAAAGGTTAACTAGATAACCTGTATCCTGAATGCCTTGAGCTCTCAAAAGGGCAAGAAGAAGCGTGATGACCGTTGTTAATATTCAGGAGACAGAGAATAGGCCTTATGGCAGTGGGACAAACCGAAAGTGATCGTATCCTACCAAATAGAATGTGCTGATGAGGAGATAAATAGGAATATGCAGATAGGCATTTTGGATGCCTACAGATATCAAGTGTTCCCCTTCTCTCAGAGAGGCAATAACTGACGTTGCGGATTCCATGCAAAATTTTAGAATTTGAAGGTATTGGTTTAGGGATGTTAGGTCCAAGATAGTACAAATACCTCTGTTGAGAGTCGGCAGTGTGAACAAGTTTGAAAAGGACCTTTGCAACCTGGTCTGCTGGATACTGGCACAGCTACTTCCTGGCGCAAGAGCTCAGGACATTCTGCAAATCAGACCGTCCTTGGGCAGATTTTGGTTGATATAAGAAAAAGAAAGCAGTAAGGGAGTATTTTGTACCACCCCTTTGAAACGTCCAATGGAACCCACAGGTCTGGGACATCTGACAGCTTAACATTTCTAAATGGAAAATAATGCATCTAGGGGAAAATAATCTCTGGTACAATACTGAGGTACAGCATTGGCTAGAACTACAGAGGGAAGAGATTTGAGAATACCCAGATGACTAAAAAATGAGCAATCCGTGTGGCCATGCAGTGGGGAAAAATGTGTAAGAAACCTCCCGCGCTCATCAAATTATTGTAATTTCAAACCACAACAGTGATCAATATATAGTGTTCAGTCCAAAAAAATATATACTATATGGCAGGGACATGCGGTGAGGTCAGTGGCTGGGGAGGCACTGGCTAGTATCAGAGTCAGATACACACAGGTTACATACACCGAGATTGTTAGAGCGAGAGCAATGATTCTAGCACTAGACCTCCTCTGTAACTCTAAACATGTAACCTGTAAAAGATTTTAAAGCATCACCATGGAGATTTAAAATTATTGAAGTTTGGTGTCATTCCACAAGTGTGCGCAATTTTAAAGTGTATTATGTTAGTATCTGCCATATAGCATATAAATACAGGTATACGATTCCGCTTGAATATAACAGTACCTTTTCAACAGAAACAGTTTCTCCCTCTTACCTGTGAGAAAAACATGGGATTGTAGGTAAATCTTATACTCATAAACCTACGTTTTCTTCCTGGTAGTTAAGAGGGCTGGGCTTTTAGACATATGCCCCTTCTAGGACACTGCAGTGAGAGCCGTGCCTCCACTGCAGCATTTTTAATGGACAGCTGGGACCAATGGTACTTTGCCATTGGTCCAAGACTCCAAGCTGTTCATTGAGCTCAGTGCCTCTGACAAGAAAGGAGAGGCACTGTGAGCTCAACTTCTCAGTCTGCTGCATTTGAAGTGGTCACTCTGTATTTAGCTTCTGACAGGCTGTGCAAGGAGCCCCATATCTCTGGAACCATAGGTCATGGGTGCACCAGTTAAAAACGTATGTCAAGGGTGCTCAGAATGTCAGGACCAGGCAGATAGTGTCTTTATTGGACGGATGAAGTGGTCTTCAAACCTTTAGGGCTGCATTCAAAGAGGGGAGAAATCTCTAATAGAAAACAGATGCTGGTGAACAAACGTTTAGGAGCAACTGCTCCTGAACTCTCCTCTATGTTAACTTATCTGTCCACGTACACAGGGTCGTTTATAGTCGTTTCTAGGCAGTTGAGTTTAGAGGCTTTTTTTGGAACGCAAAAAATTGGTTCAGAAGCTGAGTTTAGAGGCATTTCAAGTGCCAAATTTGGCTAAATGCGGTAACCTCGCATTTAGCCTCCTTTCGTTTACAGGCATTTTTAAATTTTGCCTATTTTGAAAATATATATATTTTTTTAAACGCTTCTAAATGCAAGCAAAGCAAAACATCGCTAAACATGGCACGTAAATGCGGCAAAACGGACGTTTAAATTGTTTAACTTGACGTTTTAAATTGTTCAGGAAAAGTTGTAAAAACGTCCCGTGTACATGAAGCCTAAATTGGCTGACCCCTCAAAAAATCTCAACACACAGCCATTAATGTCTAAACCGCTGGCAACCAAAGGGGGTACACCCCTAAGTGAAAATGTCCAAATTGGGCCCAATTAGCCATTTTCCCTCCCTAGTGTCATGTGACTCGTTAGTGTTACAAGGTCTCAGGTGTGAAAGGAGAGCAGGTGTGGAAAATTTGGTGTTATTGCTCTCACACTCTCTCTCTCTCATACTGGTCACTGGAAGTTCAACATGGCACCTCATGGCAAATAACTCTGAGGATCTGGAAAAAAACAATTGTTGCTCTACACAAAGATGGCCTAGGCTATAAGAAAACAAGGTCCACTCAGAACAGGTCTTGCCATGGTCGACCAAAGAAGTTGAATTCACATGCTCAGCATCATATTCAGAGGTTGTTTTTGGGAAAGAGACGTATTAGTGCTGCCAGCATTGCTGCAGAGAGTTTGAAGGGGTGGGAGGTCAGTCTGTCAGTGCTCAGACCATACCCTGCATCAAATTGGTCTGCATGGCTGTCATCCCAGAAGGAAGCCTCTTCTAAAGATGATGTACAAGAAAGCCCACAGTTTTCTGAAGACAAGCAGACTAAGGACATGGATTACTGGAAGCATGTCCTTTGGTTTGATGAGACCAAGATAAACTCATTTGGTTCAGATGGTGTCAAGCGTGTGTCGCGGCAACCAGGTGAGGAGTACAAAGACAAGTGTGTCTTTGCCTAAAGTCAAGCATGGTGGTGGGAGTGTCATGGTCTAGGGCTGCATGAGTGCTGCCAGCACTGGGGAGCTACAGTTCATTGAGGGAACCATGCCAACATGTACTTTGACATACTGAAGCCAAGCCTGATCCTCCTCCCTTTCCGATACTGGGCTGCAGGACAGTATTCCAACATAACGGCCCCAAAACACACCTCCAAGGAGACCACTGCCTTGCTAAAGAAGCTGAGGGTAAAGGTGATGGACTGGCCAAGCATGTCTCCAGACCTAAACCCTAATGAGCTGTGGGGGATCCTCATATGGAAGGTGGAAGAGTGCAAGGTCTCCAACATCCACCAGCTCCATGATTTAGTCATGGAGGAGTAGAAGAGGACTCCAGTGGCAACCTGTGAAGCTCTGGTGAACTCCATACCCAAGAGGGTTAAGGCAGTGCTGGAAAATAATGGTGGCCACACAAAATATTTACACTTTGGGCCCAATTTGGACATTTTCCTTTAGGGGTGTACTCGCTTTTGTTGCCAGCAGTTCAGTGGTTATACAAGCTGTACACTCACTACTTTACAATGTAGCAAAGTGTAATTTCTTCAATGTTGTCACATGAAAAGGTATAATAAAATATTTACAAAAATGTGAGGGGTGCACTCACGTTTGTTAGATACTGTATACACACACATACAGTATACACATAAAAATATATTGGGACAGAGAGAAGATCATTTTTAATTTCTAAAATAACAAACATGTTATATTTACCTGCTCTTTGCAATAGAATTGCACAGAGCGGACCCAATTCTCCTCTTCTAGGGTCCTCCGCTTGCACTCCTGGCTCCTCCTCTTCTCGGTGTGTCACCATTGAAAGCCACTTCCTATGGTGGCACACCTGCGGATTTTATCTCAAACCACGCTACCCACATTCATAGACACAGACGGCACATGGCTCAGCCCTTCCCCTTGTAACAGAATTTGGCTAACAGCAGCGGGAGCCATTAACTAATAGAGTGGGGGGAGCCACTACAGACAGGTATAGCGCTGGATCGAGTGAGGACTCAGGTAAGTATAACGGGGGTGAGGAGGCAATACAGTTGATGGAACATTTGTACCTTTAATGCAGGGAATGCATTAACCACTTAAGGACAGGGCCTATTTTTTAGACTTGGTGTTTACAAGTTAAAAAAAAAAAATTTTCTCTTAGAACCCCAAAACCTTTTATAATGTATATTATATATATATATATATATATATATATATATATATATATATATTTCTAACACCCTAGAGAATAAAATGGCGGTCGTTGCAATACTTTCTGTCACACCGTATTTGCGCAGCGGTCTTACAAGCGCACTTTTTTGGGGGGGAAAAATATACTTTTTTGAATTAAAAAAATAAGACAACAGTAAAGTTAGCCCATTTTTTTCTATATTGTGAAAGATGAGGTTATGAGTAAATTGATACCCAACATGTCACGCTTCAAAGTTGCACCCGCTCGTGGAATGGCGACAAACTTTTACCCTTAAAAATCTATATAGGCAACAAATTCAAATTTTAACAATTTCTACAGGTTACCAGTTTTGCGTTACAGTGGAGGTCTAGGGCTAGAATTATTGCTC